>NC_138126.1:26383614-27047258 GCF_964188305.1 Podarcis bocagei | reverse complement strand
GTCCTATTTATAAAAAGAGATGGGGAAGCAAAGAAAGCAATAAAATACCCTAGCTTTCCACTCTCATATCCAAGGGTTTTGTGCAGTCACCTATTGCAGCAATATCTGAACACCTTAAAGGCAAAACAGATTGGAAGTAATGAGGTCTCTATTAGAGCTCCTTGTGTTGGGATATAGAAAATCCTGCTCAGAGCAAAATCCTCACCTGAAACCGAGGTGGCTGCTTTATAAATCAGCCGTTCAAAACGTCGGCAGTGGCGATACAATTAACTAACAGTTAACATTTTAGTGCCGTCACCCTGGAAAATTGTAATTACTTTAAGCTTTAAAGAGAGCCACACGTGCCCTCCACATTCAGAAGAAGAAGAAGAAGAAGAAGAAAAGAAGAAGAAGAAAATGAGGTTAGGGAGACAGGGATGAAGCAAGAAGAGGCAGGTCTGTAGGCAGGCAAATATTCTCCATTCCACGCCGAGTGGAGGAAGCCAGGAAAAATCCTTCCGCACGTTTCACAGCGAGTGGCCAGAGTTAGTCAAAGGATTTGTAAAGAGGAGGTCACACTCCGAGAAATCTTTTGTGAGGCCAACAATAGAGAACTCTCTCAGGAGTGAAGCCTGGAAATTCAATGCAGTTGAACTTCAAGAAGGCTTTTTGTTGAGACGGGGATAGAAGGTGAACTGGGATGGTATTGATAGTACAATCCCTAATTGGACTCAGCGCTGCATCCAAGGGCAGCAGTTAGAGGGAGATGGATGCAATTTAGGAGACTGGAGAGCAGAGATAAGCGGAACAAAGCACGGAGCCCAGCGCTGGGCCTGCTGCTCATGCTAGGTATGCCTTAGGCCATGTTCCCACCACACACTTAAAGCACTATGATGCTACTTTAAACCACCATGGCTTCACTGAAAAGGATTGTGGGAGCTGTAGTTTGTTAAGCTGCAGTTCGGGGTGTATGGAGCGCTAGGGGAGAGCAAGTACCTTTGGTGGTGAATGTGTTGTGCTTCTTCTAGGGTAGTTTGTCCACTTTTGGTCCCCACCCTGCACTCAGCTCTCACCTGTTGGCTCCTAGAAGCTGTCAGCGTGTGCAGTGGCCACACACCCTGAGGAATAGCTTCAACTGGCCAGCTAAACCAGGTGAGGGTAGCCAGTGGGTCTCAAAAACCCTCAGTGAGTTGGGGACTTCCCCCTGCATGTGAAGACAGCCTCCAGTGGATTGAGCGGATGAGACCAGGAGTGGGTCCAATGGTCAAGAAGGTGGTTTCTTCATGTGCAGTAAGAAGTGAGGGCAGATGTTGCTCATCAGCCTTGGAAGGTAGCGCCTCTAAAAGAAGGAAAACTCTGGTCCTAAACCTCTGCTGCCTTGTGGGATGTCTTTGAGAGAATAAATGGCTAAGGAGTAAACACAATCTGGAGGGGAGTCCCTAAGACAGTTTGATGGCGCCTTGTACACCTCCTTCCAGCAATTCCTGCAGCCAAGCTGGTGCCAAACGTATTGCTCTGCAGCCCAGGACCTCCATACATACTTCCCAGACTTGCGCCCTGGAGAGATCACTCCAGTGTTGCTAACACAGCGGTTTGACTTCACCCCCATAGGCGCAATCCATTGTCTCTTGAGAAAGATGGATGCCAAGAACCATCACAAGAAGTTTGTTAGGAGAGCCAAGAGTTGTAAGGAGGGCCCCATTCCCCTCACAGGGAGTCAATTCCCAACGTTCCCTGGGAGGAGAGAGAGATTGTTAAACCAATAGCAGCAACATCTGAAGGACACTATTTTGGCTAACACTGTTTTACACCAGTGGCCAGTGCAATAGGTTTTATCCAGATTGGGGCCCTAGCTTGAGGGGTTGGGGCCTTTAACCCTTAATGCACTCTGAATCAGGCCCTCCACACACACACACACACACACACACACACACACACACACACACACACAGGCAATTTGCGCTGGAGCTGGGGAGGGGAGGAAGAATGTCCCAACCTATTTGCTTTTCCCTCAACAGGTTAAAAATGCATGGTTCTAGTTCTAATAGCACAAGGATGGAAGACTGAAGAAACCCCAACTAAAGAATCTGTGTGACGGACTGGAAGAGAGGCCGAGAGGCAAGAATAATTGATGGACTATGCAGAACTGGCAAAATTGACATATAAGCTACGGGCCAAGGATAACCGTGACTTTAAAGATGAATGGGAACCCTTTACAAAGTATTTGAAGACGCAACAAAGCGAACTGGACTCCTTGGCTGGCTTTGAATAAGCATTCGCAAACTTTTTTGTTGATGATGTGATAGGAATTTTATGGTTTTAGATATATAGTAATGTTCATAACTGCACATACATAGATCAGTACAGGAAGGCCAACGTGGAACCATTTTGATTCCTAAACTGACCAAATCCTTTCTCTGCAAGGTTAAAAATGGAAAAGCCTCCCCCATTGTCTCTTTCTTTAATCTGTGTTTGAATAAGGTGTGAGCCTGTGACCTGGCCCAGGAAATAAGTATTTTAGCATTACAAAAGAATGGCCAGGCTCCCCAGAAAATCCAATCGAGGAACCTGCTAGACAGGAGATAAACAAGGAGAAGAGAAAAACAACATTTAAATTTCTGTGATGTAGGTGGGATGTATCTGAGGGGTGGTCTTAGGTTACACCCCTTCTGTGATGTATGCATAATGTTTCTGGGGGTGGTCCTGATCTAGAGAAGGGGAATTTCAAAAGTCTTTATAAGGCCTTGCAGGCCATTGTTCTGGGTCCTCTTCCTCTCCTGCGTGTGAGGGGGGTACCCTGTTGCAACAGATCAATAAAGATCAAGCTTACTAGCTGCTTTGCTTCTCAATATTCTCTGGTTGGCCTCTGTTATTTTCTCCTACCAATAGGGAACCTATGTAAGGACTCTATATGGGCTCTTGGATACCCCATAAGGGAAAAGGGCATATTTTTATTTACAACAGATGGCGACCACGAAGGGACTTTTGGTTACCCGGATTCTGGAAGCGAGGAAGGACTGGTTATCCAGCGCGCACCAGGCAGTTTGCCAGGAGGAATAACCAGTCTTCCATCGGTCCCAGGGTCTGGCAATAACTGGAGTTTCAGCGAGGCTAACCAGGGGAAGCAAAGCTTGATCAGGCCGGCCTTAAACAACCAGTCAAGAGATCCCAGAATCACCAGGACAGCGCTTGCGAAGTGAGTATGAGTAGGAAAAATGGGTAGTGGGGTGGGATTCTGCAAACCACAGCAAACCTATACTTCTCAAATCCTTACTTCTTTCCTCACTTTAACTCTTGAAAAAATTGCCTTCTACTCCTTTCTGTCCCCTCAATCTCAACACCAGCCCTAGCCCTTCGGAGTATGCCCAGGCAAAGGTTGTGTGTGATTTCTTCCACTTAACTCTGTATGCCAACCTATTCCTTCGGAGTTTTGCCCAGAAAGGTTGTGCAATTTCTTCTGCACTGAAAACTATAATTCCCAAAACTATAACTCCCAGGTGTAGCCGCACCTCTGCCATGGCGATCTTTGTTAGAGATGACCTGTGAGCGGAGAAAGCAAGGGCACCTGATTCCTTTCCTTCTTTGTCATTTCTGAGTCTCAATCTGGCATTGCAAGTGTGCAAGCGTTCAGTAGGGACTCTGAGTTAGATTGTAAAAGGCAGGGAGGTTGCTGTGAGTTGTAGAATAGAGATTAAGTGAGGTATCCCCAGGTTTTTCCCCTCGGAGATTTGTCCAGGTATCCCCAAGTTTTTTCCCTTGGATCCCCAAGTTTTCCCCTCGGAGATTTGTCCAGGTATCCCCAAGTTTTCCCCTTGGATCCCCAGGTTTTTCCCCTCGGAGATTTGTCCAGGTATCCCCAGGTTTTTTTCCCTTGGATCCCCAAGTTTTCCCCTCGGAGATTTGTCCAGGTTTCCCCAAGTTTTCCCCTCTGATCCCCAGGTTTTTCCCATCGGAGATTTGTCCAGGTATCCCCAAGTTTTTTTGTCCAGGTTTCCCCTTTTCCGGACCCTTCGGAGTTTTGCCCAGGTCCAAAACCCTTTTAATTGAAAATGGGTGCACCTCAATCAAAAGAAATGAACCCACAGACTCCTGATGGGAAAGAAGCCCAGTTGGTGCTTACTTCCTGCCTGGACTCTGACAGTCCCCTTCAATTTGTGTTTAAGAAACGTTTTTCCTGTGTTTAAATTGTACTTAGGTAACATCCAGCAGCTGCTTATCTTAAATGTGCCATCTAAAATAAAAATGCAAGCTTGCTCCAAATTCTAAATCTAAGGAAGCCATGTTGAGCCTTATCAATCTTAAAGCAAGACAAAATGGAGAATGGAGTGTGCAAATGTTTGTTATTTGAGAGAGGCTCTAAAAGAGTTTTCCTCCCAAGTGGTAAAATCCTGTATACGTGCTACTTGTGTTCTGAAAGGGGAATTACCCCACCTCCTTCCTCTAGTTTAAGTGAGGAGGGCGATTTAAGTCTAATGGTAAATGTTTTGTTGTAACTTTTGAGTTTGCAAGTACACCTGTGTTCCAGTCTAAGTTAACCAAATGTTTCTGCTGCAAAAGCCTAGTTGAGCCAACTGCTCTCTCAAGCTAAAATGCAGTGTATGTATTTCATTAAGCATATGCCTATGAAAGTATGGTGTTCCTTCTAAGAAAAATATCTGAGTCCAGTTTTAACTTTGATCTGGTTGGACAGAAGAGTTATTGTAAGGCTCCTGGTATCAGTCTCTATAAGACGTCCTGGCCTCTTTTCTTAGAAAATGCCCCCCTTGTTTCATTCTGTCTCTTTCAGGGTTTTTTCCCCTTCTCCTTCTTATTCTGTGCCAGGTAAATTTACTCCCGAGTAAGCTTCCTTTAAAGGAAACTGCAAAGGGGGGGGGCATAGATTAGGCTTACTATTCCTCTGCAAGTTCAGGAAAAATTGTTCACTCTTGTATTCCTTTTAAATCAAATCTATGGCTGTTTAAACTTTGCTTTATAAAAGATCCTCTCCCTATCTTAGGAAAAATGTTAACTTCAATCTTCTTTTAAAGATAATTTCTATAGGAATTTGCACTCTTTAGTCTAAGGAAGTAAACTCTCACTCAAACTAGCTTCAAGATCTGCTAAAAGGGTTGGGTACTTTTATTTTCTTTTTCCTTAGTACATGATAGGCGCATGGTTTGTGATAGGCGCATGGCTTGTGATCTCTTCCCCAGTTGTGTCTGTGTACATAAGTATGTGTGTGTTTCTGGTAGTACAAATCTTGCTATGAACCCTGTATTTTAGGGTTGGACTAGATGACCCCAGGTCCCTTTCAACTTTCCCAATTTGTGGCTGATGAGTTGAAATCCAGCCCAGATTGCTCTTTGTTTTTAAAGGTGAGAGGTGAATGTGTGTGTTTCTGGTAGTACAAATCTTGCTGCGAAATCTTGCTGTGAACCCTATATTTTGGAGGGTTGGACTAGATGACCCCAGGGTCCCTTTCAACTCTCCCAATTTGTGGCTGTGTGGAAGACCATGTGTCTGCAAGCATTGGAGGGTAATTCTTAAATTCTGGTGTGGTAATGGAGTTGAAATTCAGCCTAGCTTTGCTTTTTAGTTTTAAAAGGTGAGAGGTAAAAGCCATGATGTTTTGAAGCACAACTGGTAATATCAAGCATTTGAGTGATTACAGTATTTATCATTTTGTCTACTATTTTTTTTTTTTTAATCAAACTTAAAAGTCAATTCAAAGTTTAAGCACATACAAATGAATAATCAAGTACAATTAGCCTTGGCCATTCCTGTAAATTAAGGCGCAGAAAATAATAATATTAATAATAATAATAATAATTTTTTGTCTGCAAATGGTAAGGCTGAAATGACTGAGAATGTTAAAAAATCCTATGAATTCTAACGCTCTGGCCATTTTTACTCATAAATAAGAGAGCGGTTGATTGTTCCGCGAATGGCCAGAGGGATATTAGCCCTTTCCTGTACATAAAGGAAGCTTGGGCTGAATGGTGAATACTTGAATTGCTGAGTTTCTCTTTTTGTTTTAAAATCTAACCCTATTTTAAAAAAAACCACTCCTTACCTGGCCATTTTTACTCATAAATAAGAGAGCGGTTGATTGTTCCGCGAATGACCAGATAAAATGACCAATAATGATAGCCCTTTCCTGTACATAAAGGAAGCTTGGGCTGAAATTGCTAGCTTTGGTGAATACTTAAATTGCTGAGTTTCTCTTTTTTGTTGTTTTAAAATCTAACCCTATTTTTAAAATCTACTCCTTACCTTTCCCTTCCTTATTCTAATTGAGCCAAAAGATGCAACATTTTCAATGGTATAAAAGGTTTGCTGAGACATGAACTCTGCACATGCACAGAGGCTAGATCAGCTTACAAAAGAGAGAGAGAGAGAGAGAAAGGAGGGGGGGAGAGAGAAGGTTTGGAGAGCCTGAAACCTATACAAATTTCTTTATGTAAAACTTTGAACCATTGAGGGAAATCACCCTTAATGTCTTGCCCCAGGGGCTAACAAAAGGTTCGCCTCCCAATGGAATTTAAATTTTATAAGTTTTTGTTTTTGTTTTTGTTTTTTTTTGGTGTGTGTGTGTGTATATGCCTATGCATTTTAGGAACAGCACTTCCTGACAGACCTCTCACATGAAATAATTTTCCCTTTTAACAGAGTGTCCTTTCTTTTCTCCCACAGCACAAATGATAATGAGGGGATGCAAACAGTGATTTAAATACTCTATAAAAAGTAATTGCATTTGTTTCTCTTTTGTCTTTCTTCCCTAAAAGCCAAACAGCAACTTTCTTTCTGTTCTGTGAAACAAGTCTGAATCCCTGCTGTATTAGTGACCTCTATCTCTTTGTGCCTTTGACATTTTTCTGTTCTGTGAAACAAGTCTGAATCCCTGCTGTATTAGTGACCTCTATCTTTTTGTGCCTTTGACATTTTTTTTTAAGTTACAAACAATCTGTTTTCATTTATTTAATCAGTTTCTCCATGATGTCTATGAAGTTAATCGAAGCACAACCAAACATTGTTTGTGGAATGGTACTTGTTTACCTTTGGCCTGAGCATTTCTTATTAATTCTGTCATTTTGGCTAGTGCAAGTTACTTGCACAACTTTAAAATTACCATTCATTTTTTATTGGTATTAACTCATTTCCCAGTATTAACATTACAGCTGATGTTGTCACATCAAGAAACACTCTTTTATTTTCATTTGGGATGTTAGAATGCCAAAACAGATTACTTCAGGTTACTTATTAATTGTGTGTCTTAGCATTTATTTATTTTTGGTTCCTCATAGGTCATTTGTGTGTGTGTGTTTTACTTTGGGGACATGTTCATCACATGTTGAAAGTCAGTTTCATGAAGTTCTTTTATTGGATAGCACATGGTGAATTTTAAGTTTTCCCCATTGTTTTCCTTTTTTTTTCAGTCTAGTAGTAATCTGCGTGGTTTTGATAATATATTTAATAATAGTTCTTTTCTGAATCTGATGTTTTTGTGTCAAGTTTGTTTTCATCTAACTGGTAATCTAATTTTTTGCTTTCCTTTTATTTTTTAACCTTTCTTGTATTTTTAACAGTTCTCTTTCTCTACATGTGGAGTAATTTTTTATTAAGTGAAAGAAAGCAAACAAACTTAGCAGATAATAACAGTAATTATATGGAAATGTGATAATAAATAATAATAAATAATAAATTTTATTTATATCCTGCCCTCCCCAGCCGAAGCTGGGTTCAAGGCGGCTAACAACAATCAAAATAGTCCAATAATGATAATAAATAAAATGTTTAATCCACTACGATTGTTATTATCTGCAGCTTCCCACGGAAAACTCAAGGACATCCCTTTTGCCTTTTCCCCCTTCCTTGTCTAACTGTGTTTAGGTCTCCCCAAAACCCTGCCCCCTTACAGGATATCACTTCTACAGATGTGCAATGATGAAAAGCAGCAACAACCCCTCAACTCACAAGACCTGCAACACCAGAGTTTTCAAAGTGCCCACAGTTATCTCTTTCAAAGGCTATAGACTGACGGGGGGGGGGGACCTGACAAAGGGGGGAGGAGTTGAATTACAAGGACATTTTTTCACTTGAACCTCAAGCCTCTGCTCCAGGATTCAAAAGATACATACGTAAAAGATCACAATTGTGTCAAGATATGCAACAGATATTTAATTATTTTGTTTTCTATTATGTGTTATTATGTAAGAATGTTGAAATGTGTCTGACAGTGTGATTTCCACAAAGGGGGGCAATTTATTGTGTGTAACTGTTTTTATATTTAATGTCTTATTGCTTACACACCAATGGAGAATTCTCATGCATTTTATACTTTCTAATAGCTCACACTATTGTGTAGTCCAATGTTTAGATCAATTTATAACCACATTGTTCCACCTGGCACTCTGCCAACTTTCCCTATCCATTTTAAAATGTGCTAAAACTTGCTGTACCAAGGAGAAGCTTCTAAGAAACATGAAGGTGGATATGCTTTGGTTTAGCAGGAATGATTCCTTATAGACTTAAATTGACTTATTTGGACAACTGCCCTTGTTAAGAATGGTTTTCTTTTAACAGATTGGTTTGAAGAGTTGAGAACCATGGGGCAAGATAAATTCAAATTGAACTCAGTTCGAATTGGGCAAGTGTATCCAGGCTGCAATTAGCTTTTGGTCCTTTAAGTGCAAGTGAGCAACTTCCCATTGTGCGAGTGCAAGACCACAGCCTATAATAAAATCCCATAGCTAAAGGCCAAGGCGAAGACCTCTCCCTCACGAGATGCCCAAAACCTGTGCCAGCTATGGTGAATGCCAGGCGACATGGTTAAATGAAAGCCCTGAGGGGATTCAACAGACAAGATGTGTTGCTGTAGCACTATGTCAGTGTGAGACCACAGAAGAGCTACCTTGACACCTGAGAACACTAAAATGGCGGGGGGGAAGCAAACTGCACTTTTCAGTCATTAGTGGACCTTACCTTCCTGCTAGGTGTAAAGCATAGAACACTATTGAGTAAATGGTCTCTCCCAAAGTGTTAGAATGCCACAAGCAATTTAGTAGCAAAACGCAACATGTGTTATTTTTATATGATATATTCATACAAAGACATCCATTTACAACATACGATGTTATTATTTGTGGGGCAAAAATTTTTAAGAAAAATTCTAGCCCCAGAGGGGGGAAATTGTGATAGGAATTTTATGGTTTTAGATATATAGTAATGTTCATAACTGCACATACATAGATCAGTACAGGAAGGCCAACGTGGAACCATTTTGATTCCTAAACTGACCAAATCCTTTCTCTGCAAGGTTAAAAATGGAAAAGCCTCCCCCATTGTCTCTTTCTTTAATCTGTGTTTGAATAAGGTGTGAGCCTGTGACCTGGCCCAGGAAATAAGTATTTTAGCATTACAAAAGAATGGCCAGGCTCCCCAGAAAATCCAATCGAGGAACCTGCTAGACAGGAGATAAACAAGGAGAAGAGAAAAACAACATTTAAATTTCTGTGATGTAGGTGGGATGTATCTGAGGGGTGGTCTTAGGTTACACCCCTTCTGTGATGTATGCATAATGTTTCTGGGGGTGGTCCTGATCTAGAGAAGGGGAATTTCAAAAGTCTTTATAAGGCCTTGCAGGCCATTGTTCTGGGTCCTCTTCCTCTCCTGCGTGTGAGGGGGGTACCCTGTTGCAACAGATCAATAAAGATCAAGCTTACTAGCTGCTTTGCTTCTCAATATTCTCTGGTTGGCCTCTGTTATTTTCTCCTACCAATAGGGAACCTATGTAAGGACTCTATATGGGCTCTTGGATACCCCATAAGGGAAAAGGGCATATTTTTATTTACAACAATGATAATCAGCTAAATAGTTTGAGGATCTATACAACTGTGTAACATGCAGAAAACAGCATTCTTAGAGAAATCAAAGACTGGAACTGAGGGAAGCGGGGGGGGGTTGTGTGGGAGGGTGTAGGGAGGGAGGGAGGAAAAATGGGGGGATAAGGATTATATGTTTCTGGATAATGGGTTTTGTTTTAATTTTGAATAAAAAAAGTTTTTTTAAAAAAAGTGCAGGGTTCTGTTTCTTTCCAGGTAAAGAACTCATTTCCACCACAAACAAACCTGCCTCTCTGCTGTGAAAATGCAGTGTGCCCTCTCCACCCCACCCCCCACCCCAGGGCAAAGTCATGCAAACAGCTGGCCTATTGCCCCGAGGGTGGAATTTGCCGCTCTAAATTATAAAGAGCCAGGTTGGTTGGCAGAAATGGGGAATATTTCTCCCTCAGCCACTTTGTGAGTAGTTTCAAGGTACTGCTTGGCAGAGGCGAATCCTTGTAAAGTGGAAATCAGCAAGCTGTGTGCTTAACACAGGCGTGGGAGGCCCAAGCCAGCAAGAAAGAGATTTCATTAAGGCAGCAAAGTCCTTTAATCAACTGGCCCAGGTTTTTTTTGAAAAGCCTAAGAACAAACAGTGAAAAGTTACTGGGGATGTTGATGCCAAGTGTTGGGATCAGATGACCATGTGGATGATGCTTTCAGGTCAAGGCCAGAAGAATAACATGAGCACTTAGGCATATTGTCTGTTTATGACAAGCCACTCACAAGGTTTGGTTTCTTTACAAGCACATTCTGTGCTTGGACCAAAAACAGGCCCTCATTGCTAAAACTCCACAGCTCTTGCAAATTTCACCTGAATCTAGTTGGATTCGGCTTCTTACAGCAGTGCCCACAAAGTTATTGTACTACCAACCTTACTGTACACCTGTGAAACATGGACCACTTATGAACACCATCTACCCCATTGGTCTACAGCTGGCAGGATGGGACCCGATCTAAGATGTGTCACAAAAGCAGCACTACCACCATACAAATATAAGGCATAGCGCAAATTTGGCCACAGTCTGCCTTAAGTTCTGAACCTTGAGTAGTACTGCAGTGCTTCCTGGGAAAATCCCTGGTTCAATTCACACATTGCTATGACCTGATTATTCTGAAGCAGCTTTCCACATTCCTTACTGAGATATGAGAAGTGGTTTGAGTGCTCTCATGTGAACAACCACAGCACTGCTTTAATTTCTGAAGCTTCTTATCGCCTCAGTGACCTGAGGTTTGTTTTGTCTTAAAGCGAACAGAGAGGGGTGTTTGTGATTTTGATGATGACAATGATTTGGAGACGGGAGGCCTTGTGTTATTTCCTGTCCCGCTACGGTGCTTTATTGGCACCGATGGGTGCTAACGCAACCCTACCGAGTTTCCAATGCTGAAAGGCGAAGATTTATATACACTAATGAAAAGTCAAAGTCGCTTTTATGACAAGTCACCGGCATGATGCGTTGCCAGGGGATGGCGTTTGCTGATTAGCGGCGGCGGCAGTGGCGGCACCGTACTGCATTGCTGGCAAAGGGCTGAGCACTAGTAATTTCATCCTTTAATAGGAGATCAGGGCTGCATTTCTGTGTATCAGCCAGGGTGAGATTAATGCTTTCTGATGCCAGGCTAGCGCACACAGGAGGGGGCCTTCCATTGATGGAAGCATTAACTAATGTTTGCAACATGATGGGCTCACAATCAGAAATTCTCCCGTCTCTTTCACTAAAGGGGCCTTGGAATACAGTAGATAATAAAATGACATTCTGTTTAATCCATTCACCAACAATTTGAAGCCACGACCTTGTTGTTTACAGCTGTGGGTGGGTGTGCGAGATAGGCTGCGGAGATCTGCAAGTATAAGTAGCTGTGTGTGGGAGGTTGCATGGACCGAAATAGGTTCCATTTGGGTTTGCTTGTTTTTAGCAAGGCGGTTTTAAAACCATAAGCTTTGTCTTCTCACAGGTGCCAAAATTCCAGCAGCAGCTGGTGCTCATTCAGATTGGTAGAGCAGAAGGCAAAGGGGCCAGTGGCAGTTGGAGGCAGAGCCAATGATGGGAACATGTATTAAGGAAAACCAAAGAGACTCCATTTTGTCTCAGACACCAGGCATTAGCATCAAACAGCAGACTTTAGCAAGGCCCTCTCAATGCCCCAGCTCCAGAAAACTAGGGATTCTCTTGCAAGATCTCATGGGAACTCAGGTGGTCCCGTGAAATCTCTCTCTCTTTTTTAATTTCTTTTTATTAAATTTCGCTTAAATGACAAAAACAAAAAACAAAACGACAATTACAGAAAAAGGAAAAGAAAAAAAAGAAAAAAATATTCATATACAGCATATAAATAACATCCATTTCTGTTACGGTTTCTTGTCTTATTCCTTGAGTCTCTATATCCTTACCCATTTAGATCTTTTCTCTACACATCAATTGACCTCCTTCCCACCTGATTTCGGGCTTCTTGATCAAAAATTCTTTCTTTTTTCTGCAGCCAAAAGTTATTATAGTTTACGCATCATAAGATTTATGTCAGACCGGCAGTATTTCTAAGTTTCTATAGTTTCCTTTAATATATGCCATAAATTTATTCCAATCACAAATAAACTTTGTATTTTTTTGGTTTCTAATTTTTTGGGTCATTTTGGCCAATTCAACATATTAAAATAGTTTTGTTTGCCAATCTCTGACCATTGGAAGGTCCTGTGAAATCTCATGAACCATCCCAGAACCTGCACACTGAGAGGCCCTTGTCCCCCAAACAAGACAGAGGGCTTAAAAGTTCTTTGGGTGCTGGTTCCACTGGGACAAGCCAGCCTGTCTATTGCAGGCATTAGAAGGGACTTGGCATACAGCCTACACCTCCCCAAACTCATAACAATTTGTATGTATGTAGTCCTACATGCTGCAAGTACTGTAGTCCAAAATCCTTCCACTCTCTCGTACATTTTCCAAGAAACTTTTTTCCCCTAGAACAAAACCACTTGCTCAGTAGTTTTACTGTAAAAAATAAATAAAAAGAGGGGAAATTCTGGCTAAACAGCAGCAAGCAGATTGTTCAGATTATTGTCATGCAGCCATTTTTAGCTGTGTTATATATCAAAGTTATAGCAATTTATTTGGCAGCGGCTATGGGTAGGGATGGAGGAAATATTCCTTTGGTATGCTGCCTGAAGCAGTCTGATCCAATTTAATGGTCCTGAACATGCTTGCAGATCAGAATTCAACTCCTGACTGGGTTGTGCACTTTTCAGGATTTTGCAGCACAGTTTTGGTGTGCAGAATGTGCATGCAAAAACACGTGTTTTATACTTAAAATGCATATGATATACATTTGTTTCATGGGAAAGTGCAGGCGTACCTCGGAAGTCGAACAGAATCTGTTCCCGAAGTCCATTCAACTTCCAAAATGTTCCAAAACCAAAGCGTGGCTTCCGATTGGCTGCAGGAAGCTCCTGCAGCCAATCAGAAGCCACGGAGCCCCGCCAGATGTTCGAGTTCCAAAAATAGTTCTCAAACCAGAGGTTTGCGGCATTCGGGAGCCAAAACGTTCAGGAACTAAGCTGTTCGGAAACCAAGGTATGACTGTACATTGAAAATCTTTTAAATTTGCAGAAATATGAACAGAAATTTGCAGAAATATGTGCAAAAAAGGCATGAAATTATGCATATCAGGATGTATGTATTCCATGCATTCTCTCAAAAAGATCCACACGATACAGAACAGACAAGTGCCAATGAAAATGCAATTGGACAGACTTACTGTAGGCCAGTCTATCTATTCCCTTGTTACAGAACGCTAGAAGAGTGTGTTTGTGAGACAGAGACAGGCAGCACACAGGTGTGTATTTGATTTGGGTTCCTTCTGATCTATTTCTGATCTGCCTGTTCCTCCTTTTCTGCTACTTTCATGTTTCACTGCAAGGCAGTGGCAAAAGTCAAACAAGTTTCTGTCGGATTTCTCCCTTAACCACAGTTCACAAGGGGCATCGCAGAGAATAATGCATTTGGCCTGGGGGTAGGGTCTTGGGTGGGAAGATGGGCAGCTGCTCCTTTGCTCTCTCTCTCCCGGGAGCTTCTGAGGTGGTGGCCTCAGGACTAACTCAAAGGCACACATGAAAAGCGGCCTTTCAAGCAGCCCTTGAAATCGGCTGATCTGGCTCTGCCTTCTGAATCCTTTCTGCTCTACCTTTTCACACCCAGAGCTCCTGCCACAGAAGCAAATATCCACCGGGAGAATTGAGGCGGGAGGCGGGGGGAGGCAGCAAGAGGAGGGAAAGGCTAAAGAAAAAAGTCTCTAAAAAGAGACTTAGTGTGCACACCAGAAGAAATTCTCTCCCGTCGCTTTCACCGTGCTTGGTTTCCTGGATTCCGTTTTGTAGATCTGTCCCTTTGGGACTTGTGCTAGCAGAAAGGAAAGAAGATGGGTTAAGCCATCACTTGCAGCAGGGCAGTGGGGAGCCTGTGGTGGTGCAGATGTTGTTCAACTCCAGTTCCCACCAGAGATGATGGAGGCCATCAGATCTGGAGAGCCAGAGGCTCCCCATTCTTGATTGACAGTGGGGTTTCCCAAGCTTGGGTCCCCAGCTGGTTTTGGACTACAGTTCCCAGCATCCCTGACCACTGGTCCTGCTAGCCAGGCATGATGGGAGTTGTAGTCCAACAACAGCTGCAGGCCAAAGGACTTAGTGGTCCAGCATTTGCTTTGCATGCAAAAGGTCTAAGGTTCAGTCTCCAGTTAAGGCTGAGAAAGACTCCTGTCTGAAACCCTGGAGAGCCAGTGTTAAGAAGGGTGCAGGACTGAAAACAACGTGGCACCAGCAATTTAGTTGAAAGAAAAATGAGAATAAGTGAGATTTGAGAAATAAGATAAACTTTGGAATAACGTTATGTCTAAATTAAGTATTTGAGTATTTGATAAAAATGTTTAAAGTCGGGGACATAATATTTGAACACTACAAAATAAGAGATGAAATAAGGCGATAAATTGCTGTTTAGAATTCTATAACTGGGAACGCAGGATTGGGAGATGTGAGGAAGTCCAAAAGCTTAAGGAAAGATGGGTGTTGGATATCTGATTTTGTTGTATGTTCTTTATTATATGTTAATCTTTTTGCTTTTTTCTGTTTTTCTTTGTTTGTTGTATATGTGTTTGGTGAATTTAATGTTTAAAATTCTTAATAAATATCTTTTTAAAAAAAATGAAACCCTGGAGAGCCACCTAAGAGGAGCTTTGCTGGATCAGCTTGGTGCTCCATCTATCTCGGCATGCTGTTCTCACAGTGGCCACCCAGATGCCTGCAGGAAAACTGCAAGCAGGACCCAAGTGCAAGAGAATGCTCCCCTCCTCTGATTCCCAGGAACCGGCATATTCTGGTTATTCCCATCAAGAGTGTATCCAACAGTGGAGATAGAACTTAGCCTTAACCTCCGTGAATTTGTCTACTCTTTTAAAGCCATTCAAGGTGTTGGCCATCGCTAGCTCTTGTGGGAGTGAACTCCACAATTTAATTATGCCCGGTGTGAAGAACTACTTTCCTTTCTCAGTCCTGAATCTTTCAACATTCATCTTTATTGGATGTCCACAAGTTTTATGAGAGGAGGAGAAAAGCTTTCCTCTCTCTCCATTTCCTTCGCAGCATGCATAATTTTATACACTTCTGTCAAGTCTCCTCTTACTTGCCTATTCTCTAAACTCAAGAAGCCCAGTTGCTACAACTTTTCTTCATCGTCCATTTCCTGGAGCATTTTGCTTGCCCTTTCCTGTACCTTTTCAGAAATGCTTAATGGAATGAATACAATTCAGAGGAAGCTGTGTTATATCACATCAGACCAATCGCCCAATCTAGCACAGTGTGGTCTACACCAGCCTTCCCCAATCTGTGCCTTCTACATAGATCATTAAGACTACAATGCCCATCAGGCCTAGCTAGCATGTTCTGATGGAAGCTGACATGAGACTCTAACTGTATGCACTCAACCAAATCATGGTGGGGCCTAGACTCAGGTACATAACCACAGGACAATAATAGGAACATGGCTGTCTTATGCTACGTCTTACCATCAGTTCATGTAGCTCAGGGTGGTCCAACACATGGCCCAATAGTTGCATTCAGCCTTCAAGGCATTTTTTACGGCCCTCAGCAACATTTGACACCTCCTCCGGCCTTCACGCTGCCTTCCCAAAACCGTTAAGTGAGGCGATGGGCTTTGGGATTGAGGTGGGAGGACTCTAGGACCCTCCTGCTTGGACTACTGCAATGTACTCTACATGGGGCTACCTTTGAAGGTGACCCGGAAACTACAACTAATCCAGAATGCGGCACCTAGACTGGGAGCAGCCTCCGAGACCACATAACACCGGTCTTGAAAGACCTACATTGGCTCCCAGTACGTTTCCGAGCACAATTCAAAGTGTTGGTGCTGACCTTTAAAGCCCTAAATGGCCTCGGTCCAGTATACCTGAAGGAGCGTTTCCACCCCCATGGTTCAGCCCGGACGCTGAGGTCCAGTGCTGAGGGCCTTCTGGTGATTCCCTCACTGCGAGAAACCAAGTTACAGGGAACCAGGCAGAGGGCCTTCTCAGTAGTGGCACCCGCCCTGTGGAATGCCCTCCCACCAGATGTCAAAGAGAACAACAACTACCAGATTTTTAGAAGACATCTGAAGGCAGCCCTGTTTAGGGAAGCTTTTAATGTTTAACAGACTACTGTATTTTAATACTTTTTTGGAAGCCGCCCAGAGTGCCTGGGGAAGCCCAGCCAGATGAGCGGGGTATAAATAATAAATTCTATTCTATTCTTCCGGACCACCATGCCTCTCTTTGCCGGCTTTGGGAAGGCAGCGTGAAGCCTGGTGGGAGTGTCAAATTTTGGCCTTGCTCCCCTCTCTGCATGACAAGGCAACATGCAGCCTGCGGGTTGTGTGTTGAAGTCCTCTTGTGGCCCCCTTGCTACGAAAAGCCGGGCTGCTCTGATCTAGCTCATTGTTATCCAGGGTTTCAGGCAGAATATTTTCACGGCCCTGTTGGAGATGTCAGAGATTAAACCTGGGGCCTTTTGCACACTCAACAGCCTCGCTTCCCCAAACTCAATACCAACTCAATCCCCCATGAATGCATTTGGTAGCCTCACCTCAGTCTCTCAGTCCTGGGCCTAAATGGAGCCTAATTTCCGCCCTCTCTTCCCCGCAGGTGGGCGGGGTTTGCGGCACCAAGCAGAGGCTCACCTGGGCAGGTGCCTCCCACTTGCTTGGACCGGCCTTTGACCCACCCTCAGCCAGGCAGGACAATGGACAGCCGGCTAGGGGTGGGGCTAAGGCCACAGAAAAGAGGCTGACCCCTTTGTCCAAGCCTCTTTTGGTTTTATTCATGGTTTCTGTATTCAGAACCAGGAAGGAATTTTCCCTGCATTGGCAGGTTTCGCCTTCCCCCTAGCATTTCGTCACAACCTTGGCGGTTTTAGGCCTTGGCAAGGTATCCTTTAGTCTAACATCAAGTCGGGGGGGCATTCATGCTCTCTTCCCATGTGGCGGCGCTTGCAGGGCCCGTTAAAGGGCAAAAACCGGGAGTCCCTGGCCCTAGAGCGGTGGCATGCAGGTCAAACTCCCGGGACGAGGTTAGTGGAAGGGCATGCTGTGTAAGTTTGCGCTTTGCAGTCCCCTCTCACTGGACCTCATCTGCCTGCATATCCTCAGCCAGGCAGGCTGAGAGGGTTACCTGCCAAGGCCTGTGCCAAGTTTCCCACTTCTGAAGCTCAATAAAGTTGTGGTCAATAAAGTTGTGGCTCAAATAACTGATAAAAAAGGGGGGAAATTGGAGGCATAATAGTTGAAATATATAATATAAAATAAGATTTGAAAGAAGGTGAAGTATTGCTGAATAAGATTTTCTAAATGGGAACACAGAAAAGGGAGATGTGAGGGAGTCAAGAAAGAGGGTTATGGAAATAGCATCTGAGAAACTGAACTTTTTTGCATGTCTATTTTATGCTTTGTTTTTTCTTTGTTTTTGCTTTTTTGTACGCTTTGTATGTTTTTCTTGTCCTTTCTTGGTTTTTTCTTTTTCATTGATTGTAAGTTGGTTGTATTGTTTAAAACCTTTAATAAATATTTTATAAAAAAAAAAAGTTGTGGCCAATTTGAACCCATACTCTGGTCTCTTGTCTCATTCTCTGGGGAAAAGGGGTAGGCACCACAGACAGGGTTTAGCGCGGCAAGCTCTTTTTAAGCTTGTATGTGAGCGTTGCCTTATCTCTGTAGCTGTTTAGGGCTAATGATTCTTTGAAGGGAAAACAAGCAAAGGCGCTCTGTAGTTGTGTTCTTCATTCTTCTCCCATTCCCTTCCGTTGCTAATTGGAGGTACTCGCCCAGCCTGATTTGCAACTGGTGGCACTGTCCCTTCCTCATGCCAGTCTTGTTTGATTAATTGCCTGCGTTTGGTAGGACCTCTGGCCTTAGGACACGTCGCTTCTCGCTACAATTAATGCCAATCAAAATGCAATGCAGTCATCAAGCGCGGACACTTGGACGGGCCCGCGAAGGGTGTGGTAGCAACATATCTTTGCATCCATGTCATTTGATTAATTGCCTCGTTGCAAAGCCTCTGGGTGGGAGAGCGTGAAGAACTATCACAACCAAGTGACCTAGAGAGTCGTATTTCACAGATCCGCCGAGTCCATTTATTGAATTTACCAGCCTCCCATTTGCTGTCATAAGCTGCTATAATTGCTGCCACTCACGACAGGTTTCCTGAGTCCCTTTGGCGAGGCCTCCTCCCTGCAAACTTACCTGCAAACATTCTCCAAGGTTTGCACAAACCCAGATGCAAGGCGAGGGAACGGTTTTACTCGCTAGTTGCTTGATCCATGCAAATTTAATGCCGTCCTTTAAAGATACCAAGCTTTAATCAGTCAAACTGGAAAATTAAGCAGCTGAAACTTTGTGGATTAATTGGCAGGGGGCACTTTTGATCAATCAGCAAGGATGCAGGTTAAGGGCGTTTTTGTTTATTTTGTGACTAGTTTGATCCTGGCGTGTTCTTGTAATAGAAAAGAAATTAAAGATGGTCTTTCCTTTTAAACAGGACTGTGAAATCATCTCACACTTCCCTCAATACCTCAAAAATGACACCTGCATTGAGGCCTGTGTGGTATGCAAATTTATTTAAATTTGACCAATTAATAATTTAAATGCTGCTTATTAGTCAGCGGAAGATCCTTTAATCAGACAACAGTCCTATTTCCCCCCTGTAAAGCCATGCATGGCAAATATAAATGATGTTGCTTCAATGTCAAAAAGATGAAAAAATGTTAACATTTGGTACTCTTGGCTTTGTCTCGCCTTATTGATGCTACAGAAATGTTGAATTCCAGCACTTGCATCCACAGTTATTTTTCAACATTATTATTACTATCATCATTATATGAAATTTGTATACCACCCATCATCCAAAGATCACAATGCAATTCACACCACGAAAATGCTTTTCGGACAACGGAAATGTTGTTATCAATTGAATATTAGCCAACACATTTTGGGGGCTGGGGAGTCACAGTTCTCTCAGACTTGCTTTAAGCAGGACGCAGGTAAAAGAACTTAAGCATGCAATCACTGCAGGCAGCCTCACCTTGTTTTAAAGTGTTTGCCATGCACACTGGCCTGTTAGCTGGATCACAGATCACTGCTGAGCTTAGCTTAATTACTTAGAAGGCAACTCTGTGGCGAGATCCACCGGGGTGAGTGGCTTCGGCTGCAGAGGATCTCCAACTCAGCCAGTTTTAAGCCCCCAATGCCCAGCTCAGCCATGAGGCCTTCCCGCTGCAGTAGCGGGCTCTGTTGGAGCCCATCGCAGCAGCAGGAGGGCCTGACAGAGCCCATCACAGCCACAGCAGACCCTACCAAGCCTTTTGGAGGGCACACAGGGGCTCCTTCCACCATGCATGCTCAGCACCCACAATGTTGGGGAGAACCCAGTGCGCCTTCAATGGATGACTATTTCAATACTATTTTAAAGGCTTGGTTTCCTTCTGCCAGGCTTAGGCTGAGGAGGAGCAGCCCTGCTGCTGGACAGGGTTTGGGTCTGGTGCGACTTTATGCCAGGTTAATTTATACCACCTTGCTTTGTGCCAACTTCTTAGTTTAGTTGTATGTTGCTTTCCCACAGTTGACTGTTCCCCAAGCAGCTCACAATAAACATCATTTATCAAAATGCAGCATCATATACAGTGGTACCTCGGGTTACAGACACTTAGGGTTACATACGCTTCAGGTTACAGACTCTGCTAACCCAGAAATAGTACCTCGGGTTAAGAACTTTGCTTCAGGATGAGAACAGAAATTGTGCGGTGGTGGCGCAGCAGCAGCAGGAAGCCCCATTAGCTAAAGTGGTGCTTCAGGTTAAGAACAATTTCAGGTTAAGAATGGACCTCAGGAACGAATTAAGTACGTAACCAGAGGTACCATTGTATATATCTTTTTCTTCTTCTTTGGCGATCACTCGTAGCCGAGTAAGATTGTCTTCCATAAACACAGTTTTAACAGTGAGTCCATAAGTGACTGTGGAGGCCAATTCTGGATCCACATGTCCTTCCACAGTGGGGACATTGGTTTCCAGGTGGGAGTTGATCACGGTGTGGATTTGCCAAGCGTGCCTTCCTCTTAGCATGTTTCTCCCTTCTGTCCTGAGTTCAGGTGTCTTCAAAGTCCATGACGCCTTTGTTAAAGGCTGTTCTCCAATTGGAGCACTCGCAGGCAAGTGTTTCCCAGTTGTTGGTGTTTATACTACGTTTGTTTAGATTTGCCTTGAGACAGTCTTTAAACCTCTTTTGTTGACCACCAGCATTATGCTTTCCATATATATATTGTGGGGTGTATGGGATAATTTGCTGCCAAACATGACAAAATTCAAACAAGCCCAAATCAGCAATTCAATGAGCAGAGAATAAATCCTGGACATGTTTAGACTGCAATGAAATGTGTGTTGGCAACATGTTACTGCTTTAACCATGTTTTTAGGGTTGGGCTTTTTTTGTATTTTCTTTATTTTCTTTCTGGGAACTGTGTTACAGGCTCTGGTTATTTTAAAAGAAGCTTTTAAATAGATAAATAATAAATACAACTTGATAAATTGAAGAAAGCTTGCATGCACCGTAGATTTTTGCAGTTATGCTGGCGGCCGGTAAAGCGACATGGACTTGCTCTCCTTTAACGAGCAGAGGCTGTGATTACAGTGGAGCATTTTCCTCACATAGCAGTGTGCATATTTACCAGTTCGATTTGCTAAAGCCTGGCTCCTCAGTGTGTATCTGAGGCTGGTTTCTTCTTCTTTTTTTCAAAAAAGCAATATATTTTTCTGAGTCTTCTGTTTTCACAGAAGGGAGGCAGAGAATCCAGGCAGCAATCTGGAGGACTCTGTGGCATTCCTGACTTCTGTCCTGACATTGACGGAGGAGGTTCCGCCCACAGTTCATCTCCTCATGGCCGCTGTCTGCTGGGACTTCATCTCCTCACGCTGATCTAGCTAAGCAGGCCGTGAGATGACATGGGATCAAAGGGGCGACCGCCTGACTGGCCGTTGCCTTCGCATGGCCGCTCAAGCTCACCCTTGTTACTGCTGACAGGGAGGGAGACGAAAAGAGACAATAATAATTAGGAAAAAAGTTATCCTGCAAAAAAAGCACAAACAAAAGCCAGAACAGCTTTCAGGCGGCATCAGGCCTCTTCGCTCCTGTTTGTTGCAGTTATGGAAATCCTGCCAAGCAAAATCCAGGCAGGCACCAGTGCTGTTTATTTTCTATTTTTAAAAAGTTTTCATTTATACTTTTCAGGTTTATACATTTCATTAGTTTTACAACCAATCTGACGTTTCGAAGTTTGACTTCCTTCCCCCTCTTTCTGCAGTTCCTTAAATTTATTTTTAAAATAACTTCTGCATATCCAAATTCATTTAATTTGCTCATTTAATTATCTACTTTAAATATATACTCTTATATAGCTACAGGTTATTACAACAATGCTGCCAATGTTTTTATCTGTTTGCAAATTATCTGTAAGTATTCGATAAGCCATTTCCATTTTTTTTTTCATTCTTCCTTTGCTGTGACTTCTGCTTCTTTCCAGTTTGGGGTGAGTAGAATTCTTGCTGCTGTAGTAACATACATAAATAAATTTCTATACAGTTTAGGTAGTTCTGTCCCTATAATTCCCAAAAGAAAAGCTTCTGCTGTAGAGATAGATAGATAGATAGATAGATAGATAGATAGATGATAGATAGATAGATAGATAGATAGATAGATAGATAGATAGATAGATAGATGATAGACAGACAGACAGACAGACAGACAGATAGATAGATAGATAGATAGATAGATAGATAGATAGATAGATAGATGGATGGATAGATATAGATGATAGTTATTTCTGAACATCCTTTTCAATGGCACCAGTGCTGTTTGAACACTTAGAGCCACTTTGCCTATATATAGCAGCTTGGGGCTCTCAGATATGTGTCTGAAATATACTCGGAGTCAAGAGTGGATTTCATGCCCTTTATTCAGCTCATAGTGATGAGGAGGAATGGAAGTTCCCCCACAATATCTGCTTTATATACATTATTTACACAATGGGCTGCACATGATTGGCTAATTCCAGGATTCTCCTGTAGGCCAATCAGGTTGTGGATTCACTTCCACCTGGAGCTGGATTGGGTGGCTCCTGCGGACCAATCATACTGCTGCATTGTTCTAGGACCAATCAGACTTCTGCATTCTGAATCCTGTTGTTCTAGAACCAATCAGACTGCTGCATTTTTGATCTTATTCAACTCAGTACATAACAGTGTCAAACATATTTTGGGAGCACGTGACTAAGCTGTTTTGCAATAAACTGGGCTGCTTTCTCTGGTTCAGTTCTGACACAAAGTGCTGGCTGTTCTCTGGCAAAACTGTGGTGCCCTCAGATGTTCTTGGGCTCCCATCATTCCTACTCTTGACCATGCTGACTGGAGCTGACAGAGTCCAACAACATCTGGTCTCCCAGTGCTTGCTCTGAAGTGCCAAGGGGCTTATCTAAAAGACTGTCTTCAATTCATATCGGCCCATCCAGATCTGCAGGAGAGGCATCCTTTCACAGCCTGCCAAAGCCTGAATTCTCTTTGGCTGGGGCTTGGGAAGGAGCCTTCTCAATAGCCACACCTGCACTGCAGAACTCCCTGTCAAAGGGCACCAGGCTTGCATCCCTCCTGCTGGCATTCTGCTGGCTCAAAATATGTTTCCATTAATGCCCTTTTGTAGGTTTCATTTGCGGCCTGCTAATCTATCTTTTCATTTTGTTTTTTAATGAATGAATGGAACTTTATTTGCGTCAGCCATCGGCCATAGCAGCAAAACAACATTGGGGCGTACACAGAACAAAATAAAAAGTTGATTATATAAAACACAGTTTAGGATCCTGAATCAGCAATCGAATAGTGGAACTTATTCTGATTGCCCCAGCTAGAAACCTTGCAACTTTTGCGGTCATCTGCTCCTCTTGATCTGCCAGGAGAAAAGACACTGTGGCAGTGGTTGGGTGACCTGGAATGGACAGTAATAGAGGGGTGACAATCTCGTTCCTCAGGTCTTTGTAAAGAGTGCACACCAGGAGGTGGTGAAATGGAGGTGGTGGCTTAAAACCTTGCCAACAAAGGTCCCTATAGTTAAAGCTACGGTTTTCCCAATAGTGATGTATGGAAGTGAGAGCTGGACCATAAAGAAGGCTGATTGCCGAAGAATTGATGCTTTTGACTTATGGTGCTGGAGGAGACTCTTGAGAGTCCCATGGACTGCAAGAAGATCAAACCTATCCATTCTTAAGGAAATCAGCCCTGAGTGCTCACTGGAAGGACAGATTGTGAAGCTGAGGCTCCAATACTTTGGTCACGTCATGAGAAGAGAAGACTCCCTGGAAAAGACCCTGATGCTGGGAAAGATGGAGGGCACAAGGAGAAGGGGACGACAGAGGACGAGATGGCTGGACAGTGTTCTCGAAGCTACCAGCATGAGTTTGACCAAACTGCGGGAGGCAGTGGAAGACAGGAGTGCCTGGCGTGCTCTGGTCCATGGGGTCACGAAGAGTCGGACACGACTAAACAATAACAAAAAACCCTGTGGAACTCCAACTCCCATCAACGAATATTGACCATGCTGGAAGGTTAGCTACCCCTGCCTTAAAACTGCACACACCTGTTAAATAAGCAAATGTAGAAGGCCACTGGAAAAGTAGGAAATGGGTGTCATATCCTGATCGCTTGGAGCCCACACACTTCCAGGGTCCTGAGAGTTAGGCCTGAGTGCTGAGGTTGCCATGGACCCTTGGATCCATGGACCCATGGATCAGGATGGGAAACCAACCATTTCCCAAAATGGATTCCATGATGCTGGTCTTTTCCTCCCATGGCCAGACAGATCCAGCGAGGTTCTAGCTCAGATTGACATTGACAAATGCTTCTTTAATAGCAAAATGTGCAAAAAATAAATAAATTGGAAATATCAAATTTTGGCTTAATTAATGTTGAGCAAAAGGGGAGGGGCTGCCTAACATAGAAGAAAATGTTGGGACATTCAGAGCCAAGGCAGGAAACATTGGTGATGTTATCTCTGCTAAACACAGACTGATAAGAGCCCTGACTTCCCCATTCAGAGGCATCACATCCTGACTTACAGTGTGTGAGTCATTTCACAGTGCTGTGGCACTGCTGCCATCCAGAGCCAGACAGAGTGGTTGTTTGAGAAGCCTTCCCCTTTCCAAACGCACAGCTAGACTCTTTTTTAAAAAACGCTATAGCCTTCCCGAGATTCCTTCCTTCCTTTCTTCTCAAAGGTGAGTGCCACATTTGCAATGCCTTTCTTCAGGAACATCTTTGCTGGAAATGGTCCGGTGAGCGATAAGACTTTTTGTGTGCTATGCTCACGGACGAGATATTTGCCGCTGCTCACTGAACAGAGTCAATGGCTTTTTTGCTTTCTTGTCTAATGAGCTGCCCGGCTTGGTTTACATGCCTGTCGACGTTCTGCTCCCCCTGACCCCTCCCCTTAGCGATGCGGAGAAGCCGGGATCAAAGAGTTCAAGCTGAAAATATCAGGGAGGCAAAGATGAATTTCTGGTTGTTGTTTAGCATTCTCTCGCTCTCGGCACTGAAGGAGCACATCTGGGGCTAAAGAGATGGAGCCCATAATAACCTGCCATTGAAGTCCTAGTTAAACCTTTCCATTTCTAAGGGCAGAGAATTCATGCCAATGCGTTTTCAAATGGGGTTGTGTGAAAGTTGTGGGCACCCACACTGTGGTTATGGATCCTGAGAATCCACATGACAACCACCAAGTTATATATCCTGGTTTTAGGTTAATGGAAAGTGGCTCATAATTAAAACTATGAAAATACATCAGAAGCAAAAAGAAAGAAAGAAAGAAAGAAAGAAAGAAAGAAAGAAAGAAAGAAAGAAAGAAAGAAAGAAAGAAAGAAAGAAATCCTGAGCATACCCACATGTGTGGGAGAGGGAGAAGTGGTCAGGGGAGGTAGAGGAAGGGAGGTATGGGTATATGGTCTGTGAGAAAGAGGGAGAGGTCTACTTGAGCAGAGAGAGGCAGATGTATCTGTGAAGTGTGTATGGACTCAGCTATACAGCTGCAAATAAAAAGTTTTAAATGTGTTGCAGAGTGCAATATGCAAATGTGACACTAGATGGCGATGCTGAGCTATGCCAAATGAAAAATATTTTCCAAAACTTTTTTTTAAAAAAGGAAACATTTTCATAGCATTTTTTAATATGTGTGTAGATTCCACCTATGTGTGTGAGAGAGATGCATGTGTGTCTGTGGTCTGTATGTGTGCAGTGAGCATTCACAAGAGAGTGAGGAAGCCACCTTGTATATTTTTCCTGTTATTAGACAACAGCAGCATCGTTTTGTGTGGTGTGGGTGTGAACAGAGGGAGGGAAGGAGAGGGAGAGGGGGAGAGAGGGGGGTGGTCTCTACAATCAGGACCATAGAGACATGGCTGATATCCTGAGGCTGTCTGGAGGGCTTTTTAGGGGGGTTGGGGAAAGCACAGCTGGCTGTGCTCAGATACTTTAAGGCCTTTCTCAGTGGCCACACCCAAATTGTAGAATATCTTGCCCTATGAAATTTAGATGGTTAACGGCCACCTTCCACTTGGTGGCTTGAGAAAGTGGTTTTTTTTTAATTATGTTATTGTAATTTTAATTGTTGCAAGCCACTCTGAGTGATGCGTATCCATTAGAAGGGTGGGGGCAGAAAATCTCATAGAAATCGATATTCCAACCCAGAAGGACTCTTCTTACGTTCTCAACAGTAGTCTGCTATTCTGCGTCCGAAAGCAGCAAATTAGAAACAGGGCCGTGGGCCGTTAGAAGTCAGCTTGCTCTGTGGTCCATCAACCCAGATGGAAACTGCCGCGATGTTGCAATCCCTGGATAGCTTCCTAATAACACAGACGGGCCCCACTATTGCATCACAGCACCGCCTTCTTAACCAGCGTCCCCTTTCAACGGCAAAATTCCTCGGCTCTTAAGACAACTCATAAGTTGCCCTCCAGCAAAATGTCACTAGAGTAGGTGTCTCGGTGATTTCGAAGCCATTCCCTGAGTTTCCAGTGATTGATGTAGGACAGAGATGATTATTTTCCTTTGTGCATTCCTTGCAGAAAGCAATCAATATATGCAATCTGAGAACTGTATGCGAACAAAGGGGAGCAGGCAGGCACCTTTGTGTACAACATGTGCAGCTCAATATCAAGGTGGTTTGCTTTATGTGTTAGAAACATGGGCCATTCCGGAGGCTGTGTTTTCTCAGCTGCTTTTCTTTTCTTTCCAAAATAACCTTTGCTTAATTATTGTGCTGGCTGAATTAATTTTAAATGGTTATAATCTGCACAGATTTCCCACCCCCTTTAAGAAAAAATATAAATGGTTGGCATCTGTCTGTCTTGGGAGACAGCCTTCAGGGCTGATGTCACACCGTTGGAGAGTTGAAGCAGCTGCTGTGGCTGTAGAGACTAAGACAGGAGAGACATGTTTTGTTGCAGCTGGGACAGATGAAGACATCCAGTTGTGCTGATGCAGCAGGTCCTACACACGAGTAGGAATCCAGCAAAGACACATGCCCGACTGGCATGTTCTCTAACCTCCTGGTCGGTCATTCGGGAGCTTCAAAAGCTTTATTCAGCCCGAACATCACAGCGACTGATACCAAGAGGCATGAGCACACTTCAGGATCAGCAGAGTATAGGCAGTCAGTGTTCAGACTCAGTAGCACAGCTTTTTGGCTAAACTACGTTTATTTACATATATACACTCAGAGCATCGCAACTCAGCTCCTTCCTCTTCAACATCAAACAGCAAAGAGAAATACAAATCCTACATCAAAAATCCTACATCATGGAAACACAGTAATATAAACATCCTGTCTCTGTCACTTCCCACAATGTGGAGTGAAAACATACACCATCATGTGATAGAAACAATCCCATGACTGCAACACGGGGAAAGAATCCTAACAGATGCACCATGGTGTTTTCTCTCTCCAAACTTCTACCAGCAGTCATCCCTTCTCTGGTCACTGCTGTGGACACGTGATCTGAATGATTATCTTCAGACTCTGCAATTGTCGGCAAGGGATTCCCACACAGTGGGGTTGATGCTGCCAGCCTTCATGTCATGTTGGCAGACAACTTTGTAACACAGAGTTGGACTGCCAATGGGCCTGGTGTGTGAACATGCTGGGAATGTGGGCTTGGGAGAGCACATCTTTGTTTGGGACGCTGTCCTGCCATGTGCTGCCCAGAATCTTCACGTCGCTCCTGGTGGGTGTAAGTTGTCCATGACTCACTTCCATAAAGCAGCATGCTCAAAACATTAGCCTGGTAGACCCTCATCTTGGTTTTGGGTGTTAGCATCACATTCTTCCATACCCTTTCAGAGAGGCAAGCCATGGCGGCAGCTGCTTCACCAATACGCTTCTCCGGCTCAGTGTTGATGGAGAGGTTGCTGGTTATGGTGGGACCTAGGTAGACAAAATTGTCTACCACCTCAAATGTGCGGTCACCAATGCTGATGCATGGAGTGCTGGTGATGTCCTGACCTGGGGTGTTGGACGTCGTCAGGCTCATGGTAAGGCTTGGGCAAAACAGTTGATGGGGCTCTGTAGAGCTTCCTCAGAGTGCACTGTCAAGGCTGCATCATCTGCAAGGAGAATTTCTCGGATAAGGATCCACCACACTTTTGTCTTGGTGTAGAGACATGCCAGGTTCAACAGACCTCAATCGTTTCATGAATGAATGAATGAATGAAGACACAGTGTCTTCAGTCAAGGAGAGCAACAGAAAGAAGAATATGCCAAATAGAGTTGGGACGAGAAAAATGTAAGGTAACAAAATTTAAATCAATATGCTAGTGTCTGCTTGTGTTTTGGGAAACCTTCTCCCCCGCCCCCGATATTTCTGAACTGCAACTCCCATTAGCCTCAATAAGCATGTCCAATGGCCAGCATTTGTGGGAGTCATAGTTATGGAACACATGGAAGGACATGGTTCCCCACACCTATTAAATTAATAACTTATTTTTTAAAAAAATCCTAAATTCAACATAAGGATGGCTAATAATCACCCTTCTAATAGCTAACTAGTACAGGACATTAGGGGTTAACTGGTTATTTTCAGCCTACCAGATAACAAACTGGAAGGTGTAGATTCATCGCAGGTAGCAGATAGGCTGTCCTAGTTGTGAAGGGAAGGGAAATATTCCTTGAATTTGCTGTTTTTGTTGACTGCTAGTCATGTACCCAGGCACTATCTCTGGGAGTAACTGGCTTTGAGAAGTAGATCAAGGCATGATCTCGGGAGAGAACAAAGGATTGTATGCCAGGTTGGAAGGGGTATTAATTGGGCAAGTTGTACATAAGTCTCTAGACTTAGTAACAGCGACAGCCAGATGGCGTCTAAATCTACATTTATTTTGTTCTAAAAGGTGGGAGGGGGGAGCCGTGCGTGCTTGTAACTGATCCTTGTTAATCCTTTTTCCGAAGAACTGTTTTCTTTTCTTTTAGGAAACTTTTAATCCTGTTGCATTCTCTTTGAATATCCACCACTAGCCTAAGCCAAACCAAGAAGTGTTTTTTGAGGGGGATACAAAGGAAATTATGTTTTGGTGGAAGGCAGCGGGGGAGGGGTGGATAAGGATTTTTCACCTAACAGCAGAAATAAGTTAATGGGAAGGGCTGGGCAAGCAGAGAGCTACAACCTGACTTGGCCAGGCACTGCCTTTGTCACACAGCACAGAATCCAGGGTGCAGCTGGGGTGCTGTAACACCACCAATAGAAGCATTCCCATACCTTCTCCTATCTCCCCCATAATATCCATTATCTGTTGTGGTAAGAAACTGAACTTTTAGTGTGGAATCACCTGCACTCTGAAACTGCCTGCCTATTAACATCAAGCAGGAATCTGCTTAAAACATTTTTGTTTAGGCAAGTCTAACCTGAACCATACGGGAGGCGGGTGGCGCTGTGGGTCAAACCACAGAGCCTAGGGCTTGCCGATCAGAAGATCAGCGGTTTGAATCCCCGTGATGGGGTGAGCTCCCGTTTCTCTGTCCCTGCTCCTGCCAACCTAGCAGTTCAAAAGCATGTCAAAGTGCAAGTAGATAAATAGGTACCGTTTCGATGGGAAGGTAAACACCGTTTCCATGCACTGCTCTGGTTTCACCAAAAGCGGCTTAGTCATGCTGGCCACATGACCTGGAAAAACTGTCTGCGGACAAACGCTGGCTCCCTCGGCCTGTAAAGCGAGAGGAGCACTACAACCCCAGAATCGTTTGTGACTGGACTTAACTGTCAGGAGTCCTTTACTTCTTCTTTTTTAACTTGAGCCATACATGTTGACATCTTTTAATCTTTTTCTTTTCTTTTTACTGTTAATTTTTAAACTATCTTCAAGTGTTTTTCATTTTTTTTAAATCTGGGTTTTATCAACAATTTTACTATTTCTTGTAAACTGCTTTGAGGTTTTACTACAATCAAGTGGTCTACAGTGGTACCTCGGGTTACAGATGCTTCAGGTTACAGACGCTTCAGGTTACAGACTCCGCTAACCCAGAAATAGTACCTTGGGTTAAGAACTTTACCTCAGGATGAGAACAGAAATTGTGTGGCAGTGGTGTGGTGGCAGTGGGAGGCCCCATTAGCTAAAGTGGTACCTCAGGTTAAGAACAGTTTCAGGTTAAGAACGTACCTCCGGAAGGAATTAAGTTCTTAATCTGAGGTACCACTGTATACATTTTGTTATATGAATGGGAAACAAATCTCTTTCTTGGCCACCACTTGCGTAGGGGTGGGGAACTCTGTAGTGTGATGCCGTCATGCCCTGCATTTTGTAGCACCACACTTTATTTGGGACATGAGGTGAAGATGGTGCCCAACATTTGCTGTTGGCAGCAGAGCCATTACACTTTTTCTCCCATCCTAAAGTAGAGGGTATGTGTTGTTATCCATTCATCACTCTCCTTTCTCCTTTCCGTCCAAATGTTTCCATTGCGATGCTGTCAAAATCCTTAAGAAAAGCAAACAAATGCCAGCATCGTGATGGGGGTTGTATTTTTTCCCCCTTCTCAAAAAAGTGCTTAATGAATAAATGGTTGCGGCAAAGAGGTCATAAAAATATCTTTGCTGGAATGAACAAAGCTAACTACGGAGCAGCTGGTGTTCACTTCACAAATGCCGCAACAATTGCATATATAAAAGCCTCCACTTTCCGGCTTTGCTAATGTGACCCTCTAACACATCACTGCTGCTTTTAGAATTGCTGCATGATTCATGCGTGTTGCAGGGTGGCCATTGTGTTTGCGGTTTCAGTGCAGTTCTTGAATGCTTTGATCTGCCTCTTAAAAGCTGAAAGTAACAGGAGCGTGCCAAGGTCTTGACTCAGGCTCTGTAGAATCCTTCATGCTGAATGTCTCCATGGGTTTGGCAGCATGCAGAAAGCCATACTTGATTCAGAGTGGCTCTTTTTGTGCCCCAATACTGCTCATGGAAATCGCTGTTGGGAACTGTCTGCAAGTCAGCCAGTGTGGTTAGATGACCACAGGAATGTTCACCATTCATTCATTCATTCATACCATTTATATCCCACTCGTCTTCCACAGAGCTGATTCTTCTTCTACCAGCCCTCAGTAACCTAGTACACATTCTGAAGTCTTGGTGGACTTATTTGCAAGCTGCCCATTGGCTCCCCCTGACCCTGGAGGACTGGACCAGACTGGGATCTGTGCCTAGGCAACGACAATTTTTGATCAATTCTGCCTCCTTATACCAAGATGAGGAATATATTGAAAGACAGATAAATTGTTTTAGTTATAGGAAATGAATCACTGTGTGGTCGATGGAAGTCAAAAAACCAAAAGTATAATAAAAAGAAATCTACCCCAGAAGGGTCAGCATCTCAGTAAAGAAATGACATTCGGGGATGTCTATTATAGTTACCTTGTATTATACATACGTTCTTACTTTTTGCGTTTGCTCTGTTTTCTTTTTTGTGTATTTTTTTCATTCAGTTGAAATGTTTGTATACTTTGTTTCGTTTGTATCTGCATAACGATTCAATAAAAAATTAATTTTTAAAAAAATTATGAACCTTAACTTTATGGCTACTGACACCTGGCTTGCACCTCCAGTTCTTCACTTAACAGCCCAGTTCTACAGAATTCTTAGTAATCTGGACCAATTGGCCATGGCTTCAGAGCTGGATATTCCACATTTGGAGGATTAAAGCACAAACTCCAAGGAAACAAAACAGGGGAAGGGATTCCAATCAGTACAAAACCTGGAAGAACCTCATTTCCCCAGAAGCTCCACACATGAGGAGCATCGGGTACCTGCACTACCACCACCTCCCAGAGCTAAGTCGGGCTGTCATTACCCTCTGAGTCCTAGAACTTCAGTCCAGAAACAGCAACAGAGCCACAATGGCGCTTCCTGACGCTGTTGGAGCCGGTGCTTGCTAATTCAATCAAGTCCCCTTTAACTATGAAGGCTTCCTAAGCACAGACAAAAATAGCATCCAGACATCTAGGGTGCTCGGCCATTGAAGGAACTTATTATTATTATTATTATTATTATTATTATTATTATTATTATTATTATTATTATTATTCTTAGTTTACAAAAGTATGTGCAGTGTCTCTTTTTTCAAGTTACATTTTCTACAGGTCAGTTTCATTTATTGAGACTTTAGTGTTACATTAGGAAGAAAAAGGGGGGAAGAGGTGGAGGGGGCCGTGGTGAGTGGGGGTGGGGTCTGATGGCAATGTTTCTATTTTACTTAATGAATGTGTGGGGTTTTATGTCAGCTTCGTTTGTGTAGGTTCTCTTTGCTATTCGCTTGTGTTCCTTTGGTGGTGAGAGAGGTTGAATCATAGAATCATAGAATCATAGAATCATAGAATCATAGAATCATAGAGTTGGAAGAGACCACAAGGGCCATCGAGTCCAACCCCCTGCCAAGCAGGAAACACCATCAGAGCACTCCTGACATATGGTTGTCAAGCCTCTGCTTAAAGACCTCCAAAGTAGGAGACTCCACCACACTCCTTGGCAGCAAATTCCACTGTCGAACAGCTCTTACTGTCAGGAAGTTCTTCCTAATGTTTAGGTGGAATCTTCTTTCTTGTAGTTTGGCTCCATTGCTCCGTGTCCGCTTCTCTGGAGCAGCAGAAAACAACCTTTTTCCCTCCTCTATGTGACATCCTTTTATATATTTGAACATGGCTATCATATCACCCCTTAACCTCCTCTTCTGCAGGCTAAACATGCCCAGCTCCCTTAGCCGTTCCTCATAAGGCAACGTTTCCAGGCCTTTGACCATTTTGGTTGCCCTCCTCTGGACACGTTCCAGTTTGTCAGTGTCCTTCTTGAATTGTGGTGCCCAGAACTGGACACAGTACTCCAGGTGAGGTCTGACCAGAGCAGAATACAGTGGCACTATTACTTCCCTTGATCTAGATGCTATACTCCTATTGATGAGGCCCAGAATTGCATTGGCTTTTTTAGCTGCCGCGTCACACTGTTGGCTCATGTCAAGTTTGTGGTCAACCAAGACTCCTAGATCCTTTTCACATGTACTGCTCTCAAGCCAGGTGTCACCCATCTTGTATTTGTGCCTCTCATTTTTTTGCCCAAGTGCAATACTTTACATTTCTCCCTGTTAAAATTCATCTTGTTTGTTTTGGCCCAGTTTTCTAATCTGTCAAGGTTGTTTTGAAGTGTGATCGTTTTGAAGGTTGGGGTTGGCCTAGGGCAAATGGAAGAAGTGTTAGTTAAATTCAGCTCCGGTCCTCCGAGCTGATACAGCTCATCTTGGCTTGAGCTCAGCAAAGTATAATCCCGAGTCCGCAACGAAAGGATGAGGCAGGTATGGCTACATTGCTAAGCTTTATTACTAAGCTATGCTGAGAGCATACAAATACACATCTTGTCTCTGTGAGAAGCAGAGAGCAACTCCACAAAGAAACGACAGTACAAAGGAAACGGGAAACCAGTAAACGTCACATCCCATCTCCCTTTCCCGTGGGAATCCAACAGTATCTGGACTGTGGAATGAAAACATAGTCCTGTGACTACCAGCAGCTGCTCAGTGAGGGAAACAGAAACCAACAAGAAGATGCCTTCACTCCAGTATGGCTCCCCTTTATCACATACACAGCCCAACAAGATAATGACAAGAATCCACCAAAAGCACACAAGTCAATATGGCTAACCTGGTTCAAAACATCCACCCACCCCACTCACTCATGAAAACAAAACTGAAGGAACATTTGAACATGCGAAGTTTGTGTGAGAATACCCAGCCGACTCCACTGGGAGCTGTCCAGGGTCCTGCATGTCGCTGAGCTCTTGCCTGGACCTGGACGTCTGCTGAAACTCTCCACTTGAGTTCCCTTTAGTTATTTTTGCTGCAGAGAGCCTGACGGTGACGACCAGCAGGTGCACTGTAATATTACTAGAACATAATAATTCCACTACAATACCACTATGTGTCATCTTTTTCTTCAAATGTATTGGAGGATTCCTAATAACATAGACTGGAATCAGACATGGCTAAGCTAAGCATGAGCCTCATTGAGGGGAAATAAACCTAGGACTACCAAGCAGATGTGGTGGAAGTCACTGAGGGCTGGTTGCAGGTGCTTTCAGAAAAGCAGAGGCAACAGACCCTTGGTGTGGCTTACTGGAAAAGAATACCCCTGCCATCTGTGAAGAAACAACCCAGCTGTTACCTGCTGCCCCTGAGGCAGCCATGACTTTGGGCTCTCAGGTCATGATGATAACCAAAAGAAACTACTCATCTGTGCTCCCTCTTCCACAAGACAGGGGACTATTGTGCATCAATCTTTTCATTTCTCTCTATTTTCTTTATTTCACTAATCTCACACACCTCTAGCATTCAGGAGAGCGGGGGCTTGTCTATTTCCATGTGTTCCTTTCTCTTTCCTGGTTGATTTAGTCTCAGCACAGATCTGCTAGGTTTATAAACACCAACCCTATACCTTTGTGTTAGGAACAGTGGGTTGGGTAGCCTGACTAATTTGTCACAATGAACCATTTTACTATTTTATATTCCCGTCCAAGGCACAAGAAGCCATTTTATTCTGTTAGCAATCTTGTGTAAACAAAAATGCTAAGCCTACTAAGTTGTATGATTCTGGTTAGTTTCCCTAAGCAACCTGGCATCTATTGATGTTTGCTAACTTTTCCCCAAACTGAGCAAAGCAGTTTTACCATTAACAGAGTAGCTGCAAAGGAATAGTTGTGGAGCAGTTGTATCCACTCCAATAACTTCTGTGGCTTGCAGTCATCTTCAGTAAGGATATTCACATGTTTAGAGACATGTGCAGATCTGGAAACAAACATTGCCATCCACGTTGGGCAGCAAATTGAAGAGGCCATGAATTGTGTGTCAATGACTTTCAATGTGAGGAATGAGCAGAGGGGGGCAAATTAAAGAGGCCATAAATGCTTAAGCCATGGTTAGGCAAACTATGGCCCGGGGGTCGGATCCGGCCCAATTGCCTTCTAAATCTGGCCCACGAACGGTCCGGGAATCAGTGTGTTTTTACATGAGTAGAATGTGTGCTTTTATTTAAAATGCATTTCTGGGTTATTTGTGGGGCCTGCCTGGTGTTTTTTAAATGAGTAGAATATGTGCTTTTATTTAAAATGCATCTCTGGGTTATTTGTGGGGCATAGGAATTCATTCATTATTATTTTTCAAAATATAGTCCAGCCCCCCACAAGGTCTGAGGGACAGTGGACCGGCTCCCTGCTGGAAAGGTTTGCTGACCCCTGGCTTAAGCCTTAGGCCAGATATAGTAAGTCGCATGCAACAGTTCAATCACAGCCTATGAGACTGTTTGGGCAACGTGTACTCCACCTTATGCCATGTGACCTGAATGAGGTCCAGATCAGATACCTCACATCTGAATATGCATTGCGATAACGATGTACATGGGGATGCACATGCACACACAGAATGATGCATACAGAGTTCCAAGCTCAACTGGGGAATCTAGAGAGCCAGTCTTGGTGTAGTGGTTAGAGTGCTGGACTAGGACCTGGGAGACCAGGGTTCAAATCTCCACTCAGCCATGACTGTTCAATGGGTGACCTTGGGAGTCAGTTACTGCCTGTCAGCCCAACCCACCTCATGGGGTTGTTGTGAGGATAAATGGGGAGGAAGAAAGCTATGGATGCCACCTTGAGCTCCTTTGAGGACAGCTGGGATATAAGTGCAACAGATAAAATAATAGTAATCATAAATAGAGATGGCAGCTGCTTCTGAGTTTCCTCCAGCTGGGTTGAGATGTTGGTACCTGGGCACCAACCCATTCCAAAATAAGTCAGGGCAGTCCACTGCAGATGGAATGGGATGTATGGTCCCTTTAATGGGAAGCTGGGGGATTTGAGAGGTTTTTGCCACTTGTTCCCTCTCGATCCCTTGCAAATGGTGTGCAGGATTTCTTGCATCCCAGGGGTGACAGTGCTACCAGAGCAAAATGGGTGATAGGTGGGAGGCTTCGAGATTTAATGCATTTGCAGAATCTTGCTCCACAAACCGCTCATATTCATCTCAATAGGGATGGAATCAGCAGGTCATGCCATGCCAACAGGATAATTACAGGCAAAATGTATGAGATTCTCCCTTCCCCCGCCCTGCTCTCTGCAGCATTGGTTTATATCAAGCATGAATGACAGGGAAGGTACACGAGGTCAGAGCAGATTCATACAGTACAATAAAGAATTTGCAGTCTATTGTTGTGTATTAAGGATTTGAGCCAGCTTGCTTTAAACAACAGCAATAACAACAATCCATCATTTTTTTTCTTCCAGGAGATCTTTTCTTTTTTGAAAAAGAAAACAATCTTTTTCAGGATCAGACCCACCTCTCCACAGTTTGAAGCAAAACTCAAGGAACACAACACACATTTAAGCAATTTATTAAAAGCAATTGCAGCTGCCGTCCCCAATTTCCACACTTCTGCTGGGACTGCATTTCTCCACATTTTGTTATTTATTTGGCAATTTCTTTCTCATCCAAGTATGCCCCGCTCAGACACAGTGTGTGGCTTTTGCAAAGGTCTGGCTTTTTACCCAATTTCGAAGCTTGGGTCGCTGGAGCATGCAAAGGTCAGGGCAGCGTGTCACTCAAGGCCCCTAATATTTTTGTTCTCGTTATTACTTTCCACGGCTGAATCTATTATTCATGGAAGAGAGACTAATAATTAGAGGAATAATGAGAGCCATGCAGAGAGGTCTTCTCAATTTCCTAATCGGAGCAGAATGGGAGGAGAAGACCTCTCCATCAACCTTCACATTTAAGAACGTAAGCAGGAGAGCCTGCTGGAGGGGGACAATCGCCCATCTAGTCCAGCACCTTGTTCTCATAGCGGCCAAAAAGGCAACAAGCAGCAGCCTGCCTGCCTGTGACTCCCAGCATCTTGTATTCAGAGGCATGCTGCCTCTAACAGAAGAAGAAGAAACAGCCATCATGGTTAGCGGCTGTTGATTGCTTTAGCCTTCATGAATTTGCCTGATCCTCTTTTAAGGCTGTTTGAGGCAAGAACCCCTTGCCACAGAACTCCTTTGCTTTTCTAGAGGGGAAATCTAAACTGGTGGGGCTGTCACACCCTGTAGAGGAGGCACCCTCAAACTCAGCCCGCCAGCTGTTTTGGGACTACAACTCCCATCATCCCTAGCTAACAGGACCAGTGGTCAAGGATGATGGGAATTGTAGTCCCAAAACAGCTGGAGAGCCGAGTTTGGGGGTGCCTGCTGTAGAGCAAGGATGGGGTGTCTGGATTCACAGAATGCTGTGTGAGATAGTAAGTCTGCAGGCTTGAGTTTGCTGGCTGATGCAACTGGCTGATGCAGTCAGCCTGCAATACTTTCTATGGAAGGGCTGGGTCAGAAAGACTCAGCAGTAATGTGCTGTCAGTTGATTTGCTGTCATCGGTTTAAAGGGGAAACCTGTCCAGCAGTAAGTGGGTGGTGTAGAAGAGTGTGGTCAGAGAGAGAGAGAGATAGAAAGGTCTTCCTATTTGCCTTAAGGTGCAGCCAGGTACTCTAACTGTATGAACTGCTCATGTATTATAGACTGTAGATTATTGTATATATTGGTGTGTATATAGCTCACAATAAATATACTGTACTGCACTGAAGAACCTGGAACTCTGAGCATTTCTGTTAAAGCACCACGAAGAATTCACGACATGCAGAACCTCAGGCCCAGGAAGCAAATGTAGCCCTCCAGGTCTCTCTGTCTGGGGCTTGGGACTATTCCCCAAGCCAGACTATCACCAGCCCTGTCTTGCAACCTTCTTGGGTGTTTTCACCTGGCTGGGATGTGCCCTTTAAAAATAGGGATAGAACGTGTCCTTGAATTATAATAGTATGGTTCCGAAGTGGGCAACTTTTCGGTTCAAAGAAAGGGGAGTCAGAAGTTCATGGAAAGTATGCATGCTGAGGAGAAAAGCAGACAGAGAACAGCTTTTCTCCCTCATAACACTAGAATTTGTTAAATGCTGAGAGATTCAGGACGGACAAAAGCTGGCTTCCTCAAACTCGGCCCTCCAGATGTTTTGAGACTACAATTCCCATCATCCCCGACCACTGGTCCTGCTAGCTAGGGATCATGGGAGTTGTAGGCCAAAAATATCTGGCGGGCTGAGTTTGAGGAAGCCTGGACAAAAGGAAGAGCTCTGTCACACAGCACATGTTTAAAACTGTGAAATTCGCTCCCAGGACATGTGGTGATGGCCTCCAACCTGGACGGCTGCAAAGGATTGACGTCATCCTTCGGGAATGCATCTGTCATGGGCTGTTGTCCATGATGGCTGCCTTTCTTCCAGCATCATCTCAAGCGGGAGGCTCATGCTCTTGCTTTTTTGTAAACCTGTTTGTGGGCTTCCAACAGGCATCCAGTTGGCCATTGTGAGAACAGAATGCAAGACTAGATGAGCCTTTCGTACGATCCAGCAGGGCAATTCTTGCGTTCATATGACTGGTAGAAAGCAAGAGGAAATGAAACGATATCACTAGAATTGGGGAATCTCAAACTTGTGGACTCTAGCAGCAGGACTCATGCTGAAGCACTTAAACAGCTGATTTGCTTTGTGTCGAGCAATGGAAACTGCAATAAACGATCTTGCTCCCATCTACACGATGTGAATGCAAAAGGTACCCTTAAAAGATTTCTTTCATCTTCGAGGCTTTAGAATGCGCTGAAGAGTCATTTTCCACACATTGAAGGGGGGGGGGTGAAAGCTATCTCCTTACATATATTTCCAGGGTAGGATACCATTTAAGAGAAAAATGCTCCAGAGAAGAAAAATGTTGGCCATTATAAATCTGTGGAAGCTTTGTTCTCTGGTTACCCAAGTTTTTTTTCTTTCCTGGTTGTTGTTATTTGAAGGCCTGTGGTGAAAGGATGCATTTGCTTGAAGGCCTGAGAAAGGATGTGATCTGTGGAACCGGGGGGAGTGAAAGAAAATCAATTCTGCCCTCCTATGTGCCACTCAAAAGGAAGCTGTGCCCATTTCTTGCTGTTTCATCTTCTGAACTCGTGTGGTGAAAGGAGTCCTTGCCTTGGAGAGATTGTAATGGATGCGGGGGAAATAAATGTTTGTGCCTGGAATCACAGTTGTCACAATGCGGCTGAAAAACGAGCTCGTGGCTGGAACATGACGTTATGGCAAACGCAGAGCTGCCGGCTAAAACATCTTAAAACCTAATTCAAGCCTCTGTGTGTCAGGAACGTTGCACATCCAGTTTGATAATGTGCAGGCTGATCCCACCTCCTATTAGAAGAACAAGAGCTCTGTTGGATCAGGCCAATGGTCTATCTAGCCCGACTTCCTGGATCCCACTGATAAGCCTTTACCTGCATGAATGCAAATCCCCCTTTAAAGCCTGTTAAGTATAATTGTTGAATTGACACTGAAATGGAGAGCGCCTGTGTATTGCTAACACTGGGGATTTTCCATGGCAGCACACTGGGAACTCTTTGAGCTCTTCCTGAGTTGATAAATAACTCTTGTTGTTCTCTGGTGGTCCTCACATGAGTGTTTAACCTTAAATCACATGAGAGTATTCAAATGCAAATCTCCATCTTAAGGGAGTTAATAATAATAATAATAATAATAATAATAATAATAATAATAATAATAATAATAATATTTATTTATTTATACATACATACATACATACATACATACATACATACATACATACATACCCCACCCATCTGGCTGGGTTTCCCCAGACACTCTGGCGGCTTCCAGCAAAACATTAAAATTAGCTCTTTAGAAGTCTTTTTCTAGAAGTCACAGTGAGAACACAGTATGTACAAATGAGCCTCAAGCTGGAATGCAAGATGGATGGAGGCTGTAAAAGAGAGAGAGAGAGAGACCTTTGATTCTAGGTCTGTTTGGAAGAAAATTTCTAAGATGGTGCTGAGCGTATGCTTGAATAAGCATACAGTGATACCTTGGGTTACAGACGCTTCAGGTTACATACGCTTCAGGTTACAGACTCCGCTAACCCAGAAATAGTACCTCGGGTTAAGAACTTTGCTTCAGGATGAGAACAGAAGTCTTGCTCCGGCGGCAGTGGGAAGCCCCTTAGCTAAAGTGGTGCTTCAGGTTAAGGACAGTTTCAGGTTAAGAATGGACCTCCGGAACAAATTAAGTACTTAACCCAAGGTACCACTGTATGTCTTACAGAATTATTTGTCTAGATCATTGATGGTTTTGTACCTGTTTTGAATAAGTTCTGGTTAGTAAAGCTTTGAACAATACTTATGGGTCTGGACAATGTTTTGTTCCAAAGGGAATAAGTTTTTAGGCATTCAGTTGCAATATTAATATCTGCAACAAAACTGTTTAAGCCAGTCTGTTGACATCTGTCCATCTTGGGAAACACTGGGGAAGTGAGCCTTTGGGGGTGAGGTCAAACTGTTGGAAGCCTGTAGTCCAATGCGGGAAAAGCAGGTTTTGTTACAGCTGGGGCAGATAAAGGCATCTGGTTGTGCTGCTGCAGGTGTACCATGGCTCAGTTAGATTGATAGCTGACCCCCAAGTAACTAAATATTCAGGAGGATGTCGGTTTTGAAAGATACCTCCAGGCACAAGGGGAACCTCCACACAAGATATCAGAAGCTGTACAAGCTCCGACATATTCCGGTATGGCCAAAATATTTGGTTGGATCCTGCACAACTCTATGCACGCCTAGTCAAAAAGTAAGTTCTATTGAGTTCAGCTGGAACTTAGGTAAATGTGTATAGCAGGGCCAAGGAACCTTTTGTTTTCCATGGGCTAGATCTTTATCAGAATTGGCCTCACAGGCCAAATTTGACAGGTGGGAGGGGCTGCCAACCTGTCAAATCCCTTGGCATCACAAATGACATCAGGTGGGCTTTTTTATTTGTGATCCTTTGATGTCCGGACTTCAGGGCGTGGCCAATGGCCAGGAATGATGGGAAATGTAGTCCAACAACATCCAGAAGGCCAGTGGTTCCCCTTCCCTAAACCCATATGTGTTGGAATGACTTTTAACAGTGCCATTGTGCCTCCTGCAGTTTCCGCTGTGTGCTCCTTTGTGTCTGAGGCCTTTCATCACTCTTAATCCCCGTTTGTGTGGCAAGAGCTTTAATTAGAATTATAACTATCTCCCTTCTCCTGATGTTAACTTCCACTTTGGTTTCGGTGGAACAGGAGCCAGGAGGAATGAATAGCATTGCATGTGGCTTGTTAATTAACGGTAGCATGGTAAAATTAGAGTGGTAATGAGTAAAACATTGTTTAAACCTTTCGCAATGTCAGAGAGCTGCAGAATTTCTGGACTTTTCCTTCCCTTCCCTTTTTTAAATGCGCTGCTAATGACTTGCAACAACCCCCGGAGGGTCCGGCACCTTTTCATCACCGCAGTCGGATTGCTGCTTGTCATTCTTGTTATTACTGATCCACTAATGACACACAGGCTATTTCCAGATGCAATTATTCACTTCCCTAATATCTGGAGCCATGCTTTGAATGCTGCAGTCTTCCTGTCCCTCATTATCCCGCCAGGGTCTCAATGACAGAGAGGGTGCGTGCCTCGTGCGCCTGCCGCCTGAAGTGATGTGAGCTCCAGGCCTACCTGTAAAAGGAGGCCATGATCAGTGCCAGATTTACGTACAGTGGTACCTCAGGTTAAGTACGTAATTCGTTCCAGAGGTCCGTTCTTAACCTGAAACTGTTCTTAACCTGAAGCACCACTTTAGCTAATGCGGCCTCCTGCTGCCTCCGCACCGCCGGAGCACGATTCCTGTTCTCATTCTGAAGCAAAGTTCTTAACCTGAAGCACTATTTCTGGGTTAGCGGAGTGTGTAACCTGAAGCGTATGTAACCTGAAGCGTATGTAACCCGAGGTATCACTGTATAAGCTAAACAAGCTATAGCTTAGGGCCCCACCCTTTCAGGTCCCCCAAAAAATTTAAAGGGAAAGAAACACTGGATGTACATTTCCAAAATATAAGATAAAAAACAAATAAAATAAAACCTACACACAGCAACAGGGTTTTGTGTTGTGTAGGCTCCTATGATGTAACTAATGGGCCCCCAATCCTTTAAAGTTATAGTTTATTAATTGTTTCACTATTAATATACTTCTTCTTAATTGTATTTCTTTCTTTCTTTAAAAAATAATATTTATACTTATACATCATACAAACAAGCATTGAATAAAATGAATGAATAATAGAAAAACAGAAGAAAAAACAAAAGTAAAATTACAAGGATATAAACATAATAACATAAGCTACAATCAAAAATATAAAACATTATATTCTCCTTAAAAAGAACGAAAAATAATACCCCAAAAAGAAGACAAAAGGAAAAAGACTTCTTAATTGTATTTCAGTTCAACAATTATTTTGATAAAATACATATTTTGTTATGTGCAAATGGTGTTAGATACCTATTAGGTCCATAGATTACCATATAGCATATATTCAACACAAAAAACAGCGATAATTTGTTGTTGACAAAGGATAGCTGGACATATAAAGGGCCCCGTTACCTTCAGTAGCTTAGGGCCTCATCAAACCTAAATCCGGCCCTGACCAAGATAAATCTTGGACCTGGAGACTCACAGCTAAGCCTTTAGCCCAGTTATGGCCAAACCCGGCCCTCTAGCTGTTTTGGGGCTACAATTCCCATCATCCCTGACCACTGGTCCTGTTAGCTAGGGATGATGGGAGTTATAGTCCCCAAACAGCTGGAGGGCCAAGTTTGGCCATCACTGCTTTAGCCCAAAGGGATATAACAGAGGGAGAGGGTTTGCAATGGCCAGTGCAGGATTTTCCTGCCCCCTGTGCTGTGCTACAGACATGGCAGTTCAGGGGAAGATGAGTTCATTCCACAACACTTTTGCATGCATGTAATTTATCAGGGTTATGAAATGTAGCAAAAGCATGTTAATGGTGGTATGTGATAAGCAGGATAATCTCAGGTGTCAGGGAATGGTCAGAATAGGAAAACTGGGAAGTGTGCACTCAGTCTGATCAGCTTCTCTCTGATGAGGAGGAGGAGGGTAAAGTTTCGCACCCCACCCCTTGCCTACAGCAGTTTCAGGCGGGGGAGAGAGAGAGAGAGATGGAGATTCCATACTGTTTGAGGAGGAATTACCTAGTTACAAGATAGTGGAGGAGGAAGGGAAGGTGAGAGCGCAGCCGGCAGAGACCTCCCTGGAGAGTATGGGGAATCCTCCATCTCCATGGGCCCGTCAGACCCTCCATGTCCTAGAACAGAGGAGGCAGAGGGGTGGGACTTCCTGTTGGCACTCAGGATGTTGTTGGGGATGGAAGAGGAGGGGCTCTTCCCGTGCAACCAGATGATTGAATAAAAAAGGACTACAGTGGTACCTCGGGTTAAGAACTTAATTCGTTCTGGAGGTCCGTTCATAACCTGAAACCATTCTTAACCTGAGGTACCACTTTAGCTAATGGGGCCTCCTGCTGCTGCCGCACAATTTCTGTTCTCATCCTGAAGCAAAGTTCTTAACCCGAGGTACTATTTCTGGGTTAGCGGAGTCTGTAACCTGAAGCGTCTGTAACCCGAGGTACATTTTAAAAAAAATACATAAGGGCGTGGCTAGGCATACCTGTGCTTCTGAACAAGGAATGGCGGGGGGGGGGAGCATGTTTCTTGGGGACTCTACCTACTTACTGGAGAATGTGCCTATTGCCCGGAGAATGTACAAGATGTAGTCAAAATATGAACATTCCCCAAGACCTGTTGGGATTATGTATTGTTATGAGTTTGCAGTGGGGTGGGTGGGTAGCTTGTATCCTGAGATCCTTCTAATGCCTGGGTCCCCTTTTAATTCCTGCAATAGCCAGGCTAACTTCCAGGTGAGGTGATAGCCTAGTGCCACTAGAGATCAGGGTGGCATGCAACAATATACTGACTAGGAAAGGTGCAAAATTTCCTCTTCGTGAAATGATTGTGTGCACATTCTCTAAAAGGCCTGGTGAACATGCAGAGTGGTCGGTTATTATGCACACTGACCACTCATTCCCTGTAAAATATATGAAGGAGGCAGATATGTAGGTGCCCATCTAGCTTGGCCCTGAGAGGGCTGCAGGTAAATAGGCAAGATGAGCGTGGAGTTTTGAACACCACCAACAGAAAGAACTCCATAATTTACGGAAGATGGTATGTCACTAGCTGATGCTTAGAGAGATCTTCCAATAATAATAATGATAATAATAATAATAATATCAATAGAGTATTCTTTGTCACTCAGCTGTCTCACAATGTGTGCACCCACAACAGAACATGATAAGTGCCAAGTGTCCCCATTGCCAAGTACTGTACAAAAATGTCACTCAGACTGACCTTTCCTTCCCTAACAGAATTCCTTTTTGGAGCAATTGGGACATTCAAAATCCTGGATCATTGAATGTATATAAACAGCACAATGTCATCAGTGATGACCTTGATTCTTTCAGCTTCTGGCCAGACTAACTGACTCCAGTTAGTAAGTTTGTACTGGGCTCTGGTGGGTGAGGCAAAGTAGCCTCCTAATAATCTTTTCCCTATTAACGGAAAAGACCCAGCAGTTTCACACACAATCTTTTCCCTTCCGAGTATTTCATTACTTTATGTGACAGTAATGAGAACATCCCGGAAAACTGACAGTTCATCGTACTTTACTGCTCTGCTGGGGCAACCTATCCTTAGCTGTAGCAGTTAAATTAAAAGCTCAGACGGTTTTCTGTGTATCTGCTAAGCAGCTGCTATAGTAATTATACTCTTATTCAGACACCCTATAACTATGTGTCTGAATCAGTTGTTTTATGTCAATAGCAGGTGATGACACGCCGAACTCTTTCCTTGCATTCTAGTAGGCAAATAATCGCAAGGAAAACAACAACTATGAGAGGGTTGAACTTCATACATCAGCTCACTGCTTGGATTGGTAAATAATGGCTCACACTTCTGAAAGATTCATGCTAGATGCAACATAGCTACTTCTGTCTATTTCCCAAAATTACTATCGTTATGAGCAGTGTGGGAATCCAGGGCTCCCAGAGCTTACCCAGGGTTCAGTTTCCTCAGAATGAAGGCCTGCGGAGACTGTGGAGCCTTTAAGATATATGGTTTTATTTACACTTATGTGGAGCCTGAGCCTAAGATGGAGGGGCACACAGCATTAACATCCACAACAAACCTTGCTTCTCTTTTAGTCACAGCCTTTGGGTTCCAGCACAGATCAAGCATGCACCCATTCTTTCTTCATTCGTCTCCTCTTCTTCACACACATTCATTTCCCTACCTGATGTTATGCAGTTCCCAAGAACTCAGAGATCCAGTACATATTGAGACACTGCCTCATCACCATGTGGAAATATTAGAGGGATGTTTATACCTCAGAGCGTGAGTTCAGCTTGACATCGTGAGAGAATGTTGGGCTTTCACCTGTGGCTCTTCTGGTTTTCCCCTTCAACAGCAGCCTGATAAACAAATACGTCTCAGACGATCTAATCCAGACCTGTTTAGCTTCAGCACAGCTGCATCATGAACGCTCAGACCATACCTTGTCCAAAATCCTATAAATATAGCACATGGAGCTCTTCTTGGCCCTGGAGACAAACCTCTAAATGTCTCTTTATCCGGCTGTTACGTTAAGGACAGCTATGGAGCCCAAAGTCAAGAACAAAACTTTGCTTAGCAATCTTATGCAGCAGTCTTAGTTCTTCCTGGGTCTGAATAAGTAAGCACCTTGTTTTCGCAGGATTATGTTTGCCTGCATGACATGAATTGCATGGCTTTAATTGCTGTGCTCTGTGAGAAATGCTATGAGAGGGATACAGATTTCTAGGAGGCCCACTTTAAGCTAATGAGCTCAGTGTTCCAAGTACTTTACACCTGGTACGCATGAATGATTATCCTGAGAGGAGACGTGTTTGGTGAAGAGCAACATCACAGGCCCGCTGGGCAGGGCTGATAGTAGTGCCAGTACTGCTTTTCAGCATTTACCTGTTGCAAGAAGCAGCCTCCTCTATGCCTGTGCGGAGCAGAAACCATCGCAGGAATACAGAACTCTGCTTCTGTGGACTGCAAACATTCTCCCCCTCTGACTTGAAGGCACTTGAAAGAACACTAGTTGCCTGGTTTCCTTTGGTACCGGCTCACTCTTTCTTCCACATGCGCTACAAGAGCTGGAGTCCTTCTTACCACAAGGTGGAGAGGGTTAGATCAAGATAGAGGTATAAGGACACACAGTGCTATTTTTCTAGAAAAAGAGGTGCCAGAACTCACCATGAACGCCTCCCTCATTCTCTTAGATTTTAGAATGGCAATGGCACACACCTGAGAGGTGCTGGAACTGAGTTCCAGTGAGTTCTGGCTGGAAAAAAAGCCCCAAGGCCACATGTTTCTGTGGGAATGTTCTGGGGTGAAGGAGAGGATATATTGACTAATTATATTCTTATCCAACTTGTGCTAACAAGTTCCCAAAATATCAGCAGAGTTTATAAACATTCCCCTTTAAGTTCGCAATGGTAACGTGTGCACAGGTTCACTAGAACCTCTATAATAATTACTCTGGTAATTTCCCCTTTGTTCCCTCTTAAAATACAAGACACAACACAGTCTTTATAAAAGTATAAAAGAGTTTACTCACGTTTTGTTCACAACATGATCCCAGAAGGCAGACAGGCTTAAAAAGTTTACATATATTTAGAATCTATCTTGTTGCAAGATAGACCTTATCTCCTCTCTTGGCTGAGAGCCAAGAGGGCATCTTTAGATGCTTCCTCATCGAAGGAAAATGGCAGAGAGAGAGAGATGGCTGCCTGCCCTGTGCTTTTGTCATTACCTGCACAGGTGAGGCCACACCCACCTCTGGTCACATGCGGAGGAAGTCCGTCCCCAGGAAGTTTACCTGCTTGCTGGACAGACATCCCTCCCCATGTTCTAACATGTACACTCTAGGAATGTTGTCATTGACTGCTCCTGTGTTTACATCCCACAGTTTCTAGTTATTTTGAGGGACTTTCCAGAATGCTTGGCAAATCCACACCGTGATCATAATAACCAAATTTAATAGAGGCAAAGCAGGCCCTGCGCCGCAACCCCAGAGTCGGTCACGACTGGACATAATGGTCAGGGGTCCCTTTACCTTTTTTAGGCCCTGCTCCCTGCTCCCAAGAGAAAAGCAAACACAAGGATCTTAAGCACTTGTGTGAACAGGATAGTACCGGTGCCTGAGATGCAGCAACCGTGATGCATGCCAGATGTCTGCTGGCATTTTCTTTTCTCAAAGTCTTGATAACACAGGTTGAATTTTAAAAGAAAATTGGTGTGTGGGCTAGGACTTTGTCATGGCTGTTTTTCAGAGAGCAGCTTTGCTCGTTCTAACACCCAGGCAAGTCGACGTGGGAGGAGATATTCCTTCACATAGCTGGGGCGTAAGTAATATATGGCTTTATTATGTGTCAGTGTTAATGCCATAAATTGGGCTTGGTAGCAAATTGATAACCACTGCAGGTGTGCAAAACCAGCACAATGTGTCCAGCCAGAATCACCCACCAGTAGCCCAGAGACTGCAGCCCACTCTGAAGACAGCATCTGAAGAGATAGCAGGGCCCAGGGACATCAGCAGACCACAGTTATCTGGTGTCATATGTCTAGCAGAATCCAGGGCAGGAGCAGAATAGAGGGATCATCATCTCCCCACTGCACCACAGGCCTTTAGACATATAAGATCAGGTCCAGTGCTCCGCATCTCTAAGCATAAATGTCCAATTTTGAAAAACGCTGACAGGCTTATGAAGACAAAACAGGCCCATGACTATAGATATTCTTTAGATCCTTTTCAATACGAGTGTAATAGGAAGCAGCATGCGCAGGGTAATATAGTGGCCCCTTTTTGCACTCATTTGTGAAGCACATTTGATGGCTGTGCATCTTTTCAGGGGTGGGTATCTTGCACCGTCCTAGGCGGAGATAGGGGCACCGAAGCACAAGGGAATCAATGAGCCTAGGCATGCCAAACTCCGCATAGGATCGAGCTGTTAATGTGACCTTTGTAGAAGCAGATGAGGTTGACAGTGCCGTGCATTAATCAGTTAGTTCAGTGCTGCTTTTGCTTCAGAAACTAATTGATCTGTCAGATGAATGCATAGCAATCAGCCAGATATCTTGAGTGCTTCCCCCCTTTGGCCTGGAAGCATCTGTCTCAATTGTAAACACAGATAATGTTCTGGATCGTACAAGGATTTATGTCTGAGGTGGGGGGAGAAGAATCCTTCCCCCTGCCCATCCCTTATCATACAGTTGCTTCCAATGTCTGCATTATCTTCATTCTGTCTTAAATTGCCCATACCATAGACGCTTTTTGCTCACTAGGGCAACTTTATTCATCATTTGTTGTTGTTTAGTCGTGTCCGACTCTTTGTGACCCCATGGACCAGAGCACGCCAGGCACTCCTGTCTTCCACTGCAGTTTGGTCAAGCTCATGCTGGTAGCTTCGTGAACACTGTCCAGCCATCTCGTCCTCTGTCGTCCCCTTCTCCATCTTTTCCAACCTCAGGGTCTTTTCCAGGGAGTCTTCTCTTCTCATGAGGTGGTCAAAGTATTGGAGCCTCAGCTTCACAATCTGTCCTTCCAGTGAGCACTTATTCATCTTATCTATAAATAAATTGTTTCTCGTTGGGAAAGATACCATCTCGACCAGGGTGGATTGGAGGTCCTGCCCCACACGTATCCTGCTAATTCTCCTTAGGTTTATCACAACCTGCCCCCATTCACACTCAGTTCTTTTGGCAGGACAATGGATGCCCATCACCAATGCAGGCCTCCTTCCCAGTGAAGAACTCCTGCGAGGTCAGTTCACATGTAATAATGTTGCTTGGCTGGCTCATACTGGAGCTGTTTGTTCTATGGTACGTTATAACAACAACAACTCATTATTTATACCCCGCCCATCTGGCTGGGTTTCCCCAGCCACTCTGGGTGGCTTGCAGCTGAATATTAAAAACAATACAGCGTCAGACATTAAAAACTTCCCTAGACAGGGCCACCTTCAGTTGTCTTTTAAAAAGTAAAATAGTTGTTTATTGCCTTGACATCTGCTGGGAGGGTGTCCCACAGGGCAGGCGCCACTACCAAGAAGGCCCTCTGCCTGGTTCCCTGTAACTTGGCTTCTTGCAGTGAGGGAAACGCCAGAAGGCCCTCGGCACTGGACCTCAGTGTCCCGGCTGGATGATGGGGGTGGAGATGCTCCTTCAGATATACTTGGCTGAGGCCATTTAGGGCTTTAAAGGTCAGCACCAACACTTTGAATTGTGCTCGGAAACGTACTAGGAAACCCTGCTCTCTGCCTGTGGTCCAACTAGAATCTGGATTGCACATATGATCCGTAGCTATCCCTTGATGTGTCTACCCTGAAGCGGGGTGTTGGAGTACAAGATCTTTTGGTACCTTTCTGATCATTAAAATCAAGACTAAGGCAATGAAGTCTGAACTTGGCTCTGCTCTTCTAACGATAAGAGTGATAATTCTAAATGGGACCTGCAACCTAATATTGCCATGTGAAATGCTTCTGCTCAGCATCTGAGCCAGTCAGCCAACCAGTCATGCCCTTTTCCAGGATATTCCATTTCATTCCACCCCTTTTCCACTTCCCCTCCAACATTCTATGACTAGGGAGTGTGCCCAGTCCTCATTTGGGGGATTTTTTTTGGTCTCATTCCCCCCCCCCCCATAAATGTTTTTGTAGTTCTGTAAACCCTGAGGCTGCTGAAGTCCCTCTCTAGTATATGGATGGTGGCTGCTTTGGCTACATTAGGATTGGTACTCAGAGAGTAGAATTCACTTTTAGTAAACAGGACTGTTCTTGTTGTTATAACATTTTCAAAACAAAACACTCAACAATAAATAAAATTGGGGGCATAGGGTTCAGCAGGTAGAGAAACGCAGGATTTAACTTGTGCAAGTGGATTTTAATTGAATGTCAATGGAACGTTTTATGTTGGCTTTTAAATATATTGACTGTGCAAGCATTAGATTGCAAGAAGCCTCTGTGTTTTCTTCTTTACGTGCAGCCCCCACCCCACCCCCTTTGTGGACATCCCTTGTCTCAGCATTTTTGGGTATGCAGACCTCAGTTCTACAGATGACATCCTGATTTGCTCCAATCTGCATTTCATTATTTCTGTTGCTTCTGCATTAATCTATTGGCTTTGGTCCAGTGCGCTGACCTTTGGTGAAATGTGCGCATGATGTTGTTTATAGCCAGTACTTGCATGATGGATTTGTTCACCCTATTCATTTGCACATGGTTTTGCTTCAGTACATGTTGAGCTTACTACCCAGCAGGTTTTTAAAAAATAAAATAAAAAATATTTCTTGTGGATTCTGTATGGGTAGCAAAAGCCATACAGGCTTTAGCAAACCTGTTCTGTGGACATTCCTCTCCTCTATTTATGCATGTATTTATTGTACTAGGGGCTTCTTGCATGCCACCTTGGGGGATGAAATAGCCATTGTATGGGGGGGGGGGACTTTCTAAGCTCTTGTTTAAAATATTCGGGTCTAATTTCTTCCCTGTGACCTTTTCCTCATTACTTCAAAAAAGTTTAGAAGTGATCACAAAATATTCACATATCATTGAAAGTGATGTTATGCTAAAGAAGCCTTTCAATATTTTTTTTTAAAAAAAGCTTTCCCAAGAGAGAAATGCCAAATCTAAAGCCATTTGTATTTTTATATATATATAAAAGAGTGGGTTTGATGTAGGCTATCTAGCTGATAGATCTTTGATAACAGACATGTTCAGAGACATAATTTTACAGATCAAAACTACTCCTGTAAATGAACCTGATATATTTCAGAACTTTAATATGTGGCACTGTAGTTATTCAGTAATCATGATCTAATTGGATATAATAAAAAATTTCAGAGAATCCTGAAATGGTCCAAAATTTGTGGCTCAATCCTGAAGTGTTATTCTAGAATACCTTCTAGAAAACAACTGTAGACTGTACTGAATAATATGCCCAACATATGGGCATTATAAATTATATTTCTTTTATATATCTTATTTCTGAATAATCCCTAAAAATGCGTGCCTTTTAGACATTATAATTGCATTGACAGTTACAAACCAAAATGTAAAACTCTGTTCAGGACATGTTTAAAGCACAGCTTTGAAGAGGCATATTTAAATACATTTGGACCACAATCCAAGGCAAAACCCCCAAAATTAGCCAGTGGTGCCACTGACATCCCACACCCCACAACATCCATTGCCTGAGGCAGCCACTTCACCTAAGCTTATACCAGAACAAACTTAGTTGGTCTATAAGTTGGACTTTTTTTTCTTTAATTTTTATTTAGAGGTGCTCAGTTTTATGTGCTAGGGGAGCTCAGCACTGCTTAAAACCTTTTCGCTATCCAGCCTCAAGATAGACAAGACAGGTAGTGGGTTTTTTTCTGGGGTGACGCAGGGACACGCATACCCCTAAGTTTGGCCTCATCGAGGGGCAATATTTCAATATGATTGGGAAAAGGAGAGAACCCCTAAACACTTTTTTTAAAAAAGAAAAAAAGCACTGGATACAGTATATATCTTGAGGCCGGATGCGGGAAAGGTTTTCAGCAGTGCTGAGCCCCATATATATACATACAGTACAGTGGTACCTCGGGTTAAGAACTTCTTTCCGGAGGTCCGTTCTTAACCTGAAACTGTTCTTAACCTGAAGCACCACTTTAGCTAATGGGGCCTCCCGCTGCTGCCGCGCCGCCGGAGCACGATTTCTGTTCTCATCCTGAAGCAAAGTTCTTAACCCGAGGTAATATTACTGGGTTAGCAGAGTCTGTAACCTGAAGCGTATGTAACTCGAGGTACCACTATATACGTATTTAAAAAGTGCATAGTTTACAGTGCGGGCTGCCCTGGAACCTTTGCGGAGCGCCCGTCCCTCGCCTCTCGGGTCACCATGGCAACCCAAACGCGAGGCGCCGGCCTGCCAGGGAGCCTGACTGCGGGCACAAATCTCTCGGCACGACGCAGAGAACTAAATACGTTAAACCATTCTCGCCCTCCCCGCTCCATGTTGAGGGCGGCGGCGGGCAGAGCGGCGCCCCAAAGCTCAGGAAAGACCTGGGCACCTTTCGAGCGGAGCGCCTGAGGCGGGAGAGAAGGACGCGGCGGGTCCCTCCTCCTGCGCCCGCCGCCTCAAGGCTCCTCCCGCGCCCGCCGCCATTTTGAGCCGTTGCGGTCGCCTGGCCGGGCGGGAACCGCGCCGCCTTTAGTCCCTTTTCCCTCGCCTTAGTTTGGGGCAGCTGGTTGCTAGGCCCGCATGCCCTCCCCACCGGCACCAGCAGCCCTGTTCCGCCTCCGCCTCGGAGGAAAGCCGGCAGGCGCCCCTGCTTCTTCTCCCCTCCTCCGCTTCCCAGGTAAGCGCCCCCTTCTCACGCCCATCTTCTCCGGCCAGGATGTCATCCTAAACACGCTTTTTTCCTCGGGAGTAAAACCCCACTGGACTCTGTGGGGCTTATTGCTGCATAGACAGGCGTAGGATGACGTTGCCACCCCCCCCCCCGGCTTGAGGGTTTTTTGAGTTTTGGTTAGAAAGGCACAACCACCTCTTCTTTGACTGAGTTGAAATCAAGTTCATTTTTCTTAGGCTGGGCGTCCTTTCGTTGCCCCCTGGCAGAGACGCTGCGCCTTTAGCAGCTGTATGGCAGCTAAATCATTTTTGCAGGTCCCCCTCGCTGGAGATGCAGTGGCAGGAACAAACCCTGTTCTATTACAGCAGCATTTCTGCCTGAAGCACAACGGTTTTTTTAGCACAATGACAGCCCTGTTTAAGATTATGCAAAATCAATTGCAGGTCAGTCTTACACACGTGTTTGCTCCTAAGCAACCCCCCAGTGTGTACAAGTAGGGGGTTGTTCCCAGGTAAGTGTGTGCTGATGATGACAGCACTGCAGCATAAAATCACCCTCTAGGAATTATTGTTATCATTACTATTACTATTGCTATTATTATTATCAGTGCTATTTTACTAGAAAAAGAGGTGCCCAAATTCACCATGAACTTGCTCTCTCGTTTAATGGCAATGGCACCCACCTGAGAGGTGCTGGAACTGAGTTTCAGTGAGTTCTGGCTGGGGGAAAAAGCTGATTATTGTATTTATATTTATTTACGGTATATCCCACCTTTTCCCTGGACTGGGGCTCTAGGCGGCTAACAGATAAAAATAAAACACACACAGGAAAAAAAACAAAAAACCCATACACAGATAAATAGAAAAGACTAAAAAGAATGCAACAGGAAGCCCAGTAAGGTGTTGTAAATAATTGCTTTTCCCTCCTTTCAATATATGCTTGTATGCAAAATAGGGTTTCTACTTAAGGCCACTTTATTGAATGTGGTGGCATCATTTATTTCTGACCCACCTTTTCGGACCAGCCTTTGCAAGGCTGCTTAACACTGGAACAAATAACTGACAAGGTGCCCCATGATATTCTTGTAAAGAAGCTGGTAAAATGCAGTCTTGACTCTGCTACCACTCAGTGGATTTGTAACTGGCTGACTGACCGAACGCAAAGGGTGCTCATCAATGGTTCCTCTTCATCCTGGAGAAGAGTGACTAGTGGGGTGCCACAGGGTTCTGTCTTGGGCCCGGTCTTATTTAACATCTTTATCAACGACTTGGATGATGGACTCAAGGGCATCCTGATCAAATTTGCAGATGACACCAAACTGGGAGGGGTGGCTGACACCCCAGAGGACAGGATCACACTTCAAAACGACCTTGACAGATTAGAGAACTGGGCAAAAACAAACAAAATGAATTTTAACAGGGAGAAATGTAAAGTATTGCACTTGGGCAAAAAAAATGAGAGGCACAAATACAAGATGGGTGACACCTGGCTTGAGAGCAGTACATGTGAAAAGGATCTAGGAGTCTTGGTTGACCACAAACTTGACATGAGCCAACAGTGTGACGCGGCAGCTAAAAAAGCCAATGCAATTCTGGGCTGCATCAATAGGAGTATAGCATCTAGATCAAGGGAAGTAATAGTGCCACTGTATTCTGCTCTGGTCAGACCACACCTGGAGTACTGTGTCCAGTTCTGGGCACCACAATTCAAGAAGGACACTGACAAACTGGAACGTGTCCAGAGGAGGGCAACCAAAATGGTCAAAGGCCTGGAAACGATGCCTTATGAGGAACGGCTAAGGGAGCTGGGCATGTTTAGCCTGGAGAAGAGGAGGTTAAGGGGTGATATGATAGCCATGTTCAAATATATAAAAGGATGTCACATAGAGGAGGGAGAAAGGTTGTTTTCTGCTGCTCCAGAGAAGCGGACACGGAGCAATGGATCCAAACTACAAGAAAGAAGATTCCACCTAAACATTAGGAAGAACTTCCTGACAGTAAGAGCTGTTCGACAGTGGAATTTGCTGCCAAGGAGTGTGGTGGAGTCTCCTACTTTGGAGGTCTTTAAGCAGAGGCTTGACAACCATATGTCAGGAGTGCTCTGATGGTGTTTCCTGCTTGGCAGGGGGTTGGACTCGACGGCCCTTGTGGTCTCTTCCAACTCTATGATTCTATGATTCTATGATTCTATGACCAAAAAAACCCCATACAGTATAAGATAAAGTTATATGGGGGGGGGCAGTACTCATATTAGTAAAAAGGATGGTTGAATAAAAAAAGTTTTAGTGTTCAAGAGAGGGCACTTAAGCGGAGTTGGTGGGGGGAATTGCACATGTGTGGAGCCACTATTGGAAAGGTATAGGGGTGGACGAAGGAATGTGCTGCTTTTCACTGGTCCACACTGACTGCAAGGATATGACCTTGACATGTGGTGTAAATCATGTCTAAAATTAGCTGTTGCTTTAAAAATATGACACTGCGTATCATTGCTCACTTTCCCGTTCTTTTAGTAACATATTCTACAACCTCCATGCAGTTGCATTTGGGGGCATGGGTCCACATAAGAGGAAAAAGGCAAAAAAGACTATGTCAGTGAGATTAAGATATTTGTGTTTTCAGATATTTCACATGTAGTCTTGGAGAAAAGGTAATGTAGATTACTGGCAGAGCAACCCCTGCTGGCGTCTGGGGTGGGGGGGTGCGGTGCACATGCGTGCTGCGCCATGAGGGCGTGGCATCCCAAGTGGGCAGGGTGTGCCGCCCAAGCAAATGCATCCCTCCTGGACCAGTGCTGCCAGAAAAGCAGCAGCCAGGAGGGCGCCTGAGAGTGACACCCGGGAGGGACATGGCTGGCATGTGCTGTGCTGCAGGATGCCCCAGCCATTGCATTCCTTCTGGGTGGGCGGCCTCTGGCGTGTCCCACACTGCTTTTTCGGACAGTGCTGGGCCCGCTGGAGGGTGCCCAGGAGGGATAGCGACTCGGGTGCTCTGCAGCCCCAATATAGCCCCACCCTCTCTTCCTACGCTACTGATGTAGACTATACAGGAGCAGTGACTAATTTAGGCTGCTCAAGAGTCCTAACTGTTTAAACGATTGTAGCCTTGTTCCTTGTTCTAGTACTTGTTTATTTGAAATTAAGTCCCACTGACTTCCAAGCAAGGGTACATGGGGCTATAGCCATGTAGCTTACTTGGAATTGAGTCCCAATTGAATTCAGTAGGGCTTATCCCCAAGCATGATCCCTAACTCATCAGAAAGAAAACCCCAAGCTCCCATCCTCCCTGCTGTTGTGCCTTTTAATAGCACATTGATCTACTAAAATCAGCTGGTGAATCTTCATGTTGTTGTGATAAGCATCATCACCTGCTAATATCTTTATATCAAGCCACTTTTTAAAGAACAGGAGCAATAAAGGAATGGGAGCAAGAGCTATGTAAGCTTGCAGAAGATTACAGCTTTATAGTCCAGTCCAATCCATATACCGTGGAAGTAATCGTATATAGAAAGGGCCAACCAAAATGATTAAGGGGATGGAGCAACTCCCCTATGAGGAAAGGTTAAAACATTTGGAGTGCTTCAGTTTAGAGAAATGATGAGTAAGAGGATACATGCTAGAGGTGTATAAAATTATGCACCATGTGGAGAAAGTGGATAGAGAAATGGTTTTCTCCCTCTTTCAAAATACTAGAACTCGGGGACATTCAATGAAGCTCAATGTTGGAAGATTCAGGACAGACAAAAGATAGTACTTCTTCACACAGTGTATAGTTAAACTATTGAAATCACTCTCACATGAAGTAGTGATGACCACCAATTTAGATTACTTTAAAAGTGGATTGGACAAATAAGGCTATCAGTGGCTGCTAACCTTGATGGCTTGCCTGTTGTAAGCAGTATGCCTCTGAGTACCAGTTGCTCAAAATCTCAGGAGGGAACAGAGCTCTTCTGCTCAGCTCCTGCTTGTTAGCTTCCTCTACTGTGAGAATGGAATGCTGGAGTATATGAGCCATTGGCCTCATCTTATGTGCGTGTAGAATTGTACCTGCAGGCCTTATTTTTATTTCATTGGATTAAGGTGTGCCTAATGGCACAATATCTGGCTTCTATCTAGAAGCCATAAGTAAGTGGCTTCTAACTCACCAGCCTTACACACTGATCATAAATCCATTTACATGGAAGTCAGTCCCAACTGACTTCAGTAAACTTTCTTCCAAGTTAAGTATACTTAAGATGTCAGCCTTAGTTATTACCTAATATGACGGCAGATATGGAGGGACCCCCCCTCTCCCACCCCATTTTCAGCTGGTGTTTTCATGCGGCTACATTACGAGAAAAGGCAATGGGGTACAATATTAAAATGTCACTTCACCACACATTCTTTTGTTCTGCATTGTGGCCTGGTGACGTGTTGTAAAGTTGTCATCATATCTACTGTATTATCGCTATGGCGTAAAGTTGTCATTGCTTTATTGTATATGAAATGTACGATGTTGGCAGGGTTGATAGGATACCCAAAATAAAAATGGGATTGTAACAATTTCATAACTGCAGTTTAAAATATGAGAACTTGTGGATTTAAAGATCCGCAAGAAGTTGCTGGCCGTCTTCTACCTTTGATGTTCTTCACTGTTAACAAGGAACTGAATATACAAGGAAGCAAACTACATATAGTCTTGAAAGCCACCTGCTTCTTATTCTTCTCATTACTATTATTACAGTCAGCTGTGAAGTCAAGTCCTGCCATGATTTGCAAATATATTATTTTATATTATGGTCACTCTGGTGTGTGATCTACATCAGCAACTGGGTGTGAGTGTGGGAGTTTGTTCTTTTGAACCCTTAATCAGCTTTTGATACTAGCAGCTGTGATATCCTTCTGAACTCCCATGTTAAACTTTTCTTGTTTTTTCCTGACACTGATCTATCTAGAGGACTGGCTCTAGAAAGTGACGTTGAGAAGCTACTGTTCCTTCCTTTGAGTACTGGCCCATGAGTTACCACTGAACTCCATCTTGTCACCAATGCTATTTAGCATCTCCATAAAATGCCTGGGGTAGTTAGTCCAGGGTTTTGGAGTGTGGTGTCATAAAATATATGGGTAGTGCCTAGCATTTTTCCATCAGATGCTAGGGAGGCAGTTGAAACTCCAAATTAGTGTTTTGAGGCTATGGTTGTGTTGGATGTGACTGAGACTTAAATCAAAATAAGACAGGTACTTTTGGTTAACAGGAAAGCCAACCCTGGAATATATTCCTATCCTGTGTACCCTGACTGTAGTTCTTGTTCCATGCCTTTAATCAGGCAGTATACTTTTGCTATTGTATACATATTAGTTTACAAATAATGTACATATATTGATACATTATATCTTACGAAACAAGATGTTATGATGGACCCAAGAAACATTAGTTGTTAAGAGAGGCAGCAGTCAATAATGCAAAGAAAACTGTCTATTCATTGTTGTGTGAGGCTTTGCTCACTCTTATCATAGATCTGTGACGTAAATGTGCAAATGAAACAGTACTTTCATTCAAATATAAATGCACAGAGGATTCCATTAAAATTTATTTTGTCCCATATAGAGGCTTGCTTGTAACATTTTTTGTTATTTGCTGTAAGTTATTAGAGAAGACTAACACATGACTTCATTTTCTGTATGAGGATTGGTAGCTAAAGTAGGAATGCAATAATAATTTGTCTTTAGTGTTATGCTTATATTATGTAATACCAAATGGGAATACTTATGCTACTAACACTAAGTGGGGGCATTTATAATGCTCTAAACATAATTATGCAGTATACATATTTCCCAATTTATTTCCATAGTGCAGGGTAAAATACTATATAAACAGAATAATAATTCCACTGTATTTTGTTCTATTAAAATTAGGGATGCCATCTGATGAAAGAATTCTAGTCAATAAAGCACCTAACTTTTAACTACACAATCAATTAAATTTAAGCAAATGTGCATATGACCAGAATCTCAATGTAGATGCCTCTTTTTTTTGAGATAGTGAAACATAAAATTGCTTGCATCTTAAATAAAACTCATCATTCATTGGCATGGCTCTCATATAATGGTAAATCAAACAAACTATAGTTTACAGTACCAGGAATTAGCAAACATTCTGGTGCATGTTGCTGAAGTCATGCCTGCCCCCCCTTCCTTTGCCATGCCAGGAGGAAGCAAACCAGAGCACTGGCATGGTGTTATGTGCAAACTAGTTCTCATGACTCTTTCTCTCTAAACAAACCACAAGAAAAAGCCAAGAACAGATATGGGTTGCAGGCGTGATTAACTCTGGCTCACTGTTGTGTGCAAAGCAGGCCATTGTCTTATTTATTCACTATTGGAGCAGAGGACCACAAAAGAGGTAAACTTGTTTACCTTCAACTCACAGGCCTGCCAGATCAATTAATCAACTAAGTTAATGTTGATTAACAATGTAGTTCTGTGCATGCTTACACTGAAGTAAGTTCCATAGTGTCCATTGGGGCTTACTCCCAAGTAAGTGTATTTCCTCAATTACTTTGACTACTAAAATGAGTAATATTTCTTGAAAAGTCATCTTTTTATAAAAAGGGCCTATGATCCAGAAAGAACACAGGGATTTGCTTTGATGAAGTCTATGTCACCTTGAATTTTAATGCCTCCAGCCTTTAGCATATTTTTCAAATAAATTGGCAGCTTATGACATCTTTATAGGATGCAATAAAGTAGCCATTCTCTCATTTTTCAGCCATGGATCAAAATTCTTATTATTTTACTGCCCTAAAAGCATGTACTTTTAGCACAGCATATCAGCCCAACTGGGGATACAGAACCTGCAGTGCTATAGTTAATGACAGATTAACGGAACAGTGTTTAAAGCTATGTCCCACTGAAAGACATTTTTTATTTTCTGAAATTTAGACCACCAGACATTATTCATAGTCCAACTATCTGTATGTAAACATTTTGATTATTGGCTCCATGATGCTTCTAACACTGAAAACAGAGAATATTCCCAGGAATCTCTTATTACTTTTACCACAGACCCTGCTTTTATCCTTATTGCACATGTTTGGCTCCCCCAAACACATACTATTTACTGCTAATGCCTGTTTTTCTGCCCCTTTATGTAGACAGCGAACAATCTGTTATGCAGTTTGTATTCATATCAATTAATTCCTCATCTTTCTTCAAAATGTAATTGAGTTAAGACCGATAGAACTTTACATCTCCGTTTAAGTTTAGTCACTTTTGTGGGGAGGGCAGATACAGAAAACCAGAGGGGTTGTTTAAAAGATGTGTTTGAAGACCAGATCCTTCAATAACACTCATACGTCTTGCTACTATTATTATGGCCATCAAATTAGGCCTTTTCATTTGATAATAAGACCATCGTTTTTTTATTCCGTCAACAACTAGCGCCTACAACAAAATGTTTCAGTGTACTGTATAGTACTTCTGTTTGATGTTGCATTTAGCCAAGCTGTACTGTCATGAACTGGCAGGATTTCGGGGAGGAGGAAGAGGATCCTGATGAGGGGTGCAGCTGAGAGTGGGTCACACACGAGCAAGCTGGGGATGGGGAAGGAGAGGTTGTTGTAGACAATACTCACAGGGTGACATGAGGGGGCAGGGGCTAGTGCACAGGAAGCCGAGCAGCAGGACCCCTCGCCAGAGCCAGAGAGGTCCCCACAAACAGGGCGGGTCCTAAGACGTTGGGAACAGCAGGTGGGGCACTCAAGGAAGGAGAGACAGGCCAGGGTCTCCAGCCTAGTTCACTAGCTGGCCAGGTGGGGAAGGAGGCATGTGATTCCTTAGCTGGGGCAAGGTCACATGCCTCGTCAAGCCCAGATGCTGCAATCAGCAGACACAGTATAAGAAGGCAGCAGAGCTGAGGTACTGTAGCTGCTCAACTGCCCATGTTGAAGGACCTTGCCTGGAATTCTCCTTGGACCTTCACGGGTTTCTACTTCGACTTCTGAACTAACATCTTGGCTTATTGACCCCAGACTGCACTTCCTGGTCTTTGGACTTGGCTTGCATGGATTGGCTTCTAGACTTGGAACTTTGTCGTATGGATTAGCTTCGGGACTTGGAACTTTGCCTAGGCACACTGTTGGCCAGGGGATCAGGAGACATGCTACTATCTTCATGATACTCTTATTATCCCTCCTACCTGGTTTCCCCTTTTCCCCTCTCTGCCCATAGCAGTCAGCATTCCATCACCACTGAGCATGCTCAGGCCTCATTAGGATGTTCTTGGAGTTTTTACTCCCTTATGATTCGCGCCCACCTACGCTCAACATTTTCTGTACTTCTGTAAACCTTGGGCTTTTCCTAAGCCTGCTAATACCTCCGTCTAGTGTATAGTTTGGTGCTGTTTGGGCTATAGAGAAGATTCACACTCACCTCTGAACTTTGGAAACACAGGGAATGGTGATTCGCAGCTTTGGAAGTTGTCTTATTCTAAGTCAAGCAATTTGTGCATCAAGCCCAGTATTATCCATTTTGACTTGTAAAAGTACTAATGGTGGATTATGAAATGATTACTAGTTTGTTTGTTTGTTTTAAGCTAAGGAATGTATAGTAAATTTCAGGTTACTGAAACCACTCCATCTTGAACTTTAGTTTATGCAACTTATGCTCTACTACTAACATCTCCCTGGAGCATACTTTTCCAAAATCAAGTATAATAATAATAATAATAATAATAATAATAATAATAATAAATTTATTATTTGTACCCCGCCCATCTGGCTGGGTTTCCCCAGCCACTCTGGGCGGCTTCCATAGAAACCAAAAAAACACTAAAATATCATACATTAAAAACTTCCCTTAAGATGTCTTCTGAATGTCAGGTAGTTGTTTATCGTTTTGACATCTGATGGGAGGGCGTTCCACAGGGCGGGCGCCACTACCGAAAAGGCCCTCTGCCTGGTTCCCTGTAGCTTTGCTTCTCGCAATGAGGGAACCGCCAGAAGGCCCTCGGCGCTGGACCTCAGCGTCCGGGCAGAACGATGGGGGTGGAGACGCTCCTTCAGGTATACTGGGCCGAGGCCGTTTAGGGCTTTAAAGGTCAACACCAGCACTTTGAATTGTGCTCGGAAACGTACTGGGAGCCAATGTAGGTCTTTCAAGACCGGTGTTATGTGGTCTCGGCGGCTGCCCCCAGTCACCAGTCTAGCTGCCGCATTCTGGATTAGCTGTAGTTTCCGAGTCACCTTCAAAGGTAGCCCCACGTAGAGCGCATTGCAGTAGTCCAAGCGAGAGATAACTAGAGCATGCACCACTCTGGCGAGACAGTCCACGGGCAGGTAGGGTCTCAGCCTGCGTACCAGGTGGAGTTGGTAGACAGCTGCCCTGGATACAGAATTAACCTGCGCCTCCATGGACAGCTGTGAGTCCAAAATGACTCCCAGGCTACGCACCTGGTCCTTCAGGGGCACAGTTACCCCATTCAGGACCAGGGAGTCCTCCACAGTATTTAACAGAAAAGGTCTCTGTCCCTAAAGTCACTGCACATTTCCAGAGAAGGCTCACCCGGGGATCCTGGCCACAGTTTTATTCATATAGATTGATATTATTTCAGTATCCTAGGCCTTAAAACAGTGTTGATTTATGTGAAGCGGAGACACAACAGAGGCAACAGTTTATCACATATGAAGGGTCATAGCATCTTTCAGACAAATGAATTCTACATATTGAATATTTAAAACTAAGTCTATCAAAATGACATACCATATATTCGTTCAAAATACAAACTAACATAATAGATGGTCTTAGTAGGGGTGTATTAATGTTCTTTATTGGCTATCATTGTTTCAATATCAAAGCAAAGTAAAAGTAATAATCTTTACAGAGAACTTCAGAAAGACAAAATAACACATGACACTGTTCATCAATTTAAATGCATGTCCTATCAGTTTTTAATACATTGCGGGTTTGTGATGCATGCATAATTTTGGAATGGGATCTGGTTGAGGATTTAGATGTTCTGTTTGCCATATTCATGATACAAACTTTGAAGAAGATGAAAATGCTCATCCTTCTGATGCATGGCATTCTGGCTGCCTAGATGAGAAAGGAACTACTATTACTCTTTAGGACTGTTACACATTAGGAAAGGCTAGTAGCTGTTCAATATTTGCTCATCTGCTTGTAATGCTATCCTAATACCTACGCCTATACAACATTGGGTTTCATAATAGAGGCAGTTAGTATGCACTATTGGAGCTATTTGAGTTGCTGTAGCGAGTCTTACATTATTATTGTTAGCTCCACATAAAGTATTTATTTGCAGTTGAAAAATGAATACAAAACTTCTATTACTAGAATGCATATATAAATAATAAGAGCACACACGGATCAAGACAGATGCCCATCCAGTCCAGCATCCTATTCACAGTGGTTAACCATATGTCTATAAGAAGCCAACAAGCAGGACCTGAGCACTACAGTTCCTTCCCCACTAGTGATTCCCAGCACTGGTATTCAAAGGCATTCTGCCTCCAGCAGTGGAGGTACAACATAGGGCTATGAGTAGCTCCAGTCATCATGGCTGTTCTCCATTAGTTTGTCTTATCCTCTTTTAAAGCCCTCCAACTGCATGACTTGTAATTTCCTGAATTCTATGTTTAAAATAGGTGTTACAGTGGGCACTTTCTAGAGCTCAGGCATGGACGCTGATACTAGGGGAAAGTCACATAGTTTTGTAGATTAGCAATTTCACTTGGAAGTTCTTTAGAAACTCGTGGATAGATGTCATTTACCCCTGGTGATTTGTCATTTTTTAATTTGACAATAAGGCCTAGAACGTCTCTTATCACCACTATTTGCCTCGGTTCTTCACACTCCCTTCCAGTGAAAGTGAGTTCAGGAACAGGGATCTGCCCTACAGCTTCCACTGTGAAGATGGATGCAAATAATTCGGCTTCTTTGCAAACTTATTTTCCTCCCTTGTCATCTGTAGATCCAACCACCATCCCAGCTGGTCTCCTGCTACTGGTGTATTTAATTTTTTTGTTGTGGACCTTTATATTTTAGCAATGTGCTCTTTGAATTCTTCACACACACTCCATCTCTTATTGTCTGCTTGCAGGGGATGCGGGTGGCACTGTGATCTAAACCGCTGAGTCTCTTGGGCTTGCTGATCAGAAGGTTGGCGGTTCGAATCCGCATGATGGGGTGAGCTCCTGTTGCTCTGTCCCAGCTTCTGCCAACCTAGCAGTTTGAAAGTATACCAGTGCAAGTACAGTGGTGCCCCACAAGACGAATGCCTCGCAAGATGGAAAACTCGCTAGACGAAAGAGTTTTCCGTTTTGGAGGTGCTTCACAAAACGAATTTCCTATGGGCTTGCTTCGCAAGACGACAATGTCTTGCGAGTTCCTGCTGGTTTTTTTTCCTCCCCCCCTTTTTCTAAGCCGCTTGCCAGCTGATCCGATCAGCAGATAAGCCGCTAAAAGCCGCTAATAGCACTAATCCGCTAATCCGTCAATGGGCTTGCTTCGCAAGACGAAAAAACCGCTAGACGAAGAGAATCACAGAACGGATTCTTTTCGTCTTGCAAGGCACCACTGTAGATAAATAGGTACTGCTGTGGCGGGAAGGTAAACAATGTTTCTGAGCACTCTGGCTTCCATCATGGTGTCCCGTGTACATGGTGGTATATAAATAATAAATAAATAGTAAGTGGTTTAGTCATGCTGGCCACATGACTCTGAAAGCTGTCTGTGGACCAACACTGGCTCCCTTGGCCTGAAAAGCAGGATGAGTGTCACACCCCATAGTTACCTTTGACTGGACCTAACCATCTAGGGGTCCTTTACCTTTTTACTGTCTGCATTTCTTTTACCAAACTTCATATTTTGTTTTGCTTTTTTCATCTGGACAAGGCTTCCATTTTCTAAAGGAGGCCTTCTTGCTTACAATAGCTTCCATGTTGACAGCATTCACAAGCAGTGCATCCCAGACTAAAATTGTTGGCTAGTGGCAGTTGTGAAACCATCTTTATGGCTGGAGTATACGGGATGATTTTTTTCCACCAAGAAGTGTGATCGCCAAAGAAAAATATGTATAAGTAAAAGCTGCAGTGTTGACACTGAGATATGTTTGCTTTCCTTTACTAATAAGAATGCCTTATTTTAAATGTAAGGCACTACCAGACTTTTATTTAAAGACGAAAGAAATTTTGCAGTACTATTTAACCACATGTTACAATTTAATTCATGCTGTCAATTTAGTAAAGCAATTTAAAGTAATTACTAGATAATACATTTGCTTTTTAAATAAATGTCTTAAACTTTTAGAAAACTGATATCTGCCTTGGGTAGCAGATGTGATGAAGTGTACATCAAAGTCCTGGTAATAGACACTGCTGAATCAGTAACATAAAAATATGTACACTAGATTATGATCATAGCACGACTGCTTTGAGATATTTTTCTTTTTAAAGCTCAGTTTTATCTCCCAAATGTAATAGTGAGTATTTTTAATGCACTAGCTAAAGAGGAGGTCATTGTTAATTTCTAAGGTATGGTAGACTTTTATTTCAGAAAGTATCACAAAATAGTTAATGTTAAAAGGAAGAAAATGGTACAGACACCATTTTATGGAAAATTGTTCCATCAAAGTTACTACCAGTGCTGTAGAGAAGCCATGCTAAGTCCTGATTTTCACATTCATGTATATTGCTTGATTTCTCTACACTTGATGACTTGGATACTTAACAACTGATAACTAGATGTTGGAGCCATTGCTATTGAAAGGCCTTGCATTTGAAGTAAATGTCAGGTTATTCTTTCTGCAGTGTTCATTCTGCAGTGTTCAGTGATGATTCATTCATTCGTGCAGGTCATCACTCCAAGTCACACTTATCAAGTGATGGGCAAGGCATTTAATAATCAGGACCAAGCTGTAGCCTTTCATGTGAATAGGCTAAATCCCAGTGCTCCTAAATTCCAAGGTACTTCCTTGACTCAAGTGCAGATGCTCCAGCTGAAGTTGCTCATAGAAAACAGCAAGAGAGAAGTTTTTGATAAATGTGCAAGAAGCATTGCCATCAGTTTGATCTTTTGAGCTCTATATGATATGGGCAGCACAAGCTTGCCCTACTGGACAGCAAAAGGAATTGGGCCTTTTGAAAGTTTCATTCTAATTCATTGGTCTGCAGTTGGTGTACTGGAGCCCAGTAAAGTGTTGTGGTCTGATCCAAGGTGCGCTGCAACAAAAGTTATACTACCATAGAGGTATATGGTTAAAAAATAAGAAATAAATCCCCAAGAGCATTTTTTGGTTAAAGATGGGTTCTGTTTCAGAAACAGTTGAAGACTACCGTTCTAATACCCAGAAGGGTCACGTTCCTTCCTCTGCCGCCTAATAATAATAATAATAATAATTAATTTTATTATTTATACCCTGCCCATCTGGCTGAGTTTCCCCAGCCGCTCCAGGCGGCTTCCAGTACATATAAAAACATAATAAAACACCAAACATTAAAAACTACCCAATACAGGGCTGCCTTCAAATGTCTTCAGTAGCCTGCTACTACCCTATCCCCAAGACAGACCATTGAACTACAGACCCCATGATCCTCAGTGGAAAAAATATGCTGGCATATTTATGTGAGGATGTTGCACTACAATTGCTTGAATATTTGTCAGGATTGATTGACGTCTAAGGTTGGATATTTGTCCTGTAAACAGAGAAAGCTGAACTAGCTAGTAAGCACAGCCAGAACCAAGAAGGTGGTCCAGAGTAAAACACACTTCTTTTGCTTCAGATATTATGGGATACTAACTAGTGCTAGGCAGTATTTCAAACACTGTACCGTTTGCTATTTTAGTAAAGCTTTTGTGGAATTTCATGTAATGTTTTTTCTTTATTTCTAGTGACTTCTATAAGCATCCCATTGCTCACTGGTGTATTGAAATAATTGTTCCAGCTGTGAAATTGCTGTCAGGATGTTCAAAAATGAATATCAGGTAAAACAGAAATGTTTATTTGTTAGCTTTTACACAAACCTATAAAAAAACCTAAAAAAAAGAGCAAAATTTTGAAAACGTTAGTTTGAGCTTTTAGTCTGAGCTTTTTTTTAAGCTCAGTGATGTTCATTTCTGTTTTATAACAGTCTAGATCTTCTTTGAAGACTTGACCAGGAGTCCACAAACCTTTTCTGGCTTTGATAGTTAGTCAGTTTCTAATCATTTCCAGCCCGTAAAGCTATATATACAATTATGCCTTTAAAGTGCATTTGAAGCACATTTTCCCTTAATGAACTCTGCTGCTTCCAGTTAAGATCCTGCTCCAGCCCACAAGCAGAACATGAGAGCAATAGCAGTCTCCCCACTTGTTTTGCTTGACAACGAATGTTCAGAAGCATACCATTAATTTGTCTAATCCCTTTTAAAGCCAATCAAGTTGGGCGGCAATTGCATGCCTGTGAATTCCAAAAGTTTTTTTGAGTGTTTTAAAACATTATTTGTAATGTTTTTAAATACTTGTTTTTAACATTTTAATGCAGAATGTTAATATTTTATTTTATATTTTTGTAAACTGCTAGGAAGCTTTGTTGCAATGAAGTGGCATATCACATACACACTCCTTTTGTCTGTCTTGAAACTTTCTTAATTCAATTTCATTGGATAACCTTAGTTTTTAGTATTATGAAAGGGGGAATAAAACTATTCATACTCCTCACAAAATGCACAATTTTATACGTTCTTGTTCCAGACTAAAATGAGCCAAATGTTTATTTATTACCTGCTATTTACCATAATTATACAACAATAAAATATATAATAAAACAATCAAAGCAGCAAAAGAAAACAAGAAAAGTGCAAAAACAGTTAAAAACAAGACTTCTTACCTGGTCAGTCACCACCAAATCAGACCCCATTTGTTCATATTTGAATTGAGGATTTTTCCTCAATGTGCATCACATTATACTTGTTCAAGCTGAGGAGCATTACCCATTTTACTGCTTATTCACCCAGTTTCGATATACAGTTTACCTCGGGTTACAAACAGCTCGGGTTACAAACACTTCAGGTTACAGACTCCGCTAACCCGGAAATAGTACCTTGGGTTAAGAACTTTACTTCAGGATGAGAACAGAAACCAGGCGGTGGCGGCAGCGGGAGGCCCCATTAGCTAAAGTGGTACCTCAGGTTAAGAATGGTTTCAGGTTAAGAACGGACCTCCGGAATGAATTAAATTCATAACCAGAGGTACCACTGCTCTTTTGGAGCTCTTTGCAATCCCTCGTTGTCACCCTGGATAATTTGGTGTCATCAGCAAAAGTACATCTTCTCCCATAAGGGGGGCAACTGGTGCACCAGCATTAGCAGATAAAAAGCACTTCTAATCACCACTGCCACCTTGGACATCTGGGTGAATCACTCTTATTGCTCTTGGTGTTTATATCAGGAATTGATTAAATTATGATTAAATTGTTGAGCAATGGGGTGAAAGAAAGCACAAGTGATACCACACTGGACAGGTCATTGTTTGCTTTTCTTACAGGGTGGCCCATTTGTTGAAATCTTCAGTGCTCAAGGCAAGAACCCTGGAATGAAATGGAAGGTTTCTGGCAGTCCTTCGGTAATTGGGAAGGTATGTCTCATGCAGGAATGAGAAGACCTTGGTATATAAACTACAGAAAATGTACATGAAACTTAACATTAGAAAGTAATAAGGGCTTTGACCTGACTGTGGAAGAGTTGTCTCTTTCACTTCTTTTACTGTGACAAAAATAAATGACCACGGAAGTTAGCATTTCATACAGCTAAAAAATTCTAATGGCAGCAAGCTTAGAATAGCTTTTTTTATTATTACTGCTGGTCTAGTCCAGTCTTTTCCTGGCATGAAAATAGTGATGAGGAAAGGTTCACCGGCTTAAATTCTGCATGTTGGGTTTCTTTCACAAAGGCAGAGAAGAAGGGAACTAACAAAATAGCAACAACAACAATTTTATTTATACCCTGCCTATCTGACTGGGTTGTCCCAGCCACTCTGGGTGGCTTCCAACACACATAAAAACATAATAAAATGTCAAACATTAATAATAACAATCTGACCCAATACAGAATCCCACCTTTCAGCTCACAAAACAAAATAACTACTGAGTCCTGATAGCAGTCCCTAATCTCAATCAAAGACTGTAATTGTTAATGGCGAAAGCTCTAGAAGAGTGGTGGCAAACCTGTGGCCCATGAGCCATTTATGACTCTCCAGGATTTCCAACCATTTGATGGTGAAAGTGATGTCTTTCTTTTTGCAATCCAGAGAATGGGTGCAACACATCATCCTCAGAGGGTTTGCCAATAGCAGATGTAGCCTTTGAGTTAAAAAGGGGTTACCCAGCCCAGCATTGACAGCCAATTCTGCTGCCTTTTGCTCGTGATAGGCTTCACAACCAATAAAAATCTTTGCATTTGTAGTAAATTGGTGTTTTGGGGCAATTGTTTTGGCCGCCCCAAGTATAATATCTTCTTTGTTGGTTTGATAGGAGTTCGATAAGCAAGTGAAAGGCTTTGTCTTTGTTCTTGAAGGAAGCAGTCAAACAAACAAGATGCAACTTCCTAAGGAAACCAGGCAAGCTCGTAAGTACAAATGTATTAAATATAGATGTAATAAAGGTAAAGGTAAAGGGACCCCTGACCATTAGGTCCAGTCGTGACCGACTCTGGGGTTGCGGCGCTCATCTCGCTTTATTGGCCGAGGGAGCCGGCATACAGCTTTCGGGTCATGTGGTCAGCATGACTAAGCTGCTTCTGGTGAACCAGAGCAGCGCACGGAAACGCCGTTTACCTTCCCACCAGAGCGGTACCTATTTATCTACTTGCACTTTGATGTGCTTTCGAACTGCTAGGTTGGCAGGAGCAGGGACCGAGCAATGGGAGCTCACCCCGTCGCAGGGATTCGAACCGCCAACCTTCTGATCAACAAGCCCTAGGTTCTGTGGTTTAACCCACAGCACCACCGGCATCCCTATACAGTATCATAAAATGTGATTAAGCTTTGATTTTTAACCAGTAGTGTGCTACAAATATAAATTTGGCCAGTTGTGTCTTAAGCTAGGTTCTTCCAAAGTTAGAGCAAAATTTCTTTTTCAGCTAGAGCCACTTAGTCAAAATTACTTTTGCTCTTGATATTTTAACCATTTCCCCCTAGGCCTCCTGCTGCTTTAAGCCAGCATGCTGCAGAGAATAGCGTGTGGTGCATAGATGGGGGAGAAATGAATTCAAGCCCTCACTTGGTTATTAAGCAGACTGGTTCACTTTCAGCATGACATGCTTCACAACGTACCGGTAGTTAAAAGAATCAAATGGCAGTAGTAAGAACATGTACCCCACTCTAAATTCTTTGGAGAAAAGGCAGGATAAAGCTGTAATAAATAAATATATCAGGCATACATGTGTCCAAAACTCAGACGGGCCTTTACACTGGCCAGACTAAATATGTTACCCTCAGCTGTTCTTGAAGGTAGATATCAAAAAATTCCATTCGAGAACCGGCTCTGCCCCTGTGGAGCTGGCTATGTAGGGACGGTGTCACACGTTCTCTTGTCTTGCTCCCTATATAAAGATCTCGGGGACGAGACCATTACGCCGCTCCTATCTGCCATCCTGGGCCGCTCTAGTGAAGCCAAATTGTTCTCACTCCTAGCCGACCAGAACAGCTCGACAACAGAGAAGGTTGCCAAATTTATCGAGAGAGCAATGAGACTGAGAGCTGTTATCTGAATGACATCAGTGTCGTCACCCAGATTCCTCGCCTAGGATCTTATGATGATGATTATTATCATTATGTTTTTTTATTATTATTTTATTACCTCTGCCAAGTTTTAAGTACTGAGATTATTAATTTATCTGCATCTGGTTATTATTACTTTTCTCCCTGTCCTGACCATCCCTCCGAGGTTATATTTACATTTATAATCTTTCAATTTGGCTGGTCTATTTACTTAACCGACCTGGAACAATCTACCAGAGAAAAGGCTGCCGCCCATGGGACAGAGGGTCATTGATGAATGATAATCCAGCTTCTACCTAGGGTATTAATAGGTCATAAGATTTTATGGTAACTATATTTGTAATGTATTTTTGTCAGTGTTTGTCCTTTGATGCTATGGCCTGTCGGCTACGCAAATAAAGTCTAAACCCCATGTGTCACGTGAACTCAGAAAATGGAAAGCCTCTTCCTTGTGAAGTCAAATGCTTCCCTATACAAAGTGCTTCCTTTCTAAGGAGCCAAATGTCTTCCTTCCCTGTTGGTAAGTTTAGCAGAGTTGGCTGGCCAGATATGATCATATAGGCCCTCTAAAGATGATGACTAACTGACAAATACGGGCACACATTGAAGAGGGTCTTTGAATTGTTTCTGTGAATTCTGTAAAAAGAGCTGCAATCCTGTATTTTCCATGTTACTAGGCTTAATTAATTCTTACAAAATTCCCTTAATAGGGGGAAATATTTCATATAATTATAGAGTTGGGAATGACCATGAGGGTCATCTAGTTCAATCCCCTTCAATGCAGGAATCCTTTGCCCAATGTTGGACTCGAACCCATAACCCTGGGATTAAGAGTTTCATGCTCTACCAACTGAGCTATTAGATAAGATTCTTATCACGAGTTCCCAAGGCATTCTGTTAAACTCTATTGACCTTTCCTCACATAATTTCAACTATTATATTGTGGCTTGATTTGTATGAAAGGCATGCCATATATCTATCTTCGCTGATGGCTTTCTCTGCGTCTGTTTATTGTGCAACAAATGCATGGTACAATTATACTAGACCATGTCCCTCAAGGAAAACACCTGTGTTTCTGGGTTATTGCCATATTGCACTGTGAGGAGAGACGCTGCTTTCTTTCACCAACATTTTATGTATAACTTTTTCATATTTCCTCCAAAGTTCCCAGCACCAGATTCTTCTCTTCCACCATTTTGTCCTCACAGCAACCCTGTGTGGTAGGTTAGGGTGAGAGATAGTGAATGTCAGGGCAGTCTGATGATTTTAATTTGGATCTCCATCATTCAGGCTGACACTGTAAGGTCACAGTAGACTGGCTTCAACAAAGTCGGGGCATAGAATTCATTTCAGATACTGATGTCAAACCTTGCTAGTCTTCTGTATCTTGCATTGTGCCTTTAAAAACAAATAAACTCCAGAACATAGTTTCTGAGTAAGAAAAGATGAACTTTCCGTTGCTCTTAAATTCATCACATGTGAGGCAATCAGATACACGTACACACACACACAGAGAGAGAGAGAGAGAGAGAGAGAGAGAGAGAGAGAGAGAGAGAAAGCTCTGGGGTTTGGAGGCAGAGTGAGGGCAGCATGTATTGCAAGTGGATGAGCTCTTAAAAACTATGCACTGACAGCAGCTGTGAAAACATGTGCAAAGATATATCCTAAATAAAAGAAGGTACATTTTGAACATTAATAGTGCATTTTTTTATTTAGTGAGCTGAGAATTCTGGGAACTGAGAAAGTAGTATACATCTATCTGCTAGTCATATCACAGCTTATTATTGTGCAAGTAAATATTTTTGGTGGTAGTCACAATTACAAATGGGGTTGTAGCAATGAGTTACAGCATAACGTCATAAGGAAATAGTATTCAATAAATATGTCATTTGTCTGTATTTAAAATGTTCATTTAAAAATGTTTGGCAGCATGTGTTTACGGTTTCTACTGCTCCTTTTTGCTCTCTCTCTTCCTCTGTGTGTGTTTTCTAAAGATCTAGAAAATGAGCCATCAATGATTTTAAAATGGCTATATTTTGCAAACAAAGGAATGATTATTTTAAGAATGTCCAGAATGCGGCCTAATAGCTCTGCTATTCTCTCAGGCAAGAAGGATCTGCCCCCATTTCTTTCATGATGACATTACAAGTCAGCCTCTAGGCACTGCACGTTGTTTATTGCCTATTCGTTTGTTTTGTTTATGTTTACTGCAGATGAAATATGTTAGAAGCAAATGTTAGAGGTAGCTTTTATTTCTTTTGACTGCAGTTTACATGGGCCTTTATGTCAAAATGGGTTCAAAATTATTTTCAGCACAGGAAAAGAATAAGCAGCTTTTTCAGCACAGATGAGATGTACTCTGAGCTGGTATGGTGAAGCTACCACATGCGTATTTCATTTTCATGGAATTAAGTTGATTAGAATACTTTTTCCTTGAACATGTTTGGTATCTTGCTATTAGGGATCTAACTCATTCATTGAGGCATATGGGAAAGCCCTTTTATGCATGGGATTCATGCACACAATGGCATGCCTAGGGTTTGGAGCAGGTGAGATAACCTGTTGGTTAACCAGTTTCATATGCATGTTAGTAGTCTTCATACAGAGCAGAGTGATCAAGTCCGAGTAAAGTATAAGCTGAACATGACTCAGCCATGGTACATGGCTGCTGAAAAAGCTAATGCAATCTTCGGCTATGTTAACAGAAGTGTAAGGTTGTACACTGGAACCTCGGGTTACATACACTTCAGGTTACATACGCTTCAGGTTACAGACTCCGCTAACCCAGGAATAGTACTTCAGGTTAAGAACTTTGCTTCAGGATGAAAACAGACATCGTGCTCTGGCGGCGCGGCAGCAGCAGGAGGCCCCATTAGCTAAAGTGGTGCTTCAGGTTAAGTACGGACTTCTGGAACGAATTAAGTACTTAACCCGAGGTACCACTGTACAGTGGTGCCTCGCAAGACGAAATTAATTCGTTCCGCGAGTTTTTTCGTCTAGCGAATTTTTCGTCTAGCGAAGCACGGTGTCAGAAAAGTTTTGGAAAAGCTTCAAAAATCACCAAAAACCTCAAAAAAGGCTACCACACCGCGTTCTATGAGTTACTCCTCAAAGTCAAGTCACAACTGTATTAACGGTGTTAAGAAAAAGGAAACAAACTTGCAAGACGTTTTCGTCTTGCGAAGCAAACCCATAGGGAAATTCGTCTTGCGAAGCAGCTCAAAAACCGCAAAACCCTTTCGTCTAGTGAGTTTTTCGTCTTGCGAGGCATTCGTCTTGCGGGGCACCACTGTATACTTAAGTTAGTCATGACTAATGTAAGCCCATTGACCTCGGTGGGTCTGCTTGGAGTATTTAGATAACAGGATATAATAAAACTCTGCTCTATGCTGAACTGGTCAGGCCACATCTGAAGAACTCTGTCCAGTTTGTGTGTGCCACATTTTGACAAAGACATTGGCAAACTAGAGCGTTTGTAGAGGGAGGCAACCTCCCCCCCCCCCAATCGAGGGACAATGGAGTGCACTTTCGGGGCGAAGTCAAAGGGATAGTTTGTCCACCTTTCGTCCCCACCCTGCACTCAGCTCTCATTTGTGGCTCCTAGAAGCTGTCAGCATACAATGGGGGTGGGATGGGGGTGTCTCCATATACACTGTCCAGGCTTACACCCCAGGGAGGTTACTTTGGTGTTGCTAATGCAGCGGTTTGTCTTCACCCCCAGAGGCACACTGTGTTGTCTCTTGAGATAGGCGAATGCCAACAACAATAATCTGGCAAAATCAAGCTAACACCTCTCATTAAGTTTGTATACTTAAGGTTCGTTTGTAATAGGTTTGTTTATAATTATATTTTGGGAATGATTCATGTTCTTATGTAGCTGCATTGTTTTGTACTTTCTGCATGTCCCACAATCATAAAGTAGCTGTGTTCTGTGTCATAAATCAAGCACTGCTAGGATTTGTTCCTCCCCCCCCCCCAATGTATTGCTTATCAATAAAAAAAATCAGTGTGTCACAAATTTTCATTCTGAAAGTGGCTTACAGCAGGGGTTGGCAACGTTTTTTGAGACTGATCCGGTCCACTCCCTGGCAGACCTCTCAGAGGAGCGCCTATACACATGCGTACACGCTATTTCCAGTGCACTTCCGACCCGGACGTCGGTCCCCACAGCGAGAAAAAAAATGGCGCCGCGGAAAAAAGAGCACAAAATCCCCACACCAATCCATGGAATGGCCGTGGGCTGGAAGTGGCCCATGGGCCTTAGGTTGCCGACCTCTGGCCTAGAGAAAAAAGTTGTAGAGCCACTGCTTTAAATGGACTGACTCCCTCACTTTCCAAATATAAATCCAGAAACAATAATTAAAATCTGTTTGTAGAAGAGAGGGAGGGGGAAATAAAAGTTTAACCTCAGGTTTCTGGATTTATCACTTAAGGTATATAGACGGTTGCAAATCAGAATCAAATTCTTAGGATTTTAATGAGAGGTCTCTGAGAGTATTTTAGATGCTGTCCGCTATCTTCCTTTAAGATAATAAGCTGAGTTTAAACCCGTCAAGATGAAGGCCCTGTGGGGAGTGATCCTCAGGTCTAGGTGATAGATCAGCTGCTTATTCTGGAGAGGGTTGCATTCCCTCTAAATTTACAGTTACATAGTTTGAGGGTACTCCAGGTCTAGTCTTTGTCACTTGAGACACAGATTGCCCCTGTAACTAGGAGCTTCATTTGCCAGCTTCCCTTGCTAAGACATCTAAGAGACTGTCTCACAATATCTCACTGCCCAGCAACTGTGCTGCTTAGATGGGGCACTGATAGTGCACCATTTGCCACAGAGGTGCACTTAATTTCTCATGGGAACCAGGCTTTTAGGGTTGCAGCTCCATCTCCCTGGAATCCATTACCAGCTGAAACGAGAGAGACACCTACCATTGTGAAATTTAGGTGCTGACTATAAAGCTTTCTGCCATTTGAACTGTATCTTGGATTGGGATTTGGCATTTTCAGCTATGCGATTTGGTTGTCATGTGATGTTCTGGTTAAAGTGAACATTCCAATATTTATTGGATAGTATTTTGTAATTACAAATTAACTTTCCAAACACTGGCTATATGAGAAATGTGGCACTTTAAAGTGTGCTACTGCATTAATGCTTATGGGTTCAATTAATTTTAAATTTCTGCTGTAAAATTTTCAGATCTCTAAATATTTAATGCATCTTTAATGAGAAATGGAATTTTGAATTGTTTGTTGGCAGGGTTACAACAAAGTGCTCAGGCTTAATTTGAGAATTGTTAATTACTAAGACTGTTGCAATCTTTGTGTTAACAGCTTAAATTTGAATTACCATTTCCCTTGATTTTGCAGTGAACTGTAGAGTCATTCTGACTCTTACCACTTTGTATTTATTTGGAGTTTTATTCTGTAGGCTAATTATCACATATTTAAAATCAAAACATTAAACTAGGCTTTAAAACTGAAAGCAAAAATATATGGGTAAACAGCAGGCAAATGTTGGAGAAATTGCTTGAGGCTATGTTAAACTTAAGACATTGGGCTTGTTCTATTGAGTGCTCTTGAAAGAAGATTTTTGGTGTGAATTAAGGCAATCAAAAACTTTTGGAGACAAAATATAAAAAATTCCTTACAATAGCACCTTAGAGACCAATTAAGTTTGTTATTAGTATGAGCATTTGTGTGCATGCACACTTCTTCAGATACACTGAAACAGAAGTCACCAGACCCTTATATATACAGCGGTACCTCAGGTTACAAATGCTTCAGGTTACAGACTCCGCTAACTGAGAAATAGTACCTCAAGTTAAGAACTTTGCTTCAGGATGAGAACAGAAATCGCACAACGGCGGCGCGGCAGCAGCGGGAGTCCCCATTAGCTAAAGTGGTGCTTCAGGTTAAGAACAGTTTCAGGTTAAGAATGGACCTCCGGAATGAAATAAGTTCTTAACCAGAGGTACCACTGTAGTGAGAAGGTCTGGTGACTTCTGTTTCAGTGTATCTGAAGAAGTGTGCATGCACATGAAAGCTCATACCAATACTGTATAACAAGCTTAGTTGGTCTCTAAGGTGCTGCTGGAAGGAATTTTTTTATTTTGTTTCGACTACGGTAGACCAACACGGCTACCTACCTGTAACAAAAACTTTTGTGATATGAACATAGAAAGCTGCCTTCTGTTGAGTGAGACCATTGGTCCATCCTGTTCAGTGCTGTCTAAACTGAGTGACAGTGGCTCTTCAGCATTTCATTTCAGCAGGCAAACTGTGATATGACAACAGGTGATTTAAAGATCAAGCCATGGTTGCAAAGGAAGTTTTCTTTTCTTTGCATCCCTGACTCATCATTTGCGTCCCAGGATTGACTTCAAGCCATGTCTGAAAGGAAGAATCAGAAGTGCGCGCTATAGACTCCTGCTTCTTCATTTGCAGACAAAAGTCAGCAGTTCTTGAATTCTCCGCCTTTGTGTCTCTGTGTGTGAAAAAGTGTAAAATTCAAGAAGTGTCAACTTTTGGCTGCAAAGTCAGAATCAGGAGCACATTGAGTTCTTCTTCCTTTAGGTATAGCTTGAACTTTCCTGTGTCCAATGTCATATATGATGTCAGGCCCATGTAAGGTGGATGTGGTGAGATCAAAATAATCTGATTGGGCTGCTATACCTCAAAGGTTGTCCAAAATTTGTAAATGGGTTGGCCTGAGGTTTTCCCAGCACTGCTTTGAAGAGGCTTGTCCCCAAGGCCACAGTCCCAATTATGCTTACCAGGAAGTAAATTTATGATATTTATATAGCCCCAGTCCAGCAAAGTTCTCAGAGGAATTTAAACATAAAATAAAAATACAACCAAAGCCCTTAAAGAATTTTTTTAATCATCGGACCCAGTTAAACAGGCTTCTTTAAAACACAAAACCTACAGCTGCATATCTATTAACTCAGGCATAGGCAAACTCGGCCCTCCAGATGTTTTGGGACTACAACTCCCATCATCCCTAGCTAACAGGGCCAGTGGTCAGGGATGATGGGAGTTGTAGTCCCAAAACATCTGGAGGGCCAAGTTTGCCTATGCCTATATTAACTATTAAAGACTCTGAAAGGGAAAAGCAGGAATGGCAGTGCTTCTTTGGACTCAGCTACATTGGCAAAGAAAAAGCGCTTAATATGTGTTTATGTATTCTAACACTAACACTAGATGGCGCTGTGGAGTTCATTTTTGCTAACCTGATTTAACTGAAAAGCTTCTTTGTTTCTAGATCGGGGTAGTCAGTCTTTTTATACCTACTGTCCACTAATGCATCTTTCTTGATGGTAAAATTTCCTTACTGCCCACCAGTGCTCGATGGAAGAAGGATTCAGCTTGTGCCGTAGAACCCCCTACCGCCCACCTAGAATCCTGAAACGCCCACTAGTGGGCAGTAGGGACCAGGTTGACAACCCCTGGTCTAGATCGTGCCTTTCAAAATAGAGATCCAAGCATAGGGTAATGCAATCTTGTTTAGGGCTGGTGAGTCAGTTATATCAAGGATCACAATCAGCTGGTCTTAAGACAGTTGGAAGGGTGTGTTTTTTAGAATGGGGTTGGTCAGGTACTACAGGAACCTCCACCGCCCACCTTTTTTTTTAAAGATTATTCTGTGGCCATTATTAATCAAAATCATTTTGTTTGTCCTGTCCTGAAATGGATTTTGATTTTTGCAGAAAAACTTTTGCTCTTTGCTTTCCCATCTGAGCTTACATTTCTGTTTTAGACATCCAGCTTCGAACAAACCCTCAGTTGCCCCCAGCTGTCCTAATCTGAATTCTGTTGTGTGATGAATTGTTTAAGTGGTTCAAATAAAGTTTAGATTTGTCATCTATGAGAGTAATCACCACATGCTTTTGCTGGAAAATGCCTGTGAATTTTTAGATTTATTTTTATGTGCCCTTGTTTGTGTGCTGTCAACGTAATGAAAACTGTAAATAAAGCAATTAGGTCTCTTTTTTGTAGGAGTTCCACTTGAGCCACCAGTTGCTTGTTTAGAATGGTATCCCCTTTTATTGCGGCTTGATTTGGTTTTCTCCTGTTGTTTCTCCTCTTTTTATATATTGCATAAACCTTGGGAAATAAAGTTCCTATCTCTATCTGGAATGCTAAATTTATATGTGCAGGGTGTACTTTATGTATTTCTTTTCTCTTTTTCTAGTTGGACTGATCCAGCAATTTCTGGTACTTCAGATTTATGTACCATTGGGACAAGACTTCTCTACTGAATTGCTGTAAGATAATGCTAAACTTCCTATCATGTTTCGTGCATTGTAGACACTCAATCAATTGAACCAGCACCAACTGCTATTAATTGCAAGTGGCAGCTTTTGCATTAAAGAACAGTGACTAATCAAGTTGACATGGAGTAATTAAACTAATTTGATCACTTTTTCTCTTTTGTGGTATATTTCCCTGGGGACTAGAAAACAAATTCTCTCTAATATAATACATCTATATATTTTTAATTGTGAATATATATATATATATATATATATATATATATATATATATATGCTTTCGTAGATTTTCACGGGTACAGGAATGTAGGTTTTGGTGTCTTCGGGTGTCTTCCCGTGTAAGAGTTGGGGTGTCTAGGCGACGTTTCGACGAGGTCTCACTCGTCATCTTCAGGCTGGTGCTTTCGGCTTCTTGTTACTAGAACAGAGCAGGATCTCAGTGTTTGAGTTCCTATAAATACTGTTGAGGGGGTGTGGTGTATAGCCTCCAACGTTCTGGGCAGAGAGGAAGTTCCTAGGTTAATGTGCCTTTTCTTCTTTTGTTCATTAATTACTTGAGGGATATCTTGAGTGATTACTTGAGTGATATTCTGAGTACCACTTAGGAGGGTCATTAGGTGTGGATTAGTTGCTAAAGCTTTCGTGTCTTGACCTCTTGACCTTGTAAAGAGTTTTTCTGAGAAGATGGCTGTACTGCACTTAGTTGTGCTCTGGCTTGGCTTCGTGTATAGGGGCGAGCTGTGGTTTTGTGCCCTGTGCCAGCCAGATCTGTGTAGGGATTGCAGGGGGGTGCAGCATCCGGAGGTGCCACTATGGTTTGGCTACTGGATGGTGTCTGTAATTTATCTGTGGAGAGGGTCTGGGTTTGGGTCTGGTGTGGTTGATTGGAGATGGCGTTCTGTGTGCCTCTGGTTCTGGTGTCGGTTTTTGTGGGGAGGGCTAATTTCCAGATGTCTGGCAGGCGGGACGTGTCGTCACGCTTGTTCATGTTGTGAGGGTGTTTCTCTATCTCGATGGCTTCCATGATTATTCTCTTGTGGTGATGTTCCATGTTAAAGAGCAATTTGGAATCTGCAAAATTAATTTCGTGTCCTGTTTCTTTCATGTGTTGGTAAAGAGAGGAAGTTTTTTCTTCTTTTTTGACGGCATTCTTGTGTTCTGCGATACGTGCATTTATTCGTCTGTTTGTTTGTCCAATGTACGTGGCTGGGCAGACTTTGCAGGGTATTTCATAGACCCCTTGGTTTTCTAACTGGAATTTATCTTTTGGGTTTCTGAGGATATTGGCTATTTTTTGGTTGGTGCAAAAGGCAGTTTTGATATTGTGTTTATGGAGGATTTTGCTAATTTTATCTGTAGTGCCCTTGATATAAGGAAGGAGGGCCATGCCATTGTTTTCTTCTGTGTCTTGGTTTTTGGGGGGTGTTTCTTTTTGGATTAGCTTCGTAACCCTGTTTTGCTGGTATCCGTTGGCGATTAACACATTTGAGAGATTCTGTAACTCAGTTGTCAAGTGGTCTTTGTCAGCCAGGCGTTTGGTTCTGGAGATGAGAGTCTTGGCTACGGAGTTTATTTGTGCAGGGTGGTGGTGTGATTGTGCATGTAAGTAGCGGTTGGTGTGTGTTTTTTTCCGGTAGATAGTGTGTCCTAGGGAGCCATCAGGTTTTTTGTAGATTAGGACGTCAAGGAAGGGAAGTTGGTTGTTGGCTTCTATTTCCATAGTGAATTGTATTTTGGGGTGTAGGCTGTTGAGATGTGTGAGGAAGCTATCTAGTTTTTCCTTCCCGTGTGGCCAAATTACAAAGGTGTCGTCAACATATCTGAGCCAAAGTTTGGGTTTGTGTTCTGACTTGTCTAAAGCATTGGTTTCAAAGTGTTCCATGTACAGATTTGCGATGACCGGTGAGAGGGGTGATCCCATAGGTGCTCCTTCTATCTGTTTGTATCTTTGTCCATTGTGGATGAAGTACGTGTTGGTTAGGCAGTGGTTGGTCAGGTCCAGGATGTATTCGGGGGGATTGTATTTGTTTTGAATGGCTGTCAAGGCTTCATTAATGGGCACTTGTGTGAAGAGAGATACAACATCGAAGCTCACAAGTAGGTCATCGGGATGTAGGTTTTGCTTCTTTATTGTTTCTATGAACTGGAAGGAGTTTGTAACGTGTGAAGCGATAGATTCTGCATAGGGCTGAAGTTGCTTAGCGAGAAATTTAGCGAGATTTTGTAGAGGTGAGCCTATGGAGCTGACTATTGGTCTGAGTGGTGTTCCTTCTTTGTGTATCTTGGGGAGACCGTAGAGTTTGGGGCATCTGGATGATTTTTCTCTGGGGATGATTCTTAGCTGGATTTCTTCACTGATAGGAGAGGCTTTTATTTTGGATTTGGTGGTTTTTTCCAGATAGGTGGTGGGATCTGTTTTTATAGGTTGGTAGGTAGGGTCTTGGAGTAGATTTGATAGTTTTGCTTGGTAGTCCGATGTGTTCATCACAACAGTGGCATTACCTTTGTCTGCTGGGAGAATGATTATGTTGTTGTCTTTCCTCAGGTTGGTGAGTGCTTTCTGTTCTTCTTTGTGTAAATTGCTTCTGGGTGGTTTGCTGGAGCAGAGGATGTTGGTGACTTCAAGTCTGATTTTATTGGCTTCATCTGGGTTGATTTTGGTTAGGCTAGCTTCGACTCCGCATATGATGTTTTCCGTGGGGATGCGTCTCGGGGCGACTGCAAAGTTGAAACCTTTGGAGAGTACTTTGGTTTCAGTTGAGGTGAGGATCCTGTCTGATATGTTATGTACTGTTTGTTTCATGGGTTGTTGTGGAGGGTGGCTGGGCTTCTGGCGTTTCTCTAGTTTGTGGAGTTTGTTGGTGTGTATGTCTGTCTTATGTGAGGACTCTGTTTCAGCTCTCCAAACGGCTAGTTGTTTGCATTTGTCCCAGAGTGCAGGGTGGATTTTGTTACAGAGTTTGAGGTGAAGAGTGAGCAGATCTTTGTTGGTTTGGTTTAGTAGGTATCTTTTCTTATGTAGTTCGTTTCTGATTAGGGATAGTTCAGTTCGTTTCAGGATCCTTTCGGTAGCTGGGGTTTTAGAGTGGAATTTAAGTTGGAAGCATGTGGGAATTAAGTTGTTGTCTCGGCAGTTGCGTAGGAACAAGAGATCACATAAGATGGTGGCTCTTCGGATTTCTAGTTTCTCGTAGGTTCTTGTCAGCTGGAAGGTTTCCTCCCCGTAGAGGTGAGATATTTGCTTTCGTAGATTTTCACGGGTACAGGAATGTAGGTTTTGGTGTCTTCGGGTGTCTTCCCGTGTAAGAGTTGGGGTGTCTAGGCGACGTTTCGACGAGGTCTCACTCGTCATCTTCAGGCTGGTGCTTTCGGCTTCTTGTTACTAGAACAGAGCAGGATCTCAGTGTTTGAGTTCCTATAAATACTGTTGAGGGGGTGTGGTGTATAGCCTCCAACGTTCTGGGCAGAGAGGAAGTTCCTAGGTTAATGTGCCTTTTCTTCTTTTGTTCATTAATTACTTGAGGGATATCTTGAGTGATTACTTGAGTGATATTCTGAGTACCACTTAGGAGGGTCATTAGGTGTGGATTAGTTGCTAAAGCTTTCGTGTCTTGACCTCTTGACCTTGTAAAGAGTTTTTCTGAGAAGATGGCTGTACTGCACTTAGTTGTGCTCTGGCTTGGCTTCGTGTATAGGGGCGAGCTGTGGTTTTGTGCCCTGTGCCAGCCAGATCTGTGTAGGGATTGCAGGGGGGTGCAGCATCCGGAGGTGCCACTATGGTTTGGCTACTGGATGGTGTCTGTAATTTTTATATATATATATATATATATATATATATATATATATATATATATATATATATATGAACATGCTATCTAAAACTTTATTATGTTTTGTAATTAGAAAAAAGTAGCATAGGTGATCAGTTCCTGATTATGGAAGTTTTATCACTTTAGAAGACTGAGAGAATTTTGTTTTACTTTTCACTTGTTCTTGTTCTTTAAAGATCACTGATTTTGTTTAGTTCCTTATGTGGCTATGGATACTGCATTGAAAACTCATGCTGCAGTTCTTCACCAACTTATGTGTGCTTAAGTCTTAATTGATATCAGTGCAATTTTGGCTGCAGTACACATTCACATCTTCTCAGCTAAGGAATAGGGCTGAGAGAATGTCATATTTCTATTCTCCCTCATTTTTTCCCTTTGTTCTGGCAGGGACATTCCTTGCCAAGTGGAAAGCACAGAAAATGTTAAAAGGTTGTGCATTTTCAGCCTGTCTTACAATCCTAGTTCTGTGCTTCCCAGTGTCCTCCAGTTTTCATCATGTTGATTACAGCTAGCTACTATAATCTGATTAAATTGTGAATTTAGATAGTGAATTTAGGTGGTGAGCACTGCTAGAACTGGAACCATTAAAAAAACAGGAGAGAAGTGTCAGCATACTAGGAGGAACCACAGTGGTTGGTAGAATACCTTGTTTGTTTGTTTTTTAAGAAAGATCCTTAGTCCTCCTCCTTCCCCATGAAAAACAGTCCAATGAAGATTCTGGTGCAATGTAAAGTGGCGTTGAAAAAGAAAAATAGAATGGTGGGGAGAAGCAGTGTGTGAAATGGAAGGGAACTTGTGAATGGAGCCTTATTGCAGAATTGCAGAGCTGGAAGGGCACCAGGGTCATCTGGTCCACCCCCCTGCAATGCAGGAATCTCAACTAGATCATACATGACAGGTGGCCAGCCAATCTCTCCTTTAAGAAATCTTCAACAGGAGCACTCATTTAAAAGGGAAGATGCACTTCAGCATTTGCTGTAATATCCACTTTCACTGCTAGAATGCCATAAAGAGATAACTCAATTGAAAAACTGTTGTATTGGATGTGACGCTATATATCATAGAACACTGAAGAGGTGAGGCCTGTCTCTTCCTAGTAGTTTAGCTTTTGGGGCATCGTTGGCAGTGCATATTATTTGAATTACCAACTGTATTAACAGCTTTGTGGTATTACAATCTGTTGAATTGCATTAAAGTCCATAGTGGTCTTCATAATTTGTTTCACACTTTGTTGTATCCTAACCTATCCTTTGCTTGAACCTGGGGGAAGAGCTGGGAGTTAAAACTCTGCCTTAAATAAATATCCAAGGACACCTGAATGAGATTCTTATCCTATGTTCCTCTGCACAATTGTAAGTCTTATTTGTAAGATTCTGCTGGATGAAATTAATTTTTCGCTGGAAGTTTGAAATACGAGATCATGGCCACTCAAATGATCTTCTGATAAATAGGGACATAAGTGCTGTGAAATCTTGAAGATAAAAACTTGGAAATCTATAGCATAGTGGATTACAGCTAGTGGCAGTTTCCCTCTGTAATCTATTCTTGTATAATTTAATGTCATATGTTGCACACTCCTATTCTGTACAGGTATTAGTAGCGTGCTTTCACTACATGATTGCTTCTTTCTTAAACTGTTAATTTGAAGGAGACTAGATAATAAGCCTATTTTCCTAAACATATAACACCATGCTTGGTTTTACTTCAGAAGTATCTGCTTTCTGGGCTTCCTTCCAAACTGTTGATCTGACTTTAATTCAAAGTGTCTCCTTAGTGTTGTGCCTACTAGAATCTCTGGAACCAAAGTTGCTTTGATTGCTGTCTTGGGAATGAGTACAATTTCCTCCTAGCTGGCCATTATCTCTTGGGCTCCCTGTACTGAAGAAGGACCAGATGCTAATTCCATCTGCTGTGTCCAGTGGGAAAGGAAGTTGCTAGTAATGTCCTGAAAGACTTAAAATAAGCATTGTAGCCGTTCTTATAAATTCCATATTGGTTTCTTAATCAAGAACTTGGTAAAATACATATTGTGCTATGGGGTCTGAAGTGTTTTGTATTTCCATTAAAAAAAGGTTCATTGTCCTCCTAGCCATAGTGTTCAAGACAAATAAGATCAAGGATCTACAGGTAAAGCTTACTTTTGTAGTGGTTTGTTTTTGTTTTTTGCATAGCTTCAGTACATAGGAATGCAGACTCCAGCCTTTCCCTGAGTTTATGAAAATCCTATTTGTAAGAGCAGACAGCTTAATGTTGAATTATTATGTCCTGAGAAAAGTATGTTAAGTGTAGAACTTGTAAAACTAATATTTGACATCAATTTCCCCATGCTCATCATTTTTGAGATATTCCACAGTATTCCACCAGACTTTACTTAAATTCCTTCTTTATGTTTAAATATAGAGGGTCTGACACTTTTGGGGTTTTCCCTTGATGTGCCATCTCCATTGTTAATGTAGCAATAAATGGGAGCTGGGACGGTATATTTCTCAGAGCGTTTGATGATATGTTATCATCTCCTGTGTTGCTGGACGAGTCTTTTATGTGAATGCCATCTATCATACTGTTGCCTTTCGAAAATATGCATTCACTTTGATAGCAAGTATTTTGATTTGAGTTTTATTTAATTGTATTAATTTCCCATCTCTGCCCTTTTGTTTTCTTACCTTTTCCCTGTCTTTGTATCAAATCCAAAATCTTGTTTCACCTGTTTATGAAATAGGAATGTATGGGAGAGATCATTGGAGGCTTTGTCTTTATTGAAGGATCGTTCTCCTCTCTCATAACCCCATTGTGTCATAGGGATGCTAATTTCAGGAAGGCCTCATTACTCTGTCTTCCTTCATTTAGCTTGAAATGACTCACATAAAGTGATAAAATATAATGAAAACAGCAATTCATAGAAAGAACAAAAACATAATGGAAGTTGCACAACTGTTTTCTTGTTTGGTAGGAAAAGGACAGTCAGATGTTTGTGCTATCCAAGCAACACTTAGCAACAGCATTTATTTTTATTTTCCAAATTTTTATTGACATTAACAACCCAAAAGTGCAGTAGCCAGGGTATTACATCATGCCATATAAGACACAAATAAGCAATACAAAATTTAAAAAGGAAAATGGCGGCACAGCAATATAAATCAAGACAACCATATTTCCCGAGCTGAGGTGAATGGTGAATATTGAGCATCAAGGTCTGAAACATGAGAAATAAAATCCCACCAGATGGCATAGAAATGTTCTGAATCTTCCAACCCTTCCGAAAGCAGCATCAGCTATGATCAATTTTAAGGAATGTGCACTACATGGACCAAATAATGCTCATGGATTGAGATTCACAATTATCTGTTGGATGGCATTTTCTTTCTCCTTCATATTTGAGCCATTGTCTTACCCTTTTCAATAGGTAGTTCCATCTCTTCCATCTGCTGAAATAAAATATCCATGATATCAACACCACGTGTCTCTTCCAGTGGTATGAATACATATATTTATTTTTGTTAACCTGTTGGTTATTGTCAAAAGCTACATCTATGAAGCAAAGAATCATTGTCATTTGCTCACCATGGCTTACATTCCATGTTCAATTTAGAAAGATTGCAGAGTACTTAGCAGTACAAGATGCTGACAGAATTTTTTCTATGACGGCATTGCATAAAACCTGAATTAACTATTTCCCAATACACTGAACATGTGTCTCATTGCTTCTTATTCTACACAAGTGCTGATTCACAACTGGGTCGGGCACAGCTAAATATTTCTCAAATCTGAGAAACCTTCTGTTACCAGTTGTGTGTAGTTTTTCATGTGTTTTCCAAGAAGTCAAATGATGTAAACCAAGAGCTCTCATTAAAAAAAAAAAGTCATTCTAAAATTTGTTGCCAGTATTTTTCTTTTGGCATGTTTTCTTCATCAACAATTTTCTTTTTCTTTTTTTAAAAATGAAGTTCAGGTTCTTTCCATTTGTGAAAATTTTCCAGATGGTCACTACTTTTCTTGTGTCCTTCTGAAACAGCAGATATGTTTTCCAATCTCTTGTTCCTTTATCACGAAGAGATCGTGATGTTCCAGTAATGTTACGAGTAAGCAGCTTCCAACAAAACCAGAACACAGTCATTTGATATGGAATACTGACATCATTGGTGATTAATTATTTCTCATTGGCCAGTGTCCTTGTATAATTATGGAATGAGAATTTTCTTCAGTAGATTATTATCCTTGGGAAACAAAAATGGTTGAATTGGTTCTGGCCCATGCGCCACCAAAATTTGTGGCAAATAGGCCAAGCAGCACGCTCACTAAAGTTAAAAATTGTAGACATTGTAGCTTTTTCAGATTCATTTGCTTTCAGTTCTTTCCCCTTCATATTTGAGCCATTGTCTTACCTTTTTCAATAGTTAGTTCCATCTCTTCCAACTGCTGATATAAAGTATCCATAATATTCATTTGGTTTGTCTTCTGTGTTCAAACTATGTCCCTTAAAGCAGTAACTTTTGAGGCAGTGTGTAAAACTCATTTCAGCTTCAGGCTCAGTTTGGTCCTTGAACTCCTTTCCTCTGGTTGTGGTTGGAGATACAACCTTCTTGTTTGTTTGGATTTCCTTTTCAGCCCTCCATACTGGGAACCAGATAATTTCTTTTTGCCATGCTGAATAAGAAACCAAACTAAGCTGCTTCTTTTTTAAAATCAGAATAGAACTATCAACCCCAGTTTTGAAACCAGCTTTGAGTGTATACAAAATTACACAAACAAGAATTATAAATTCCCAGCTTCGCCAACAATTGAGAAAGAAAACTACAAATACCAAAGAGTTTATACAGCAATTGCAATTTCCCAGTCATAGCGAGAGAAAATTTGTCAGCTGGTAAGAAATGTTTGTTACAACAACTTTTATCAGTAGCTGATTTCAAAATGGTAGTGTGCCAGGGCAGCAGCAGCAACCAAGGTGAGCCGATCAGATGCACGTATGCACCTAACATTTCTTCCCATAAACTATTTTCTTGTAAGCAAGTCAGTAAAAAAAATCACGCTATTATTTGCCTTGCCATGGAGCAATGGTAAGTCTGTCATGTGCCTATGAATTCTGCAACCTTTTGAATTCCACTGCCCTCCTACTTTTGCTGCCCCTAACATTTTGCCACCCTAGGCAGCTGCCTAGTATTTAAACTATCAGGCTCCACAATTGGAATACATATCCCACTGTGTGCCATTTTCCGTTGATACACCTGTCCCCTTTGGTTCAGGAAGTCATCAGCATTGGAGAGACTAATGTTCCTGGCAGCCATTTGGATTCTGTGCGAAGGGTCATTGTTAACTCCATCCTTCCCCAAACTAATGAAACCTGTTTGCACTCCTCGGCTGTGATTGCTGAGGCATGTTTAGAGACTTGACTCAGCACTGCCACTCACAGTGATGGGGTTTGTTTTTAGTGCTAGAAGAAGGGTTCAGAGGTTCTCAATCGAGCTGTTTTAATCGTGTTGATCTGTTGACAAAAACTTCTAAACCTGTCCTGAACTTTAGCAGTTGGGTAGACTTCAAGTTTAAATAAATAAAATATACCTAGTTCTGGTTTGCTCCAGGATAATTACATTATTAAGACACTGGAACAGGAAATAAGGCATTATTAATAGCGGTAAAAGTCTAATCAAAGTTTTCTGTTACTTTTAGGCATTTCATATACTCCTAGTTTAATTTCAGATATATAAAAATCCTAATTAAATCATGACCTCTGCACACCAGATGGATTTGATTCCCTTTAATAATCTTATTTATTACAATATGTCATAGTAAATTAAAAAGTCAGCTCTGATTAATTGGTGTATTCTAGAACTCCTTCAAGACATCCAAAATATTACAGAACAGTTTGTCTTCCAGCCTAGGGGCCTCCTGATGTTCAGATAACTAATGAATGTTATCTCTCTCATGGCTCCTATTGTGTTGGTGAGTTAATGTAGAAGTTTTCCTGATTTGACTCCTGCTTCTCAAATCTCAAAATCCAATCTTGAAAAACATATTGGAAGGAAAGTAGCACAACCACTGAACACCCACATTCATTTTGGAAAGGCTTACACCAGATATCTCATTACGGTTGGAAGAGAACTGGTGAATTACTAAAACAGTAAGAGTGTGTCGAATTAAAATATCATTATTAGATAGTTACCTATTCTTCACCTATGCACAATTTCTACATTCAACACAGTTGATTGAGAAATGGATTTTTTCCAATGGTACTATTGCAAGCTATGTATGTATGAGGGAAGGAGGACCTGCATGCCTGACTCTGCTCCCATGGGAAGAAACACTCGGTACATAGAATACTAATGTCCTAAGGAGACAAGCCTTCTGCCTGGCTTGCTACATTTATTTACTTATTTCTACCCTGCAGGGACGCGGGTGGCGCTGTGGGTTAAACCACAGAGCCTAGGACTTGCCGATCAGAAAGTCGGTGGTTCGAATCCCCGCGACAGGGTGAGCTCCCGTTGGTCAGTCCCTGCTCCTGCCAACCTAGCAGTTTGAAAGCACGTCAAAGTGCAAGTAGATAAATAGGTACCGCTTCAGCGGGAAGGTAAACGGTGTTTCCATGCGCTGCTCTGGTTCGCCACATGACCCGGAAGCTGTACGCCGGCTCCCTCGGCCAATAAAGCGAGATGAGCGCCGCAACCCCAGAGTCGGTCACGACTGGACCTAATGGTCAGGGGTCCCTTTACCTTTACCCTGCAGTTTTGCTTACAGACTAGACTCCCAGTGCAGCTAATTATCAACTTTGTTTGTTTGTTTCCATTTATTAATTTTTTACTATAAAATTTATTGGAAGGTTATTGGTTTGTAGTTTTTTGTTGTTTGTGTTTTTATTGTGTACATTGTGTTTTTATATTGTATTTTTATGTTGTGAATCTCCCTGAGATCTACAAATGAAGGGCAGTACAGTATAACAAACAAACAAACAAACAAATAAATAAATAGAAGCAAGAGCAATAAAACATGAAAAGTGAAATAAAACATAGGGATGTAGAGCAGCAGAAAATTAGCCTGTTATCAGGAATGTTGTACTCTTCCATTATAGGTCCCAAGGATCTTTGGAATCCCAGTTTGTCTCTTACAAGTCTGGGTGCTCCTATCATCGGTGATCTTGCTTGTTGCATGTTTTATTTCCTCAGGCACTCCTGATTACAGGACTACATCTTTACTGCAGCATAGGTTCCTTGCCTCAGAATTCCTTCTCAACTCTTGTAAACTTGTCACTGGAGGTTTTCTGGCCCTCAGACCTTCCTCGCCATCTTTCATTTCTCTCCGTCTTTCTGATTTCCCTCTGTGGCAAAGCCTGCCAACATTTCCTCCTGTGTCTCCTCTTACGTCTCTCTTCTCTTTCCCCCCGTTTACTTTCTCTATATCTTCATGACTCAGGGGCTTTGACTATTGCAGGTGCTGCTGCCAACCTTTTGGTGGATGTAGGGAGGCAGGAAATAGTTTTGTCCTCTTCTCCAGCAAATACCAGCAAGATTCCCTGTACAGTTTCACAGTCCAAGACTCATGTGCCTCAAATATGTCCTCTTCCATTTGAACTTTGCTCTGTTTACATTCAGTGGGGTGGTTACTACTCTTTGTACCCCCATACCATGTGAAGTGAGAGCATCTGTTGCAAGAAGCATCGGCCCTACCACTGTTGGGCCAATGAGACTCAAGCTGTTCCTCTGGTTTATCCGGGCAGTTCCATAACCTAGCTGTTGAGAAAGGCCTAGTGTCTGCCTTGTTCCTCTCTTGTTTGATTCCTATTGCATTTCTTGATTTTGGCTCTTATTTGTTGCTACTTCATTCTGTTGAAAACTCCTTTGGAGAGACGAGGCTTAAATGTTTTACATAAATTAAAAATTGTAAATCTAAAGTGGGCTGGAAGTTCATTGAAAAATGTCCCATCTACATAGATGGGAATCTGAAGCCTAACCCTGTTAAAGTAACTAAACTGCTTCACAGCATGGATTTGATCAGGCATACCATTTGACATTCTCAGGATAACTTCTGGCACTATTCCTGTTACACACAGGAGTTACATTTCAGAATATATTTTGAAAACTGAACTGGATCCTGGAATCCTGTTAAATCCTGCTTACACAGATGGTGCGCTTGAGCTGTTTGAGAAAAGCCTTCTTTCTTGATTGGAAGCTGCACTTGTATAGGGGCTGGTACAGCAGGAGAAGTAAGGTTACTTGAGTGCTTCTAAAGAAACCCTTGAAGAGAGCCGTATTATTAGGCTAAAAGTAGTGGCGAAAGGTAATCATTTCCTGTAGTTTCCATGGCAAGCTATTATACGTGGTGCAGGTAAGTTTTGGGGAAGGGAATAGAAAGAACATATCTTTAAAAGCAAACAAGAGAAAGGGAGATTGAAAACATTAAAAAGAAAGATTTTAAGTGTCTCCACTGCACACAAAAAAACAGTGTTTCCTTTGAGCAAAGGAAGAAAGTGAGAGAATTGTCACTTCAGGCCGGTACAACGGAATCAGCCTACGCACCTTACTACCTCTTTTGAATATATTCCATGCTTCTCTCCTCACCCTGCGCCAAGTCTTCTAATCTTCTAAGTAAAAAACATTTTTAAGTGGAATTTCTTTCCCTAGTGTGTTATCCAAGAAAGTGTTTGAATGGGGAAGGACGTAAAATAAGTGCCTGTTCAGTGGTATTTTCCCACAAGCAGGTTTTTATGGTTTGAAGATTATAATGCATTCATTTTTCCCCATCCTGGTGTTATTAGAGGTTAATCGGCCTTTGCAAAACCAAAGTTTATTGAGTAGTTATTTCAGCTGGATCAAACCTGACAGTTGGTAAGAAATATTTTGGGGTCGAAATGTTCATATCAGAATAATGTTCTAGGCAGTCAGTCAGCATAAGGACTAGATTAAGGTTCAGAGAAGTGGAATGGAGCAGGAAACCCATTAGAAACTGGACACAAAGCAGTGTAGTTGCTATTTGAAGCATATATATCTGCAGTAGCAACCCACGATCCTGGTTTTGCGATCAACAGCCCTTACAGCTGCCTTCCCAAATCTGGTGCTCTCCAGATGTTTTGGTCTACACTTTCTATCAGCCTCAGCCATTATGGTCAATGCTCAGAGGTGATGGCAGTTGTAGGGATGTTAAGAAATGCAATAAAAATATTTTCAGTGCATAAAATACACAGTACAAAACAAATGCTTTATTTATGATATTATATTCTTATCATAGCCACAATAGCCAATAAATATGTCTCCATACATGCAAATATAGTAAATAGATTATGATGTGATGATGTACAATATGCATATTCCAGAGCAAATAGCCAGTCATGTTTTATTATACCATAAGAAATTACACACTTGACCCAATAAGATAATCAAGTGATAGAACACTAGAACACTAACATGAAAAGCAACTTGTTTAAAAGTACATCAGAAAAACCCTGGAAGCAAAGCCTTATGAGGAACACTTGAGGGAGTTGGGTATCTTTAGCTTAGATAAGAGGAGACTGAGAGACAATAGGATAGCAATCAAAATGATAGCAGTCTTCAGATATCTAAAGGGCTGTCAAATGGAAGATAGGGCAAGCTTGTTTTCTTCTCCAGAGGGCAGAACCTGAACCAATGGCTTCAAGTTATAAGAAAGGAGTAACACCAGAAAGAACTTTTTGATGGTAATAGCTGTTTGACAGTGGAATGGGCTTCTTCAGAAGGTGGCAGGCTCTCCTTAATGGGATGTTTTTAAGCGGAGGTTGGATGGCCATCTGTCATGGATGCTTTAATTGAGATTCCTGCATTTCAGGGGATTGGACCAGATGACCCTCTGGGTCCCTTCCAACTCTACAATTATATGGTACTATAACAAGGAAAGTCCCAAGTAGATGGTCTTAAGGAGACAGTAGTTACTATATCAGAAGCAGGTGTAGTGAGATCGGGATACCAAGCTGAAAACAGCAGTCTATTTATTGTATAATATGTGAATGTATAATTTTTGTTATCTATTATTTTAATCCCGGTGCGACCATAAAAGTTCACATAGAATTTAGTTAATACAGGTTCAGGAGACTGGATTTTAAAACATTCATTTATTATCCTGCTTAGTTGACTTGCTACGTCATAATGACTGCTCCCCACATTAAATGGGGGGCGCCCTTTGCGTGGTCACGCACAGCACCCTGGACCCTATGAGGCACCATTAGCACAGGCCTGGCTTCCCCTTCCCCAGGTGGGATACCTGGAGGTCTCCGCCTACCTCAGCCAGTTGCCTAATCTTGCCTGGGGAGGCGTTGCCAAGGTGACCAGGCCAGGTAGGGGGAGGGACCACCCTGCCCACACAATAGGGGAAGGATCTTACCTGGGAATTGTCAGTTGGCTCCAGAGTAAAGCTCCAAATCTTTGTAATTTGAAACTTTTCTTTCAATAAAATATTTTATTGCCTCCCACTGTTATTGTGTCAAAAAAAACTTGATAAAAATCCCTATGCCTATAAATTCTGCATGCTGCCATATTTAGCAGATTGAAATCCTAAAATCCTAAAGAATGATATTAATAATTTACCCCATGTATACTTAGGGGCATAGCTGATAGCTGTTCACATTACTTCAAGTGGGACAGTGTTCTGTGAGCTACAGCAGCTCATGTCATGGGCATCACATGACTGCCGAATCCTCCACTTAAGATGAGCCATGTATTCCTACACAATCTGTGCCAAGTATTTTATTTCTTTTACAGAAGAAACTTTTTTATTTTAACAATTTTAAATGTCAGGCTGTCTAAATCTTCCTTAGTCAGCCATTTGACTGCTGGCTATTTTGATGAGAAGATTATTCCTGGTTCTTTATAAGTTCGCTCAATTTAAGCCTAACTTCTCTTTTAAAGTATCTACTTTCATTCCATCAAAATGCCTTACACAATATAAAAGCATTTTAGCAATGCTGTGTTGCCATTGGGACCGGAGTCAGCTACGGGGTCAAAGGAGGAAAGCACCCACTCCACTTCAGCAGAATCTCGGACAAATTTTGGAGTGTCTTGATATTTATACATGACAATTATATGGTCCAGCTACTGGAAAATTGCCTAAAAAAAGACAAATGATTCATCTGCAGCTGCTTTCATAACTGAAAAGAGGGTAAATGTTCAGTTAGTAGACATACTTAGATTAATCTTCTATCGTGTACATGGAACCAAACATGGGTTCAGCAACAGTTAAAGTTCAGTCATTTCACCTTTCGGCATTTTAAGTTGATTGATCTTACGTCACTTTACAACAGCTTTTGTGGTGGCATTATTATTATTATTATCAGGGCACATTACAGCCATTTAAAAATGCAATGTTGAAATAGTTTAGAACACTCTGGGGAGGTCACTTCGCTCCTGCTAACACAGCAGTTTGACTTCAACTCCAGAGACATACTCCATTGTCTCTCAAGGCAGATGGAAGCCAGTTATATATTTCCTCCTTTCTCTTCTTCCCATGAAAGTCAGGCATTCATGTTAGTTTAGAGGGACAGAACTTTGTGACTGCTCCTCTGCTTGCTCTTTCACTATATTAGCAGCTAAATTATTGCCAGTGGTTGGCTCAGCAGCTGAGCTGTCCTGCCATGTTTGCCTTCTCTGCTTTAACTGTTCACTTTCTCTGCTAGCTGTGCTCAAATACTTGTTCTTTATTGTCATTTATCTGACACGGATGTTGCTCAGAGGGTAAGTCAGGTTTTGGTTTGGTGGTTACCAATATTCACACACTAGAGAAATTGTGAATTTCTTTCTACTAAATACTGAGAACATAAAATAACATCTTTCCATCACAGAGGTAGATGGGTGCTTTATGTGGGGGGGGTGGCTTTTGGGGTTAATTATTATTATCCCTTACTATTAATGAAGTTTGGGAAGGATGATGTCTTAATTAGTCCATGGGGGAATACTTCAGTTGATTATTGCAGTGGCTTCTGTGTACCTCTTTACTAATAAGTAGGGCTGATAACTGGTGCTGTTTAACATGTTATGTAGCATTGTCAGGGTGTAAGAAACTTTCCTTAAGGTGGGAGTAATAGTGTCCCTCCCTCCCAAGAAATCTTAAAATTTAAGTCGGCCAGTTAGACAGAGTGAAAGGAGATGCTAACTTGATGAAGCAGAACAGTCAGGAAAGGGAGAGTTAACTGGTCTTGGAAAGAGGCTAGGGCAGACCACTACTGGGAGTGCATTTGCAATTATTGGCTATATCATCGGTGCCGTTTTATTTCTGCTGTTCGCCACTCTGTCATTTTAGCACCGCAGTGACATCCAGACAAAACTGCAATCAAGACTGTTTGTCAGTGCTCTGGTGCGTAGGGGTGGAACATGAAGATCTGAAAAAAAGGGGGCTTAGAAAAGAAATCACAGTAAATGATATTTGCAAATGTGTGAACTCAGTTTGGACATGTAATTACACAAAGCAATTGCCATTTGGAAAGGGTGAAAATTGTAATTGCATGCTTCGAACAGCAGCCCACGACCCTAAGCCTCCTCAGTTTCTGGAAGTCTTTGTGTGCTGAAACAAATAGTAAATGCAACTTCTGTACCCAATTAAGTGCTTGTTTGTCTTTGTATAATGAAGAAGCTCTTGGATATTGAAGTAGTTACAAAATGTTATCATTAACTTCTCAGTTGTTCACAATATACATCCTGTAGCTGCTTTGTTGTCTGTATTCAATCTTCTTATTCTTTATCCCTGGCCAAAGAGATGCCGTCATAAAACTACATGTTCTGTAAGCATGTTTCAGGATCAGCAGGACTAGGTGCTTGAAATGGGAGAATACTGTAATCAGTAGTAGCCCAATACTGTTGTCTTTTTCTAGAAACTGTTTTATGAGGTGGTGGGGCTGCCGTGGTCAAACTAGGCCTCGGAACCCTTACAGATTTTCATAAATGTAAAAAATACTGTAATTGTCTCATTTCACTTTTATGAAAATAGATGTAAAGACGTTCCATGAGCTATTTTCTCCTTATTTCATATGCGCAGTGTTCTGATGAATAGCTACTAAAAGAATCAATGAGATTGTATTTTCATAAACATTTTACTTCATATCTTCTTGTTTGATAGAGTATGTGTGTTTCATGTTGCTAAGGGTGCTTCCACACACAGAGCTAGGCAGGGGCAGACGTCCCATTTAGCCGCTTGAGGTGACATGGTAATTTCCCACACTGCCACCTTGCTGCCCCACTGCCTGCGAAGCATTTCATATCTACATTGCACAGGAGCGCCTGTGGATTGCTGGCAAAGGTGCTGGCTTCTGGCAAGATCTGTCTTGTGACATCTTAGGCACTCCATGTCCACACCGTTTCTCCACTGGCAGGGGAGGTGATGGGGTGCCACCTCTTGGGGTTCCACCACTTAAGGCTTGCCTCATGAGTGGGTTGGCCCTGGAGCTGGGACTGGAGAATGAGTAGCTGGTAAGAATACAGAATGTGGGTCTCCCTTTACATGGAACCCACCACCACATTTAGTATCCTCAAAGTAAAAAGCATATTGCACAACCGTGATGAGAGAGACCTCTTCCACGAAACTTGGCTGAGCTTGTTTAATATCCACTCTCTAGCTTTTTCTATTTACAGCTTTGTAGTATTTTTTCTGACATTTGTACAAAGCAGCTTCTAAGGGTAGATAACAAGGTTAGAAATCAAAAAGACAGCACTACAAAATGTGTTTAAGTAGTGCTAGCATAAAAACCCTGCTTATCCCCGAGTCCTAAATACTTACCGAAATAGAAGAGCCTCATATTGCTTCAAGCAGATGTTCATGTGTTTTCCAGACCAGTGTAGCATACCATAGCTGGAGAATGAGTAGCTACAAAAAAGGCTTCCTATAGGAATATTTCACTGTGGGGTTTGTTTGTTTAAGATACAAAGGGCAATATTTGAAGGCTATATGCAGCAAATCATATTGCAGCAGAAAACTGGGAGAGCTGATGTAGAAAAGCAACTAACACTCCTGTGAGCAGTATAGCAAGCTACAAGCTCAATTCAATGAGTGGTAGATGATGATAATGATATTTGGATACAGCCTTACAGGAATATTGTGAGCATTAGTGAGATACTGCACGTGAACTTTTTCCAAATGTAACAGGTAGTTTATGTTCCTTAAAGTGGGACAGACCTTTGGTCTAGAATTTTTTTCTCCTGACTATTTTTTTTCTCATGTCAAAAAGAAAACAGTTTTTTTCCGCCTCCCGCATCATCATCACCATCATCATCTCCCAAAACATTTAATGCAAAGTGGATAGTAGCCTTTGAAAATGTAGACTAGCTGATGGGTGTTAAATCTAGCTGCTTTCACTGTGCGAACAGGAATGCAGAGTTGAACCCCGCCCATCAGCTGAAGTCACCAGCAACATCAGCTGAGGGTCAGCTGGGCATAGCTTGAGGGAAATGCCCTCTTGACCCAAATTGGACTCCTTGGAAGGTGAAGATTTGCCCATCTGCTGGAAGTTTCCCACCCTGACTTAAGGTGATGTCTAACAATCAAGTTCTGCTTGAGCAGTGGACTTGGCTTTTGCAAATGTGTTGTGCGGTTATGGGGGAGCACATTGGGCTACAGGGGGGAGTTGGGGAAGTCTTCCTTTGTCTGCTAGAATGATTTGGATCTCACTTAGAAGCTATAGTAAATTGGTAAGTCTCCAAGGTGTCACAAGCCTGTCTAAAAATTAAAATATTTCCATTTCCTGTAGACTTCTAAAATCTCATTATTTTTATTGTGAATAGAAGGCTAGCTTACAATGAGAAAATGATGACAAACTGGGATTAGAATAATATTGCAGCAACACCAAAAGTAAGAGAATGCAATCAACAAACAATTAGGAAGTTTCAGTGGAGCAGTTGACAACTACAATATGCTAATGACTGCTACACGTTGGTATATTAAACATATATAATTGGAGTTACAGAACAGTAATTGGAGGGAGAACAAGTTGAGTTTTGTTCTTTTTTTTATTTGTTTATTTATTAAAGTTCTAAACTTTATCCAAGGATCACAGGGCAGTTTACAATATAAAAACACAAAAATAATAACATTGTAACAAACAAAAGTAGTAACAGAGAGAGAGAGAGAGAGAGAGAGAGAGAGAGAGAGAGAGAGAGAGTGAGTTTTAAAGGCCATAGATAGTTTAATTAGCCAAAGGCCTGGGAAAAGAGGAATATTTTTTGGCTGGCACCTAAAGATACATGAGCCTCCATGGGGAGAGCATTGTACAAACAGGGAGGCACATTGCCACTCTCTGGACCTCTTGTGGAGGGGGCACAGAAAGAAGGGCCTCAGATGGTGATCACAGGGTCCAGGTCAGTTCTTATGGGGAGAGGCAGTCCTTGAGGCATTGTAGTTCTGAGCCATTTTAAGCCCATCCTATCTGCTGGGACAGTAGACAAATTGGAAGCATCCATGCAGGTCTAGCTCTTGACGTTTGCGGACTTCATATCTCAAATCTACACCACCTGTTTTTCCTCCTAGGTTTACTTCATTTCTCTTTACCCTCTGCGTTCCCGCCATCCCTTCCATTCTCTTTTCTGACACCTTCATCTACTTTTGTGCCACTCCATAGCGCAGTTTCTTCCTTCTGTCTTCTGCTTCCATTTGTCTGCGTATGGTTTTTGAACAATGATGTTCACAATAAACTCTTTTGCTTTGTACCAATAAATGTGGGTGCTGCCGTATAACTGCTACCACCTACTGTTTTCTAGAAAATGAATATACAAATTTGATAAAGAAAGTTAAAATGAGGCATGTCTTTTATGTTAAAAATTATCCTGCTGACCTTGGGCAACATCCAGTGATGTCCACCCACTTACACCATGGAAATCTAGTAATTGTCTTTCCCCCCTTCAGCACCCCCTCCTGAAGATCTGCTGTGGAGGTTGCACCATTTTTTTATTTGCCATTAATGTTCACAACTACCTTTTAATGTAACAAGCTGTGGTGACCCAAGTGACCTTCATGGATGCCCCTAAGTCAGAACATTGTGACAAAATTAAATGGCATGAGGACAAATAGGACTGTGGGCAGGGGAGGGGGGCATCAAGAAGAATCGACAGCGCTTACAACAAAAGGCAACTGAACAGCACTGGGAAAAAATATGTTCATAATTGGTTAAAAGTAGTCAAAAGGGGAGGGGGTGTGCTTTTTGAGAGTCGTGAAAATAAACAGAAAGCCATAGGAGTAATTTAGGCTCTTCTCTATTTTACGTGTGACAGGTTAAATTATCTTTGCAAACCAGTTTATAGATATAGCATGTTCTTTGCAAATGTCTTTTAATAGAGGCTTTGTTTTTTAATTTTCAAGGGACAGCATTTTAAAACTATGTTGAAGGAATAAGGGAGTACTGTGTATTATTTCTACAATACCCTTTATAATACAAAGTTATTTATAAAAGTAATGCCAGACATAATATGAAACTTACTGAATATATTCTTAGCAACAGTGATGTGATGTGTGTCTCATTCATATATATATCAACTAAACTTTGCTCAGAGTAGACCCTTTGAAATGAAATGAACCTAAAGTAGCCATGCCTGTTAATTTCAGTGATCTACTATGAATTGAATACAACCCTTTGAATGGGATTGAACTAACAAATCCCACCAGTGGTAGCCGCTGCATAAAGAATGCCACTTGTGCAACAAGGCTTTTCTCTGTACATCTGCCACATGCCCTGATATTGGTGGGGTGGGGGCACAGGGAGTGTGTCAAGAGAACCTTCAGCATGGGAGGAAAAGGAGGGACCGTTCTCTCTGGCAAGCTGAAATGCTTGTGCTGATGGAACATTTGCTTTAGTGTGATGTTGAATTCCTCCCATTATTTCTAAATCAACACTTGTCAAGGTGATCTAAAGAATACTTTTAATATATCTTCTTGAACTTCACAAAAGCAGTGGAGTAGCTTCCGTTTTAAACTAGAGTAGGAGAATATGAGTGCCTACTAAACTTTGTGCCAGTCTCAGTCTTACAGTCTTGTAGAGACAGATCGTCCTTCTGCAGCAAAGTAACCTTATAGAAAGAACAAAATGAAATGGATAGCTGCCAATAAACTAAAGAAGAGAAGCCAGCAGAATTAATTAGAAGCATAAATAGCCACGTTCTTAGTTATAAATAAGCTGGTTCTGGAAGACATTCATTAGCTGAACATTGTGCACATTTATACTCATTATAGGACCTTGTCTCTACTGAACAAATTAAAAGCTATTTTGCAGAATTACATGTTCCTAAATCAGCTGGCACAGATTTCCAAAGCTTGACTAAACAAATCATCATTCCATAAAACTGAATTTAGTAAATAGTTTAAACCCAAAGAAATAGACATTGGAATGACCTAAATTAAAGTTTTGAAATCAAAGTTTTATAAGACTCAGTACTCTGTGCCCCTCCATCCCAAGTGTCTTATGTCTACTGCATCTTAAACAGCATCAGTGTTTTCCAAAATCTCTTGATGCTTCCACCTGATGTACATGACTGTGTGTGCAAGAGTTTGGGGATATGTTTGTTTGTCTCTGTAAGTGCTTTACAGATGTATATGAATCCCATGCTTTAGTGCCTGAAACACATCCTGACTCATGAAATTGAACAGGGCAGCCCTTGAGCATGTGTAGTTCTGTATAAATATTAAAGCCACTACTTGTATTGCAGCCTTAACATTTTGTAACGACACACTTAACTGCAGGTATACTAGTTGTACTGTGTGATTGAATTTTTCGCAGTAGTTTGCCATTTCTGTGTTGTAAAACAGAAGTTTCAAAGGGATGTTATGTGGGCAAACAAGATGAAGATGGTAAACCAGTGAAGCGTTTCTTTCACGTACTAGCAAGTATAGAGATTAAAAACAGTTTGAGGATTCAGTGAGAATTACATTTTGAGGAATACAGTTTGAGAAATTCACGGAGAAAGGAAAATTCAGTGGTGTAAGCAGGCCTTTGTTATGACCCAGAGACCATGTACTGTATACTCTGTTTATTATGGGGATGGTGATTCTACAACTATATCCTTTAGGGGAAAACTGTTAGGACCATTTCAGCTTGCTTCTGACCGGGAGACACAGCCTTGCTTCCATGATACCTTTGTCAGAGGAGGGGTCTTCCGGGGTGCCTGTCTCCTCAGCCCCATAGGAGTTAAAGACTGTAGAATAAAGTGAGGGTTTGAAAGCCAGCCAGCTCCTCTGAGGAGATGAGGTTTATTGCACTGTAGTACAAGGTAAAGGTAAAGGTAAAGGACCCCTGACGGTTAAGTCCAGTCGCAGACAACTCTGGGGTTGCAGTGCTCATCTCGCTTTACTGGCTGAGGGAGCCGATGCTTGTCTGCAGACAGTTTTTCCGGGTCATGTGGCCAGCATGACTAAGCCGCTTCTGGCGAACCAGAGCAGCGCACAGAAACGCCGATTACCTTCCTGCCGGAGTGGTACCTATTTATCTACTTGCACTTTTTGGGGTGCTTTCAAACTGCTAGGTTGGCAGGAGCTGAGACCGAGCAACAGGAGCTCACCCCGTCACGGGGATTCGAACTGCCGACCTTCTGATTGGCAAGCCCTAGGCTCAGTGGTTTAGATCACAGCGCCACCCGCGTCCCTGTAGTACTGACAACATATACAAGACTTCATTTGGAGGCAGAGACAGCAGCTCATTAACTACCATAGGAGGGTCCTGGGAGCTCTGCCCTGGTGCCCTGAACACTGACCCGTGTTATTCCCCCATGAGCCTTGACCTCATACCTATTTTTAAATTTTGCTGGTTTTATTTGTATATTGATAATTGCTTTATGTACAGCTCTTGGAAGATCTTTGAATGAGCAATTTTTAAATTCTTCTAAATGAAATAAATAAAATGGTCTGTGGTTCAACTTCCACCACCTCTGTTTGTATGCAGTCATTTCTTTTTCTGTCTTTTGTTGACTTTTATCCCCTGGCTCTGTTTGCCAGATTTTTTTTTTAAGTGTTTCAACAGGTTTTAGATTTCTTCCATAAGCGTTCAGCAATATTCATGAAAGGTGATCATCTTTCGCTATAAGGCCATGTACACACTGAATAGTTTATAATAAAGAGAAACAGTTTGTAAGAAGCAGGAAGCCCAATGAACTAATAATCCATGCTGCTGCTTGTTTTATTCAGAGTTCATTTTAAGCTTTGAAGTGAACATTAACAAACTGCCATAAATTGTCATATATACAACAGCAAAATGAATAGGTAATCTGAGTCAGTGAGTATATCTGCACTCCTGGGTAGTTGCTACCATTTTAACTCTTGTTTTTGCTGCATTTGCTATCAAGAGGAAAATAGTCAATCAGAGTTGAAGCTATGAGATAGAATTGAAAATTGAATTGAAAATTGAACTGAAAAGTAATTTTGCTTTAAAATGTTTTGCAAATGTAGACGTTAAGTGTGAAATGAATGCAGCTAATGACCATAGCTGGAAGAGTTATGCACCTGCTGATCAGAGGGATATTATTATAAATGAGGTTGATTTTTCCTGTTGACTACCTCATTCTTTCTCAACGTGGTCTCATTATTTTCCTGTCCCATGTCTGACCCCTCAGATAGGAAGACTCAAGCATAAACATAATAAAAACACATTAACTCCTGTAGAGCTTTTCAAATGCTTTCTGATATGATGAGAGCTGTGTAGTTTTGTTTTTGTTTTTCAAAAGTTTTGCATAGGAGCTCCTGCTTTTTTCACAGCAGAATTAAAGGTTGAATTTCCTGGCAAACACCAATCATAGCTCTTGGGTTCATATATTTGCAGGTGACAGTCTTAAGTATTCTGCAGGTTTCAAAATGTGTTCCTTTTGAGGAGGGTTCCTTAAACCTCAATGAAGTGTGCTTCTTAAACAAAACCACGCTGACCAGCTAAGATTGTGGTTTTATCCTGCCAGGGCTATAATACTTGGGTTGTATGTTGTTGCTGTTGCTGTTGATGATGTATTAAGTTGTTGTAGAGATTTGTTTTCACACACTCTCTCTCTTCTTTCTTCATATATTGTTTGTCAGCTGAGCATCTAAGAAGTGCCAATCCCCAGCATGACGTATAATGGGAAGAGAAAGGAAACATATATAGAAGAGTTGGTGTATTTAAAGGATCCAAAATATTAAATGTCTGTGTTGTGAAACCTCCACTGCTTTTGGGGTGGTATAATTAAAACACATCATTCTTTAGGGAAAACAATGTGACTAACTTGATTTGGTAGTCTCTTGTGGCATATTCTAAATTTAAAAGTCTCGTTTAACCAGATGGGTTAATGAACAATCTAGCCAACTACATTGGTTTCTGGCAGTGGCCAGCTAGAAACTATAAGAAAGTTGGTCATTGTGATAATACTCATCCCTTGTATTTAATTCCCACCATCTGACAGAGGTTTGCTGTCCCTGAACACTGCAGTAGCACTCCTGGCTTTCATACTTAGTGGTGGTGGGATTGAGTTTACTAATGCTAAAGAAAATTGTATATTTTTTTAAATATTTTACTTAATTTGCATTCCACTTTTCGGACTGAATGATCCCTCAGTAGACCAATATTAATTTAAGCAATGTATAAAGCTTACTTCTGAAAGTGTATTAGAAAGATCAGCTACCATTACGTTAATAAACCGCTTGGACAGTTGCTTCCATACCTGTAGTGAAACTGGAATCTTGTTTTTTTGCATTATGCAGTTATTCAGCCTGGGTTGTTTTTTTTAAAAAAATGTAAACATATGGGGGGTTTCAGTGCCGACATAGAGTTCTTATTTGTGATGGCTTCCTATTCCCATCACAGGAGAGAATGGATTGCTCCATATGTTAACTTGTTTATAGGGCCTGGTGAGTTGTTAAATATGTTAAAGGGTTACCTAGGTTGACTGCATTTTTTTAAAAAAGCTCTGAATCAACCTTCTTTATTCTGTACAAAGATGGCTGAGTTTCATCACATTTTTCCTTTGCTTTTTCATTGATATACTAGATATTACAAATGCTGCTTTATAAATGTTGATTTAGAGAAAAGATAAGGTTACATAGGATGGAATAGGTTATATTAAGGGATGTTGTCAATAATTTTTTTTCATTCAAATAGCTGATCAATAGAACCCATCTCTCGATAAATTGATTATTTTTCTAATTACTTCATACTTTTCTCTAGTAGGTTGTTTTGATCATTAAGGAAACTTCCCATATTTTCTTTAGCCTTTTAGTCAGAGTTGGAGTTTTCTTTCTTTGCCAAAGCTGAGCAATGCAGATGTCAGTGCTTGTGAGAAGAGTTGTAACCATTTGTAGCTCTATGTTGCTAACATCTGATTTTAATATGCATGAAAGTACAGTTTTATGGTTTCTAGATGTATTGTGGCCTGTAATTCTTGCATTACCTCAAGTACTGAATTTAAAAATTGTTTGTTTTCTTAAGTTCCAAAAGGTAGCTTTTGTACCTAAGATACTGTTAGGAAAAATGGAAGAAAACATCATTGTTTTGAGAACAAGTGTAAAGTTGTTGGTAAAAACATTTTCTCTTTAAGGAGAAGAAAGCAGGTGGTAGGAATTAAAAGTATGGTTGCTTCGATTTCCAATCTAAAAACATTTGTAGTGAGCCATTTTCTATTGGGGTAAATTCTAGGATGAAATTAAGCCAGCTTGAACATTCATGGAAACCACAAGGAAGCAGAAGGTACATAGGAGCCTCTTTATCAATCTGAACCAAGTTGATCGTGATTGCAGTCTAAATCTATTAATGATGTTCAAATCCAGTGTTCTGGCTGTCACTGGAGGAGCAGCCTGAATAGTTAGCAATAAGCTTGTGTGTTGTTAATTCAGGTTTGGAGATATGTGCTTGGGAAGTAAAACCGACATACAATGTTTTGTGTCTATCTTTAAGCATACAAAGAGCGCATATGAAATGGCAGGTGGGTTTTTAGAAAAAGAACCTATAATGATTTCCTATTTAGTGGGGTGACAGCATGTCCCAAGATAACACAAGCTTAAGGGACTGAAAAAGCATGATTATTAAAGGCTATTGGCTTCTCAGTTCATACAAATTGAATTCTTTCATAGGTTGAAGTGCTGTGGAAATTTAGTGAAGAGTGAAGAGCATTGAAATAAAATTAGCATGTAAAGTGATTTTATATATTCAGGCTTGTAGCCACTAACTTTGAATTTGAGAGAGAAATCTCATTACTTATCTTGTAAAAGGGGTAATACCGTATTTTTCGCTCTATAACACGCACCTGACCATAACACGCACGTAGTTTTTAGAGGAGGAAAGCAAGAAAAAAATATTCTAAACGAAACAGTGGATGTATGATTTTTGTGGTTCATGCTGTGGCCACAAACGTGATCTGACGGTGAGTTTGGGGTAGCCCAATGCAAAAATCCTGAGGATCCATGTGGATCCATGCTTTGTAACCACGTTTTTGCGCCATTGCAGCCCCATGAAACAGTGGGTGCGTGATTTTTTTGGTGCAGGCTGTAGCCATGGACATGCTATGTGATCTGATGGTGAACTTGGGGTGACCCAGTGCAAAAATCCTGAGGATCCATGTGGATCCGTGCTTTGTAACCACGTTTTAAGTGGGGAGGGAAGGAAAAGCATTCAAGGGACAAGGAGCATGCGTGGGGGTGTGTAGAGAAGGATGTGGCTAATGATGCAGGCGAGCGGTTAAAGGGGAGAAGGAACACGCGTGGGGTGTGTGGAGAAGGATGTGGCTAATGATGCAGGAGAGGGATTTAAGGGGAGAAGGAACACACGTGGGGAGTGTGGAGAAGGATGTGGCTAATGATGCAGGCGAGCGGTTAAAGGGGAGAAGGAACACGCGTGGGGGGTGTGGAGAAGGATGTGGCTAATGATGCAGGCGAGCGGTTAAAGGGGAGAAGGAACACGCGTGGGGTGTGTGGAGAAGGATGTGGCTAATGATGCAGGAGAGGGATTTAAGGGAGAAGGAACACGCGTGGGGTGTGTGGAGAAGGATGTGGCTCATGATGCAGGCGAGCGGTTAAAGGGGAGAAGGAACACGCGTGGGGTGTGTGGAGAAGGATGTGGCTAATGATGCAGGCGAGCGGTTAAAGGGGAGAAGGAACACGCGTGGGGTGTGTGGAGAAGGATGTGGCTAATGATGCAGGAGAGGGATTTAAGGGAGAAGGAACACGCGTGGGGTGTGTGGAGAAGGATGTGGCTCATGATGCAGGCGAGCGGTTAAAGGGGAGAAGGAGCTCGAGTGGGGTGTGTGGAAAAGGAGCTTTTCGAGCTGAGAGGGGAGGGGGGAGGGAAAGAGCACTGTTGCTTTAAAGGAGCCAACCGGACAGCAGCCACTTACAGCAGTGTAAGCAGCTCCTTTCCTCTCCCACTTTGCTCCTTCTCTCCCTCTTTGCTGCTTTACGCAGCTAATGGCAAATCCCCTGCAACCCAAGTCCTGCTCAGCGGATCAGCTGAGACGCTGGGAGAATCGTAATTTCCCTCTCTCCCTCATCCCGTGCCCTCCTGTCCCCAGCAGCCTTTTAAAAAACTTTTTTACTGGTTTTCACTGCGCTTGTGGCTCAGAGCCCTCCTGTTCCCTGCCGTCCCTCTGCAGCCTCATTGCTCCGTTTAGAGAGGGTTGCTAGCTGAGGCTGCAGCAGCTGTTGCTGGCTACGCAGCACTTTTCCGGCTCCCTATGGCTCCCGTCTGTCCCTCCTCGCGTGTAAGCGGCTGCTGCCCGCTTTGCTGCCATGGCTCTCCTTCCCTCCCTCCCTCCTCGGCTCCTCCCCCTCCTCCTGGCTGTAAAGCAAGCAAAGCTAGAGCAAGTGCAAAGCCCTGCAAGCGGCTCCGCTTTGCTTGACTGACGGCAGCCATGGATCCAGTGAGTGCATTCGCTCCTTAACACGCACAGGCATTTTCCCTTACTTTCTAGGAGCAAAAAAGTGCGTGTTTTGGAGCGAAAATTACGGTACTTAAACTCCCTATTTGCTGTCCTTGATTTAAAGGTTCTGCATATGAATGATGGTTTTCTGTGGTTGCCCAGAGATAGTGGTTATTGTATTGATGGAGATCTCTTTTCCTTCCCCCTCTCACCTTTTCTCTTTTACAGGATAACTGATTTAGGAAATATTAAAAGAAGGTTGTATTTATCAACAATCCACAAGGAGTTGTCCGTAACCCCCCTACATGCAAAAATTCCTCTTTTTATGATCAAGCGCAAAATTGTAGGTATATTTCCTTCCAATTTATAGTTCCCTTTTCCTTTGCATTGCAATACTTCTAAGTATCTGTAAGAACTGTTAAAGTTGATCATCATGGTCCTGGATATCAGTACTTATGTCTGCAGAAGACAAGAAGTTCACTTTCTGGTTCAGTCCAAAGCAGTGATTTAAATTAATTGTATAAGCGGGTACATGTGCATGTGCAGAAAGAACTTCAATTTGGAAAAGTATTAGGAATTTCTGTAACATGAAGGTCAAACAGGTGTGCTAGTGAACTCTACCATAGATCCTACTTACCACATTCAGACTGTTATTTGAGGGTTCCAAGCCCTGTCCAAACATAGGCAGAACTTGGAGTGAGTGAGCAGAGCACAAATTTTTGCCTGGGCTCTTGATACCATTTTCTGCCCTTCATGCAACACCAGGAGTCATTAGAAGTGCAATAGCGATCCCATTTCAATGAATCTATGTGATATGGTCTATAGCATCAGTGCTGCTTGCTCCAAGCTAGTGCTAAGAATAAGTCTTAGATATGAGAATTAAAACATCCTGGAAAATATGCCTTCCATCTGTAGGTTTGTAATCACTTTGTTCACCCAATTGTGTGCAGAATGTATGAATTCTGAAAATTAAATTTGCCAGAGGTTTCAGGTGTGACCATGAATTTTCCTTAACAAGCAGATGTCTGTCTGATATGTATTGCTATCTAATTGCATATTTTGGGTGAGGATATGGCTTCCCATCTGCACTGCACTGCAAAATGCAACTTCCATCCTTCAGGCCGCTAATCATGTGCAATATTTTCTTGCAAACTACAGCTAATTTGAAGGCAATTTTTTTCATATTAAAGCAAGATCCTGCCAAGGATGAAAACAGTCTTAGCATTTTTATTTAAATAGGTATTTGTAGGCATACGTGTACTTTACAAGTAACTGCCAAATACATTGAACTGAGAGAGAGAGAGAATGAGACAGAGACTGTTTGCAAAATACTTACTTACTTGGAAAAGTCATTTTTCTACAACTTTTTGGAAGGCATTTATACTAATAACTTCATTTTAGTTTTCTCCTTTTTTCAAGCATGGCCTTAAAAATCAATATGTACCAGACAGTCATACCACTGAGGCAGTGGTTAATTCAAGATCATAGATCAATTGTACAGTTGGACGGGACCAGGATGGTCATCTAGTCCAACCCCCTGCAGTGCAGGAATCTTTTCCCCAACATGGGGCTTGAACCCATGACTGTGAGATTGAGGAGTGTGGTGGAGTCTCCTTCTTTGGAGGTCTTTAAGCAGAGGCTTGACAACCATATGTCAGGAGTGCTCTGATGGTGTTTCCTGCTTGGCAGGGGGTTTGACTCGATGGCCCTTGTGGTCTCTTCCAACTCTATGATTCTATGATTCTAAGTCTCACGCTGTACTGAGTTTTCCCACATCCTTACAATGAATTATTTTCCTGCATCTTCATTTTTGGGGTGACTATGTCAGATTAACACCAGCGTTTCAAGACTTAAGTATTCCTTAATCTGGAGCAAATAAAATTCACTCAAAATGTGAACTTTAGTTGTAAGATTCCACTCGAAGAACAAATTATTTGATGGGGATCTAGCAATTGGACTTTTATATGGTTGGATGGTTTTTGTTTGTTGAGAAGGTAGATATAACCTTCCTTGTGATGTCTGACTCTAGATTTTGAAACAGAGCAGCTCTGTAGTCATATGAATACATGAATCTGGTAGATACCAAGATCAAACTTGAAATTTTCTGGATACATAGCATGCAACTAAATGTCTAAGTGTTACAAATTAAATTGCAGACACAAGGGGAGGGTAACTCTTCTTGCTGGGGATGCATTATGGGGCAGGGAGACATCTCTCTTCAGCTATCCTTCCCTTGTTGCAATCAGAACTGAGAGCATCCTCCAGTCCCCCGCATGCCCCCCCCCCGATCGCCTCCCCCAATTCTCCTAGTCATGTTGAGTGTGCATTCTGATTGTACAGAAGAGGAAAGAGATAATCCTCCATTCACTCTGCTTTCCCCAAAAGCAGTGGCTGTTAAGTAAGAGCATATGCCAGTTTCTTAGTATAGTACATACGGTATTTTTGAAGGGATTTTGAGGAAAAATTCTCTCTCACAAGCAAAACAAGTAATTTCTTCATTGGTAATCTTAAATGTTGTCCCTGCATCAAATAATGCACACAGATTAGTTAGAACAATGTTATCAATGTTCCTCAGAGGTGGCAAGCCCATTAAGGAATGACATTTTGCACTGAAATTAATGAATGCTTAAGACACCGATTAAAGCTTTCCCGTTACTTTTTAGTTTTCACCCAAATACTTTGTTTTCATCTAAATATTTATTTTATTAGGGCTTAGCAAAGACAATTTCCTACACAGCTAGAGCTGCACATTTCCATTAGTACATACTAAAAATGAATATTGATATTTCTTGTTTCAGTATACAGTGTTTTAGTGTGTTTGTCCTCTGGTTGTGACAGAGTGTTTGTCTTACGTAATTTGTTGCCATTCAGTATACCTCTTTTGTGGAAGTCAAATGGAACGTGCCTAATATTGTCAGGTGCTCCTGGAGAGAGTTTTCTCTATAGTTATTTAAGAAATGAAGAACACACACCATTTCTTAAATAACTCTGTAGGAAAATCTGTACAGGAAGACCTGACAATATTAGCTATGCTCCATTTGACTTCCACAAAAGAAACATACCAAATGGCTTCAAATTACACATAGTAAACACATTACTGCTATAGAGGTGAGCTTCACAATGTTAAAGTATTATTGCCTTCCATTTCCAGATTTATGTATAGTTATAACCCCAGTTAACATCCATGGTGCTAATCCTGCTCTTTACAAACACCATATCCTTGCACAGAAGGCATATTTGTACACAACTGCAGGACTGAAACCACATTAACATATCCATATCAACAAACTGCCCAATGTGAACTAATTGGGGGGGTATTCTGACAGTTGTTGGTCACTACTACTAATACTGTCCTTTGATTGACATTTGGCATATGGCTGCTCTTAAAAACATATTCTCAATTTTGGTGTTATGGATCCAAGTGCAATGCAGAAAAGGAGGCAATCTCTTAAGAATGTTCTGTTTCTTAGGGTAAGACACGCAGAGTAGGTATGGGAAGCGTTGACTTCTGCATTTAGCTCTCCTGCGGCACAAAAGAATAACTGTGGTGTGCAATCCCATGAGTTGCATGGGATAGAGAAGTTTCTTTGCCCAGTGACTTTGAATGGAGCAGGTAAAGTTGTCCTTCATGCAACTGTTTTATCTGCTTACTTGCTTGCTATACCAACCAGTATAATCAAGATGTCACAAAAGATTGACACAGGCAATTCCGAAGGGCAGGACTTCTGTTCCCTGCCCTAGTCAGTCCAATGATTGGCTTCCAGCACTTAAAAAGTGTGGAAGAAGCATGGGTTTTTGTAAGATAAGTGCAGGTTGCCACTGTGCTATATTCAGTGCAACAGGTGTGATGCTGCTGCATCCCCCATCACAGTGAATATGAAAGGTGGTTTCTGTGTTCCTTCATGAATGCTAGGTCAGTCTACATGTGCACATGTTCAGTACAAAATTTCAGCTTTACCAGATAGCATTAGTTAGTGGTGAAGCTCTTGAACTGACCTGGGAGGCGGATTGTAAAGCTGGGGATCAAAAAAAGCTTGACTCTTTTCTCTTTAGGGGATGCAAAACATCAATTGGCTATTTCTGACCCAAAGTAAAAGACTTGAAACAAACTTCTAAAATTTTGCTACATGTTTATAAGTTGCTTTTATCTGGGGCTTGTTCCTTAGTTCCACTAAGATTTCTGTCTCATTTATTGCTCTAGCCCTGATTAGCCTCCTTCAGGGCTGTCTTGATTGTACTCCAGAGACATCATCAACCCTGAAGATTGGATACTGAGGGGTGCCCTGCTGGCTTGTTCTGTACCTGGGATTGTATTTTGAGACTGTGTCTAGGCTGTGAGAACTCTGTACTAAAGAGAAATAAAGCAAGATCTAGCCTGATGTGCTACCTGTATATATTAGGTAAATTTAAGCCACATGCTATTCTGGGTAATTTCTTCTGCTAGTCGTTGAATGAGACAAGAAGTTATGAAAGACCCTGAACAACTGGAAATCCTGTTGCTCAGGAAGCTTCACTAGATGTTTCCCATATACCTTGAAGCCAAAGTTTGTTGCCAGAAGGGTTAGAAATGCTTTTTAAAAAATATAAATGCTGATAGAATGCTGAAATCCCAAATCAAATTCTGTTCTGTTTTTGTGTGTGTTGAACTGCAGAACACATACACATCTCTCATCATGCCACAGGTTACAAACCTGCTTGTTCCCAATAGGAGAAGGCAAGCTTTCCTTTAGGGATAAACATAAGGCACTCAAATATAACAACATTTCACAGACAATAGAACCATCCTTTATAAGAAGCTAGTGTTCATGTGTCTCTTTCATTCCTGACACTGCAGAATGATATACCCACACAAGATTTGGAAGTTGCAATTTGGAAGTTCATTATCTACTGCCATGGATTTCTGAATTTAATGTCACACATCAATGGTGTCCTAAATGCTGAGCTACCTGGGTAAAGGCCACCTGGCTCCTCTGTGACTTAAGATCATCAAACCAGTGGCAGTCACAGGGGATATGATTTCTTTCTTACATGGGCCTATGGTTACATCAGAGAAAATCAGCCAGTGGTATCAATGTGTGTGTGTGTTGAGACAAATATAGAGAAGGAGAAAGCAAGCAGCGGGAGAGAAGTGGATTGCAATTTGGCAGGGATCCTTGATAGTCATAACCATTTATATTGATTGCTCTTTACTAGTTTACCACCAGCCATTAATATGCACAAGCAACTCAGACTGTACACACTTAATTTAAAAGCAAGTATCACTGATTTCAAGTACAAGATGCATGCTAAGAGTTCAGAGTGGAGGCAATTATAGACCACTTGCATGGCTGCAACATTCCTTGATATGGAGAAAACATATATTCCATGGACTCTATTACCTGGGTTATGAAGGCGCCCTAAAGACGTTAAAGCAAAGATTGTGGGATAATATACACAGTGACTTGCGATCCCGATCACACACAGTCTGTAGTCTGTTGGCAGTAGGAGTACAATATGAGCATGTATTTAAGTTAAAAACTTACATTAAAAACCTGACAGTACCAAATTACCGAAGGTTATTTACCAAAGCCAGATTAAACATTTTCCCTTCTGCAGTATTCGATGGCAGGTTGAGAGGAGTTCCCTACCAGGACAGACTTTACTTGTGTGCCCAAGACATTGATTCTGTAAAACATATTTTGCTGCACTGTGTGAAATACGAGCAAGCCAGGGCTGAACTGATATTACCCTTGCTGGTACCTTTTCCCAGGAAAATCAGGGGCTCACTATGTCAGGTTCCTATTGGAAGACCGGACAAACGCTAGAACATTAGCAGTGGCAAATATTTTATCGGTGGTTGCAAGAACCAATGATCCCTATCTTTAAGTCTGAACAAAATGCTTGTTTAACCTGGTGGTAGACTGTCTGAATTGTGTATTGCTTTGTAATGATTTGTTGGGTCTCTGGACCATAATAAAGATTAATGAGGATGATGATGATGATGATATATTCCATGGAGCAGCTACAGGAGAGTTGGGTTGTACAGTAATTATGTTCAGTGGTAAATTTCAGTGCTGATTTCTTTTACAAGACCTGCGTCTTATGTAAAAGTGTCATTAAATCTGTTTTCACTCTTTTCTTAGTGGTGCAACCTGTGCATTGACTTGGTAGCATTCACCAGCGAGATATTCAAAGGAGCCGTTTTCCAGTCCTTGGATGGCATTATTGTTTCAGCTAACTGTAAACTGCGAAAAATCTTCACACTGAAGTCAAAGCCCCTGGATACAGATGATGAAGATGGTGTGTTAACCTGAACCTCCTGGAGCTGCACTGAGTTACTGTCGTATCATACAGTTTCAAGCTTGTCTACCAGGCTTCTATGATTAATCATTTGAGAGTTTAGACGATTTCACTGCAATTAATGCAAGTACAGGTCATGTATCTCTCTGGCTCAGGGGTTGTCAATGACATTAGCTAAGTGTGGTGACAAGGTGGGAAGGCACTTACATTTTTATAAAGCACTGCCTGCATTAAAACTGCATTGTGGAAAAGGTTCCATCTTTAAATTAGCATACAAAACTGCTAATAATCTTCTGGCGAGCTACCTTCAGGTAAGTATTTCATTAAGCAATTTGAAAGAGAGCTTGTTATTTAATTATCAGTGGGCTCTTCTGCTGAGAGATGTCATTTTCTCAAGGTGTCTTCTAAAAAGAAAATTGTCAAGACTACCTACATTGAAATCCAGCCATTATTTTACTTCATTTTGGAAATGGGACCTCTGAAGAAGGAAAAAGATGGTTTTGATAATGAGCTGCTCACTATATTAGTGAGAAGTCCCATTGCTCATCAGCCACATGTTACTCTTTGAATGCGACACTATCACTGTGTCTAAATAAAAGGAGTCAGGTCCCCTCTGCCCCCTTGCATTCAACTCTGCTCTTCTTAATCTGGGCTGAGTTTCTTCCAGTCAAATGAACTCCCCCACACACTGCAATCTGTTTTAGACTAGATTCTTCAGTCTCCCAGTATCTTCTCCAAAAGTAAGCAGTAAGAGACTTTTGGCAGATAATAGTTCTGAGGCTAGTTCTGCATTGTAATTTGAGCTTTTCCTCCAACCTGCTTATTTATTTAAACTTTAAGTCTTTGCATCTTTTTTGTATCTTGCTCTTTTGCTTCAATTATCTGGAACTATTTGCAATTACATTCTGCTCATAGCACACAGTGCTCTGGATTGTATAGGTTCCCTTGGGAGACAGCCATGTGGCTATCTCTTAACTTTTAAGGCAGGTGGTTAGAGTAGATGACTTTTCCTTCCTTCTATCTCCTTGATGCTGAAATAACCTTTCTTTCTTCAACCTAGCCCCATCGCTTTCCCAAATCAGTACAGACTTTCCATAGTCTTTTTCTTCCAATCTACTCTTACTACATGTCCTGTTTGTGGCAATGGAATATAAAGCAGCATGTGATAAGAGTTTTGATGTGGTGTCAGTAAACCAAACTAATCTTTGAAAGTTCAGAAAGCTAGGTAGGTTTTCCAAGCTCAGCATTTTTTTGGAAGCCACAGAACTGTGACAAAACATTGTAAGTTGGTCACGTTTGCATCCCAACCCAGCCCCTCTGACTAACTGCAGTGGCGTTACTATTTCAAATACATGAGTACATGAGATGGGAGAATTCTTCTGCTTTAAAGACCTCTAGGAGGAGGCAACAATGAGTGAGCTCCTGCAGATAGTTTGAATCTTATGTTAGCTTTGCTTCTCAGTTGTGTGCTGGAAGGGAGCTCTGCTTGCCCACAGAGAAGAGCTGTCACTGGCTATTGGAGGCATTCTTGTAGGCTATCAGTGGAAGAGAGGACTGCTTTAGATGATTGCCTGCAGTTACATTCTTCCTTGAACCAGGTGGTCAATTTTGGATGCTCCTGCTATTGAGCAAATGTGTCTTGATTTAAACGGACTCTGTTTTCTCAGTCTGGACTATGCTCTCCCGACCCTGATCCAAGTATATTGTTTTTGTTGTTGAGTTTTTTAAAAAAATAGGAGGGGAATAATACCATGGAGATGGCATTTTAATTTTGTGTTTATTCTCTCCAGGTGATTTGAATTTGCAAGGCTTTGGTTTTTAAGGACCAGCATTTTGTTTTGCAGAACTGTGCCATCTGTGCAGGGAGCCTTTCGCCATCCATTAGCTCGTTGATTTGTTATGTGTCAGTCTGGGAGGAAATCTGTCATGTTGAAATGTTTATTGAATGGTGTTCACTGGGGTGACAGCTGAACAGGGGGTTCTACCAGCTGAAGGCAAAATAAAATTGGCATTGCTTTCCAGTTAGATTGGCATGAAGGTGTATTCTTCCTGTATGTGCTATACTATACAGGGCATAAGATCATAAGGATGAAATTGCCATTATCTCTGCTTGTTAGGTTAGACAGTAAATGCTTAGAAGATTGCTAACGGGCCTTTCACAGCTGTAAATTAGGAGGAGAGTCTCTTCATTCTAAATAAATGCTGTTATATTTTAATATCCTGATACCTATATCCATATTTGCATTGCATTTCAAAGCAGTCAGAATTCAATGAATTCAAAACATTTTATCCTGCATTCAGGTTCAGCATAGGTAAAGGGACCCCTGACCATTAGGTCTAGTCGTGACTGACTCTGGGGTTGCGGCGCTCATCTCGCTTTACTGGCCGAGGGAGCCGGCGTATAGCTTCCGGGTCATGTGGCCAGCATGACTAAGTCACTTCTGGCAAACCAGAGCAGCGCACGGAAATGCCGTTTACCTTCCCGCTAGAGCGGTGCCTATTTATCTACTTGCACTTTGATGTGCTTTGCATACTTGCATACATTTAAAATCAAACATTTTAATGCAATACAATAAAAAAACCAGATTAATAATTCAAAATGCAGACACTTTAATTAGTTTCTAATGAGATAAATGCAGTGCTGCAGTTAGGTCATTTTAGACTTTTGTCTCCTTGGGAAGGGGGCATCTTTTGACGCTAATGTTTATTGACTTATCTTAAGAATGGGGTAAGACAGCTTTGCTGTGTTCAGAACCCTTCCCACGTATTCTGCTGAGTAACTGCTCTGCAGCATGAAATCATGAAAAAAGTTCTTTTGTACTGGGAAATTCACATCAGGTCACCCATCAACTTCAGAATGATAAGGGTATGTGGATAAAGTAGACAGAAGTTTTGCTCCCTCATGATACTAGAGCTTTAGTTAGCTAATACAGCAGTCTGCTTCTGAACAGTGCGCAACAGCAAGGGAGGGCTGTTGCCTACATCTCCTGGTTGTTGGCTTTCCAGAAACCTCTGGTTGGCCACTGTGAAATACAAGATGCTTGACTAGACAGACCTTTTGTGTGATCCAGAAGGGCTCATCTTCCACTTGTATCACATCACAAGTTGCATCTTTTTAGTTCCAAAATTGACATTTCATGCCAACTTAGATGTTGCATACCTCTTGAGCATGATAAGCTTGTTTTTCTTTCCACATCTGGTGCCAATTAACATAGCCCTGCTAGGAGCTGCAGAGTTATTCTGACTTAATCTAATCAAAAACACAACTGGGAACATTTCCTGCTCTTTCTCAAGTTCCATGTATCAGTGAGATTTATGTAAGAGTGTTTCCCATTGAACTCTGCCAATATCACTTGCACGGTGTCAGGGTTTCCCAGGAGTGGGATCCCAGATCCCACCCTGCAGAGTTTGTTCGAACCACTCACCTCATCCTGAAACAATAGCCACATCTTCTTGGAGGCATTCTCTTGATCTAGGGGGTGGGGGAAAGACTTTGTCCCATTGGGCCAGTCCAGAACTGAATTTTGAACTGATAGAAACTTTTACCAGGAAATGGAGAAGCCATCTCAAATTATTTGTGTATAAATTTTCTTCACAGAAATAAACCTGTAAATTAATTTATCTTTAAATAAATAAATGTGTGATCTTCCCATCAGGAAGATATGCCTAAATATACTCAGAGGACCCAATTTTTACACTCCTCAAAAGGAAAGTGTGGGGGGAAAGCACAGTTATGGCTGGATATTTTTACAAAAGGAGGGTACAGAAGATGGTTTTATTTGTGAAACAATGCCGGCTAATTATCTTGCACTGAAGTTGGAAACTTGCTGTTCATTTAATCGGGATTAGAGCAGTGAGCCTTTGGGGCGATCCACGGAATTGGGAATCAGGTGGATAAGTAGATTTCTTTCTGCAAAGCTCTTTGGATATTTCTCTGGAGGTTGAGCTACATCCCCACATTTTATTTTATTTTTTGTTTCAGCTTTTTTCATTTCTCATTAAACTGGGAAGTTGATACGCCTTGTGATACAAAATGATTGGCGTACTCAGCCGGTGCCTCTCCTAGCCTTGCTTCACTTCTCCGTTTGGGAATCTTCTTTCTTTGTTTGTTTGTTTTCCAGCAATGTGGCTGATTATGTAGAACGCTGTGTTCCAAATGTGTTTTGTTCTTCCTTTATAGTTTTGAGTCTCCATTACTGATATCAACACACTGCTGTGGAAGCTGGGCTTGTCAGATAATATGAATGTCTGGGAGGCTTGGACAAAAAAACCAGTACAGGCATTAAAGTAATACAGTCTGTTTAGAAAGCAAATTATGCTGTTTAATTTCTAGATTGCTTGAAATGAGCAACAGACGAATACTTGTATATCCCTGACGGCATGGCAGTTGGCTTGATGCTGGCATGGGGAGCGGCTGCAGTGGGAATTGTTAACGCTGTGGAGCGACATTGCAGCAACTCGGTGATGCATTAACTGGGCCAAAATATCCCGTTCTGCCACTTGTGTGATAGGTTACAGAGCTTTCTCAGATGTAACAACCACATGAGATTAGATAATAACTGAATCTCAGCCATAATCTAAATTGTGAGGCCAGCTAATTGCAGGTGGAGTTTAATTGCAAAGCCCATCCACCCTGAAATCTGATTAATTCTTAACCTCACACATAAATTATTTTAACAGTAAGTTAACCGCAATCAAGCATCTGCAATTATACTTCCTAGAAAAGATATAACAGCTGGTGATTGCAGTTGTAGATTTATGGGACTAGAAGGACTGAGATCATCATGTTGTCCCATCCCCCTCTAAAGAGACGGCTCTTACATTGTCTATTGTTGTTGTTTAGTCGTTTAGTCGTGTCCGACTCTTCGTGACCCCATGGACCAGAGCACGCCAGGCACTTCTGTCCTCCACTGCCTCCCGCAGTTTGATCAAACTCATGCTGGTAGCTTCAAGAACACCATCCAACCATCTCATTCTCTGTCGTCCCCTTCTCCTTGTGCCCTCCATCTTTCCCAACATCAGGGTCTTTTCCAGGGAGTCTTCTCTTCTCATGAGGTGGCCAAAGTATTGGAGCCTCAGCTTCACGATCTGTCCTTCCAGTGAGCGCTATTGGTGTTGATAGTACTTCAAGCAAAGAAATTTTGATAGCACAGTGGTACCTCCGGTTGTGGACGGGATCCGTTCCGGAGCTCCAGTTGGATCCCAAGGTTTCCGCAACCGGGGGTGCCTGTTCTGCGCATGCGCACAGTGTGATAGAGTGCTACTGTGCATGTGCACACAGCGAAACCTGGAAATATACTTCCAGGTTTGCCATGTGCATATCCCAAAGGATATGTAACAAGAGGGGCACGTAAGTAGAGGTACCACTGTACTTCAACATGTTGGTGGCACTTCAAACAAAGCAATACTTCACACTCACGTGTTTTGAGCTCTCTATTGTACTTCTACATTTAATTGTATTGTGAGAAACCTGGACCTTAACTGTGACTGAGGATTCCTTTTCCCAAACACTTTTGCCTACTGTGTAACGTGTCTCCTGGTCAGCTTGTTTTTCTCTCTCTTCAAGATGGAGGCTGAACCGGCTTTGTGACATGTTTCAAAGGCTTGGCATAGTAAAGAAGCCAATTCACAATAGGGACAGGAGGTAGTACTCTCGCTCTGGATCGGTTTTAGATTGTTATATTTCAAAAATAAACTATTGAAAGAAACATAAAAATAAGTCCAATGGCAAAAAAAAAATTGCATCTCCATTAAAAATATGTCCAATCATGTTAAGGGCTCTGGGCACATTACACAATCTAAATTATACACGTCTCCTACTTCTTTCTGCCTCCTTTCTCCCTCTTCCAATATTAGAACTATTGTTGAGATAAATCTTATACAGCTATTTAAAAAAGATTGCTAAGCATATGCTTCCCAAATTTTCATGTCCCTCCATAGCCAGCCCCTTAAGGTCAATTCTTACTTCATTTCACAACCAGCCCTAACCCAGAATATGCCTGGAACATATACTCCCACAAGCCTGTTCCCCCATGATGTGCCATAAAATAATAGGATTGTTGAGTTGGAAGGGACCATGAGAGTTATCTAGTCCAACTCCCTGCAACGCAGGAATCTTTTGCCCAACATGCGGCTTGAACCCACGGTGCTAAGATAAAGGGTCTCATTCTCTACCAAATGTGCTATCCCAGCCATCACCCTGATAAAAATGTTGAGTACTGACACAAAATGGTTGCTATGGGCAACAACAAAAAGGAGATGGTACCCTGTACCAGTACCATTACAAAAAAAAAGAAAGAAAGCACTGCTTCCTGATATTATGACTTGACACATACTGTTTCCTTTGGCTAGCATATCATCTCCACCAACAGCTATTATATATCTTAGAATTGTTTCCTTATTAACGGCACCAGTTTTGTTGTTAATGTACAGATTACTAAAACCCAGGGACTTCCAATAAAGCTCACTGTTTAAAGAAACAGGCTTCCTATATAGGCAAATGATTGGCCATTAGGAGAGCAGGATGCTGGACTATATGATGCTTTGGCCTATTTCAGCAGGCTCTTCTTAAGTTTGCTTTCCTACCTCCCCAGATGCCCTTGAGCTGAACCTTCAGCCTGAAGGTGGAGGCGGCCCAAGAACCTTAGATCCAAATGCAATGTGGGATACGTCTTGATTTTTACTGCTTCGTGTCGTGGCCAATCCCCGGTTTAATAGATGGTCTGCTAAAAAAAAAAAAGGGAGACAATTAATACTGGCATTGTGATCATACTGATTTATAAAGAGCGGTGCATATAATTTAACAAGGAGAAATCATATGTATCGTCATAAGCATCTACTCTGGTTAAACCACACCAAAGAAAATCTCAAATGAAGTTGTTGCAGCACATGTCAGGTGATATGACAAAAACGTGCTGTGAGTAAGGACTGGGCACAGCAACTGGCAATGGGCAATAATTTAGAACTCAGTATCTTTGTGTTTTGAATTGAACATGTTTGGCTATTCATTTATGTCACTAGTGGGAAATCAGTTTAAACAGAAAAAGAGAAACATTTAGATATACTATTGGATAGCTTGCTGAAGATGTATCAAATGCTAAGTATCCTGTCAAACACTGGCCATCAATAGAAGTATTAAACTATGAAGCTTAAATAAATTCAATTTTCCTTCTAAAATATGTTTATTGTGTATGAAACTGTAAGACAGAAGGTGCTATTCAACCAGGATCCCTACCAACCAAAAGAAAGAATATGTCAGTAGAATGGAGGGAGGCAACTTTTGACTATTCCTTTCTTCCTGTAGCAATCCATGTACCCATCCCATCTTTTCCAGTCCCCCAAATCTCAAAAGCAGAACAAGATGGGGCTTAAAAATGGAGGGGAAATTTCCAAAAGATGCTTCCCTCCTCATTCTGTAGACAGGTGCCTTCATTCAGCAGAGGGATACCAACCAGACACAACTTGGAAAGAAAAACTGCAAAGTGAATAATACTCTTGTTTATCAATGGAAGAAAAATGTTGTTGTGCATTTTTAAACAATTTGTTGTTGTTTAGTCATTTAGTCGTGTCCGACTCTTCGTGACCCAATGGACCAGAACACGCCAGGCACTCCTGTCTTCCACTGCCTCCCGCAGTTTTGTCAAACTCATGCTGGTAGCTTCAAGAACACTGTCCAACCATCTCGTCCTCTGTCGTCCCCTTCTCCTTGTGCCCTCAATCTTTCCCAACATCAGGGTCTTTTCCAGGGAGTCTTCTCTTCTCATGAGGTGGCCAAAGTATTGGAGCCTCAGCTTCACGATCTGTCCTTCCAGTGAGCGCTCAGGGCTGATTTCCTTCAGAATGGAGAGGTTTGATACATTGTCTATACTCTACCTATTGAAAGCTTAACTTCTATTGGGGGCGTCCAAACTACAGCCTTTAAGGAGCCCAGCTGTAGCACATAGTCCAGGAACCATTTTGTTTACCTTACACAGGAATACTTCACTTTTATCCTGGACCTGTCTGCACTCAATCCACATGTCTCTTCATTCATACTTTTTAATGCATGATTGACTGAGGGAACATCTCTTATTTGAGGTGATTCTGTTTTAGACAATATGCTGTTGTTGTTGTGTTTTTTAAAAAACCTATTGGTAAGAAAAGGTTAAGTTTGAGGTCTTGTGGCATTATTAAATGTTTTTCCTGAATGCTGGGGGCTCTGGCTCATTAGTTATCGATTAAGTCCTCCTGTCCAGATGAGGTAATGAAGATCTCTAGTACTGCTAACTCCCAGTTCAGAAATAATGAGTCTTGCCTGGAAAAAATCATGCCATTGAATTAAGAATCAGATGGTTTAGACATCAAATGAATAAGTGAGCTTTTGTTTTCTGGTTCATAACCCTTGAGGCAGCTAGAAGACTCTTCATTTTGTAACTATGGGGGGCTAGAGGGTTTTTAAAATATCAATGAAAATAGGCTATATTGTTTCCCTTGTTTGTTTCAGCTACCGGGTGTGTAGAAAAGTGAAGCCTTCGCTGTATTTTACTCAGACTTGTATTGATATTGCATTCACAGCTGATGGGCCAACAGATACGATTCCTCGAGCCTGTCAGTTAAATTCAGATGTGCCGCAAGTTACCCAGTTGCTGAATATGAACAAGCTACGCCCAGCAGAACAAAAATGTGGAGGTCGGCTCTTAACTTCACCGGAATTAGGTAGGTTGTAAAATTAATTTGTGCTTATTGGATAATAAGCATGTCCCCTGTTTAGATACATTATGTTACATGCAGGTCCTGCTGCTAGAATCAAGTGTTAGCAATCTTACATAGAACGCAACAGCTACCACTGGGCTTATGCCATTATCTCAATGTGTCACTCTTTCTTCTCCTCTGAGTGTTCAATTACACGTGAGAAAATGTGTGTGTGTGTGTGCGCGCGCATGCATGCATGCATGCATGCACTAAACCTGTTTTTCACCTTGGAAACTTCAAAGCCTATGATAGGTTTTGTCCCTCTCCTCCAAACTGGACCTCGGATTACATGCACTTGCTCCGAGCAAAGCAACTTAGTAGGAGCCTTTGAGAACTGATTCCGTCTCTGTCTGCATAACCTCACCCCACGAACTGCATAGCCTGGCCTTAGATTCCATTTCTCAGTTAGGTTATGGTATGATGAATTGTTGTGAAATGGGGTTTTTATAGATGGATTGATGGTACCAGTTCTAAGCACCTGCTAATACTGGGCCAGGAAGAAGAAAAAACCTCATAAAAGAAGATGGACTTTGGCTGATCTATTAGAGTAAAAGGGCATTGCATAAATACATCTTTCTATAAGCCCTTCTTATAGCTTTGCTCAGATACGGCAGTGTGAGATGCTCTTGGAGTGTATTAATAAGGTAGTGTGCTTATCCATGGTTCATAAACTTTGAAAAGAGGGCCCTGCATGGCTGGCCCACCCATGGGGCAAAATGAAGCCCTTGCCCCAGGGTTGGCAGGCTTGAAACCATTGGGAGGGATGGCCCACCTCCTCCTCCACTCCCTAATGCCAATAATAATAATAATAATAATAATAATAATAATAATAATAATAATAATAATAATAATAATAATAATAATAATTTATTTTTACCCTCCTATCTGTTTGGGTTTCCCCTGCCAGTCTGGGTGGCTTCCAACAGGATATTAAAAACACAGTAAAAGATGAAACAATAAAACTTCCCTAAACAGGGCAGCCTTCAGATGTCTTCTTAAAGTCAGATAATTGTTTATTTCCTTGACATTTGGGGGGGAGGGAGTTCCACAGGGTGGGTGCCACTACTGAGAAGACCTTCTGCCTGGTTCCCTGTAACTTCTCTTCTCGCAGTGAGGGAACCGCCAGAAGGCCCTCAGAGCTGGACCTCAGTGTCCGGGCTGAACACTGGGGATGGAGACGCTCCTTCAGGTATACTGGTACACTCCTCCCCCCTTGCCAAACCTCCTTGGTCACTACGCCTCACTGTCTGCTGACTCCTCCCCCTTTGCCACCTCCTCCACCCCTCTCACTGCTACTGTCTTCGGCTCCCTGGGTAGCCTCCTTTTTCTCCCCCTTTTCTAAGGTGCAGGGGGGTGGAGAGCAGCAGAGGAGTCATGGGGGGGCAGGGGAGGAGGTGTCAGTGGCAGCAGGGGGTGGGGAAGGGCACTTTCTGTTTTGCCTTAGTGGCAAAATGTGCTAGGCCAGCCTTGGGGCTCAGTACAGTGGTACCTTGGGTTACAGTCGCTTCAGGTTACGGACTCTGCTAACCCAGAAATAGTACCTCGGGTTAAGAACTTTGCTTCAGGATGAGAACAGAAATCGTGCTCTGGCGGTGCAGCGGCAGCGGGAGGCCCCATTAGCTAAAGTGGTGCTTCAGGTTAAGACAGTTTCAGGTTAAGAATGGACCTCCGGAACAAATTAAGTTCTTAAACCGAAGTAACATTGTATAGCAAATTGCTGATGGGCTGTTTTGGAAAAGCAGGAAACAAGCATAGTACGAAGTTATTGGAGTCACCTGTTCTTTAAAATTGTCCTTTGAATGTGCCCTTTAAGAGGAAATGGTCACTTATGTAGTCTCTAAGTCACGTACCAAATTTTGCTCACAGATTCCATTTAAGGGGGAGGGGAATACTTACAAAGCGGTTGTCTCCTTTCAAGACCAAAAGAAGAAACCCTGCCATTAAATTCTGTAATGAGAAAAGATCTTTATTAATACGAACTACAACAAAATAAGAAAGGTGAATAATTTAATTTAAAATACTGTGGCACTACTCCAGTGCCTAATATAATGAAAACAAAAAAGGTAATAGAGTTCATTTAATTTTGGATAACCACTTAGGGGTATAATTATTATTTTTTTTATTTCATACTCTGTATGACAGCCTGTTCTACTTTAATTTTACAAGACATTTAATTATATGTTTGAATAAAAATTCAAGACTACACCCAAGAATCCCAATGTCTTTTATCTTAAAGTTCAAGGACACTATGATGCATAACATAAAATGTAGGGGGGCAAGGGGAGTTGAGTTCATTGGGGTAGATTCTTAAGAACTTCTAATGACTCTATTAATTTTTTATGCATGAGATAAAAGCTACCTTGCTGGTTATTCAACTTAAACATGTCCTTTATTAAGTGAATGTGCATTACTATGAACCCATGCAAGCCAGGGAGCATAGGATAATTTCTATTTCATAAGCTTGTATACAATAATGCAGTAAGCATCAGCAACCTTAGTTACCTTGGTAGTGGGTAACTTATATATACACAACATATATACAAAGGGATGCGGGTGGCTCTGTGGGTAAAACCTCAGCGCCTAGGACTTGCCGATCGCATGGTCGGCGGTTCGAATCCCCGCGGCGGGGTGAGCTCCCGTCGTTCGGTCCCAGCTCCTGCCCACCTAGCAGTTCGAAAGCACCCTTAAGTGCAAGTAGATAAATAGGTACCGCTGTATAGCGGGAAGGTAAACGGTGTTTCCGTGTGCTGCTCTGGTGCCGGTTCGCCAGAGCAGCTTCGTCACGCTGGCCACGGGACCCGGAAGTGTCTCCGGACAGCACTGGCCCCCGGCCTCTTAAGTGAGATGGGCGCACAACCCTAGAGTCGGACACGACTGGCCCGTACGGGCAGGGGTACCTTTACCTTTACCTTTTAGGACTTGTGGGGTACTGAGTCAGTGCTTTCTGAATTCATGAAACACCATCCAGTCAGGCCTTGCACTTTTCTGGGGGGGTTTTCCCCCTGGTCCTAGTCTTCTCCATCGGTCATTTATTTTGAATGGGAGCAAAAGCAAGAGTTGGTGTCTGATAATGATTCTGCTGATTACAAATAGAAGGTAATGGGATAACAGACTTGAAAAACCAATTGTTTTGGATTGGCTTTCATCAATCTAAGTAATTTCAGTGCCATACAGATGCAGAGAATGTACATTCTGCTTGCCAAGAACTTTACATCTTAGGAAAATAAGATGGATTACGTCAATATAATCTGGAAGTATATATAATTGAGAGTTATTTGGGAAGGGAAAGAGTATATAACAGTTGTTTACTCTTTCATATAATGCCTGCAGTATTAGAGATAGATATGTTGTTCTTTACATATATGCAAGATTTTAAATCACTCTGTTGTGTCTATGTATGGTTTCTCATTTGGTTGTGGACATAGGCAGGAATCAAGGTGTTACAGTCCCAAGTTGTTTGCCAAGCAACAGTTCAATATGCCAGCAATAAACAAAGTCTTAGAAGTAATGGTGCCACGCTTCCCTGGAACAGAACATCAGAGCCAGACTCAAGGCTCTCTTCCTTGATACTGAGGACCTCTTCAGTATGCAAATAGACAATGCCCTAAAGAAGCTTAAGGACCATGGACAGCGATTTTGGATGCTGCTTCACACATACATGTACTCATCTTCTTGGCTAGCAGCTGAGCATGTGAATTGGCACCAGTGGATTACATTTTACATGATACAAAGGTTTGATGTGTAGTGGTAGGTCTGTTACGGTCTGTTCGCATGTGGAAGTCTTCACATAATTCTCCGTTAATCAAGTAATCAGCATGAATGTATGAACAAGGGAAGCTTTCCTGGTGCCATCATTACATATATTTAGGCACCTGGCAAAAACATTCCACCAGCAGTAGAGTGGCTGGTTGAGACAGATGGGGAAGGGGAACAGAAGGAAGACCTAAGGGAGGGCTGAGGCCAGGGAACAGAGGCAGGAGGGGGCAGACACCACCCCATCCCAGGATACAGCTGCTTCTGATGGAAAAGCTGGGCTCCCAACTCTCCTCTCCTGGGATGCAGCATTGGAATCTGAGGAGGACATCAGCCAAGCATTGTGGGCAGTGCTGCATTTCTATGAAAAATTGTGCCAGTATGCATCATGCCCCCCATCCTACCACCACCATCATCACACCGCCATTTGCCTGCCCACCTGCTCACTTGCTCCCCTTGCACCTTTGCCTACCACTTCCCGCAGCAGCAGTCACAGCCTCCTGGAGGTGCTTGTGCACAACGCTTTTATGATCGCCAGAAAAGTGATCTGGCTCATGCCAGAAAGGTGCCTATTGATCATAAAAAGGTCACGCCAAAGCAAAGTCAGTCAAAGGAGAAAACAGATTTGCTTACTTATTGTTATTTAAGCATCCAAGTTTAGTCATACATTTGCCTACTTTCACTGTGTAAATAACTAATAATAGGGACATAAGTCTCGTTTCTGCCCTTCTTACATCCACAAAAACAAAGGGAAAATGTGTGGAAATTGTGTTGCTCCTACACACACACACACACACACACAAAACACAACTTCTTTACAAAAAGGTTTTCTACTCTTTCCCTCCCCTCTAACATTTGCTAGACCGAAGTTTGTAATTCATTGTGTACAACTAATTTCCCTGAATTACAAATATAATGATATACTGTTGAAGAGCAATTCTGTGTTTTGAATGCTTTCAACAAAATTAATAAAACCAGCATGTATCCAGTTAATCATTGCGTGTGTAATTTGACTAAAAATTTTACGCTCTTAATTCCTTCAATTCCCAGCCCAGATTAAGTACTGACTGTTAGTCAATGTAGGACTGTAGGAAGTAATTCTGCACCCCCCTCCCCATTAATGGGACCGTGGTTTAATTGAACACAAAATCAAGTCTGGTTGCTTAAATTGAGCAGTTCAACTTGCTAATGACAAGATGTAGTGGTCCACTAAGCACAAATCAAAACTGGTAATTTACTTAAAAATTAGCACTCTCTTTGCCTGAGTGCTTTTATTTTCACAGAAGCAATGCTCTGAGGCTCACCCCCCCCTTGCTTTTAACTCTACATAGCTGCACAATACTGTCCACTTCTAATTGTGAATCATTCTTTGATAGCATACCTTTTTGCCATCCTGCATATCTTTGTGCTGCATATTATATCCATGTTTGCTCATCCGCACATCATATCATTATGCTTGTTTTCCATGGATTTAAAAACTGGGATTTCAGGGACCATTCAGATGTTCAAGATGATGCACAGGAGTCAGTCCAGAATCACCATGGCTGACACGTGTCTTGCACAATAAAACCCAGTAATACTAATAAGGGCACTTGCCAGTTAGGCTCCTGTTTGTCATAGACAAGGAACAGAGAATGTTTGACTCCAGTTGTTGTTGGACTACAGCTCACATCATTGTTGGCCATGCTGACTGGGACTGATGGGAGTTAAAATCCAGCATCTGAAGGGTCAATGGTTCTCTATCCCTGCTCTAGACAAAGCCTTCTGCTGTTGTGACACCCAACATTTCTAGACCTCATTATAGTTTAAACTCTACCTCTGAAATAAAGGGTGGCATGCACAAGCAAGAAAAACTTAACTGAGACGTTCAAAGCATTATCTTCAGGGCTTTTGGAAGACCAAGGTTGGTTAGCAGATCCAGAAAAGATATCATGCTCTCTGTCAATGGCTAGATGGTTAGACCTATCTGATGTTTTTCTTGCATCAGTTCTTGCCACTGGGAGTGGGCTTACTATCTCTGACCCTACAGTGTTTTGGGGCTACATGGTACTTAGTGCTACATGTGCAAAGGCATGTCCAAAGTGTATTCATTTGCGTCCTGTAATATGCCAAAAGATAATGTGCTATTAAAAGAGGGTCCATTTTTTGTGTCGTTGGTTCTTACTGTTTCATCGGACCAAAGGAATCCTGGTCTATTGATTTTTTTTAGCATTTGCACATTCTCACCACATCCTTTCTGATGAACAGCAAACCAATGCCTTAAAAACTGAAATGGAAAGCTTACTTAAGTTGGTTTAAAACGTTGCTAGCTAGTAATAGGTATGCTTCCTTCGTGGAGAGCATTTCTAGGAATACATGCATTGCTCTAGCTTCGATGAGCTGCTAAGCTATAAAAATATCCCACTTTTGTGATTTCTGTGATTGTCAGGCCTTCATAATTTTATATAGGAATAACTCCTAATAGTTTAATATTAATCAAAGTATCCATAGCTTGATAATTATAGTTCCAATTTTGATTTTGAAATTTGTTTAAAATTGTAAATCGGCTATAGATGTTATCAGCCATAGCCAATTTTACCAGTCAGATCTGCCTGCATTTAACTGTGCAAGCAATGAAAGGTGCTTGTCTGCATGGAATTCCATTAGTTAGTTGCCTGCATGCAGTTCCTTCTCGCCTATAGCTACTAGGTGCGTGCTTAAGTACAAGATGGCACAAATACTCAAGTTTACAGATACACAACCTCCCAAAGTGTTGGCATGTAGTAAAGAGAAGCCATGAGTGCAACCATAGCTCAAAAAGATTACAGTTTTGGGAAAGAAATACAAAACAAAAACATATTTAGCTAATCTAATTTTTATTCAGCCTTTCCCCAAACTCAAATTATCATAATCCGTAAATATAATGACAGTATAATTGCAGATCCAAAAATACCTATACTTATTTCCTGAAACATTACGGTAAAAGAAGATATTATAATTCAATAGTTAAATTAATGAGAATGGTGAATCTAAAGATTAAAAAATGACTATGTTTAAAAAGGCAATTAGGCTGTGAACCCCCAGGTTTCACCATCTAAACTATAGCCCTTGGTAAAGTGGTAAAGTAATTAGTGGGTATATTCCTGACCTATGCCAAGTTCTTTTTTTCTTTTCTTTTTTGTTAACCACAGAAAATAAAATGCCTGGAGCTTCAGAGTTTAATCCAATCTTTAGTTTTAACCTTGCACTATGAATAGGAGATGAGTTCTGCTCCTGTCATTCCCTCTCTTTTCAAAGACCCCAAATCAGGCCTTTCTGGAAGTGAGCACTTTGATAAGTTTAAGCTTCGATTTATTTATTTTTAAAAATCTTTTAAACTTTCTTTTTTATGTTGTTCCGGTCCTAATCAAAAGCCCAAATTACTTTTTACTTTGCTTTTAACTATACCTTGTTGCTCAATATAGCAGATGACTTATACGTGTTGATGTAGCCAATTAATTGCAGTCAGTTAATGTGATCATGAATGGAAACTATACATGTTAATCTGTTTTTATAATTGATAGGGGGGCAGAGAGCATCACAAAGCAGTCAGAAAATTAAAGAAGCCGATGCTTAGCTGAAACAGGTCACCTCTCCTGAGGTTGCTATTCCATCACTCCTTAGAATGTTTGAATCTTCAGTCTTTCTTGTATGGGCAAGAGCCATCAAACAGTGGGAGATTATTCACTTTCATGAGATGAAGAAAAGTTGTGAAACAAATTTGGTGGGTAATATTAGCCAGTCCTGTTTCCATCACCAGGGAGTAAATTGGAATCTCAGGAAGGAAAAGCCTAATGATGGGTTGCCAATGTCCCTTGGGCCTAGCAAAATGCCTCTTATTGTCTCTCTCTCTTTTAGTATGGCATCTTCCTCACTACTAAAGCATGGGAGGAGGGGCTGAGGGCAAGTACAGCTCAGTTCCACTAGTAATGTGTGGGAAAACCTAATGGCCAGCTTGGCGTTCATGTTAGAAAATAGGAGAAGAAAAGAAACTTGTGGCATGTTAGGTAAGGACTATGGGAAACTGGAATCAAATCAAGTGTCAACCCTGAACTGAAAAGGTTAAATAAGTCTGTTCTGTTGTTTAAAACTGGAGGAGACTCTTGAGAGTCCCATGGACTGCAATAAGATCAAACCTATCCATTCTTAATGAAATCAGCCCTGCATTCTCACTGGAAGGACAGATCCTGAAGCTGAGGCTCCAATACTTTGGCCACCTCATGAGAAGAGAAGACTCCCTGGAAAAGACCCTGATGTTGGGAAAGATTGAGGGCACAAGGAGAAGGGGACGACAGAGGACGAGATGGTTGGACAGTGTTCTTGAAGCTACCAGCATGAGTTTGACAAAACTGCGGGAGGCAGTGGAAGACAGGAGTGCCTGGCGTGTTCTGGTCCATGGGGTCACGAAGAGTCGGACACGACTAAATGACTAAACAACAACAAATTGTTTAAAAATGCACAACAACATTTTTCTTTCATTGATAAACAAGAGTATTATTCACTTTGCAGTTTTTCTTTCCAAGTTGTGTCTGGTTGGTATCCCTCTGCTGAATGAAGGCACCTGTCTACAGAATGAGGAGGGAAGCATCTTTTGGAAATTTCCCCTCCATTTTTAAGCCCCATCTTGTTCTGCTTTTGAGATTTGGGGGACTGGAAAAGATGGGATGGGTACATGGATTGCTACAGGAAGAAAGGAATAGTCAAAAATTGCCTCCCTCCATTCTACTGACATATTCTTTCTTTTGGTTGGTAGGGATCCTGGTTGAATAGCACCTTCTGTCTTACAGTTTCATACACAATAAACATATTTTAGAAGGAAAATTGAATTTATTTAAGCTTCATAGTTTAATACTTCTATTGATGGCCAGTGTTTGACAGGATACTTAGCATTTGATACATCTTCAGCAAGCTATCCAATAGTATATCTAAATGTTTCTCTTTTTCTGTTTAAACTGATTTCCCACTAGTGACATAAATGAATAGCCAAACATGTTCAATTCAAAACACAAAGATACTGAGTTCTAAATTATTGCCCATTGCCAGTTGCTGTGCCCAGTCCTTACTCACAGCACATTTTTGTCATATCACCTGACATGTGCTGCAACAACTTCATTTGAGATTTTCTTTGGTGTGGTTTAACCAGAGTAGATGCTTATGACGATACATATGATTTCTCCTTGTTAAATTATATGCACCGCTCTTTATAAATCAGTATGATCACAATGCCAGTATTAATTGTCTCCCTTATTTTTTTAGCAGACCATCTATTAAACCGGGGATTGGCCACGACACGAAGCAGTAAAAATCAAGACGTATCCCACATTGCATTTGGATCTAAGGTTCTTGGGCCGCCTCCACCTTCAGGCCGAAGGTTCAGCTCAAGGGCATCTGGGGAGGTAGGAAAGCAAACTTAAGAAGAGCCTGCTGAAACAGGCCAAAGCATCATATAGTCCAGCATCCTGCTCTCCTAATGGCCAATCATTTGCCTATATAGGAAGCCTGTTTCTTTAAACAGTGAGCTTCATTGGAAGTCCCTGAGTTTTAGTAATCTGTACATTAACAACAAAACTGGTGCCGTTAATAAGGAAACAATTCTAAGATATATAATAGCTGTTGGTGGAGATGATATGCTAGCCAAAGGAAACAGTATGTGTCAAGTCATAATATCAGGAAGCAGTGCTTTCTTTCTTTTTTTTTGTAATGGTACTGGTACAGGGTACCATCTCCTTTTTGTTGTTGCCCATAGCAACCATTTTGTGTCAGTACTCAACATTTTTATCAGGGTGATGGCTGGGATAGCACATTTGGTAGAGAATGAGACCCTTAATCTTAGCACCGTGGGTTAAAGCCCCATGTTGGGCAAAAGATTCCTGCGTTGCAGGGGGTTGGACTAGATAACTCTCATGGTCCCTTCCAACTCAACAATCCTATTATTTTATGGCACATCATGGGGGAACAGGCTTGTGGGAGTATATGTTCCAGGCATATTCTGGGTTAGGGCTGGTTGTGAAATGAAGTAAGAATTGACCTTAAGGGGCTGGCTATGGAGGGACATGAAAATTTGGGAAGCATATGCTTAGCAATCTTTTTTAAATAGCTGTATAAGATTTATCTCAACAATAGTTCTAATATTGGAAGAGGGAGAAAGGAGGCAGGAAGAAGTAGGAGACGTGTATAATTTAGATTGTGTAATGTGTCCAGAGCCCTTAACATGATTGGACATATTTTTAATGGAGATGCAATTTTTTTTTGGCCATTGGACTTATTTTTATGTTTCTTTCAATAATTTATTTTTGAAATATAACAATCTAAAACAGATCCAGAGCGAGAGTACTACCTCCTGTCCCTATTGTGAATTGGCTTCTTTACTATGCCAAGCCTTTGAAACATGTCACAAAGCCGGTTCAGCCTCCATCTTGAAGAGAGAGAAAAACAAGCTGACCAGGAGACACGTTACACAGTAGGCAAAAGTGTTTGGGAAAAGGAATCCTCAGCCACAGTTAAGGTCCAGGTTTCTCACAATACAATTAAATGTAGAAGTACAATAGAGAGCTCAAAACACGTGAGTGTGAAGTATTGCTTTGTTTGAAGTGCCACCAACATGTTGAAGTACAGTGGTACCTCTACTTACGTGCCCCTCTTGTTACATATCCTTTGGGATACACACACGGCAAACCTGGAAGTATATTTCCAGGTTTCGCTGTGTGCACATGCACAGTAGCGCTCTATCACACCGTGCGCATGCGCAGAACAGGCACCCCCGGTTGCGGAAACCTTGGGATCCAACCGGAGCTCCGGAACAGATCCCGTCCACAACCGGAGGTACCACTGTACTATCAAAATTTCTTTGCTTGAAGTACTATCAACACCAATAGCAGTAATAGTATTGCTGAGGATTTTGTGGGTGTTGTGTGCTTAGCAAAAGTATGTGTCCATGCACGAGCACAGACACAAAGTGACTTTGATATATTTTACTATTTTAAAATATTTTCTGGTGCTTTTAAGTTTGAGCTGGTTTAATTGTTGATACTTTGCCTTCTCTTAAGAACTTTTTCCCCCCTGAAAGGTAACAAAATCTGGCAGCATCAGAACTAACAGATCATGTCAAATACCAGTTTTGGAAAAGGGAAGAGAACCAATTCAAGACATCAGCTCTGAACGATCTCCCTCGCCACTTGATATGGCTTTAGATCAAGGAAACAAAGAAAATGTTGACAACACAAGTCCAATGTCACTGGACAAGGGTAAGGCACTAATGTGATAACTGTAAAGGGTGACATGCGGCTGCAAGAAGGTTTTTTGTATATGTGATGTTTAAAATGTTTGTTGATTCGTTGTGATAGCTTCAATAATTAACAATCATATTGATAGCTCTAATTGTTGTAAACAGTGCTTGTTCCTTCCCAGCTCATCATGCTTTTCTCCTTGACCTAATGTGCTTCTAGGATAATTGTGCTAACTTAGTTCCATAATCATTTTCTAATAACACTTTTATCTGCTTTGCTCATGTTGTTTTATGCTACATTAGAATATGAGACATATTCTAGATGTGAACATTATCAATTGTGCATTCCCATCTATGTAAGACTATTGGTCACATCTTCCCGTGATAAGCCTATGAAGTATTCAGTTGGTAAAATCCGTAGTAGTGGTTCCACAAAACTGCAACTTGTAATTTGCAAAGCTCGGCTTTCAAGACATTTTTTTGAAGTGACAATGTGAACCAGTCCTTAGATTTCTGCATCTAAGATCAATCAAGAAAGTGGAAGTGCTGTAATATTACTATTATTACCATGCCATCCTTGTACATGATACAGTACAGAATTACATAAGCAATATGGGATTGGTCCCTGTTCCCAGTGAACTTACAATTTAAAATAGACTGTGGAGGAACAGCAGAAGAAGAGACATGGGTAGTGGGAGAGAAATGTGGGAAATGCATATAGATATAGATAGATTTCAGCTGGGAATAAGCAAAGGGCCCCATAGAATTTGGGTGAAGTTGTTTAAGGAAGCATGAGACCCTTGGTTGGTGAAGGATGAGAAGAGTTGGAAGAGTATGGAGAAGAAAACGAAAGCAAGGATGACTATACATCCCAGATAGCTTTAAAAGTTAAGACATGGAGTGTGCTTGATACGGAAGGGAAAGGGATGCCAGTGAAGGGATCTGAAGAGGACCATCACATGGTCTGGCAGAAGGAACAGATTCATTCTTTTGGCAGCTGAGTTTTGTGTAGAGATGAGAGTACTGAGGTATGAGACAGGAAGGCCAGAGTAGAGGAGGTTTCAGTAGTCCAGGTGGGAGACCGTTGCAACAGGAAGCAGACCGTTTGCTGGGGGACAGAGAAGAACAAACCCATTGTTTAAAACATTGTACAACCCATCTTGACAACTGAATGAATGTGAGAAGTGATGAGGGAATAGAATCAAAGGTGATGGGCAGGCTGAGAATGGTAACGTTCTCAATGGTAACATTCTCAGTGGATATGAAAAGACTGAGCAAAGGAAAATCATGATTGAGCATGTTGAATCTGAGATAGCAATGAGACATCCGAGTGGAAATATTAGGCAGGGAAACTGAACACTGGAGGAGATGTGCTGTTGGGAGATGTTTTCTTGCAAGTATCCAGAGAAGGGAGAGATGCTTAGAAGCCTGAAGATGAAGTCCAATGAGGAAAGGTTGAAGGAGTTGGACATGTTTAGATGGAGAATAGACAAATGAAGATGATATGACAACCATCTTCAAATGGCTATCACATAGTGATGGAGCAAACTTGTTTTCTGTTGTTTCAGATGGTAGGACCTGAACCAGTGGGTTCAAATTACAAGAAAAAGGATTTAGACAAAACTTTAGGAGGAACTTCCTGATGGCATGGCCTGTTCAGCAGTGGAAGAGATTGCCTTAGAAGGTGGGGAATGCTCCTTCATTAGAGGTTTTCAAGCAAAGGCTTATATCAAACATGCTCTACTAATGGATTTTCCTGCATCGACAGGGGGGTTGGACTTTCAGCTCTATAGTTCTACTGTTCTGTTCTGTTACGCTGAGAGATCACCAGTGAGCTTCATGACTTGAACCCAGATCTCATAGCACTCTTATTCATTACACCAAACTAGCTCTTAAAGATCCCTTGAGAACTATATGCTTCTGCTCTGGATAGGTATCCAACGTTTTCTTCATACATGCATGTGCATCACATTATGCTCTGCCTTGGATGGTTTGCACATGCATATACAACTCTTAATTTATGAAAAGCACATTAATCAGCATAAAAAATAGGCAGCTGATTGGGTGAACTGATCCCTCAGTTGATGAGAAAGATGAAATGAGCAAAGTGAAAAGGAAGTCTGTGATGATGTAATTACAGATGCAAATCATCACCGGATAAGCATGCAGTTATGAACGAACCCTGTTTTTTAGGCTCAGGCTTTTATGTATATTCCTTCCAAATTTGCTTAAGGTTGCAACCCAAAACATGTGTGTGTGTGTGTGTGTGTCTGTCTGTCTGTCTCTCTCTCTCTCTCTGTGTGTGTGTGTGTGTGTGTGTGAGAGAGAGAGAGAGAGAGAGAGAGAGAGAGAGAGAGAGAGAGAGAGTTTGTGTGTTTATCTCTACATACTATGCAGCCACACCCTCCTGCCCTAGTAGCAGAGAGTGGTTGTGGAAGAATATGTTCAAAAAGTGATGGCCGAAAAGGCCCTGAGATAGTCAGTGCTCTAGCACAATTTTTATGTTCTTTAGCATCTCTGCTGTCCCAGAATAAAAGAATAAATCTCTTTGTTTCAAAGGATTCTAAAGCAATTCACATAAATGTCTGCACTGCAGGGATTATGGAAATCAAACACCCTGCAACAGAATTTGCTTCAGAGCATTGATAAAGATTTGCAGGATTAAACGAAGACTACCAGAGCAGTGCATATAAATAAAGAACTCCCATGCTTTCATGATTAAAGAGAAAGAACTAAAAATAAATTATTCTTGTAAGCCCTTATTAAATTTAAGCACCAAAAGAACCCAATCATCAAGAATAGTGGAACTTTTTACTTGTCCTAGTTAGTTACTAATGTCTGCCTTTCATACTATTACATTCGATATCTCTATGGAGCAGGTTTCATTTTTAAAAATAAAAAGCAAAAGTGGTTAGCTTGCCATGCAGTTTGTCTTCTGGGCAGTGAGACAGCTACTTAATGAACAATTGGTCTCCTGTACATACCAATCAAACCTGTGCCACCACATTGTTAGCTCCTAGTCACTCTGGTCAGCTTTATAATGACCTAAATCAACTAAGGTGTGCAAAGGTGTACAATAGGAAACACTCCAGATTCATCACATGGTAGGCAGGAAGAGGCAAAATGGAGACACAAAGAAATTAGGACATTGCTGGCAGCACAGAATTTTCCCCTCAGCTTTTCCTGACCCACTTCACCTCTGCTCCAAGCAAAGCATCATCTTCTGTTATTCACTTAAATTTATAACCTGGCTCTTGTCAAAGTCTCAGAACAACTAACAGAAATATTTGATAATTCAAATTAGAGTCTGTTGAAAAATCTTAATTGCTGAAAGCCTAATGTTAACTTTTTCAACCTCTACCAGGTTAACGTTTTCAGTGCCTCTGAAATAGGTATGCACAAATTCATGATAGTTCTCTAGCCAACGTTTGTAGAATTCATCGTGGTGGTCTCATCTCAAGATTATGTAAGCCTCAGTAGTAGGGACTGGTTCCAATCTGATTAGAAAGTCTGCAGCCTTTTGAGTTGATAGAATTGTTGAAAGGAGCTTCTGGTTATCAGTGCAACTGGAGTCCAAGACTCAGAAAATTATGAAGCAGGCACCATACTGCCAAAAACCTTGTGATCTGTGATCCATCCCATCCTTAGCCCCACAGCTTTCCTAATGTGATTCCTTCCTCTCCAACACCTCCTTGCCCTCACAAAGCAGAAAGACAAGTCACGTGCATGCCCAAATCTCCAAACTACAGCCTAAAAGTTCACACACACACACACAGAGTTGCAGGACTTTTAGAAACATGGAAGAACCTTGATTTATCTAATCTCTTACTGCTTCTCCCACTTACCGCTCTTGGTATTGCCTTCCGTCGCTTACAAAGGTGTGGGGAACTTCTGGGCCTCCAGACATTGTTGGATTGAAGTTCCAGTTGGCCCCAGCAAGCATGTCTAAGGGCCAAGGATTATGGGGGTTGTAATTCAGCAAAGGTTACCCACAATTGATGTAAAGTGTATAAGTCCCATTCTGTTAGTAACATGGTCAGCCCCGAAAGGAAAACCCCTAAGGAACTAGCTTTTTGTTCCTTGATATTCTTCCCTTGATACTGCAGTCAATATGTCTATAGTGAATAATATATGGACAACAGAAAATGCCTGAATTAATTTGCAGTCTCATGTTAGAATCCTAAGAATCCTGTGTGTGTTGTTGTTTCAGAGATAAATAACAGGACAGCATATTGGGCAATAAAAAAACATTCCTAAGGAACACACTGAAGTTTGGAGAAATCAGGGGGATGTAAAAGTCATGTATTGAAGAATATATATTTGTCTCAGTCCTGGTTTTCATCTTGGTTTGACCCATAATCCAGAGATTATCCATATTGCTTTGTATTAGATCCTTTCAAATTTAGAATTGAAATTCTTTAGATAGGTAGCAGAGAATACATAAACGTATCTTCCAAAGCAGGTGTGCAATTCCATTACAAAAAGGGAATTGTTTTGGGGCAAAGGAAGAAATAAAATGAATGAATATTGTGTATCATTCGTCAGTCTTATTTATGCCATGTTGAAACCTTCATTAAAATGTTAGGCTGCAATTAGAAGCTCCAGCATAAATCTGACTCTGCAGAGAAACTAATTAGACATTTAGGTGATCATTCTTGTATTTATCTTGTTTGCTGCAATACTGTGATTACACTGTAATTTACATATTTTTCCTAAGAAGATACACGAAATTATTCATTACAATTGATATGGAAACATTTTATTTATTTTTTTCCAGTGGAAGAATTCCAGTAAATTCATGGCTGAGAGATAATAGGATTTAGTTTGTTCTAGAACACTCATCTTGTTCACTTGTAAACAAGTATATACTGACTACAGGTCACATTAGTTGCTGAGCTGTGTAACAGGTGTGAGATCGCATTCTACAATCCTACATGCTATCTTCTTTTTTCACTTCGTAAAACCCCTGGGTTAAGTGTATCTTCCTGCTCAAAATATTTGCCTTAAAAGGGAGAGAAAAGACTACCATCACCCATTTTCCAAACCATTTGCTTCTTTAACTACTGAATGAAAGAGAATCTGCATTGCCAAGTGTACATAGGGCATGGTGCAAAACCACAGCTTCCTCTTAGTTTTGCAAAGAGGGTGCCGTTGAAATGAATATAAATGTCAGAAATCAGATGTGTTTCTCAGATGGTGTGTCCTCACCATCTGGCTAATGTTGGCTTGGGGCAGTGCCAGGGATGCCAACTTGAATAACATATTGGGGGGGAGCAGGTAAGCCCCACTCTACATAATTGTTCACATGTTACGGCGCGCACATGCCATTTGAATGCCCGTGTTCATCAACTTGGGAAGGATAGCCCCTTCAAGTATTTTATTTGGGGGGCAAATGGACCCCAGCCCCTAGGAGTTGGCTCCTATTAGCAGTGCTGAACATCATGATGTCACAAACTGAGATAACTATTCCCTTGCAGGGAGAGACCTCTGTATTAGAATGCGATTTTCAGTGGAAATCTCTGTTTTACCTGTGCTGTGTCACTCAGGCTCAGTGACAGTGTTATCTCTTTTCTCCCTTACTGTTAGCAGCAGGCCATGGTGCTTTTGCAATGCAACTTCCAGTTTAGTATTTTATGTGATCCCCCCCCCTCCAAAAAAAACACCTATTGCTGGTGGGTAATATTGGTTTATGGAGCTAGGGAGTTCCAAGCTGTAGTGACCAAGCCGCACAGTGCTTCATCTAATGAAGATAAGGGAGTGATGAATGCTTGAGCAGTTCTTCTTTTCCCTAGATGTTGTTTGAGATCCCCCTTAATCAATCCCATTGACATTTCCCCCTAACATAATTTCAAACAGTAAAGTATAATTTAACAACGAGATGGTAAAACAGCTCCATCCCATGTTTATCTGGCACAGTCAATCTTTAAATCCATTTCATTGGCTTTATGTTTGTTTTAAAACAAGAAGATTAGCACTGCCTGCTTGCAGGGGGAATCTGGTGAAATGGATATATGTGTGCATTTTTTCATGCCAGCTCAAAGCTGCACTTTTGAGATTCAAATATAAATTGGACATGGGTGTGTGGGCTTGAATGTAGAGGTTGGGACATTCGACTCCTTTGAAGAGGAAGCACATCATAGAATTTTTAAGGAATCGGGCACTATTTATATAGATAAGCCCGTAACAAAGCTTTTGTCTTAGTCCAGCATGACAGAGAAACAAAACAGTGGATGGGGCCAGGTGTGCAGAGGAAGGGGTTTGTTTATGGAGACAGGGTGGTGGAACAAGAGGTAACACGTCAAAGCTGGGACAGATGTGGAGGGATATAACTTACTAGCTGACCATATACTTCATGCACAGAAGATATTAATTTATTAATTTATTTACCAGATTTATAGATCTGGATTTCACCACACACACTGATCTCAGGGCCTTTTCTAACTTGTCAACAACATTTGGCATGAAGCCATGATAAAATACAATAAGGAATCAAATATCTAACAAAACACAGAACGACCTGGAATGTTAGGCAGCACTGATTAATTTTCTCCAAAACTTCAGGAAAACGAATGTGTCGTGTCTTAACTTGGCAATGGAAGCCCAGTAAAGTTGTCCCCATCTGTCCCTCCAAGAGTTGAAGATTTCCATAGTCAGGGTGTAACAGAGGCTATCATGTACAGTAGATGCTGCCTGCTACCCATGGGGCAATGGGAAGAGCCCTGCACATCACTGACTGCCGGGTCTAGATCAATTGATAAGTGAGGAAATGCTTCAACAAATAACTGTGTCCTGCATTATGCAGTACTAACACCAGGTTCAATCTGGCTAGAAATGATGTTCAGTTGTGAGTCAAGAACACCCAGAGAGCCATAGGTTCTGCACCCTTCATTTAAGACATCCACTTATATTCTGTAGTAATGTTATAGCTTTGTTTTATGACTTTTGACAATCTCCATTTTATTTCTCAAGCAGCACTCAACGTTTGCTTGATAATTTTCCTGAAAGATACATTTTTATATAGAAACAGTTACCATCTGTGTTGCTTCTCTCTCCCCCCCCTCCCCCTTTATTTACAGATGAGTGGATATTCCCTGATAAAGAAACTTCTCAACTGGATTCCAGCAATCTGTCGCTGAAGGATAGTGAAACATCTTACAGTTTTTTAAACTTGGCATTGAGTGATGTTGAAGCATGTGAAAACAAGCAAGCAGCCGAAGACCGGCGAGAGGATGTTTTCACCTATTCCTCAAAACCTAGATCAGCACCTCACGGGAAGCCCTTGAACCTGTCATCAGAAAGCTGCAGCTTTTCTGTGGATTTAAAAGAAGAGATCAGTGGGGTTTGGCGAGGAGCTCAGATGGAAGATGACTTTTATGGAAATGAGAGCAATGAACAGGTGAGTTACTTCGGTGGTCGTTGGTTTGACGTAGCTGTACTCAACTGGCATTGGCACTATCATCTGTCATTCTTCCTCGTGAATAAATTGCTGTGTGGGAGTGGAGCTCGTTTCAGAGAAAAATCGGTGTGTGTGTGTGTGTGTGTGTGTGTGTGTGTGTTAGAGAGAGAGAGAGAGAGAGAGAGATCACTTGGCAGCTCTAGGCATTGAACTGACACTTAACAGTGACATCAGCAAAAACAGATCTCTTGAAGAGCTTAAAATCTAAATTTCATCAGGGGTGAAGATGATGAGGCGATATGGGGATGGAAGAGAAAAGCTTTGCAAGTAATCAAGTTCACTCACATGCGCATGCCATTTGTGAATGAGAAATCACAGATCTGAGGTGCAGGTGTGATACCCTCTTCAGTAGAGAAACTCAACACGAGGGAGTCATTGGCCAAGGCCTGGATCGAGGCATTCCTGTAGAAATATATATATAACAGTGAACCCTTTATTTAGCCGAACACTTTTAATGAAACATCTACGCATTTTCAGTATATGGAAATCATATCAAGACAAGATAACTGATTTGAAAGCAACTTCATCTACTCCTGCTCCCAACTGTGTGCCGGTACAACGTTGTGTGACGTTGATGTTTTGGCCTGTTCAACCAGCACATTGCATCTAATATACGTAACATAGCTACCAAACTGTCTCGATACTAATGCTGTGAGCGAATGCATATTGGAAATGTATTCTAGGCTATCAAGGCCTATTGCCCCTCATAAACACCTATCTTGAATGGTCAATCAATTTCAGTTTTTTTCTAGTCTTTGTTAAAAACGTTGTGCAACACTTCTGCAACACTTGTGAACTAAATTCATGCATAGTGCAGACTTCTTGCACTCTTTCTTTTGCCTTGTTTTCTTGTTAGTTGATGTACCCCCCCTTTTTTCAAAAACCTTTAAAGAGAGAGATAGTTTCTCTTTTTTAGATTTGCATTATACATTGCAGATGAGAGTTCACAGTGCAGTGGCATGTGAAGAACATGATTTCCCCACCCCCAAAAAATAATAATCTGATTTTTAAAACAAAAAAATGCTGGTTGTTTAGACTTTCAGCCCTTAACATGGGTGGCACCTGCAGGAGTGTAATGAAGGATTTTGCAGCTTTGGCAATATGAAAAATATTGAGCTCTAAGATGACTGAAAAAGAACCAATAACGTAACTGGAAACATCAGCTGCTGCTATAATTACAAAAATTCAGCAGATTGTCATGTCAATCAGCCATTACATCAGGTTGTTATGGCAACCGCGATGTTTCTCTGCCTTTATTAACATTCCAGACTCTTGCCTATTTAATTATGGAAATCATTTCTTATCATTTGAATCTCTTTCCACTAACTTAGAAGTACAAGAGAGTTCTATTGCAGCTAGGAAGATAAAACTTTTTTTTCTTTTTCTTTTTTCTTTTGCAAAATTATGTCTCCCTGAGAAAATTGCAGTTTGCATGCTAAATATAATCAAAGATATAACCCTACCTTCCTGTATCTCTTGGTTATTTTTTCACCTTAGATTTGACAAGTATCATTAGTTATATTACAATGCTATGATTTTAGGGTTAAGCCAGTTAAAGTTGTCATACTGAATCTTAAATCATGGCCATCATCTGGTCTCTGTTTTTGGAGTTCTTTACAAGTACCAATATATTCTCTTTGACGGTTATAATCCAGAAAGATAAGACAAGTAACTAATTAGGAAAAGGACTGAATTATAATAATGTTTCTTCTTATAGATATTTGTCACTTTGTGCTCTTTCCCATTTAAGTTTTACTTTGGTTTACTTTATTTCCTACATAAAAATAAACTGGAATGGGTATGCGTTGTGGATTTTCCCTTGGACACAAACCATCCATTTTCTATGCTTAAATCAATGGCAAAATTCACATTCTTGTACACATGAACAAAACTCTGTCCTGTGTCAAACAAAGGTAACGAGAATAATGTGCAATCTATGCTCAGGAGCCAATACAGAAAGTTTTCTGAACTCTGCTTTGAAATTCAGCTTCATTATTTGCTTCTCCTTCTTTTAGGTAAGCAGTTGGATCTGTAAAGGTAAAGGGACCCATGACCATTAGGTCTAGTCGTGGCCAACTCTGGGGTTGCGGCGCTCATCTTGCTTTATTGGCCGAGGGAGCCGGCGTACAGCTTCTGGGTCATGTGGCCAGCATGACTAAGCCGCTTCTGGCGAACCAGAGCAGCACACGGAAATGCCGTTTACCTTCCCGCCGAGCGGTACCTATTTATCTACTTGCACTTTGACGTGCTTTCGAACTGCTAGATTGTCTGGAGCAGGGACCAAGCAATGGGAGCTCACCCTGTTGTGGGGATTCGAGCCGCCGACCTTCTGATCGGCAAGTCCTAGGCTCCGTGGTTTAACCCACAGCGCCACCTGTGTCCTGTTGGATCTGTAGACTTACCTAAAAGAAGGAGAAGGTTTTCCATTCATTGAAAATGAACGGGGCAACCCAAGTAAACAAACGTATCATCTGTGCAATGACATACACAAGAAAAATGCTAGATCAGGGGAAAGGCTATTTGAAGATGCAGAAAATGAATTTGCTTTGGACGTAAGGGAATTTGCCCTGTTTTTACCACCACCTGCCTTCGACCAAAGGAGAGAATTACAGGGAAACCAACAGCAATTTTTCTGTAGGCCAGAGCAATTCAGATGGTACCTTGACCCATCTAAAAGCTTCTGTATGTGGCTTGCTCGCTGCCATGGGCAACTTGGAAATCTTACTGGACTCAGAGTGCCTTTGCTTTCCTCCACCTCCCACCACCACCATCTTTGCTTCCCTCTGTCCTACTCTTCAGGGGATCCAGATCTGCCCATTTTGCTGGGTGGGGGAGCAGGGTCAGTGTTAAGATTTGGCCCACGTTCTCATTGTACTCCTCAGGTTACAATTTCTAAATACTGTTGATCCCTTTAAAAACCTGTGGGATTTACATTACCATGACAGTGTGCAGCATTGCAGCCCTCATCCTATGAAGCTCTTCCCACTCTTCTCATTCACATTTAAATGAATAAGACTGTCTTCTCTTCACAAAGCATGTTAACTCTGGCTTCTCAACATTAAAGATCTGGATACAAAGGACTAGGTCCCATCTGCTCCAAAGTGGCCTCTCAAGAATGATCTTTTAGAAATTACAACCGAGCAAGAGCAATCAGTTTTCTGTATCCAGAAATTGTTGTCCAGATACCCATCTGCATCTTCTTTCAAGGAATGTGGCACTGCAATAGAAGAGCCATATCCTTGGGGAAATCAGTCTCTTCAGTGTACATATGCCGTGCTACAGTTAATCAGACATACTTTATTGAAGCTTTGGCACTGGTGCATGATTGAATAGGGTTTTTTAAAAAAAAATCTACAAGGGAGACTTGCAGAAATAGAAATGTGTATTGGTGGGTAGTGTGAAGAGACAGGGCAAATGTCAGCTAAAATGTGATATTGCAGAATATGATGTTGATGTATATACAATCTGCCAAATTATATTAGTGTATGTTATAGTATTTCCCCATATGGTAAATAAAATTGTGTGTAGCTGTGGAAAAGAGAGGCCTTGTTGATATCCCTACTAAGGGGGATGATGCAACTCTCCATGAGGAATGTATCTAAGCATTGTGTGTAGGTTGATGGGGAAAGGGAGAATGCAGAAAAAAAGCAAAGGTTTACAAAGCCTGAGGTACAAAAATGGAGATTTAAAACAGGGTTGTTGTTGTTTAAAAAAATAATTACTTTGCCTCCCTAAAAGCCACCTGAAACAGAAAAGTTAGGAATATGACAGACTTTCAGATGTCAGCAGTGGGGGGGGGGACTCTCTCTCTTGTGTATACTCTGCATCTATGTTGAATGAGAAAAATAGTAAGAAATTGTAAAACAGGCAGTATTTGGGTATCATTCATATTTTGTTGTCTTTCTTTATTCTAGGATGATAACGACAGTGAATTTATACAAGAGGCTCCGACCAGCCCCTCATTATTAGGGTCATCTGAACTTTCAGTTTTCAAAGAGATCCCACTCCAGAGGACATGCAGAAGTCCAGAAAACAGCACAAACAAAGAATATGCAAAACACACCAGTGAGGAACTGTCGCCAATGACAGAAGATTCAGTTGTGATGGCAGGAAAGGCAGATAACATCCAAAGAAACCTGTTGCCGACTTCCTGCTTGTCCCCAACAGGAAGCATGCCTGAGCCCAGGAAGGAAGCATCTTTTGTATCAAAGGGCACATCAACCAGTCCATTAAGAACTTCCATTAGCAGAAAATCCCTCAAAGAAATCCCACAGGAGAATTCAAATCTGATAGTCCAAATTCCTGTAAGTGTTTTGGAGCATGGAGAAAGTATTAAGGTTTTCTATCTATATTGTTTGAATAAGAGGGCATTGCAGGCTCTGTGCATCCCTGCATGTCCACTTTGCACCTAGTGATGCGAACTTGGTTTCATATATTTGAACTCATTGGCCCAGTACGGGGCAGTGACCAATAACAGCATGATAAATCTGTAAAGCAAAGATAATAACAAATCAAGGTCACAAAGGAGCAGTCAAAATTCATGGCAGGTAGGGCTATCAATAGCAACTGGATAACAGTACAGTCCTAAAAATGTCTTCTTATTGGACTTACTCCCATGTAAGTGGGCTTAGGATTCTCACCTAAGATCAAGAATGAACAGCATAAGCCATAGACAGCATGTGGCCTGTGAAGCATTTTACTGTATATCCAGATGCGGGTTTAAGTCCATAGGCTGCTGAATCAAATTCAAAAAATGTTACGCAAATATATTGAAGATAGAAAATACAGAGACAAAGTTTCTCTGAAACTATTGTGCTTTTAAAAATCTCTCATGATTTGTCAATCCACATGTCAAGATTTGTCAAGGACTGATTTAAGTTTAGAACATTTGGAGGTAATTTTTAAAAAAATCTTTTGAATGAGTGCAATCTGTCCAATTGTAGTTTGACATTTGTTACAAAGATGACAGTGAGAGAAGAATGTGGGTAGAAGAAACTAATGAATACCAATTGGCCAATAATAAATATAGCTTGTAAATCAAGACTGGGGGTATAAACGCCTAGGAAAAGCTCACTGGAACAGCTGAAGAAACAAACAAAATTGTTTAGTTTCAAGAAAGTTATGAAAGTATCTCAGGTTTTTGCTTTATCTCTTAGCTGGAGTCTTCCAGAGTCAGAATCAATCCAAATAAATATCCCTAAGATCTTGGGGACTCTTCTGTGCCATTGCAGCTTTTGGAACTGTGATGATTGAAAAGGGGATGTTGAGTGGGTAGTTATATGCCCTGCTGTCCTTGGTGAGCATGAAGGAAAAGCCATTCACCATCTGATTGAATGCCATCTGATTCTTGGCTGGGAATAAATTCCTCTTCAGCTCATGGATTAGTGGCAGGCCCAGAAAGGATTTTTTGGCACTTGACTTGTATGAGCCACTTGGGACTGTCTGCTCTGAAAGGACCATTGTGTAACACATTTTGCAGTTGTGCTAAGGGGAATGTATTTTTGGTGAGCCTGTGAAGGTTGGACCCGATAGACTACCTGGTCCATTGCACGTGCAGTGAAAATATGCAGATTAAGTCGGTGGCTCGCTCATGTAGGTTCCCCCTATCCTCCGTTGCCTTCATTAATGAAAATCATGACTGAACAGGTTTGTTACTTTATAGTCTGGGCAGCAGACTCACTAGCATGGTTCTTTTTTCCTTAATGTGAACTAGGGGCCAGTTTATGTCCCTGTCAATTCTGCAAGTCCCAGTCGCAATAAGAAAGGAGAAGAGAGAAGAGTGGACTGAATGCACCTCCATATGTTGTTGTTCTGCAACTCCCACCATCCCTGACCATTGACCACTCTAGCCGGGGTAGATGGAAGTTGTGGTCCAATGTCATTTGGAGGAGGCACCATGTTGGCTGCCTCTGACCTAGTGAGCTTGCCATGGGCTGCTGCTCATATGTATGGAGGGCACTGCACTGGCCTGGGTAGCCTGATGATCCAAATCAGTGCCAGCACTTTTGTTCTTATTTTTCAGTTGTACTCTTCTGATTAATTAGCCTTCCAGTTGCTACCATAGTGGGTGTGCCAGGAGGGGGGGATAATATGACTCGAAATTTTCATTACAAACGGTGGTAGCTCAGACTTCCAAGCAGGGCAAGTTTATTGTAATCACTGGCAAACTTTTGAAGTCTGTGAATTACCAATGCAGGTTCAGTTTAGACGACTGAAGTCCTGGAGAGGAAAATTGACAGATTTTCAATAGCAATCTGCAGGCGAACTCGTGAGATCATTAGTCTCTACACTTCATAGTGTCGCTGCAGCCATCCAGAAAAATAATAAATGACATGATTGAAGGCTAACAGTAAGGTAGTGTCATATACCAAATCCCTAGGCTATTTGGGGGACTATACTCATGCCCATCAAATTGATTCTTCTCCCTCATGTGGTTTTACTCCCTTCCCCACTGTGTACTCTCGTTACAGCAACAGTTATGCAAGAACAAATTAGTCCACTGCAAATAAGGTGAAAATACTTTGTACCTTTTTTAACAGTTAAGATTTCCTCACTCAATTTATGTGCTAAATAGTCTGCTATGAATAGAGACTTTTAAAATGGAATGTGTGTTGTGTTAGAGGTGGCCGCTCTTAAATTGTCAGATTCTTCTGACATTTTTTGGACAGTTAAATGTCTTGCTGTGCAGCATATACAATTTTATTGTAATGTCTCTTGACTCTTCAGATTCATTTCTAGTGGACTGTATTTGTTTAATGCATGCAAGCCCAGTCACTAACTGTACTAATTGTAGACACAGACTCTGTTCTGTGACTTCTGCCACTGCTTCCCTCTTGACCAGGGATGTGGCCCTCCAGAGGTTATTGGACTCCCATCAGTCAACATAAATTTTATGAAATAAATTCATGAAAATAAAAAGACAGGATTCAAAATTGAAAATGCTACTTGGCACGCTAACCAATTTGCAGAACATACCAATAATCATAATATTTCCTAAAGTGGTTGTGTTGCCTGAACCGTGGCTCTGGGCTGGAATTGATGTAGACAAACTGAATAGCGGAGACACGAACAATACTAAGTCTGCATAGTGCAACAGTAGGCTTGGCACCGAGATGGGGCTTATCATACCATCCCTGCTTTACAAAGTGCTTCATAACTCAGGGCTCAGGATCACACTGCCAGGGGTCTGTGGTCTGCCTTGTTTGGTCAGAAGAGGAAACTGGGGTGGGCTGGAACTGTTACCTGAGTGAGACAACAATGGATCTATGTACACCTAACCCTAACTCTTGTAGCCCGGAGTGTAGAAAGCAATGAGAAGCAGCACACCTGAGAGGTCCACCCAATAGATCCGTCCCCTGGTGGCCTGTGAAAAAAAGGAAGCCTTTACCCAAAAGCATGTTCATTTCAGACAGTCCTAGGAGATGATAGTGGACTGGATCGAAGCAGGCAGAAAGAAGCCAGTTTTAAAGGAACAGCAGCTTCTTTTGTCAGGGATGGAGTGTAGCTGACTTCAAGAGCCAACAGTGATACAAGTTCTTAATTTATAAAAGTTTCTCTCCTTTCTCACCTTGAGGAGATACTTCATTTGCTACAGGTGACCACCAGGCAAGCTGCAGTTTACAAGCTTGTGATAACTCCTCTTCCATTCCCTCCTTTCTCAGAACAAGGCAAAAGGATGGCGCAGATACGGCCTAATGTGTAGGGGTTTCATGTCAAAGGAATTTTTGCAGTGGAAACTTGGTGTGAAGAAGTCTGCTAATCCCCACATGTATATGACTAGTGAAAAAATGCTCAAACAACTCTTAATGAAATTGATTTGCTAACTACTCAGTAAACTTTAAGGACCTGCATGCTTGCAATGTTTTATTCATGTTTTAATAGAGTTCTCTATTATTAAGTTCAAATATTTTTTAATTAAGAAAGAAGTGCAGCCCTCTGGGTAATATTGCAACCAAGTAGATAGCTGGTAATTAAACTTTTCCGCACGTATAACTAAATTTAAACAATTGTGGATAAATCATTTGAACCTAAGAGAATGCAAATGTCATTATGTGCATCTCTAAACTGGAAAAAATGGCTTTTTTATAACAGGTTTTGTCAATCCGTTGAATGTTTTAAAAGCTTAATAAAAATGCTTCTTATCGTATGGAGAGGATATACAGAAAGACAAGATAAGCTTTTAATTGCCAGCCGAAGTGTTGCATTTAGAAGAATCTTGGGAGCCGTGTGAAATTACTTTTTGCATGAAAAACCCCTTTGAGAATAAAAAGGAACTTCAGTTTGAAATCCGTTTTAGGAAATCCCCATTTAAATATCACGAAACACAAAGGGGCTGTAGAGCACCAGGGCTGTATTTCAGACCAAGGAGAACATTTTCAGGGATCAAGTTGGTAGGTCACATTCTCAGGATTGTGACCTAACAAAGCATTTCTACTTTCCTTTAAACCTGCAGTATTACAAAGTATTCCAAGGAGGTAGCCTTTAAGAGGTAATCTCAGATGTCAGATTACAACCCTGTTCCTGAGAGGAATCTAAATAAAGGTCAACATTACTCATCTTCCTCTTGTGCAGCTGGTCTTTTGATTACAGCATGCTTTCTAGCTGTCCTGTTCACCGTTGCCAATGCAGATACTGTACATTTTACCAAGAAAAAAAGGGGGGGCATTTATTTATTTTGCCAAGAAGAATAATGTTCACAGCAGATATTTTGAGAAAATGTATGGTGAGATCTTGTCCAATGCAAAGCACAAAATCTTGGAAGTTTGGTTTTCTCGCTTTCCAGTAGTTTTTATTGTTTAAAGGAGCCACTGCTCAGACTGGGTCTTGCACTGCCTCCCGTCATTTGCAGCTGGTGACTGCGCAGCTTCCAAGTCTCTGTGATTCCTGGCTGCAGGTGACAGCCAGGTGACCTCCGGCCAGATCCAGTTCCCTACCCAAATTTATAATTACATAGTTGCACCACTGGCAGTCGTGGGGAGCTATTGCATTAGATTCTGTGTGCACCTGGTCTTTGCTTGTAGCATACTGAGCTCCAGGTTGTATATGTTGATTTGGCGGTGGAGAGGGAGATAAAGAGGAAGGTTGTCTTATCTTGTTTTGAAGCATGGAATTAGACTAGTTGGGGTGTCTTTCGACTCCATAGCTTCTATTAAACATGATAGATCTCCTCTCCTCTCTGTATAGGGTTGGCTTTTCTTGATGACTCAGAAGCCGCTGAGGTGGGGTAGCCTCCCACTCCCCAATGGGAAGGAACCCTGTACACTGTTTTTAGCCTAGCTAGCATCACTACCCTAACAAATTTACACAGAAAGGAGCACTGAGCCCATGATAAGAGCAGTCAGCTGTCAGACACTCCCCTCCCCAACACACCTTTGCAGAGGAGGAGGTTACAACAACTGGAGGGTCTCCAGCTCCTTTATGGTATGGCTACCAAGAGTCTGGCCTCAAATGCAGAAAGGTTGATGCAAGGCTACTTGCTTGCTGTGTTGATCAAAACTACACTTTCAGTAAATCTGGTTTATTCCCAGGTGTCAAGGAAAGGGCAGTAGCTTGCTTCATTAAATTCTAGACCTTACAGAACATAAATATTCCATGGGGAAAACTGCTAATCCTTGTACAAAATTCAGAAAGGGCCTTAAGACATGCAATTAACCAAAAAGCAAAAGGACCTGCAAAATAATACGCCACTGTCTTAAAACTTTTTTGTGTACAAATCAATGCTGCAATCATTTCTTGGCCACTTCAGATCATAGAAGAATGAACCCTGGCCAGCGTGCAACAAGCATATATTTTCCCCTCTCTCAGGCATATATTTTCCCCTCTCTCAAAGTACAATGTTCACACCATTCTTTAAATTTCAATATTGTGATTAAAAGTCTTGAGTGCACATTGCTATTTGTGATCAAAAAGGCTCACAGTGTGTGCTAACGTTTGGACTGTTAAAGAACAGAGAACAACATGAGGAATTTCTAAGTTCCTCCCTGTCCCTCAGTTCTTTCAGCCTACTCTTTTTTGCAATATAAAGGAACGCTAATTATTGGTTCTAAGTGAATATAGAGAGAGAGAGAAAGAGAGGAAAGTTGTGGTCCAAGCTGGGGGTTCATTTTGAAAGAATGTTCATGATTGACTCTCAGGTTGGGTAAATGGACCAGGCTTATTTGAATTGTCAAATGCAAAAGGCTTAAGTACACACCCACTTAAAAAAAAGGTTTCAAAATGGATTGTGTGTTTTTTCAAGCATGCCCAAGGGAGGCTTGGAGACTTTGTCTTTCTGAATGTGTAGAAGGTAGCTAGAATGTAATAGGTATTACTGAAATCCAAGTAATAAATTAACATTATGAAAGAACGGGCACATGTTGTGGACAGTTGATTGAGTTGTTGTTATTGTTGTTGTTCAAGCAACTGAGGGGGCAGTAAGTTTATTTTAAAAGCCTTTTTCAAGATTGAGCTGCCAGTGAATAACAACTAGTTATCAACACTAATAAGCCATGATGTTCAGGGTAGATGTAATTTGGCCTAGAAGCATTCAACACTTTGGCATGATTTTCTATGTACCCTGGTGGGGGCTGAAGCTGCTGAAAAGGGAATGGATTTCTGTTGCCATCAAGTGCAGTCTAGGGTGTTAAAAGGCGAATTGCGGACCACTTTATTTGAAAGAGTTTTTGCACCAATTTAAAAGCCATATTCCATTTGTTATTGTGAGTGCAGTAGGGCAAAGAGAGCACTCAGATGTTCAGTGAAACCCCTGGGCTGATGATGATGATGATATATACCCTATCTTTTCCCGTGATGGGAATCAAGGCGGCTTACAGTTAAAATAAGAACTGCTGAAAAACATTTTTAAACCATCATTAAAAATCAATGAAACATTAATAGAATTAAAACTACATACATGCATAAAATAGATTAAAACCATACCAAAAATTACAATAAAAACAGCGTGGCACCAGCCCTTTCATTAAAAGCAATCAGTTCCCAAAAGCCTGTTGGAACAAGAAAATCTTCACCTGCCAGCGGAAGGACAAGGAGGGAGCCAGTCTAGCTTTTCTAGGGAGGGAGTTCCAAAGATTGGGAGCAGCCACCAAGAAGGTCCTCTCCAGCATCCCTACCAAGCATGCCTGTGAGGATGGAGGGACTGAGAGAAGGGCCTCCCCTGAAGATCTCAAAACTCAGACAGGTTTTTATGACTATCTTTCAGATGGCTTGGACCTAAGCCATGTAGGGCTTTATAGGTGCTAACAAGCACTTTGAATTGTGTCCGGAAACAGATGGGTAGCCAGTAGAGCTGTTGTACCAAGGGAGTAGTATTCTCCCTATTGCCATACCATCTGTATAAAATGCAGGTAGAAAGTCTTCCTTATCATTTGAAGCAAACAGGATAGCGCCTGCTTGCATAATTTCTGCGTGAACACCAGACCCCTTCAGAGCTTGGGAATAGAACTGTAGGTACCTGCAGTTCCCAGAAAGCTTTTATGCAGAGTGGCTGCAGCTATATATACAGCTGTGCTTGTTGTTGTTGTTGTTGTTGTTGTTGTTGTTTAGTCGTTTAGTCGTGTCCGACTCTTCATGACCCCATGGACCAGAGCACGCCAGGCACTCCTGTCTTCCACTGCCTCCCACAGTTTGGTCAAACTACCTGACACTTAATGAAATTGAGATTCTGCATTTCTGTGAATTTATCAGACTTAATTCTGTTTTGAGAACTTACTGTTTCACTGGCTCTCATCAGGAAAAAGGGTGCTAGAGAGGGCTTGTGTGAGGAAAAGACTATTGTGAAAGCTAGCAGCTTGCTTTCTCTGGTTGTCTAGGCAACACAGAAGGAAGTTGCCCTCTGTTGACAAGTGCATGCAACTTCACTGATTCTAAACCATGACATTTGCTTGGGAGTAAATCGCATTGGATTCAGTGGGATTTACTTCTGAGTAATTGCAGGGGGTTTGACTACATGACCTATGGGGTATCTTCCAACTCTATGATTCTGTGAATAACAGCTCTTGGTTCAGATCTTGGCCATCACCACAGTGTTCCCCTTTTTCCTTTTTTTTAAAAACAAATGAAAGAATTCCTCAGACCCTTAGCTGAGATTACACATGGGCTGAAGCAGATATTTTAATAAGTAAATGCTAATGTGTAGAACATTTACAGTTTCACTCAGCATGTGCATATTACTTTTCATTTCTTCAGCTCGGGATTTAGTTCTAAATAAACCTACTTGGGGAGGAGTGTTGTGGGAGCTCACAGTAGAATCTTAGTCATGTAATAAACAACGCGCCCACTACTGACTTGTGTTGGTGACAAACTTTGTTTTAACTTTGCCTCCATGCCAGGAGTTAATAGTGCAATCCTTCAGAATTTACTTAGAAATAAGTCCTATTGAGTTTGGTGGTTATTTCAGGTAAACAAGTGTAGAGCTTTAGCCCAAACTTGGAAGTCTTACATCAAAACATGTTCTGTCTTGAAGCCATAGTCCTCTCAATTCTCCCCCCCCCATAGAAATAAATATGAGAATAAATAAATAAATAAACGGATGATCTGGTTTATTTTAATTCATTGGATTATAGTAATTAACGAACCTTGCAGTGTTTGCAATCTATCCTAGTTCAATTAGTTTTCTCATCTCTTATACTCATTTATACAGTATTAATCAAACATTCCTGGCAGCTTTATACACCATGCAAGTCTCAAAACTACTAGAATACAAGCTGTCCCACATAGCTGTATTTTTATTCAATGTCCTTTCTGTTAAGTTGTCGATGCAGTTATTATCCATAGCAGAAGCTGGTGTGTATATTAATGAACGCTTTTCCCTGCTTCCCTTGCAAGAAATATTGGATCTTTTCAACTGCTGTAGGAAAGTGTGCATGTCTTCTCCATAGTGACAGAGGCGTAGGAAAGTCAGGTGGTACCTGGTGCGGAAAATTTCTTGTCACCCCCCACACACATTGATTTATTTTTATTTTTTTGCCTGCAGAAATGGTTTTACGTTATTTCATATTTTCTTACAAAATAATAATAATAATAAACTTTTATTTTTATCCCACCCTCCCCGGCCAAAGTCGGGCTCAGGGTGGCTGACATCAGATACATAACATTGGTATAAAATCAAACAATAATTAAATCACCTCCTAAAAACATGTCAAAATCAAATTAAAATCTAATTAGATGGCTTTCCGCAAGGTTAGGGTTGGGAACAGTAAATGTTCCAGTGAATTGAAATTTCAGCCTTCACGACATAGGAAAACGGCCAAGTAAACAGCTGTTTTCGTGGAGGAGGGTCAAGATATTAACTGATATGCATGAAATTTCATATATAGCTATATAATCCCTAGTGTAGTAAGATAAGACCTTTGGAGCAGACATTTTCCAAAAGAAAAGTTTTTTATGAACTGCCCTAGTAAGGCAGTAATTGTTTCTTGATAATTTGTCACACACCCCTTCCTACGCCCCTGCATAGTGATTCCTTCCAGTCCCACCCTCACGTTTCATTTCAATACAATTCATAGGAGTATGACTGGAGGAACTACCAGCCGAGCAACATGAGTGCTTCTGAACTGCAGATGTTGGCTAGTATGAAAAGGCAACAGAATGAAGAGCTAGAAGATAATGGACCTTCACATGGGTTGAGTGCATCTCAGATAGACAACTGTAATATCAGCATCAGTGCAAGCAGTGATGACACAACCACCTGGAACTCATGTCTCCCAGCGGTAAGCTTGAGCATGCCTTCTGTATGTTCTCCTGGTGGAGGCCCTAGTTCTTCTGGGTTCATTTAAAGGTTTGTGTTGGCTTGAGAAGGTTCCTAAATTCTATAGATCCTGGAAGTATATATGTCCACATAGATGCTCATGGCTCATGAGTGAACTCTGCAGCAATGCATTACTGAGAAAACTTTCCAGTAGTGGCAGTTAAGGTTCTTAGGAGAGTTTCAAACATACTCAAGAGGCCTTCCATGGAGTAATAATGGGCAGGGTGCAGCTACAGCATCTGTGGCAGATGGCTCTGTTTAAATGCCTCCAGCAACAACAACAAAAACCCATCAACTCCTAAGGCAGTCAGTCACACTGCCGAACAGCTCTAACCATTAGGCTGTTTTCTCCTAAAGTTTGGCCAAAATCTGTCTTCCTGCAGTTGCCACCCAGAGCTTCTGTTTCTGCACTCTGGATAACTCTATTCCATTGGCTGTTGTCACTGAAGATAGATGCTTCTGAAACAACTCAAAGCTACTGCTAGAATGACGTGGGACCTGTCTTTCTGAATATGAATGTATATTGAGATACATGCTGTCTATTCCTGAGCATGTTTTCTCAGCACCCCTCTATGTTCAATGGGCCTTACTCCTAAGTGTGTCTAAAGAACAGGTTGAACTATTAGACCATCAAGCCCAAATATAGCTTACCGTGACTGGCAGAGGTTCTTAAGAGAGTGAGTCAAAAGGTCTTTCCCATCACCTGCTAGCTTGATCCTCTTAACTGGAGGTTTAAAGTATTGAACCTGAGATCTTCTGCATACAATGCATGTGCTGTTATTGCTGAGCTTTGTTTTCGCTCCAAAAGGATTTCAGTATTACTCTATATCATTCCTCAAAAGCAAGCGATCGGAGTAGAAATCCTTTATTTTTGCAAAGTGGGCGGAGAACCATAAGCTACCTTTTAAGCTGAAATATTTTTTTCAGGCTAGAAAGATAAGGTTTGAATATTTGTCTTTTCCTTGGGGGAGGGGACGATTACAACATTTATGTTGACTTGAAAGTGTCCTAATGTTCAGTATAATACATACTTTAAAAATACTATATTGCAGAGGGAAGAATGGCACTCATTTTTTATATCCCAAAATCCATGGTATTTCAAAAATGCTCTGCTGCCCATTGTAGTTATCATCCCTTTCCTTTATGGAAGTTATAGCCAGAATGCAGAATCTACTCAGCTCTCCAGAGGCAATTAAGAATATGTCCGCTCCAGCACCTCAGCAATTTTTTTGTATTATTTGTTCTGTATGAAGCTTGAACAATCACAATCTATTGTAATAAGATGCTCTACTTCCTTTGGAAGGAAGTAAGCAGTTTTGTTACGAAATAGCCATTTACTGCTTTGCTCTTAAGCACCACCCATGCCACTCACCAGACATCACATCCTTCTCCACCAGCTTTTTTAGTTCCATGATGTGATCCTGAACATGCTGCATATAAGTTTAGTCTCACAGCAACTACAGAAACTTAGGTCTGTGTTAGATGGATAAAACAGCCTAGTCCAGGCATAGGCAAACTCGGATTATACATGCCCATTTTAGTTTTACATAATTTTAGAACAAAAATACTCAGAATAAAATGTGTCCTGGCACTTAGCAAAACTCATGTTTGGGTTCAAAGTGAGCACTTTGGACTAATGTGTCTCTCTTGTTTTTTTAAGCTTTAAGCTATAATGAACTGCTCATTTAAAAGTATAATTAGATGTAGCTGCAGCTAGTGATGAATGTTTTGTGGGTGCCTCTCTCTACAGAAAACCAGACCTCTTTATGGATTTTTCCCCTTTCTGCATTTTTACCTTGAGACCAAAATTCTGTTAAGACACTTTTCAAACAAATGAACCATTCAGAACCCAAGTAATCATTCAGTGGATTCTGATGTTGCCTATCTTTACGCATTGCAACCTGTGAACTTGACTTTTGAAACTGTTTTGGTTCAGTTTAGCGGAGAGTATAAAGTTTTATGCGATGTCAAGTTGACAACGCTGGCAATTGAAATTCGTTGCTTGTCCAAAAAGCCACTGAGGAAAGTACAGCTGAAAGGCAAGTTTCCTTAAGCTGTCCTTCCAACATGCTTCAGCTTTTTGCCTAGTAAAAAACCTTTCCGTATGAAAAGTTGACTCTATTATTCTTTTCCGAAGCCTGCTTGATTCCATTCTTCTTTCCAAAGTGGGCAAGTATAAATGACCATTGCTACCAATTTTTGCCATTCTGTAGATCTGCTGACTCAAGAGTTCTCCCAACCGCGTTTATTTTGGTGACTTCCGTAGCAATGTAAGGCAGGTAGCAAGGTAACACATCCAGACTATATCCACAATTGTACATGCATCCAGTTTGCACCTACAATTCCAGATCCATCAAGTGAAACGCTGGCAGGAGTCTGCTTCCTTGTGCAAATCTCATTAACTGGATTGGGGCAGATGTTTGGCAAAGTCTGGAAGCCAAATGACAACTCTGTGCCTCAGTGTTCAGAAAATTATGCATAGAATAATAGAATTGTCAAGTTGGAAGGGACTGTGAGGATCATCTAGTTTAACCCCCTGCAACGCAGGAATCTTTTCCCCAACCTGGGGCCTGAACCCATGACCTTGAGATGAAGAGTCTCGTGCTTTACTGGCTGAGCTATCCCAGTAGGACATCTCTCACCCCCACCCACAAACTCAGTCATGTTCATTCATGTGAGAGGACAGAAGGCCTATTTCTGCTAATTCCTGATGTTCAAAATCAATGAGTAATTATGAGACTGGAAATGAAATTGTGAGACCTGACAGCATAATACATATTTCTGATTACTGTCACTTTCCACTTGTGTTCTGCAACTATGAAGGCTATAGATTCTGAGGTTTGTAATATGTGACCTTCCAGACGGCCCTCTCTGGAATGAATTAAGAGTTATCTGTCTTTTAAGAGAATTAAGAGTTACCATATGTCAGGAGTGCTCTGATGGTGTTTCCTGCTTGGCAGGGGGTTGGACTCGATGGCCCTTGTGGTCTCTTCCAACTCTATGATTCTATGATTCTATGATCTTCTGCATCAAACAAAAGGCATCTCACTGGCATCTCACCTCAGGTTAAGATTTAAGGTACATGCCCATTTTGGATGAAAACACCATGGAACTATTCACTCATTACTCATGTGAGGGCAGCGGCATGTTTTCTCTGGAATGGGGGGGAGCTTTTATCCCCACCCCTGACTTTGCATCTGTTTCCTTCAGCAGCAACACTGTGTGTGGTTGTGTGTAAGGAAAACTTGATACACAAGCTCCTGCTTACTTGTAGACCACCGTGCAATTGGGACACCTACACAGCCAAAATGTGCACAGTTGCTCTAAAGGGCAGATGTGATGTTGGCAGCAGGTCTAGAAGTCATCACATGCAAATTAATCATCATTGCATGCAAATAATGCATGAATAGGGCTTATGAGTTTTTTCCATTCTGTCTGCGATCTTGAATTTTTGCTGTTAGGCAAGGCAAATTTTGACTCACTATTTGTTCTCTTTTACCACTCACAGCTCTAGGGCTGATGAAAAGTAAACACCACATAAGAATTAAGTTTTATACAAGTGAAGCAAAACAGCTGTGCCCCAATGTCATTTTGTATTCTGCAGTGTGCAACTGCTCTAATACGTGTGTTTAACAATGAAGGGAACTTATCAATAAGGGGACTTATTTGTAAAGTTTTCCTTGCATTGATGATCCTGGAGAAAATTGTATTTTGTGCATTCTTCTCTTGTGTGAAACAATAAAATCTTGTCTTTTCCAATTAATCATATTTTCCCCACTGTTACTGGCTCATCAAATCTTTGCTAATTTTTTCCATATAGATTATAGGCAGCTTCTCACCAGAAAACAAGGCTTTCTGTTCTGAATATTGGCTAATTTTACATAACCTCTTTGTCCCTTGGCCTAATCTATGGCAACAGCACCACCAGAAGGCTGTTTTTTGTCTCTCATTTATCTTTGCTGCAAGTTTCAGTTCATATGCTTTGTACATTCCTGAATAATAAATACTCAGCTTTATGTATTCAATTACTTTTCCCATGTTCTTTGACCTTAGTCCTATACCAGGTTTAGCATTTTCATCTGTTATGCAGCTTGATTCTTTATTGCCTTTCTATTCGTATCTTTAGTCATATTTGGGGGTTGGGAGTAGAATTGTCTCTTGGCCTGTGAAGATACCAGGATGCAAGGCAAATGCATGAACAGATGCTCTCAGGCAACTTACAAAAGTGATATAATAAAAACTATACTTTCTAGCCAGTGATAGTTTACCAAGAAATGGAATGTAATAACTAGGCTGTCAGGGGAAAAAATGTTGGAAGTATAAATTGTTTAGCAGCTGCTCCAAACTGTCAGTCCAAAATGAACATAATAGCTTTGAGAACTACGTATTACTCTGCTTAGCTGTCAGGTGTAATAATTTCTTTAAAGTGACTTTTAAATCTTCTTAAAATAGAAAAAATTGCCTTGTTTCTAAATCAGGCTCTGAGCATTTTTCTGAAATTATGAATATTTAAAATGAGAATTTAAATGTTAAAATTGAAATCGATTATACCTAGTGTTTTGGTGCATGTGGCCATCTGATGAAAATACAGAAATTTGCAAAAGTGAGAGAGGAAATGCAAATGATTGCTATGGATTAATATTAGCAAATCATAAATATACTCGGACTTTTCTCCCATCCTTCAGACCAGCGTGACGTTACTTTCCTTTCATAAATACAAAATGTTGTATTACTTTCCTGACTTGGGGAGAGCACCTATATTAAGGCATGGTCATTCTACATGGACTCTCCCATGGTTGCCCTTCCCTCCTCATTCCTCCCCTCCCTTTGGTGACCCCCGCCATTAGGAAGTAGGGCATCATCTATTTACTTTTCTAACTCTGTAAGCACTGCATATATATTGATTGTGTGAAATGGTTAATAATAGCTTTGAGACTGAAAGAACATTGGCAAAATACATTTCTCACTCCTGCTTCTTGTCTTCCACAGCCTGTCAATCAAGGGTGTCACTATCAGAAAGAAATGAACCCTCTTTCCCATTCCAACCCACGGTAAGCTGCTGTTTATAGCCCAGGCAACAAGGATGTGTTCGGAATGTTCTAAAGAACCGATCAATATGACTTTTCTTTGGTAGACTCTTAAATCTTGTTTTCAGCTATTGTGCCTGAGAAAGAGATGTCCACCCTCTCCGCCTTCTCCACGCACACATGAAACTTGGTAGCTGCTAACATTTATGTGTGCATGTCTGAATGTGAGAGGAAGACAGGCAAGGAGGGGTGCAGATGTGGGGTAGGACAGTGTTTGTGGTAGGGTCCTTATTCCTAGAAGCCGCAATGCAACGTTAATGTTGACATTGGAAAAGATCCGTATTGGAAAGCACTGAAAGAATTGTCTTTGGTGCTGGTCATGTAATGAAACGCTAGAGGGGACTGGCAATTTTGGCATAGGGCAGTTGTTTTCAAACTTCCTACTTTCAAGGGTCCCTTTCTTGAATAACTTCACTGGACTTGGGATCCGAAACAGCTTTGAGGGGTTCAGTACTGCTTGGAGTGGCAAACACAAGAAGTCCTAGAATTCCTATCCCCACACTCGTGCTTGTTCCGCTGCTTTTCCCTGGGGAAATCCGCAGTCCGCCGCTGAATTGGAACTATCAGTTTCTCTGCAGATTCAGCGGCATACAGTGGGTTTTCCTGGGAAAAGTGGCGGGCCAAGCAAAAACCACTCGGATATGTGCCTAGAAAGGATGGGACAGGCGGAAAACCTTTTGGACCTGTGCTTTCTTGGCATGGGACAAGCAGAAGTGTGAGCAAGCCCTAAATTGTAGGTGACTTCTCAGCGAAAGAACTGGCACCAGGAAAGGGGGGGGGGCTAGGAGAGAAAACCCACCCCCACAGGGAACCTTTTATGCTTGTGTCTTTTACCGGGGGGGGCAGGGTTCCCTATCCCTTACGTTTTAGGCGGCAGCTCTGCATAAGATTCTTATTATAAGACTCTTATTATAAGAGCCATCTAGAAAAGCCATTAAGAAATGTCCTCGTGGCTTTGCTGGGAGACTCTTTCGAAGAGCTGCCCCTGGGGGAAATGGAGGGGGGCGCAATCCCCGGTGGGGACACACAACCCGAGGTAAAAGAGAAGGCTGGGATTTTGTGTCCCGCTCCCAGTATCTCTGGGAGCTACTCTTTGAAACAGCCTGCTTTTAAGCCACAGAGAAATGTCTCTGTCGCTTTGCTAGGCACCGCATTGAAGAGCTGCCTGGATTGGTTCAGTAAGGAGTGAAGTCATTTTCCAGTTCCAAGGGAAATAGTATAACTCACTTCTAAGCCAATCTGATGGGAGCCAAGGGAAGTTCACCTGTCTCCCTTATTTCTGCATCAATCTCTGCCGCAGCAATGGCTTGCGGAGCATACTGTAGAATATTCAAGGGGCACAGACATTCACATGGACCTCTGGTCTAGGCTCTTTGGGTTTCTGTGTGAACTGAGAATGCACACCCAAGCCTCTTCTACAGCCACATATTGCAGCTGAAAAAGCTGTAATGGAGGAGAAGCTAGCTTTTAGGGGTTGTCCTCAATTACCGATATTCTCATTACAGAAACCTAATAAGCTTCCAAGAAACCCCAGGATTCCTTCAAACAGTTTGAAAACCTCTAGCCGAGAGAAAAATACAATTTGAGGAGTCATGCTGACAATTCACAAACATATCAGAAGAGGAAAGAAGAATAGTATATATCCATTCAAGTCAGAACAAAATGCAGTGGGCTTAATTCTGCAGATTGAGGTTTAGTTTAGTTCCATTTAGGGATTCAAAAGCATACAGTATATCGAATGTCCTGATCCACAGCTCTCGCCTTCCCCTGCATGTCCCACTCAACCACTTCAGTTGATGGAATTAGCACTACTACAGGGGCTACATAATACTCCTGGGTTTGTAAGAATTCGATGGTTTAGTCAGTGTGACAGCACCAAAACTTCCAAACTCCCTGCCTGTTGAGTTCAAGCAGGTGCCTTCACTGTACTCTTAAATTTAGACAAATCTAGTTTAGACACGCACTTCAAAAGTTGAGGTCTGTTTTAGTATTTTAATTTTGTCTGGCTGTATATTTTTCTTGATTTTCTTTTATTTTTTGCAAAGTGCTTTGAGGGTTTCTTTTCTTTCAATCAAACTGCATACATTTTATGAAATAAATAAATGTATAGATCGGAACTCATCTATCCAATAGATCTTGCACTTAATCAGAATCATGAAACACAGTTCTTGGTATTTCAAACCTGTCAAAATAAGAATTTTAATGTGTGTATTGAGAGAAAACAGGCCTTGAAATAGGTATTTGGAGAAGTTTTTAAAGGTACAGATTCATGGGGAAAGGGAACAGAGCAGAATAATAGGTTAAAACATGCAAAGGTGCCATGGATGAGAAATAGGAAGATTCATCCACTCCTGGTTTTTGTTTCGAGGTTAAAGCTAACTGTCTCCAAAGGCATATCTGTGCAGCTCCATCGGAGGAGTGGGATGTGCGTGTTTCAGCACACCCAACGTACTTCAGGACACACAAGAAGGGGTACTTCAGCCCATATTGGTCCCCTGCCAATCGACAGCTGATGGTAACCATATGGTCGCCTTTCCACAGTGAGCGGAGGGATGCCCAAAGGGACAAAGTGACAAATTGCCATATAAACTGCCTACAACAGCAGAAATACATTGTAGAGGGTAAAACAGGCCAGACTGAGAAAGGTGAGAGTTTAGCTTTAGAGCTGAGAGCTGCAGAACACATGAAGCAAGAGCAAGGCTCCCAGATGGAGGCAGGACCGTGTCCAACCCGGAATGTTTTCACATCTGACACTCAGTGCACCTTGAAGCCTCTCTCACGCTGTTGCATGCACATGTTCACATCGTTAATGTGAGGCACAGAGAACGTTCATTCTTGACTATGTAGATATTAGTATTTCAAATGTAGATTTGAGAAATTAAACCAATTTAAAGCTCATTGGTGAAAACGCCACAAGTCTGTCTGGAGTTGTAGATAGCTGTGTTTAGTCGTTATGTAATATTTTTGCTGAATTTTTTGTTTGTATGTGATTAATGTTATAGGCTCTGTGGGGCAGAGTGTACACCAGGCATAGGCAAACTCGGCCCTCCAGATGTTTTGGGACTACAACTCGCATCATCCCTAGCTAACAGGACCAGCGGTGAGGGATGATGGGAGTTGTAGTCCCAAAACATCTGGAGGGCCGAGTTTGCCTATGCCTGGTGCACACCATAAGGCTGCAACTGAAAATACCTGTTCTTATTTTCAGCTTGTGCTACATTGGGGCTGGCTCCTATCTAGCTTTGAATGGAAGTCGTTTTCTACCTCTTGATGTAGGGGTTTCCTCAGTGTTAATCATATTCTAAAATAAGTTTTGTTTATTTGGCTTCTGGCCAGAGGTGTGCCTAGGATCCCTTGCGTTCTTGGCAAGGAGCTGTATCAGCGCTGGCGCCCCCAGAAAAAATTGACTTTACCTCAGTAGCTGCATTACAGATCAGTACATTTCACACAACCCAAGTGTCTGGAATAAGGGCAAGGTTGGAAGGGCAAAATAAATTCACACACCTTTGTGCCACGGTGTGAGAAGGATGGGAAGCTTCTCCCATATTTGATCTTGTCACGGCATATATGCATCATGCAGATTTTTGCGCCTGCACCCCCAGTGGGGGCCAGTTTCACTAACCCCTCTGCTTCTGGCAGCTTTCCAATATACATCGCTTTTCCCTTTTAGGCAAAATCATTAATTTCCCAACATTTGCTCACAATATACCATCTAAAACTAACGTTTATCTCACTGATAAGGCCTGGAATTGATTCCACCCCTTATCAAACACTTTTGAAATCAGTTCCTTTTTATAATCTCAGATATTGTGGCATAAAGTCTCTTTGAGCGTGAATTCCACGTGACATACAGCTGCATGGAGGGGGGAGCAGGGTTGCACCCACTAGTACCACTCAGTTGTCTTGCCCCTCAACCCCTACCATCCATCTGCCCATTTATTTGGGCACTTTCATCTTCAAACCCATTTGATTCCGTATGTGAGCCTATAGAGACAGAACTATTAACATTTAGGAAAATGGCTGTCGGCCAAACTGAGCCATGGGATGCAGCGGGGCATAAATCAAATGCATAACAAGATGGCTCCTCTCTGCAATGTGGCCTAAATTGGGTTCACGGTTTCTGGCAGACAGGTTGACAATGGGAAACTAGCTCCATCCTCTCCCACAGGCATCTCTGATAGAATTGTTCTTGTAAGGAAAAGGAAGGGAGCTCTCAACATTGGTTCATCCTTTGGCGAGCAAATGTTATGTACTCCTTCCACTCTTGACTTTTCGTGGGCTGCTTCAAGGCAACTGATTAGTCACTATATGAAACGAGATGTTTCCAACACTACAATTCTATGATTCTATAAATACTGAGGCCTTTTGGTTGTCTTAGATTTCCACCCTCTGTTTTCATTGGACAGATAGCAGGCTGTTGTTTTTCATTCTGAAAATAAGAATCGAAGCTTAGACAGTGACCTTCCCAAAGTTACTAGTATGCAGTGTTATTGTTTTAAAAGGGGGGGGGGAATCTAAACCTATCTCTCCCAGTCTTTTTATCCACTGTGTCCAGGTGAAATTTTATTCATTTTAGTACTTTGAAACACATGCTGCAGCCCAGTGAAATTTGGAGCACATGGATTGAAGGTCTTCTGTTCCCACTGTAGCCTGTGGAATTAATCACATATATTCCAAAACACTCCATTGTGGCTTCAGTCCTGGGTGGACCTGCTAGGGAGTAGGTTTCATTGACCTCAGTTCAACCTACTTCCCAGTGAAATGATTTGCTTATTTATTTGATATCTTAAAATACTGCCTTTCTCTCAAGGCGCCTTACAACATTTAAAAACAATGTTATAAAATAGGAAATAAAAACAAACAAGCTTAAAAACAATAATTGAAATACATCAGAACACATTTTTAAAAAAACTGCATTTACAAACAGAATTGCACAGCTTAACTGTGTTGGAGATTTCCTTTTTTTTTAGTTATCTCCCAAAAAAAAAAAACCATGGTGAGGGGAAGCATAGTAAAGATACAAACATTGTGTTCCAACCACCTCACTTTATAGTCCTGAATTTATTTATTTATTTTATTTCTGAGATGCACAGGCAATCCGTAAAACACCTGACTTGTTATTGCCTCCATAAATTCAGTGGCCCTTGTGAACTGCCAGAAAGGTGTTACTGGGCTGTAAATATAGAGGATGACACAATTATGAGGTCAGCTTACATCATGGTATAAAAACTGGAGGAGATGAATATAGTAAATCTGTTATATATAGCCTGAAAAGGCAGGGTCCACGTTGCTACTCTCTTTAAAACAGAAAAAAACTGAGCTGTTCTTCCTGGAAAGGAGTGATAGTGTTCCAAAAAGGAAAGAAGGAAGAAAAATTATTGCTTCTCCAAGTCTGTGATCTAGAGGTATTCTTTTAAAACCTGTTCATAGAATTTCCTCCTATAAAGGAGAAATCAGAATCCGACGTTCTTGGGAAGCACATCTTGGAATCAAAAGAAGATACACAGAAAACCAAATGTGATTTGGAAAATGAACATAATGTGTATTTGCACGTTATACCAAGACAACTCAATCAAAAGTCTAAGAGACTTAATGAGCAAGCATTATATAGGATGTTACCAAGGGGTCAAATGGAGAGGGGCAAAGAGCCTGGGAGACACATTTTCAGCAAGACTAAATCCCTTTAAAAGGAAGTATATTTTAAGAGTAGTCAGTGTTATTTTTATTTTTAAAGCTATAATAATAATAATAATAATTTTTTATTTATACCCCGCCCTCCCCAGCCAAGGCCGGGCTCAGAGCGGCTTACAAGCAATAATAAAAACAAGATGAGTGATTACAACTTAAAAACAAAAATAAAATACAACATTAAAATAATGGAACATTAAAATATTAAAATGGAGCCTCATTGCAGGAGAAGGAAAATCCATATCCATATCCATTTGATCAACACAGGTGAAACTACAGGTTTTTTTATATGAGCAGAGGGATTTCTCCATTTGACATATATGCCTAGCGGATGGTCCGTTTAAGTGTTTGTATCTATCAGTCAGCCAGTGTGTAGAACTTGATGTACCAGGTTACAATCGATTTCCTGTCTCTTAATGGGCTTAGGGAGACCATGAAAAGGAATGGGGTAAGATGATGGTTGCTCCAAGAAGTTCTGTCCAGCAAACTCTGTAACTGCCATAGATTCCTTCTTATGAACCACTGATCCAGCCTTCCATGTATTTTTGGACTAGAACTCCCTTCAGCATGCATGGCCCAGTGGTCAGGGATGATGGGAGTTGTAGCGCAAAACACACTAAGGGCACCAGGTTGGGGACAGGTTACTGGTGCCATGCTGATTTTATTGTAATTATTTATGTGGTTTTAATAGATTTACACACACAGAGAGAGAGAGAGAGAGCGATACCAATGTTTCATTACTTTTTAATCAGTGTTTTTCTATGTTTTAATGGTTTTTATTTTTATCTGTAAGCCTTCTTGAGTCCCACTGGGGGGGAGGGGAGTGCGGTATAAATAAATACATAATAATAATCTCTCTCTCTGCTGTTTGGAACTTCTCAGTGTAGATGCCTCAGATCCAGTACTGTTCTGTCAAGTCTTCCGCGAACAACTCACACAGTAAACCTTTCTCTTTCATCATCCTCTTCCCAGAACAGTAGCTACACCAAGTCTGTTGTAGTAAAAAACACAAAATGGTTTATGGTGATGTGGGTGCCAATGTTCCTCTTGGCAGCCAAAACAATGGTGGTCACCATCTTCTCCTGGAAAGCCCTCTCTGTGTGTGACCTAAGTCAAGATGCAGTGTCATACGAAGGAGACTTTGTGAGGGAACTGTGACCACCAACCATTGGTGGCCAAGAAGGGAGCAGGTGCCACCTACCGCAAAAAAAAAAGGTGAATCGGGTGGCCATCGTCAATAAAGCAAGTTTGCCGAGTTTGCCAAAACGAGTCTTTCATCAGTAGCCACTGGTATGCAAGAACTAAAAATGGCTGTTGCTCCCAGCTTCTTGCAGATGTTAAGAAGCAGGTTCCTCCTATCTGTCTCTTAGGAAATCCAGCACTCTTTCCCACCACTGCTCAGCATCCTTCTTCAATTTGCTGCCTTTCCCTCTTGCTAGGGTTGAGCTGTGCCCTGAGAGGAGGGTATTGGGTGAGCCCAGGATCAGCTCCAGGTCACACATGTTGGTTCGCAAATAGACACCAAGGCTTGTGGCAGCCATTTTCTATCCTTGCAACAGCATGGCGTAGTTAGCATTTGGGGTTAATGATGAAAAAAGCTGAGGTAAAGTTAATGGGGGTTTTTTGGAAAATGTTTCCAAAAACAAAGTAATGTTCTGTCACTTTCTATTTAGGGAAGCATTTTTATAAACCTTGGCTCTGCCTGCATCTCGCCAGCTGTCCTAGAATTGAATCAGTGTCATTCCAGGCTCTTCCCAAGTCACCAACTGAAATTCATGCATCTAAAGATCAAACAGCTGTTTTGGGTTGTTCTTGTTTTTTAAGTAACTGCAGAAGCAAGCAAAGATGGAGCATCAATATTTCAGGGCGTTTTGGTCTCTCAGTCAAAGGAAACTTACCGTGTGACCTCCAATGCAAGGCAAATTTCTACAAGTTTTGAGTCTGGCCTATAGAAGAGGACTTATAGAAGAGTCAGAAGGGTCATTTGAGGCTGCCTAGTCCAGCTTGAGCATAGGATCTGCCTTTCAGGATGCAGTTACAGCATCCCTGAGAGATGGTTTTCTTTCTTCTGCTAAAATACCTCCAGCAAAGGGCAGCCCACCAGCTCCCAGACTGACCCATTGTCAAAGAGTTCTTCTTAGTAGGGGAAATGGCTCCCTTGAAATATCCACCCATGTGCCTAATGGCCACATTTTTTGAAAGAAATTTCACTAATACATCACATTTTTTGTTTGTCGCTTTCACTAATATACGCATTTTATGCACCCCTTGACCCAGTATGTGCTTTTTGTACACGTTACTCGGCTACAGAAAAGCATTGCAAAATTTGGAGAAATGTGGATTTCAGCTGTGTTTAGCTTCACAGGTAGTTTTGTAAAGTGTAAATTAGGTAGGTTCACTTTTAAATGTGAGCTGAAATAAATACCTTCCCCGTCCCTACTATGCACATGCTTTTACAGAGTAATCCAAATGCATCTTGTATCATCGTTTGTCCAGGTTTGCCACCTGAGCAGACGAGAAATAGCACACATTCTCTTGCTAGCATACGGTGGTCTTGAGCAACAGTTCCTTTGCCCAAAACACAGCCGTTCTTCATCCTTACTCTATCGTTTTTGTCTTGTGATGCTTTCAGATAGCCACCCTACCTCCTTCTGCAAAGAAGCTAATGGCAAGGCAACAACGCAGCTAGGACTATAGTCAGATTCAAGTTGTTGGAGCACATATAATTAGGAAGGAAGAGGGGTCCTGAAAAATAGCCACACCTTTCTTTCATGTTGAAGGCTAATTCACTACAGAATCTTAAGTGGACAGGAAGCATCAATAATTACACAAACCAGTGTTTTAATTGTTCCCCTTGTAGCAGAATGTTCACATGCCAGTTGAGCCTGGGTGACCTGGTTACAGCTAATGGGGATGCACAGCTTTCCTTGGAGCTTGTTAGGGCAAGAATGTCTGCAGCTGTTTTCTTCTTTGACTGTAGTTAACAGTAGCACATGAGACCCTAGATTGTAACACGCCTGGCTCTCGTTCCAGTTTGCCCTTGCATTAACTTAGCCACGGTGCAGACAGTATTCAGATCTTCACTGTTTTGTCCCTCTTGTTTACGGTGCTGTATCGGAACACAACAGTTTGCTACCTAAATTATTTAATGTACTCTTGAGTGCCAGGCTCTGAATCAACTTCTTTTCTGTTTTTGCATGAACCAGTGATTCCTCCATTGAAAGCATGGCCACTGGGACTGCTGTCTTGAATCATAGTGCACATTAGCAACATATCCATCAGACACCCTAGATGGCAAAAAGAGAGAGGCTGGTGCTCTGATTACCAGTTGCTGGAAGATGCAAGGGAGTGGGGAATGCTCTTGTGTTCAGACCATGCTTGTGTGGATTCCCACAAGCATCTGGTTGGCCACTGTGAGAACAAGATGCTGGACTAGATGAGTCACTGGCCTGAGCAAGCAAGCTCTTCTTGTGTTCTTCCGTTGCCTCAACTGTCTGTTGCGGTCACAGCAGTCAGGGTGACGTGCCACAATTTCAAAAGGGAATATTAAAAATACTGCAAAACATTTCAGAACGGGTACAGCAGATGAGGTTTTGAAAACTACTCGGCCCAACAAGTCAGGTGATGGAAGAGGGGGCCAACTGAATTCCCCAAGGAAAGAAGTAATCTAGGTATGGCCCTCTCCAGTGTCTCAACCAGCCAGGTTTCCCCCACTGTTGTAATGTAGAAAGGAGCTTCTTCTGCATGGGAGGAGATGGTTCATTAGGTATGTTGGACCCAAATCATAATGGTAATAATCAGCACTTTCATAATATACACATGCAGTAGATGTACTCCAAGAATGTGGTCTCTGTTGATGTGTCAAGGCTAGTTGATGTTCAACTTTCCAGGATCGATTGTAATTCCCCCAGTTGCTTATATAGACAGTAATAGCACTAATCAGACTGTTTGAAGTGCATTGCAGTTGTCTGAAATTTCCCTACAAACCCTGTGTCTTGTCTTAAATATTACACCTAGCAACTCTCTTTAGAGCACTTTTTTCCTATGGTGTACAAAGGACCAAATAAAACATTCCCTAATGTTTACTATCTTCTTAAGAGTTCTTGCCAAAATGAGGTCCCTTAAAAACATTGTACAGCAAATATATAAGTAAGCATTTATTTATATTTCACGAGAGCCTCAACTACAATCCGAGCTGAGAAATCAACACTACTGAGGGGTGGGGAGTGATGAAGATTTAATAGCAGAACAGCTCAAGGTTGAATGTGTACATTAAAAAAAATGAATTCAGCTATACCAAAAAGGCATATTCATTTTTATGATTCATTAGATGAGTGAGGTCATATAACTTCATTAATCATATGCAACAGCCTACACGATGTTATGAAGTATCAGAGAACTATCTTGCAAATGCCAAAATAAGCGAGCAGCAATAATGTATCACAAAATGTACTTTCCTTTTATATTGGGCTTGTTCACTAATTCACAAAATTCAATAATTTGCAACAGGGCTGTACAACCATTAATCTGAATTAGTACTGTTCCACTGTATTCATCAGCCCTGCTCATGCATCAAAAGAAATAGGATAATAAAGAAGATAGGGGATCAGAATTGTCTCTAATAGTTTGGAGACTTTGTCATCTGAGTAATTTATATGGCATGGGGGAGAAGGATATAATACCCTTTGGCATATTCACACTAAAGTCTTGTATTGGTTTATTTCTTCTTCTTGGGAAACTTTGAGAATTTTAGGGAGATCCTTAATCCCCTTTCCTAACAGATTTACTAAATTAAAACTAAACTATTATTCTTATCATGTTATGATGGACACCATCATAGCTAAAGAAGTATAAAACCAATGTAGGCATGTAATTTATTTACACCAGTCTTTATTTAAATAAGCCCACAAAAGCTGCTAGCCTGACTTCTTTTTCTATATATAACTAACTTGCTAATAGGGTAGTACTTGCCGTAGTAGCCTTCAGTGACCAGCATGGATACACAACCCTTTCCATTCCAATAGAAATGGCTGCTTCCTGTGTTGAGTTGGCACATTAACTTTGTTCACAAATGGGGGGTGGGGGGGCAGGCATAGTGTTAGACAAAAGTATGTCCATTTGTGAAAGCAACATCAGTTTGTGCTATGTGTGGGTTCATACCCAAATCCGTCTGGTGCAGAAAAAACAAAAAAGGAGGGATTTAATGTTTAAAAAACTACATTTGAGCAGCATCCTGGCTACACTGAAGTTATCAGACGCTGGACACTTGAGGAATAGGTGGTTTGTGTTGCTTCCTCTCTAGCCAGCTATAAGAAGCTACTCTTTGATATGAACATGATGCATTCAAAACATTTATTTAACATAAGTTGTTGCATAAATCAAGTTATGAAATGCAAGAGAATACCATGGAAAGCCATTTAAAGATATTTTGAAAGAGAAGGGGGAGAGGGAATGGTAAACTGAGAACAATGGATCCCTGTTTTCAAGTGAGTTTTGAATGTGAGACCTACGAAAACAGATTTCCCATGGAAGCAGGCCCTAATGATTGGGCTCTCTACTCCAAAGTTACTTCAAAATTTGTAAAGAGTCCAGAGGAACTCTTAACTTTTCCGGAAATATGGTTAATCTACTGGTGTCAACCTTCCCTAGCGGATTATAGCCACAGAAAAAGTGTTGTGCTAGAGGTGCTAGAGAGCTCACTTCCAGTGCCCACCTAAAGGAACATATTCGCTGGAACACTTTGTAGAGCCTTTGACACACACACAAACACAAGTTCCTTAACAGATAGAGATACGGTAATGGTTGTCTATAAGTTTGAAAACAACTGCTTTTCCAATAGTTTAGGCTAGCTGTAAGTGTTTCCAGTGACTTCATTTCCAAAGGTCATTGCAATAGGGTTTTTTACTTACAGAATATCCCCCCCGAAAGGGTGAATCCAGATTAAATGGGGGGGGGATCCAGTTGCTATTTTGATGCCAATGACATATTTGGGATGCTGCAAAGAACTTGGCATGTATGAGGAACACCTTTTCTATCCTGTTAACGAATGCATGAAACTGACTCTGATCATACTTGAGAGTAGTCCTGAAACTTCAGTCTGTTGGTTCACTACGATCAAGGGAGCCGTCATGCTTTATTTTATTTATTAAATTTGTGTACTGTCCTCCACAGCATAAAAATACAAAATAAAAACACAAAACTCATTTAACTCATGTGGAAATCAGGCCTATGCTGCAGGGCAGTAGTTCTTAAACCTTTTTCAGATTCCCCCACCAGGGAACCCTCAATATATGCATTGCATAAGATTGTGTGGCCTTTCCCATCAAGTACTTGTCTGGCTTGTTGGGTCTCACTCCTGCCGTGAATGAACTGAGAGTACAGTCTCTAGCGCATTCTGCTTTAGGTTTTGACAGTAAAATCAGCACTGATAAATAAATAAAGGCAATGAGCACGTGTGAGTTACTAGAATGACTATTGCTGTACAGAAGGCAGAAGTTCTGCAAGCTGCATATAGCTGATCTGATTATGCTAACATAAGATATTGTTCTATTGACTCTGTTGTCCATTGATTTTGCTTGTTTTCCTAGCCCTTGTACTCTAGTCATCCATTAAGAATAAATGGGTGGCAATCTATAGTACAAGGCAGCAGAAGGCTCTCAGGCTCAGGCCCGCAAGAGAGAAAGCAAGCTTTGTTAAACGTGAGGCAGCTGGTTATTAGAAGACAGCTTCAGGTGTTTTATGAATTGCTGAAGCATTCAAACATAATTCCTAAAATGAATGGTTTGCTTGTGCTCAGCTTTTCACACAAAAAAGAGAGAGTGAAAGAGAAAAGAAACAGCTAATTGACACTTTGTTAAATGCGTGGGCATATGAAGCAGCAGACAAGCAAATCTAGGGCCTTGACAGCTCATAACTGATACGCTTCATTATCGCCTGTTTGACTGAGATGAAATGAGAATATGGAGGAATCTTGCCGAGTATCTCCTTTCCCCTGTGCAAGTTCTTTAATGCAATTTTTATATAGCTAATAAGCTGATAAACACATGAATCAAAGTTTGCAAAAGGGACAGGACAGGGGTTTTGTTGTTGTTACTGCTGCTGCTTTTGTTAAATTAGGTAATAAAACATGGGGCTGCTTTTTCTTCATTGGCACCATTTATATTGTCACCAAGCTAATGCTGCAATATAGTTATAAAATATCCGTATACATAAAATCGCACTTTAAATCCTCAGTCCAAAGCCTCCACAATGAACATGGGATGGGAACCCCAGTAGCAAGCATCAACAAAAGAATTCACATGAGTCTACAGTTAGCTCAGTTGGTTAGCGCGTGGTGGTGATAATGCCGAGGTCGTGGGCTCGATCCCCTTACGGGTCACCTGCACATTCCTGCATTGCAGGGGTTGGACTAGATGATCCTTAGGGTCCCTTCCAACTCTACAATTTTGTGGTTCTTCAACTTTCATAATTGTAAGTGGGGGAAATGTACTTCTGCCTGCAAGTCTTACTGAACTGCAGCCATAGGGCAATTCTGTGCCACAAGCTTCTTTTGGTTGAAGCCAGTTTAGGACTGGATCCTGACTAAGTTAGCTACAGATAATTCCCATTGGTTTCATATTAGGAAATTAGATCTAAGTCATGATTGTACTGTGCATTTCAGTGGAGCTTAAGTAACTTGGCCTAGAAACAACTCATCATTTTCTTCAAAGGACCCTGAAAACTGTGGTGCAACGAGGATGCTAAGAGATCTTTGACAGTGGTTCCCAGCCTCATCACATAAACCTTCCAAGTAACATGTTACATCTGTAGTGCAGCTATTGTTATACCTCACCCCAATCTCTGCCGATCTGCTGCATGAGATCCCAGGGATCCCAGGCACTTACCCAGGGTTGTGTTGGAAAGATCGAAGCACACTGAAGGCTGATGTCTTTAAGAAATATGGTCCATTAACACATTTTTACACCTGGAAGTCTGCAGTGGAGGGGGTACAGAACATTATACCCCTAGAGTGTCTCTCATCACCCCTTTCATAGCTTCAGCAAGCTTGGGACCAAAGCAGTAGTCAGCCACGGCTCTCAAACCCAAGTCTCCTGCAAAATGACACTGCCCCCTCCCCTGTTTTCCTACTTATAGAAGCTGAGATTGTATACTTTTCACCAACAGTAGCCTTGGCAACCCCAGTTTTGCACAGACCCAAGGACCTGCTTTTCATGTGCTAGTGACCAGCAATCCAAGAAAAAAGCACACCAAGAACTCTGGCCTGAGTTCTTGTTGTGCTTTTTTCTTGGTATATTTAATAACAAGAACTCCAACTTATTTAACGTTAGTGACCAACAATCAGCACATTTGTCTGTTAATGGCTTATCCTCAGCTAGCTATGTGAGCTGGCTGTGCTAATAATCCTAAACTATAATGCAACAGCACTTGGCATAGTTTTAACCAAACTTTGCTTGACTCACGAATGTATGAGTTTACTGAAATTCTAACCCTTTATCTAGGGGGCTACAGGGAATCTTCCCCCTCCCAAATTTATAACAATATATTTCCAGTAACAAATGTACAGAAGACACAACAAGAATTGTATAGACATAGTTGAGGAATGTGTATACTCCCCCTCTCTCTAAAATAACACTGACCTACAAATTTTGCCTTACCATGCCAAAATGGGGGGGCACACAATGTAAGGGGAGACACACTTCTGTTTCTAATAAGCTTGTAAAATGAGTCTTTAGACTGAAAAATATGCCACCCTCCTTCCCCTGCCAAATAGGGCCAACCAGCTCACAGAAGGGCAAAACAAAAAGTTGTTGAGATGGCCATCTAACAAAGTGTCACAAGTTCTCCCACCCCACACTGACACCACTTAGGCTTTTTCCCAAGTAGACCTAGTGCCTCATGATGTAGTTCATCCATGCTGGCATGCAATAGTGTGCACTCAAGCTGCATGATGCAGAAGCATCAGAGCAACCCATGAGCCAGCCTACAATTAACCTACCCCTCTGCAGCCTTCATATATGGGCCCCAGTATATGCTCTTAGAGCATATGGTGCAGATGTCTTGCTGAAGGTCAGGGCTTTCTGCTGGTAACCCCATGCCTTCAGTGATGGGGAAAGGTGGTGTATACATTTATTAAATACTATAAGAAGTCTGCAGCTCCCATTTCGCTTTGCTATTTGCAAGTAGCAATGTATATTTAGAGGGCTGATTATCAACGCATAAGGACCAGCTCTCACATTATTAAATCCTGCTGAACAGTACTGGAAGTATTTCCAGAAGACTGTGGTGAACCACATGGGGAGTGTCTATAACACAGAGAATTGTTTTCTTTCTGTTCCGTAACACCACCAGCGCCCCCCAAAAGAAAAGCGTCCCCCTAACTTCCAGCCCTACCAATTAAAATTTCCCTCCTACTGGTTAATCAGCTAAAGCTTTAGTTGATGAATCTACCAATTAAACTGATGAACATGATTGTGTCCCCGACCGAGTCGGAGCTGATGTCAGGTGCTGTGCAAGTTCTCTTATGTGGCGTTTGATTTGTGATGGCCGTTTCACACATGCGAGTGATCATTTGGTGCCTCAATTACCAGGAGGTGTTCATTCACTGCTTGATGTCCCTGTGGAATATTCCTATGGGGCCTCTTCAGTTATCTGGGCTGTATGCATCCAATTCCTTCAAAGTACAAAAACAGCCCCTCGCAAATTCAAAGGGATTTTAGGTCTAAACGGTCTGAGGGTTGTGGTTTCAAGCTATTAAAAATGCTGGACATGAGGAAATCTTTGCTTAGATTAACAGCACTTGAAATTTAGTTGGCTGGACTTTCTGAAGTGCTGCAGAAAGAGGCAGGAGCAAGGATTGTGACACTGTGTATTTGCTTGCGATTTTCTAAATCTCAGTGCTAGCAAAAAAAGAGAGAGAGAGAGTTTCCTGTAAGGCACATACAGTAAATGAAGATATTATGTATTAGGGATGGAATGAATCTGTCACTTTGACGGATTGTGAGGCAAAGAACAGATTAACAGATTACTCATAGTCAGAATGCAGCTTACTGTGAAAAATGTGCAGGAAATGATAAGTGTTGGTTTGTGCTGATTTAATGATATTTTAACACTACAATAACACTCTAGAAGAGTAATATAATGTCATTCTCGCCTCGCATTTTTAAATCATCAACACGTTGCAAGTTTTGACCTTAAAATAATTTTAAACAATATATGTCCCCCTACAAAAAATGCAAACTTTTAATGCAATTTAAAGCCCTGGGAAAGGTGTTTACATATTACAATTGTGTAGTCCCCTCCACACACTTTCGTTTGGTTTCTGTGAATTTACTGTTCCCCATGCAGATAGGTAACAACATTTTTTAATATAATTTTCCTTTTTTCCGTATACGTCTTGTCATTCATTATAGGATTCTGTTTGTTTAGACTTGGGCATAGGTGCAGTTAAGCAGCTCTCTGAATTAGGAACTTATTGTGAAGCATTATTCAGTTTTATTTCACCTTTTGATGTAAGCAATTGTGGGAGCAATCTTATACACAATAAGATGGCATAAAGTAAGCCGGAATAAAGTGTGCCAGATCCAGACTCCTTTCAGGAGCAGAGCTACTGCTGGATGAACCAGCCTAAGCCTTGCAGAGGGGAAACAAGCCTTTAAAGAGAGTTTGAGTTACACCACCCTTTTGGCTGGCTTAATCTACACTGGGTTGCCAGGCTGCATGGCAAAGCTGGATGGGTTTAGGACCTCCCATGGCAGGTCCTGACCTTACCACACCCCTTTATCGGGGCTCATGCTCTGCGGTTATTTGAGGTGGTTAAGCCAGTGTAGCCCAGCTGTGTCAGGAACCTCCCAGCTCAGCTGGGGGTCTGCTGTAGCCTAAGCTGCTCATCCCAGCATATCTTGCTATAGGGTTTGTTTTCCCCCTGTAAGGCTATTTTAAAAACAAAAGCACTGCTTTCAGTGTTAGATGCTTTCAGACACAGGGCGCATGCAATCCAAGAGAACTGCATGTACTCCAAAATGCAAGTTGAATCCTGAGATAAAAGGTAAGTTTCTGTCCTTCATGCCTATGGAAAGTAGCTTTAAAAGATGGCTGCAACAGGTACCTACAAAGAGTGCAAATATAAAAGAAGTTGAGTGTGATCCTTTCTTTCAGCTAAGGGACAAATAACTTTATCTTTCAAGAGATTGCATCAAATGGGAGTTGGATATGCTTCTGCATACAGGCCATCTTTCGCCCGGCATGCTAACAGTTTATAAATTTGTGGATTCCATTTGTGCATGGAAAATATTGTTGATAAAGTTATCTGTCCTTGGTGTAAGCTATAGGTACCATTAGCAGATAGTGGCAACCTGAAATGCCATTTCCTATTTCTCTGTCCAGATGCATTTGATGAAATGGCCCTTGAACGCTTGTGCCTTGTTAGATTTCAGCACATCAGAAGAGCCCAGCTGCAAAAAGGCTCACTAGTCCAGCACGCTGTTCCTACAGTGGCCAACCAGATACCTATGAGAATCCTACAAGCAGGACATGAGCTTATTAGCACTCTCCCACTCATGTTCCCCAGCAACTGATATTCAGGGGCATGCATCTCTCTAGTCCTTAAGTTGACACAAGACTCCTTCTTGGTCTTACACAGGTACAGCATGTCATCCTGAAACTCTGTATTCTAAGGAAGCATTTCTGGAAGCTGGTAGGGACTATTCCAGAATACAAGGGTTTTATCAAGACTAATGAGCTAGACGTTGCCCAGAAACTCTCTTTATTCCTTCCTGTTAATAAATTTTATACTCAAAGGTTGTGCATGTGTAGCTGTGCCCGCTCTTGAACTGAAGAAAGGTTTTGTGAACTGGGTACATGCTAGAGGCGCAATACCTGCAACAAAGTTTCGTTCCTGTCAATGGGAAATAGGTTTTCTCCTTATTGCCTGCGTACACAGAAAGGAAGATGACAGTTCTGCAAATTATGAAGACTATTAGCAAGACAGGGAAGGTTGTTTGTTTTACAAAAAGAAACCCAAGAGCAAACTTTAAATGTTCATTTATCATATGCTCCAAGGCTCCTTTAAAACTATGTAGTAGATAGGTAGCCGTGTTGGTCTGCCATAGTCAAAATAAAAAAATTCCTTCCAGTAGCACCTTAAAGACCAACTAAGTTAGTTCTTGGTATGAGCTTTCGTGTGCATGCACACTTCTTCAGATACACTGAAACAGAAGTTGCCAGATCCTTCTATATAGTGAGAAGGTGGGGAGGGGTGTTACTCAGAAGGGTGGTGGGAATGGGAGATAGGCAGATAGCTGAGAGAGCCTCTTGACGACTCTTAACGACTGTAATAGGTCTTACAGGAAAAGGCAAGGGGTGGGAAGGTGAGAAATGGTTTAGTTATGTATAGTGAGATAAGAATCCAATGTCTTTGTTCAGCCCAGGTCTTTTCATGGTTTTAAGTTTGGTAATGAGTTGTAATTCAGCAGCTTCTCTTTCCAGTCTATTTCTGAAATTCCTTTGTAGTAAAACAGCTACTTTGAGATCTTGTATAGAATGTCCTGGGAGATTGAAGTGTTCTCCTACTGGTTTCTCTGTTCTGTGATTCTTGATGTCAGATTTATGTCCGTTTATTCTTTGGCGTAAGGTTTGGCCTGTTTGTCCAATATAGAGAGCTGAAGGACACTGTTGGCATTTGATGGCATACACAATGTTAGACGATGAGCAATTAAATAGTCCCGAGATGGTATGTGTGATGTTGTTGGGGCCAGTAATGGTGTTGTCCGGGTGTATGTGGCAGCAAAGTTGGCATCTGGGTTTATTGCAGGCTCTGGTGCCAGTGTCTGTGTTAAGTCTGGTTGTAGTATTATTGTGGGTTAGGAGTTGTTTAAGATTGGGTGGCTGTCTGTAGGCAATGAAAGGTCTTCCTCCCAGAGCTTGAGAAAGAGAACTGTCATTGTCCAGGAGAGGTTGTAGATCTCTGATGATGCGTTGTACTGTTTTAACTTGGGAGCTGTATGTGATGACTAGAGGTGTTCTGTTATTTTCTTTTTTGGGTCTGTCTTGCAGCAAGTTCTCTCTGGGTATCAGTCTGGCTCTGTTGATCTGTTGTCTAACTTCATCTGCTGGGTATTTTAGTTCTGAGAAGGTTTGCTGTAGATCCCTTAGGTGAGAGTCTCTGTCTGTAGAATTGGAACAGATGCGGCTGTAACGTAGTGCCTGGCTATATACAATGGACTGTTTGGTATGTTTGGGATGGTAGCTAGAGGCATGTAGATATGTTTGTCGGTCAGTTGGTTTGCGGTATAAGGTGGTGTCTATGCGCCCATCCTGTATTTTTATAGTAGTGTCCAAAAAATGTATTTCTTGCATAGATTGATTCATTGTAAGGTTGATTGTGGGGTGAAAATCATTAAATTTCTGGTGAAAGGTGTCCAGGGTCTGTTGACCATGTGTCCAGATGATAAAAATATCGTCAATGTATCGCAGGTACAAGAGAGGTTTGAGTGGGTAGGAGTTCAGAAAACGTTGTTCTAAATCTGCCATGAAGATGTTGGCATACTGTGGGGCCATGCGGGTGCCCATTGCTGTGCCGCTGATCTGAAGAAACAGGTCATCACCGAATTTGAAGTTGTTGTGGGTAAGGACAAATTGGCAGAGTTTAGTGGCAAGGTCCGCTGTGGTTTTATCTGATATGGTGTTCCTTATAGCTTGTAAACCATCAACTCAGAACTAAAATACCCAGCAGATGAAGTTAGACAACAGATCAACAGAGCCAGACTGATACCCAGAGAGAACTTGCTGCAAGACAGACCCAAAAAAGAAAATAACAGAACACCTCTAGTCATCACATACAGCTCCCAAGTTAAAACAGTACAACGCATCATCAGAGATCTACAACCTCTCCTGGACAATGACAGTTCTCTTTCTCAAGCTCTGGGAGGAAGACCTTTCATTGCCTACAGACAGCCACCCAATCTTAAACAACTCCTAACCCACAATAATACTACAACCAGACTTAACACAGACACTGGCACCAGAGCCTGCAATAAACCCAGATGCCAACTTTGCTGCCACATACACCCGGACAACACCATTACTGGCCCCAACAACATCACACATACCATCTCGGGACTATTTAATTGCTCATCGTCTAACATTGTGTATGCCATCAAATGCCAACAGTGTCCTTCAGCTCTCTATATTGGACAAACAGGCCAAACCTTACGCCAAAGAATAAACGGACATAAATCTGACATCAAGAATCACAGAACAGAGAAACCAGTAGGAGAACACTTCAATCTCCCAGGACATTCTATACAAGATCTCAAAGTAGCTGTTTTACTACAAAGGAATTTCAGAAATAGACTGGAAAGAGAAGCTGCTGAATTACAACTCATTACCAAACTTAAAACCATGAAAAGACCTGGGCTGAACAAAGACATTGGATTCTTATCTCACTATACATAACTAAACCATTTCTCACCTTCCCACCCCTTGCCTTTTCCTGTAAGACCTATTACAGTCGTTAAGAGTCGTCAAGAGGCTCTCTCAGCTATCTGCCTATCTCCCATTCCCACCACCCTTCTGAGTAACACCCCTCCCCACCTTCTCACTATATAGAAGGATCTGGCAACTTCTGTTTCAGTGTATCTGAAGAAGTGTGCATGCACACGAAAGCTCATACCAAGAACTAACTTAGTTGGTCTTTAAGGTGCTACTGGAAGGAATTTTTTTATTTTAAAACTATGTGTTTTTAATACCTAGGTCACCTTGTATTGATTTATATATGGTACCTAGTTGATCAATGCTAATATACCTTAATTAGAATATACAAACAGATGTGCAGCTTTAGAGTCCTTTATCATGTCTGAACAGTTGCATATAAATGTTGAACTTGACACCACAGATTCTATTATGCATATTAACCTCGTATGATGGGTTGCTTCAGAATCAATTAATGTTCTGGTGAATAAAGACTGCTATCACTATCTATCTAATTTCCCACACTCATAACTCTCTGTCTGTCTGTTAGTCCAACTCCTCCTAACATTACCAGCTGTAAAAGTGAAGTCTGGGAAGGAAAAGTGTGTCATATGCTGTTTTGGGGAGGGGGGTTTCTGTCCTGTCACCTGGGGAACAGCACCCAATATGTTCCTTCTGTTGGAAGAAATCACATCAAGGCTGTTTATGCAGACATCTCTCTCTGTTATCAGCAGTCATTTATCCAAACCTTTCCCTCGGTCTGGACCAATTTGCACAACTGGAAATCTCTTTAAGGATGGCCTATAGCGGGAAAGAAGAACCTGTGGCCCCCCAGATGAGGTTGAACTCCCATCATACCCAATCTGTATGACCAAGAGTCATGAATTATGGGATTTGTAATCCGGCAGCATCTAGAGGGCCACAGGTTTCCTGTCACTGGCCTTTAGCTTAGTAAGGGAATAGAGACACGAGCCAATGCAGATAATTGGCAGAAGCAAAGAGCAGGAGGGAAGAGGTGATGGAGGTGTTAGGTTTCTGTTATGCCACTTGTGCAGTTCTTGGAGTCACAAGATTCTGTTGACATTCCACACTGTTGGAAGTCTCACGGGAGACGGATGTTGAAGTTACTGGTTTCCTGTTTCTCTGTTCTGTTGTTTTCTGTCTCTCACAGAGAGCAGACGCATATTCTTTTCTGTCTTGCGTAGTTAGAAATAAAGTAGCAATGTAGCACATATTTCTGGCTCCTTCTGCTGCTGTCTGAGTACTCTGCGCAATGGAGAGCGTGCCTGAAGTCTCATTCAAAGGCTTAGGTCGTTAATCACCGTCGGAGGAGAGCCTGGATGGGGTTCAGAAGGTACAGCATAAGGAGTAATCATTACAGCTCGGTCGTATGGAGGCTCCAACAGGAGGAAGCCGGTGTAGAGGAAAGAAAACCCAGCAGAAAGGAAGCTGGAGCAGGATGGTCTGGGATCTAGGAAAGGAAGAGGAACCAAGAGAAAGCAAATGGGGGCACTGAGTGCCTGAGGTATTAGGAACCAACAGGCATTAGAAAGAAGCAAGAGATCTAAAGTTGGACTGGAAGAAGCAAGAAGACTAAGAGAGCAGAGTGGGAGAAAAACAGGTCTAAGGAATGGAAAGTTGGGCAAAAGCCAATTAGATACAAGAAAGTGATGGGAACTTCCTAATCCACACAAACCATAGCTCATCGTTATTATCACATTTCCAGCAGGTATGCTTCCATCCAGCCCAAATCTGCTTTAAAATGCATTTGATGATCGCCCCAAGTGAACTGCCATCTGTTGATTTCACTGGGGAAGCCATCAGTCACAAGGATGTCCCAGCACCATGCTGGGACTATGTTCATGCAAAGTGGGCCCCAACATCACACCACATCAAGTCATCACCCTGTAGAATGTGTTGGTGGTCTCTGCACGCTCAACAAAATCTGCAAGGCATTCCAAGCTCCATTTTGGAACGCTCCACCAGAATGCGTATGTACAAGTAGGTCTAGTGTGGAAGGAGGTCCAGCCTGACAAATGTAGCTCTTCCCCACAGACTGCATCCATTTTTCTATGTAGCCAGCTCATAACTTTATGTCCTAATCTCTTCAGTGGAGATTCTTTGGCGATCACTCGTAGGCGAGTAAGACTGTCTTCCATGAACACGGTTTTAACAGTGAGTCCGTAAGTGACTGTGGAGGCCAATTCTGGATCCACACGTCCTTCCACAGTGGGGACATTGGTTTCCGGGCGGGAGTTGATCACGGTGTGGATTTGCCAAGCGTGCCTTCCTCTTAGCACATTTCTCCCTTGCATCCTGAGTTTGAATGTCCTCAAAGCCCATGACACCTTTGGTAAAGGCTGTTCTCCAATTGGAGCGCTCGCAGGCCAGTGTGTCCCAATTGTCAGTGTTTATACTACATTTTTTTTAAAAAAAATGCCTTGAGACAGTCTTTGTTGACCACCAGCATTACACTTTCCATTTTTAAGTTTGGAATAGAGTAGTTGCTTTGGAAGACGATCATCAGGCATCCGTACAACATGACCAGTCCAACGAAGTTGATGTTACCTAAACAGTGAATCCAGCCTCAAGTGAACTTAACTTTGACTCCTTATAAAACAACCCTCTCTGTTCTTTAGGCAATGTCAATCCCAATGTCACACAGGCTCCTGCATTTAACTTCTGTTATCAGGAAACCCATGGATAGCTCCTTTTGCATGTTGATTATATTGATTTTGCTTGAGGCTCTGATAACATAATGAGAGTATGTCTCTAATTAAACAAAATCCTTGATTAGGATTGGGAGGTTTTTTTTTTTGCTGTTTTGAGAAGATAAAACTGGCTCCCTTTTTTTAAAGAAGCAAAGTATTTTCTTCGGTCAGTGTAGGAAACATGCTAGATTGTCACATGTTGATTGCCACGGGTTGCAAGTGCACACGCAGGCAAGTGTGCTGTTTGTCATACAGAAATGCTTTCCATGTAAGAAGTCTGCCTTGGTTGAAACAGGCCCAGGAATAAATGAGAGAGACTGGTGGCAATGCCCACGGGGCTACAAGCCTGACACCTGAGATCTTACACAATGCGATCTCTTATTTTCCTTCAGGAATCAGATTAGGGCAAGCTGGCAGGGGGGGTGCAAGGCATGGAGATATCTCAGTGGTAGAACACATGCACTAGATACCAGTTTCAGTCCCTGGAATTTCCAGGTATTGTTGACAAAGCCCCCACCCTGTCTGAAACCCTGCAGAGTCGCTGACACTCGCCCAAGGCACATAATGCTAAGACAGAGTGACTAAGCAGTGGTGTCCAAACTTTTTTCAAAGAGGGCCAGATTTGATGAAGTGAAGGGTGTGACGGATGACCAAGGGGCCAACCTTTTTTAGGATGGAAGTTCATAGAATCATAGAATCATAGAGTTGGAAGAGACCACAAGGGCCATCGAGTCCAACCCCCTGCCAAGCAGGAAACACCATCAGAGCACTCCTGACATATGGTTGTCAAGCCTCTGCTTAAAGACCTCCAAAGAAGGAGACTCCACCACACTCCTTGGCAGCAAATTCCACTGTCGAACAGCTCTTACTGTCAGGAAGTTCTTCCTAATGTTTAGGTGGAATCTTCTTTCTTGTAGTTTGGATCCATTGCTCCGTGTCCGCTTCTCTGGAGCAGCAGAAAACAACCTTTCTCCCTCCTCTATGTGACATCCTTTTATATATTTGAACATGGCTATCATATCACCCCTTAACCTCCTCTTCTCCAGGCTAAACATGCCCAGCTCCCTTAGCCGTTCCTCATAAGGCATCGTTTCCAGGCCTTTGACCATTTTGGTTGCCCTCCTCTGGACACGTTCCAGTTTGTCAGTGTCCTTCTTGAATTGTCGTGCCCAGAACTGGACACAGTACTCCAGGTGTGGTCTGACCAGAGCAGAATACAGTGGCACTATTACTTCCCTTGATCTAGATGCTATACTCCTATTGATGCAGCCCAGTATTGCATTGGCTTTTTTAGCTGCCGCGTCACACTGTTGGCTCATGTCAAGTTTGTGGTCAACCAAGACTCCTAGATCCTTTTCACATGTACTGCTCTCAAGCCAGGTGTCACCCATCTTGTATTTGTGCCTCTCATTTTTTTTGCCCAAGTGCAATACTTTACATTTCTCCCTGTTAAAATTCATTTTGTTTGTTTTTGCCCAGTTCTCTAATCTGTCAAGGTCGTTTTGAAGTGTGATCCTGTCCTCTCGTTGAGTTGTTGAGCGGTTTTTCAGGATTTTACCACAGGAAATAAACTGCCAGGATTAGGCCCCCAGAACAGACTTTGGGCATGCCTGGACTAATGGGTTGACTTGGTAGAAACCAGCTTCCTATGGCCCTATCTATCCTGGCAAGGAACTGTATATTTTTTTTTAAGTTGTGTGCCCCCACCTTTCACTTTTTCTCCCTTGCACACATGCACGTTCTGAAGCACTTGCTAGAAAGCTGTTGCAACTTAAGAGGCAGTGTGCCTAACACTTGTCTTGGCTGCCAGAACAGAGCATCTGTCAATGTTGCCATGATAAACCGGCTTTTTTCGTGGTTTATCCATCAACTGCAGATCTTTGCTGAAACTCGGCAGATAAGATCTCAGCGCAGATGTGTGGGCACGTGTGTTTTGTTTTGTTGTTTTGGGGGTTTTTTTTGTTAACCAATTTTAAAGAGAGTTTTGCCATTTCTTTTTTTAAAAACACATTGGGAGGAAGAATGGTAAAAGGGTGCATTTTTCTGTGCAATTGGCTGATGGCATCATTATCCAGGAGAACCTGTCTTGTGCAAGCCCCACTGAAAGGGATGTACCCTACACAGTATCACCACGTGTGTTCTTGTGCACATCACATCCATTCTGATTAGATTTGTGCAAGAGAAATTCCTGGTGGATTCTACCCTTAGACTTTAAAGCAAGATGGGCAGCAAATGTACCACTAAGAACTGTATGAGAAATCCATCTCAAGCTAGGTGGCCTTACCTTACTACAGATTTTATGTGCTTGTAGTTGACATAATTAGTATTTGCTTTCCATGACCGTAGTTCACACCAAACAATGCTTGATGACACATTTTTTAAGGGACCCCTGACCATTAGGTCCAGTCATGACCGACTCTGGGATTGCGGTGCTCATCTCGCTTTATTGGCCAAGGGAGCTGGCGTTTGTCCGCAGACAGCTTCCGGGTCATGTGGCCAGCATGACTAAGCCGCTTCTGGCGAACCAGAGCAGCGCACGGAAACACCGTTTACCTTCCCGCCGGAGCGGTACATATTTTTCTACTTGCACTTTGAGGTGCTTTCAAACTGCTAGGTTGGCAGGAGCAGGGACCGAGCAATGGGAGCTCACCCCATCGCGGGGATTCGAACCGCCGACCTTCTGATTGGCAAGCCCTAGGCTCTGTGGTTTAACCCACACTCCTATTTAGAATTATAACCCCCAGATACGATGCAGGTGAGCCAACCCTTTGAAATGTTGAGATCATTAGAGTTGAAATGCATAATAAAGCCAGGTTTCTTGTGATATTTCCAATCTTGCACGACTTCATAGCTACCATAATGTCAAATCTATCTCTATAGTCATATGGTCTGGTAGCATTCATTTTTATTTTTTTCAAAGCTGAGGTTTTCAAAGTTTAAATAAAGGCTCAGAGCTCCTTGGAGAGTTGTGTATGGCATGCACATTGTGCCCTGTCTAGATGGCAGCTTTTGATTAATGTATTTTATCTTCAAAGATAAATATGTTGTTCATTATTTTTATTTTTAAAAAGTTGGTAGTGATTCACAGTTACGATAACTTTTGGTAAAACTTGCAAGCGCAAATTGAACGGCTCCAAAAATATCTCTCTATTTTGTGACCCTGCAGGTGTATATAGAGGAAGTGACGTATAATTGCTTGCCTGTTGTGGGTTTTCAAGAATGTGATTTGGTAGATGGGGGGAAAGTCTTGTTTCCCCCCTGTTTTTGTTCTGTATTGGTGGATATGGGCAAATAATGGCCCAAATGCAGGGTTTCTGGGGTGGTGGGGTGAGCAGTTTGGGATTTTAAAAAGCAACCTTATCAGGGAGGTAGTTCTACAAACCAGGGATGGATTGTTAAGCAGAATTGAGGTAGAGGAGGCGTAGTAGACCGGGTTTGAGGTGGGCAGAAAGAAGCATTACCTGTCATGCAGATAATTAGAATCATTTTTAAATGTTCAAAGCACCTTCTTCACCTGTACACATACTGTAAGCTCCTCAAATCCTTCCAGCATCCACCTCTCTGTTCTAAGAACCCCCTAGGCATACCTGTGCCTGTCTGTGCCGATTCCCACTGACAGGGAAGCATTTATTTTATTGCCCACGTTAAACGAACAATTAATTGCTGGAATTTATTGCCACAAGATGGGATGATGGCCGCTCGCTTAGATGCCTGTAAAAAGGCCAATTAGAGAAATCCATGGGAAAAGTATCTTGTCAGTGGCTATTAGTTATGAGAGTTAGGCAGAATCTCCAGATTCGGAGGCAACAGCCGCAAAGGGCTGTTGTCTTCATGCCCTCCGTGTGGACTTCCCTGAGGCAACTGGTTGGCCAGTTTGGGGAACAGGATGCTGGGTTAGAGGGGCCTTTGGTCTGATCCAGCAGGGCTCCTCTGATGGCAATATGCTGGGTTAAAGAAGAAGCGGAATAATCATATTAAGTTTAAAGTTTGCCTGGACAAAGTAGACCCATGAAGTGTGTAGTGTAGCCGTTATATGCAGTAGATGTTTGCAGCTATTCATATTTAGTGTCTTCTGTTAATATAGTCACTAATTGTACCCAGCACTAATCATCCTCAAACACCTCTGTCAGGTACTGTTGCTTACTTAGAAGTACCTACATACTGATTGACATTTCCTTACTACTACTACTACTACTACTACTACTACTATTATTATTATTATTATCATTATACCCTGCCCATCTGGCTGGGTTTCTCCAGCCACTCTGGGCAGCTTACAGCACATAAAAAAATTGTAAAATATTAGACATTAAAAATTTCCTGATACATTGACACAATGTGTCAATGAGTACTTTTACTATGTAAATAACTGTCCTTTTTTATTATTTCTTTGTTTCTTATCTGTTACTTCTTTATTTTTTATATTTTTCTTTCTTTATAAATTTTCTTTTTTATATAATTTTCTTTTTTTCTACCTGTTAAGAGATGTTTGTATAGACATGTAAATTTTTTAATCAATAAAGAATTATTTTTTAAAAAAATAAATTTCCGATACAGGGTTGCCTTCAGATGTCTTCTAAAAGTCTGGTAGTTGTTTATTTCCTTGTATTTGAAGGGAGGGCTTTCCACAGGGTGAGCGCCACTACCAAAAAGGCCCTCTGCAAACTCATAACTGCTACGGGCATCGTGTGGGAAAGCTTGTGTGCACATAGCTACTTCTTATTCTCACAACTGATTGACAGTTTAGCACTGTGGTTTGAGTAAAGTACAGTACTGAGTAATAAGGAGAGGGAAGCTGTTCACGTTTATTGTGACACATACTGAAATTATGAAAAATTCAATAAACACCCTTCCCAAAATCCACAATGGAAGTTTGTAGGATTTCCACATCAGCAGTTTTGTTTGCTGAGGCAGAATATTAGAGTGGGCTCCCTCCCGCCCCCCTCTATCTTGGCTGAGAAGGAGCAGGTATTTGTCCTTAGATTCACCCCAGATTGTGTGTATACACCAGCAGCAGATGATGTGGAAGCAACATCCTGTTGCACTAGCGGCAGAGGAGCCAACAGAGAGATGGCAAGCCAATGGCAGGTTTTATCTGCCACAGCGTTTTCGATGGCTGCCAAGATTTTCTGCAGAGAGCAAATCTTACCAAGAATCAGCATAGCTTGCCGGAAAGCAGAATAAGACCATATCTTTCTTTTAAAAAACAACAAAACTGTAAGATACCATTATGTAAATACGAGATTTCTCCATATTGAGTCAGAGCATGCAGAAGGGCCACAGCAAAAATTCTGCCTCACATGCATTGCATGCATGATTCTCTAGTTAGGGCTAAGAAAGATTCCCTGTCTGAAAGCATGAGAAGGCACAGTAGGGTCGGAGTCATCAGGACCCCGTTAGATGTGTGATGGCAACCTAGGGTATCGCTATCAATAAACCTCAGATGTAACACTGCACAATCATGTAACCACCCGGGAGGTGAAAACAGATGTTCATCATCTCCTGTAGACATTTGTGTAAAATGGTAAATGGGCCCCTGACCATTAGGTCCAGTCATGACCGACTCTGGGGTTGCGGCGCTCATCTTGCTTTACTGGCCGAGGGAGCAGGCATACAGCTTCCGGGTCATGTGGCCAGCATGACTAAGCCGCTTCTGGCGAACCAGAGCAGCGCACGGAAACGCCGTTTACCTTCCCGCCGGAGCAGTACCTATTTTTCTACTTGCACTTTGAGGTGCTTTCGAACTGCTAGGTTGGCAGGAGCAGGGACCGAGGAACGGGAGCTCACCCCGACGTGGGGATTCGAACTGCCAACCTTCTGATCGGCAAGTCCTAGGCTCTGTGGTTTAACCCACAGCGCCACCCACACAAAAGTCATTTGTGTAGGCCAAGACTAAAGAATGGCAAGTCCACAGTTTGCTGTTTGGCAGGTAGGGAGTCACAAACTCTGTGAGTCATCTCCTGCTGGTGGAAAAATGATAGTATTGGGGCAGGGGGTTGTCACTTTTTAACCTGGCACATATAACACTGGTCCTGAGAGACCCACGTCTCCATCCCCAGTGTTCAGCTCAGACACTGAGGTGCAGCTCCAAAAGCCTTCTGCCGGTTCCCTCACTGCAAGAAGTGAAGTTACAGGGAACCAGGCAGAGGGCCTTCTCAGTAGTGGTGCCTGCCCTGTGGAATGCCCTCCCATCAGATGTCAAGGAAATAAGCAAATATCCTACTTTTAAAAGACATCTGAAGGCAGCCCTGTTTAGGGAAGTTTTTAATGTTTAATGCTATATTGTGTTTTTAATATTTGATTGGGAGCCTCCCAGAGTGGTATAAATAATAAATTATTATTATTATTATTATTATTACTATTACTATTACTATTTATTATTACATACAGCCCCATTTTTAGGGCAAAGAATATCAAGGTCTTTGTTGCACCCTCCATCACTCTTTAAGAAAAGTACAAGAGCTCCTAGTAAAGACCGATTTAAAGTTTCACACAGCCCCTATCCCCACATTGTGTCAAACTTTATCCTGCAAGAAGAGAAATAACCCTGACATGGAAGGACTGCAAAGTTGGTGGTTGTAATGTAAATTTCACCATATCAGAAAGTGTAGCATTTACTTCATTATATTAAAATAACATCATATGAACATGCAAAGTTGCCTTAAACAGAGACAGACCATTTCACCAACCAACCCAGTGCTGTCTACTCTGACTGACAATGTCTTTCCAAGGCCTCAGGGACATCTCTCTCTGTCTTTCTCATATCCCTGCTGCCTCAGTACTTTTTAACTAGACTAGGCATTGGACTATGGACCTTCTATGTACAAAGTGTGATATATGTCCCTGAGCTATGGCCCTTCCACAAATGTAGCAAATTTGTGATTCATGTGAAATAATTGGATTGGGGGATTTTTGCTTGTTATAAGAAATTATGGGCAAACAACACTCACAGTGTTGTTTACTGCTTGTAGACAATTCATTTGCAAAAGGAAATGAATGACAAGCCTGTGTATAGGTTTGGTGGGCGGGGGTGAGGAGCTGGGATGAGGGAAAGGAAGTACTGTTGAGGTTACAGGAGCTAGGCAAGTAATACTCAAAGAGCTTTAAGTCCAAGGAAGGCAAGGCAAATCCATGGGGCCAGCCCTACCATTAGGCAGAATGGGGCAGGCAGCAAATGCTAAAGGTGAGGAAAGCATTACTGAGGGCGTGGAGGACACATCTGTGCATACCAGATAGCCTTCTGCACCTTTTAACTTAGCCCGCACATGTAGGGGACAAGTAGAAGACTATGCATCATTGCCAGTGTTGAAGTAGCATTCCACTCCCTTCTGTACATGGGATGGGGAAGATGTCCTCCGCCTCAGGCAGGAAAATGCCTTGGTCTGGCCCTGAAATTCTGTTAACTTTCAGGAGTGTCGACAATTTCAAAAAAGCCTGAGAAGCAGTGACTTAATATGGAACTTTTTGCAGAACAAGTTTCCCAAAGTAGATCAGGTCTAATAAGGTAATAAGCAAACAGTATGCGGAATTGTGGATTAACCAACCCAAACTCCCTTCTTAATTATAGGTCTCCCCAACAAATCTTGTGATTTACTGGAGCAAAACGCTGCCTCTGCAGCCATTTCCTAGAGGAGCCATTATCTGTGGTTTTCTCTGTGCAGCCAGGAGAATGGCGGTGGATTACTTAACTGTTGTGGTGATTACAAGAAGTTTGAGTTAAACTCCCCTGGCATTTTCTTTCCTTTTTTAAAAAAAGAAAAACCATCCTATAATCTCCAAAAGGGAGCCAGAGTGGGGAGGAGGGGGCATCAACCTCTTGTATCAACCTCTTGTATTTCTTCCCTCAATGTTTTATTCCCCGCCACCCCCCATACCTTTTCACTCATGAGGCCAAAACAGCTTGAAGGGGCCTGTTTTGACTGAGGAAACCACCACAATAGAAACAATAAGATGGCCCTTGTTGGTCTCTCTTCAAAGTCCTATCACCTGGGTATCTGCTTTTGTGTTTTGTTCTGGCTTTTTATAAGGAAAGAAAGAAAGCATATGGGGTGGTGTAACTACCCTTTGATTTCCATCACATGTGATTTGATCCTCACCCTGGACTTTACTATACGAATCCTGAACCATATTTCTGCCCCCATCCTTGCCCACTTCAACATCCAGCTTTGGAAGGCTGCCTGAAATACAGGGAGACCTGAAGCAGCAGCTCTTAGCCTGGGAGCTGGGTGGGCTATGGGGTGGCAAGCTAAGAAAGCAGGCTGACGGAGGTGAGTTGCTCAGTGAGGGCTGGATTCATCCTGCTGATTTGAAATTGGGCACATGGTTTAAGGCAGGCCTAAAGGTGGGGGTGGATGGGTTTGTGAAATGAAAGTGTATGCCAGCCTCACAGTCTTTTTTTGGATGGTTCTGGGATAATAAATCAATACAGTATGGTATCATTTATCCAGATGCTTTGGCAGATGGGAAGGACTCCACAGTGAACAGATGCCCATAACATTATACATAATGGGAGGAAGGGACAGAAATACATAGCTGTCACATGAACTGATGGGCAAGATATTGGAGGAACAGATAAAGAAACCTTGGCACTATAGTGTGGCTTTAGTTTGCCACTGTGCTTGATTTCCAGCGATATTTATATCTTGAAGGGGTGTCTATAGCTGTTAGTCCTGGCCATCTCTGAAAATCACGCTAAAACGTGCCTGTCTGCCTATTCATCTTCATTCAGCTTCTCCCCAGAAAACGTTCCCACTGCCTTGCAAGTGTCGTCAGGCTCCTGCAGACTCTGCAGGCTCCTAATAACTGGTTCAGTAACTCAGCTGATTATTATCATTAGTTCTCATTGTCTACGATTGGAGCTTTAAGATCGTTAGAGGAGCCTGTGTCTTTTACAAATAAAATAGTAAAGGGGGATAGCTTTTGTGGGACAATGTCTGTTCCAAAGGAACATAGAAAGAGGCCTGAAATTGAGTCAGCCCATTTGTCCACCTAGCCAGGGGCATAGCATTGGGGGGTTGTGTGTGCCAGGAGGCCCATGGCCCCAGGCACAATTTTTGAGGGTGTATAACCCAGGTGCCGCCCCCCATTCATGCAACCCCAGCACGGCACAGCCTGGTACACTGCTCTGCCCACTAAGGGCCGCATTGGTCAGCTGGGCTCCCCCCTGCATGGGTGGACAGGCAGTTCAGTGTGGCTCCGGCAGGGGTGGGGTTTCTTCAGCAGCAAGAGCTGGGCAGGTGCACCCCACCTGGACTGCACCCACCCGCCCCGAGCTCAAGCAACCAACACTACGCCGCTGCAGATAGCTCAGTGTTATCTACACTGCCTGGCAGCGACTCTCCAAAGTTTCAGACGGAGAGCCTTTCTCAGCCTTATCTGGAGATGCCAGGGACTGAACCCGAGACCAGCTGCATGCAATGCAGGTGCTCTGATGCTGAGCATATAGCAAGCATCAAGCTGCAGTCTGATACAGTTTCATCTAATAATGCCATAGTGAGATTGTTTTTGATATGGGGACCATATTGCCAGTTTAAATAGCTCCTCAGCTGTGCGACAGATCATACTTTTTCACAGCCACATTACCATCCTTTGAATGTCTACTCAACAGTAAATGTAAGAAATCAATAAATGAAAACAACTTGATTCCCGTTGGGCTCAATGAGACTAGTTTACAGGCCAATGTGTATAGTGGTCTTCCATAACCTAGTACCTTCCAGATGTTTTGGTCTGCAGTCCCCCCCTGACCACTCTCGCCTGGCCATTGACCATACTGGCTAGGGCTGATGGGGAAATGTATTTTAAAGTATACGCAAAAAGTATTGGGTGTAATGACAATGATTGTACAACAAGCCAACAACACCAAAGCTGGCTTATGAATATAAAGGACACTTTTACTAGAATAGGTATATAAACTCATAAACCTACTAAACAATGAGCAAACTAAAGTGCAATGTGCATAACCAAGCCTGGAGACTCATAAACATAGAATGAACTAATATCTCTCTCTTTACTATACCGGTTGTGTATGCGGTAAGTATTACATTTCATGGCTGGAGCAAACAAATCGTTCTCCAAATAGTCGTTCACTGGAAGCACAAATCCATATACGTAGGAGCGGTTGCGAGAAAGCGTTCTTCAAATAGTCATTTGCTGGAGGCGCAAAGCCTTATGTGTAAACTTTGCTGCAGGCGCAAAGCCATATGTGTGTGCACGGTTGCGGGAAAACAACTCCTCACTGCTCCCATAGTGAAAGTGGTACAAATAGTCAAATGGAGCCAAATTGATGAGACCTGTTCTCCGGATATTATCCAGGTTTCGCAGCAAGCTTCATCAGTCAATAGTGCTAAATAATACAAAATGCATTCCAGTTACAATAAATGAAAGACCATAAAATATGTGCAATACCATCTCATGTTGTGTCTTACCTAATCACTCAACACGGTTCACTCAAGACAGAAGATCGTACGAACTACTCACAGTCACAGTAAATATTGAAACTGGTAATAACAAACAATTAAACACATTACAGATGCATGGAATCAATCATCACATTGGTACATTGTTAAGGGTACAGTAACACTTCTCTATTGTTGCTAAACAAACAATGGCACAAAAATTGATTTATATGTAACATCCAAGGTCAAATTCGGTATTCAAACCTTTTGGAAACAAGGTTCCTAATTGAAATATTAGTTTGTACTGTTTCTGTAACAAGGCTCTTCGCACATCAACAGATCTAAAGGGTAGTTTTTTTAAAGTCAACAGAATGAAGAAACTCAGGTCATTTTCAGTGTGAGCCTCTTGCTGGAAATGCTGGACTAATGGGGTGTCTAGACAAGCACTGCGTATTTTGGACCTACGCTCAGACATTCTAGTCCTGATTGCACGAGTAGTACTACCAACATACAGAAGCCCACAAGCACATCGGATACAGTACACACAGTTTTTTGTAGAACAATTTGTAAACTGCTGCAAGACAACCTTTTGCCCATTTATTGTGTTGGTAAATGATTTCACGGGCAAAGCAAATCTGCAACATGTGCAATGACCGCATCTATAATGCCTTTTCAACGTTGTGCGTGGGTCATCATTATGATATTCATAGAATCATAGAATCCTAGAGTTGGAAGAGACCACAAGGGCCATCGAGTCCAACCCCCTGCCAAGCAGGAAACACCATCAGAGCACTCCTGACATATGGTTGTCAAGCCTCTGCTTAAAGACCTCCAAAGTAGGAGACTCCACCACACTCCTTGGCAGCAAATTCCACTGTCAAACAGCTCTTACTGTCAGGAAGTTCTTCCTAATGTTTAGGTGGAATCTTCTTTCTTGTAGTTTGGATCCATTGCTCCGTGTCCGCTTCTCTGGAGCAGCAGAAAACAACCTTTCTCCCTCCTCTATGTGACATCCTTTTATATATTTGAACATGGCTATCATATCACCCCTTAACCTCCTCTTCTCCAGGCTAAACATGCCCAGCTCCCTTAGCCGTTCCTCATAAGGCATCGTTACCAGGCCTTTGACCATTATGGTTGCCCTCCTCTGGACACGTTCCAGTTTGTCAGTGTCCTTCTTGAACTGTGGTGCCCAGAACTGGACACAGTACTCCAGGTGAGGTCTGACCAGAGCAGAATACAGTGGCACTATTACTTCCCTTGATCTAGATGCTATACTCCTATTGATGCAGCCCAGAATTGCATTGGCTTTTTTAGCTGCCGTGTCACACTGTTGGCTCATGTCAAGTTTGTGGTCAACCAAGACTCCTAGATCCTTTTCACATGTACTGCTCTCAAGCCAGGTGTCCCCCATCTTGTATTTGTGCCTCTCATTTTTTTTGCCCAAGTGCAATACTTTACATTTCTCCCTGTTAAAATTCATCTTGTTTGTTTTTGCCCAGTTCTCTAATCTGTCAAGGTCGTTTTGAAGTGTGATCCTGTCCTCTGGGGTGTTAGCCACCCCTCCCAGTTTGGTGTCATCTGCAAATTTGATCAGGATGCCCTTGAGTCCATCATCCAAGTCGTTGATAAAGATGTTGAATAAGACCGGGCCCAAGACAGAACCCTGTGGCACCCCACTAGTCACTCTTCTCCAGGTTGAAGAGGAACCATTGATGAGCACTCTTTGGGTTCGGTCAGTCATCCAGTTACAAATCCACTGAGTGGTAGCATAGTCAAGACCACACTTTACCAGTTTCTTTACAAGAATATCATGGGGCACCTTGTCAAATGCCTTGCTGAAATCAAGGTAGGCTACATCCACTGCGTTCCCTTCATCTACCAGGCTTGTAATTCTGTCAAAAAATGAGATCAGGTTAGTCTGACATGACTTATTTTTCAGAAATCCATGCTGACTATTGGTGATCACAGCATTCCTTTCTAGGTGCGCACAGACTGTTTGCTTAATGATCTGCTCCAGAATCTTCCCTGGTATTGATGTCAGACTGACTGGGCAGTAATTATTTGGGTCCTCTCTTTTCCCCTTTTTGAAAATAGGGACAACATTTGCCCTCCTCCAGTCTGCTGGGACTTCGCCTGTTCTCCAGGAATTCTCAAAGATGACTGCCAGTGGTTCTGAGATCACATCTGCCAGTTCTTTTAATACTCTTGGATGCATTTCATCTGGCCCTGGAGACTTGAATACATCTAAACTGGCCAAGTATTCTTGTACTATCTCCTTAGTTATTCTGGGCTGTGTTTCCTTTGCTGAATCATTTGCTCCAAATTCTTCAGGTCGGGCATTGTTTTCCTTATCGGAGAAGACTGAGGCAAAGAAGGCATTGAGGAGTTCAGCCCTTTCTGTGTCCCCTGTTTGCATTTCACCATCTTCTCCTCTGAGTGACCCCACTGTTTCTTTGCTCTTCCTTTTGCTACGAACATACCCATAGAAGCCTTTTTTGTTGCTTTTAACCTCTCTAGCAAGCCTGAGTTCATTCTGTGCTTTAGCTTTTCTGACTTTGTGTCTACACGTGCTGGCTATTTGTTTGAATTCCTCTTTGGTGGTTTCCCCCCTTTTCCATTTTTTGTACACATCCTTTTTTAATCTTAACTCAGTTAAAAGTTCTTTAGATAGCCACCCTGGCTTCTTTAGGCACCTTCCATGTTTCCCTCTCATTGGTATTGCCTGACGTTGTGCTTTTACTATCTCCCTCTTAACAAACTCCCAGCCATCATGAACTCCCTTTCCTTTTAGTATTACTGTCCATGGGATCTCACCCAGCACTTCCCTAAGTTTTATGAAGTCGGCTTTCTTAAAGTCAAGAAATTGAGTCCTAGTATGCTTGGCTGCTCCTTTCCGCTGTATAGTAAACTTCAGAAGAGCATGATCACTCGCGCCTAATGATCCTTCCACTTCTACCCCACTAACCAGGTCATCAACATTGGTTAGGACCAGATCTAAAATGGCTGTTCCTCTTGTTGCTTCTCCCACTTTCTGGACAATGAAGTTGTCTGCAAGGCCAGTGAGGAATCTGTTTGACCTTATGCTCTTGGCTGAGTTTGACATCCAACAAATATCCGGGTAATTGAAGTCCCCCATTACTACTATCTCCCTTCCTTTTGCATGCTTGGCCATCTGTTCCAGGAAGGCATCATCTATGTCCTCCGTTTGGCTTGGGGATCTATAGTAAACTCCCACAATGAGGTCCCTGTTATTCTTCTCTCCCTTAATTTTGACCCAAATGCTCTCACTTTGGCTTTGATGTTCTAAATCTTGGATCTCTTCACAGGTATACACATCCCTGACATATAACGCCACTCCTCCTCCTTTCTTGTCTGGTCTGTTTCTCTGAAATAGATTGTATCCCCCCATTATTACATTCCAATCGTGGGACTTATCCCACCAGGTTTCAGTGATGCCTATTATGTCATATTTAGTTTGCTGTACCAAGAGCTCAAGCTCATCTTGTTTATTTCCCATGCTTTGCGCATTAGTGTACAGACATTGAAGTCCATTAATCATTCCCCCGTGTCTCTTATTTAAGGATTTTTTCCTCCCACCACTAGGTCTGCGTGCTGTTTGCTCCATTTGGTCTATGACATTTGGATGATCATCTTCATCAATTGATAGGCTCCTACCTTCAGGAGCACTGTCTCCCTCCCCCACATTAGTCAGTTTAAAGCCCTCCTGATGAGGTTTCTGAGATTTTTGGCAAAAACATTTCTCCCAACTGTTGTGAGGTGCAGCCCATCGCTTGCTAGAAGTCCATCTTCAAGAAACTGCAGTCCGTGATCTAAGAATCCAAACCGTTCCTGTTTACACCATCTGCGAAGCCAGCTGTTCACTTCCACTATTTTCCCCTCTCTCCCTGGGCCACGTCGTTCAACTGGGAGGAGAGATGAGATGACAATTTGTGCATTTAGTTGCTTCAATTTCCTGCCGAGAGCCTCGTAGTCTCTTTTGATCTTCTGGAGGCTATTGCTTGCAGTGTCATTGGTTCCCACATGAACCAAGAGGAAGGGGTATTTGTCAGTGGGTTTTATGATTCCTTGCAGTCGTTCAGTTACATCTTGGATCTTAGCCCCGGGGAGACAGCACACTTCCCGAGACATCTTGTCAGGCCCACAAATCACTGCTTCTGTTCCCCTCAGTAGGGAATCCCCTATCACCACTACACGCCTCCTCTTAGGTTTGGTCGGGGTTCTTCCATGAGCTGTCCGTTCCAAGGTCGCCTGCACATTCCCTGAGGACTGACTTTGCTGCTCGTCTTCATTTACCTGATCGACAGAAATGAGGGAGAGATCCTCAAATGGAGTCTGCTCTTCGTCTTCCATGCTAGGGGAGAGGACCTCAAAGCGATTGTGTAATTCTAAACAATCAGAACGAACCCTGGGCCTCCTACTTCTTTGAGTCACGTTTCTCCATATATCCGGCTCCTGTGTTGGTGAACTAGCCTCCTTCTCTGGGGAGTCCCCTGTCTCCTCCTTGATGGAGGCGGTGTGGTCTGTTGCTTCCAAGAAGAGCTCCAGCTCTCTAATTCTTTGGAGCGTAGCTACCCTTTCCTCCAGTTTCTGGACTTTGTCTTTTAAGAGGGCAATCAACATGCAATTGCTGCAGGTAAAGCTGCCTGCAACCTTTGGCAAGATGGCAAACATTGCGCAGGAACCGCAGGCGACAGCAGCTGTTCCCTCCCCCTCCATCTTGAGAATGTGTCGTTGGGGGTGGCTACAGCGGTCCTCCATCATAAAAATGTGCAGACAGGACAAATAACTCCCCCCACAAAAAACCTAGGTCTCCCGCAACAAACGTTTCAGACTAGCTCCCCTAAATCTAAAAGATGGATCAAACTGCGCGCGCCGCTAGGCGCGTGCCGCTGCCCTGCTAGCTCTGATAAGCTCCTCCCACAGCTAATCACCTTCCTCAACAGAAACCCTGCCCCCTCTGACCTTTGCACAGGGAAAACAGCTAATCAGCCACAAAGAAACACAAGCACACAAGAGAAAACGATATTGAAGTAGATTAGTGTGGGGAAGAAGATTCCTAAACGATCTAGTGCGCCTTTTGCTTAAAATAGGCACATTTTCACAGCCTGGAATATGGGAAATGATGTGCCAATGTCACTTAATCAGTTTCAATGGAAGAAGATAAACAAGTGTACTCTATAGAACCAAAAACCCTGTCCTGTTTGTTTTTAGGTTTTGGTGCCATCAATTCCTGCCTAGAAGTTCTTTTAGCCCTTTCAAAGGCTGTTTGAATTATTTCCTGCAGATAACCTCTATCTCTTAATGAAGAGGAAAGGGATGCAACATTTTTTTGAAAATCAGTTTCAAGGGAAGAATTTCTTTTGAGTCTAATAAATTGGCTAAACGGGAGACTATTTTTTAATTGGACCGGGTGATTAGAATGATAGTGAAGTAAGGAATTCCTATCAGTAGGTTTGCAAAATGGACGTAAATTAATGATACGTTCATTACGTTCAGTGACAAAAAATAATTCAACATCTAGGAAATAATTCAATTCAACATCTAGAAAATAGACGCTTACCTCGCTCTTTTTACCAATAAATGGGTTCAAATCACTCAAAATGTATTCTAAATCAAAAGAACACATGTAGATACAGGCGAGGGATGGAGCACAATGGGCTCCCATCGGCACGCCCCTACATTGAAAATAAAACTATTCTTTAAAGCGGAAGAAATTATTTTTCAAGTACCACAAAGACCTGGAAAGCTGATTGACCAGAGATTATAGTGCCTCTTTCATTCCATATCTTCAGCTCTTTGAACTACCTGTTGTCAAACTCCAGCCTTTCTTATACCACATCCCCAATCTCTCTGAAAGTTAAAGGGGCCCAAGAAACCTCGTGAATCAAATACAATGCCTTTCTAGAGCTTGGGTGGAGGTGAGGTACCTGTGATTGTTCTCTGCTTCTTTGCAGCGATAACAAAAGTATACATTTTTATCATGGATCTGATTCTTAACTAATGTTTCGAGATTAAATTCTGGAAGCTCCTGGCTCCTATATTTGCTGAATCAGCTGTAAATAGTGCTGCGCACTATATTGAAACAATGTCAGTATTAAATTATTTTCACAGGAGAGCATTTTGTCAAAGAAGCATTTTTTTCAAGTTGCATTTCTCTGCGGACTGGGTCAAATGCTACCTTAAAGAAGCAGTGCCTTTTAGTACATTGGGTTTTTTCCCTGGGCTACAATTTGCTAGTCTCACCAAATACAGAGCAGTGGTTACAGTGGATTATCCTTGCGTGCCCATGAAGCACAGTAAACAAAAAGTGAGATATACAGCTCAGAGCTTCCCTAAAAAGGAACACATATTGTTTTTCGCACTCCCATTTTTGCTAGCATGTTAGCATTTCCGAGCACAATTCAAAGTGTTGTTGCTGACCTTTGAAGCTCTAAACAGCTTATGGCCTGTATACCTGAAGGAGCGTCTCCACCCCCATCGTTCCAGCCGGACACTGAGATCCAGCGCCGAGGGCCTTCTGGCGGTTCCCTCACTGCGAGAAGCCAAGTTACAGGGAACCAGGCAGAGGGCCTTCTCAGTAGTGGCACCTGCCCTGTGGAACACCCTCCCACCAGATGTCAAAGAGAAAAACAACTACCAGACTTTTAGAAGACATCTGAAGGCAGCCCTGTTTAGGGAAGCTTTTAATGTTGGACAGGCTATTGTATTTTAATACTTTGTTGGAAGCCACCCAGAGTGGCTGGGGAAGCCCAGCCAGATGGGCGGGGTATAAATAAATTATTATTATTATTATTATTATTATTATTATTATTATTATTATTATTATTATTATTATTATTATTATCATCATCATCATCATCATCATCATCATCATCATATCATTTTACTGCCCTGCCAAATTGGAACCAGTCAAGGAAAGGAGTGGAGGTAGCAAGGTGGAAGGGGGAGAGTTGGCTAGGCCTCATGTTACACAAAGCCATATCGGCTGCTACATAAGCTACACTTCCATTCCTCCCCCCCATCCTGAACTTTAATTATTTAAATTGTGTTTTTCAGGGATTGGTTAAATGCGTTCAGCCCTCCTATCATTCCTCCAAGCCAGCAGCTGGCAGAACATCCTGAAGTGACAGCACACCTGAGCACTCAAGGTAAGACCAGTGTGTGTGGAAGAGGTGTGGGAGAACTTGAGGGCAGCTGGGACGGACATGGCGGCTCAGGCACCCTAAGAGCCCAGTGCCGCTCACAGGGGGCCAATGTGTGCCTGTTGCATCCTTCTTGGCCACCAGAGGGCAGTTAGGGGAGACACAGCAGCATGGGTGCACTGCAAGCCCATCCACGTGCAGCTTTTGCGAGTGGTGCGTTGGGCTCTTGGGGCGCCTGGGCTTGCGCACCACCTTGGGCTCCGTACCCGTTGTGCCGCCCCCAAAGGTAAGTGCCACCTGGGGCGATCTGCCTCCTCTGCACTACGCCACTGCTCTCTCCCCACGTTCGCCATGACACTGCTCTCATTATTACAATGGGCTCCTTTGCTTTTCCTCCAAACACGGAAAATTCATGCGATAGCTCAGTATACCTCCGCTGCTTCTTTTGGCTACCCTCAAGAATGAAGCCATCTCAGTGATTTATTCTCAAATATAGACGATGCTCCTCAAATTGGGAATCTTTTCATGGGCATGTAAAATTGCCGTTGCTTTTGACAGCAGACTAGCTGTCAAGGCAGGACCTTGCTGTGAGGGATCTGGCAATACTTTATGCTAAGGGCCCTAAACATGCCAAAGGGAAAGGATGGTAATCCTTGAGTTAAAGACACATTAGATATATATTTTTGATAGGGGCCTGAGAAGATTCTGAATAGCAACCTCATGACATTCAGTTCTTCCTGTAGTCATGCGGCAATTCCTGATTCCAAAGCTGCTAGCCTAGGAGCTGGACCTTAGAAACTACTTCAAATGCAACCAGAACAATTCTGTTCATCTAACCTGCCTTCCAAATCTTATTTTTATTATTACTTCCATTACTATTAATTGAACTTTAGTTGGGGGGGGGGTAAAAAACAAAAAGTGACCCAAAGTGACTTACAACATAGTCCAAACACTAAAATCAAACATTGAAATTGAAATTGAAATACTTTATTGTCCATTATACAATTTGTATACAGTGAGATTACATGATTAATATTATAATATAATATAATATAATATAATATAATATAATATAATATAATATAATATAATATAATATAATATAATATAATATAATATAATATAAAATTGTCAGAACAGAATAAAAGCCTAAGAATATCTCCAAATATACATAAAAGGTATATTGCACCCCACCCCACTAAAAGGTAGGCAAGGAAGGGGCCACAAATATACCTAAAACCAGTGCTTTTTTCTGGGAGTACTCCAGGGCATGGAGTATCGGCACCTTTTTTTCTAGAAGAAAATCACTGCCTAAAACCCTCCAAATCAAAAGCCTGGGGGAAAGAAACATTGTTGCCTGGCATACTGGTCATGTTGTGCGGATGCCTGATGATCGTCTTCCAAAGCAACTACTCTATTCCAAACTTAAAAACGGAAAGTGGTCAACAAAAGAGGTTTAAAGACTGTCTCAAGGCAAATCTAAAAAAATGTAGTATAAACACTGACAACTGGGAAACACTGGCCTGCGAGCGCTCCAGTTGGAGAACAGCCTTTACCAAAGGTGTCATGGACTTTGAAGACACTCGAACTCAGGATGCAAGGGAGAAACGTGCTAAGAGGAAGGCACGCTTGGCAAATCCACACCGTGATCAACTCCCGTCCGGAAACCAATGTCCCCACTGTGGAAGGGCGTGTGGATCCAGAATTGGCTTCCACAGTCACTTACAGACTCATTGTTAAAGCCGTGTTTATGGAAGACAATCTTATTCGGCTACGAGTGATCGCCAAAGAAGAAGAACTTATGCCCTGGCGATCAACTTCCTGTTGACCATCGTAGGAAGCAGGATGTTGGACGTAGATGGCCTGAACTAGCTGGGCTCATTTGATGTTCTTTTCACAATCAGACAGGTAGAATCGGTACAAATGTGTAGGATCAAAATGTGTTTTCTTTCTCTGCCTTCCCATTTTTCTCCTCTCTCTTTCTTGTTGTTTTGGTGCCACTATGTTAGGGTTAAGGTCACTGATTATTCAAGAACTAGAAAGGGGTTTCATCTCACAAACAATCAGCAGCTCCTCAAATACGTAGTTGGGAGTTTCAGCAGAAACATCAGCTGCACCACAACCCACAAGCAACGTATAGATAGCTATTGTAGTTTGGGGCACTTCAACAAGAAAGTGGGCAAACACCATGCTTACACAGCAAGAGCTTAAGCACAAAATTAAGGCAAAGTAGAAGAAGACACCTTTGAAGGTGGGACCTCTCACCAGGAGTCTGAATAGAAGACATCACCCTAAACTTCAGACATAGAATCATAGAATTGCTTCATCAGCTTATAAACCTGCAGATATATTTACAGTTCAAACCCCTCAGATGAGTTGCCTCAAAACAGAGCGGAGACATGTTTAAATCAAGCAAAGAAGTTATTTTACACCACATTTTAAAAAAGTTCTTGTTGCTTACATCCAACCTAATCCATGAGACAAGTTTAAATGCCGGGGCCGAAAAGATAGAGGCAGCTCCTTTGGACGTACCCAGTGAGGTTGTTGACATTTTCCTTTAGAACAGGAGACATGCACACACACCCCAAGGCCATATCACAAACTTCTTATAATTCCCCTCAGTTTCTAAAGAGGCTTGCCCTCTTGGGCATATAGGACTAGTTGTGCAATCCCTGCGATCCCAGCCCCACTTTCAGGCCACATTATAAACTCCCTCCGTGTCAAGAAAAGCTTTGCAACTGGGATTCTCTCGCTGCTAAATGTGGCTGACAGCTCCCCTTGCAGGGACTGGGGTCAGGGTCACGTCCCAGGATGAGCGGTCCCCTTGTCTTAGCATAAGTACATCTCCCCTGAGTTGCATGGACTATTTCTGCAGTGCAGTGGCCCTTGTCGCTAAGTCGCGAATTACAGACATAGTGGAAGCTGCAGTACAAAAAGCAGCTGCCATCCGAAGGAGGTTGATGCCTCCTAAATCACAGAGACACAGAGGCTTGAAGATAACAAAATCAAGTTATCAGGCAAGAAAACCTGTGGTTATTTACTACTCGGTACAGAATATCCTTGTCAACTTTTATATGCATCTCTAATGAGATCCTAAAACAAAAACTCAATTTTGTTGTTCATGCTAATAAAAGATCTCTGTGATATCCTTTATTTGGAGGCATAACTCACGGCTAACACATGAAAGGCCCGTTTTTCCATTTTATAGCTCCCTGTTTGTTTGGTGAGCATCTGCTTCTTCAGAAATGTATCTTTACTTAACCAAGGGGTGTATAGATTTGAAGGGATAGTGTGGACTGGGAGGGGGGGATGTGAGTAATGCTTCTTTTTGTAAAAGCCCCCATTATTATAACGACGACCATGTGGATTCTCTTTTCTTCCCAGCCTAAGAATTACCATCTCAGGTCAGACCCTGGAAGGGTCCATCTGGTTCAGCACTCTGGTTCTGAGAGTGGCTAGACAGACAGACAACTCTAGGTGCTCACGAGCAGAGTATGAGGACAATGTCCTCCTCCTGTTCCTTGTTCCAGTATGGGATGACCAGGTCCATATCTCCTTCTCTGTCTGCAGTGGCTTTATTTGGCTGCTTAGACAGTTTTGTGGTGCTGCCCAACCAACTGGGCGTACTGGCCCCACAGGTAGAATATAGGGCTCCTCCAGATGAACTATTTATTTTGCATTTGGTTACATGGAGTTTAGCATTCATTCCGGCTTGCTTACAGTGAGCATCCCTCTCACATCCATTTTGCTTTGCTTATAGGGTGTTTTCAGGTCTGCCCATTAGTCTTTCATCCATCCATCCCACATTTTCAAATGCATCCCCTCATCACCCTTCAGACTCCAGAAGGGCCATGTGTTCAAGTGGATTTGTTGCACTAGGCCAACAGAGCACTTTAATCCGTTTTAATTGCACAAAGCTAAAGTTCTGCTGTGCGCTTGAATCCCTCTCGCAGCTGACAGCCTGGAAGTGCCCATAGTGTTATGAGCTGTGAACGAGCAGTATGCAGTAGGTACCAGTCACCTGCTGCTCATAAATCTCATGTGGTGCCATGCAACAAAAGCTCGCACTCAAGCCAGTTTAGCTACCAAGCTTTTAAAATAAAACGCACCATTCAGTTCATCTGTCGCCACTCCGAAATGGTTTAATCCAGCCCCCTAGGGACGGGAAATTGTGTGTTCTTAAGGATGTAAAAAGCTGGTTAAGGAACAAAGCATGACGGAAAAAGCACAATGGAACGGGAGTGGGGTATCTGCACACAATATGTACCCTCCCATTTCCCATAACCTGTAACTTGTCTGGTCTCAGCTGTAAATACATTCTAAACATTGTGAAGCCGCTGCTGTTGGCATAACAGGCCATTACTCTGAGTCAGCAGAGCATACAATGCAGTTACTTCGCACTGTCATTCTGAGAAAGAGGTAAGCACTTTAGATGAAATGTAGAATACAGCCTGCATTCAACTGTGAATTATTATTTGCCATCAGGTTATTATCCATCATCTACCTTACTTTTTAGCTCTTATAAAAAGACTTTTCGTGAAATGGGCTCATAGCTCTCTGCTGGCATTCTTTTTTTAAAAAAAAATAATGTGTTTGATGGAATAAAGAAACACTGGGAATTTCTAGCCACAGTTGTGAGTTTCTCTAGGACTTCTACTCAGCCTGGCATCTTTGTGTGCCCGGCTCGAGGTCATACCAGAGTCCCATCTAGTCGAGTGACCTGTTTCTCGCTGTGGCCCACAAGATGCCTCTGGGAAGCCCACAAACAAGACCTGAGGCATGTCCCACTGTTGTTCCCCAGCGAGTGGTGTTCAGAGGCAAGCAGCCTCTCAACACTTGGTTAGTTGCTGCTGATCACCCTAATCTCCATGAATTTGTCTAATCACAATTTTAAGCCTAATTCTAAGTTGGTGCCCATCCCCGTATCTTGTGGTAGTGAATTCCATAGCATAACTGCTATGTGGGAAAGGACGGTACTTGCTTTTGTCTGTCGGTCACCCATCATCAAACTTCATTGAATAATTGAGTTCTAGTATTGAATCAGGGAGGAAAACCTCTCTCTGTCCCCTTTCTCCATGCCACAAGTAATTTTACACACTTCTACAATGTCCTCCTTTGCTTCTGTTTTTAATAAACTATGAAGCCCCAAACTTTCTAATCTTCCCTCATAGCGGTCAATTGATTGACCTTTCCAGTTTGACAATATCCTTTTTGAGACGTACTGATCAGAATTCCACACATTCTTCCAAGTAAATTCCTACCGTGGATTTGTATAAAGCAGGGGTTGTCAACCTGGTCCCTACCGCCCACTAGTGGGCATTTCAGGATTCTAGGTGGGCGGTAGGGGGTTCTGCGGCATAAGCTGAATCTTCCTTCCATCGAGCACTGGCGGGTGGTAAGGAAATTTTACCATCAAGAAAGATGCATTAGTGGGCGGTAGGTATAAAAAGGTTGGCTACGCCTGGTATAAAGGCTTTACAGTGTTGACTGTTTATTTGTGATCCATGAACTCTTACATGGAATTCACCTTCTTTGCAATGGCTGGAGAGACGCATAGGCAGCCCCACAGTAAAGTAACTTAATTTTCAATAAAAGCTAAGAGTGGTTCCTGTATCTATCATTGCAGTACACCTCTATCAACAGGGGAAGAAGGCCTGTTGTCTTATGCCCTGCTTGTGACCTTCCCAAAGGCCACTGCTGGAAAACAAATACTGGACTAGATAGACTTTTGGTGTAATACTGTGAGACAGTTTAGAATATTGTATCTCCTCCACCTGTGGTGGTTGTTTTCCTGGTCAAACCAGAATTAATTGACTCTTCCTTTCATTTTAGGTGAAGGGGGTGACTTTGAGGCTGAAGAAGACGAAGTTCTCACTCTCTTGTATGACCCATGCTTAAACTGTTACTTTGATCCTGAAACTGGGAAATATTATGAGTTGGCATAGCCGGTTGCAAGAGCAGGAAGTGTGGCGCTTGTTTGGCGCTGTCCCAGGACTTGGGTCATTTGCAAAGAACTGATGCAGAGCTAACTCTTTTTCTACTCTGCGGTCCAAAACTTTACACCAGTCCATAGTGTGTGTAGACAAACCAAGTCACTTGCGAATATGATACAATCTTATTTTTATAGATTTGTTCTATATTTTAATAGAATGCTTAAGCAAGTTTTGGGGGTTTTGACATACATTTGTTCAGCTAGCTGATGTTACATAAAATATGGAAAGGTTTGTCTGCATGAACAAATTACGCTGAATCAAATATATTTACCAGGTTCATCTATGAATGATGGTGTGGTACAAAAAAAAAAAAAAGACTTGTTCTTTCATCTCTGTTAATTTAAGAGAATGTAATGCATCTTTGTACTTCCAGAAATATAGTGTGATGTTCAAGGGGAATTGTACCATAAAATGTCTTTTCACTTTTTTATTGTTGGATAAAACCATTTTTATTCTCAAGTGGCATTCCGGGAGGGGGGGGAGGAATATCAAATCACCTTACAGCTTTTTTAACACATTACATAAACCTTGAAAGGATGAATACACAGCCCTTTTATTCCAGAGTAATTAACAACCCCGTGCTAATACCTATGAGAATTAAAACAACACATATAAAACGGGGGTGAAGTCCACACTCTCACTATACTTAAACCAGAGAGAGCACAAAGAGCAGGATTCCATTGTCCAGAGGTCAGGCATGCATACAATTGCCTGACATCGCAGCACGCTAGCAGAGATGTGACATTGCACACCCAAATTTCTTGCTTGCCCAACAGTGTCGTGAGAAAGACATGAAGGTGCTTTGCGTAGTTCTGTCTCTGCAGCTAAGCTGGTCAAGCCCAGTATGTGCAACATACACAGTTCATATGTATGGTATATAACCAATGAATTCAAATATTAATGCATTTTGTCATCTTTTCTTATTGTTTCTTCTTGTAAGATGCTGTATAACACAATCCTTAGGTAAAAATAGAAAAGTCCTTAAGTCCTTAAGGTAACAAGAACAACACAGCTGATGTAGACTGCTGGCACAAGGTGGCTGGTGCAGGTGCAAACTGCTAACTTGGGCAGAACAAGGTTTCCGGATATCTCCCTTGTTTCACTCCGAAGGGCTTCCTCAGCTGATATTAGATCTATACAATATAAATAAACGTATGGTAAAACAATACTTGGTATCCAAGGTACAACAATAGTGAATCAGATATCTGCTTTATCGTTACTGGAAAATATTATTAAGTATTAAAAAATCCAGAAGCTGTACATACTGTCAGTGTGTATAACAGGCACATAAATAATTGTACAAGAATGATTCTCAGTTGTAATGCCAAATACATTGCAAAATACTATAAATAGGCAACACCATCTGATGGAACACCGCCTAGTAACACCACCTATGCCACTTCTTGGATGAAGGACAGCTTCCAGACATAACAAATAATGGGAGAAGGCGGTAAAACTGAATTTGAGAGTAGGTGGGCTTGTGTGGAGCAGCAGAAGTGGAGGAAAAGTATAAGAAAAATTCTAGTTGGTGGCAAATTGCTGTAAAAGTGAGGAGAAGCTTAGAAGTTTATGCAGAGCGTGGTGTTTATCATTTGGTTGCTGAAGAAGAGAAATGCAGGAAGGAGAGATGTCATCAAAGGTAAGACACAACCAGAACATAGCCAAACATTTTGGTAGTTGATAGAAAGAGGAAAGTTTGGGTTTTAGGGATGCAGGCGAGGCAGGAGCTGGCAAATCATTTGATGCTGGGGAGGGACACTGATACCGTGCCTCTGAGACACAGGAGATGATGAAAGGTTATCTTGAAACAGTGACAGAAAAAGGAAGGAAAGTAGCATAGAGGCAGGAATTTATTCATTGCCAAATTCTGAGGGCCTGCAGTTAGTTCGGCTATTTCCAGTGGTCTTAGTTTCACAAACCGGGTCTCCTACGCTAGCTCAGTTCCTTTAGGCTACAGGATTTGGACAGGCCGTGCCTGTCACAGTGCACCCACAGAGCCCTGCATGCTGCCAATTTTCAAAACAAGGGAAGTGCAGGCACTGCTGCTGCACGGGAGATCTCATTTGACAAAGCATCAAACTTTCTGACAGTGTCACTTACAGGATGTCACACCAGCTGTGCGTCTGGTTACTGTGCTCCATGGCTCACTTGGCGTGTGGCATATGAAAAATGACAAGGGAGATTGTGACGCGGCCTTTGTGTGCAGGAACATCCTGGAACTGGTGGTTTGTGACAATATACTTGAGGCTTTGAGCTGCCTGCTTCCTCCGCTGCGAGGAGGCTCCTTGAAAGAAGAAATGCAAATGTGTCACCTGACAGCTTTTCCCCCTGAGAAATAACAAGGTTGCAGACAATAGAAAGGGGAGGAGAGGGAAGGGAATTAAGAAAAACCATGTGCATGACTTGTTGGAGGAGTGAATTGAGTGTTTTGGAGGTGGGAAATTGGAAGGGGAGAAAGGGCAAAAAGATTAATAAAATCCCCATGCATGGCTACCTTGGAGGGATGGGATTACACTGAAGGGTGGGCTTTTCGCATCTTGTTGGAAGTTTTAACAAACGGATAGCAACATGGCTCCTCCAAATCTTGCTGTTTGTAAATATGTGACAATTGGCTGCTGTCTTTGTTTTCAAAATGAAGGAAGGGGTTGTTTTTTTCTGAATATTCATGAAAATATTTTCCCCGCAAGAAAACAGCTAGCTATAGATGTAGGCTGGAAGGCAAGTGGAGGGAAATGGCCAAGGCAAGCAAAAAGGAAGAATGGGTCATTTCAGATGTAAGCTTTTCTAGGTCTGTCCATTTTTGTTGCTGCTGCTGGAGCAACCGCCTTACTTTGAAACGAGATGATCAGGCTGTACCATCACCTTTTGAGGCTTTTTAATGAAAATCAAGGCATCACAAAAATAACAAACATTTGGAATACAATTACATACACGTCGCCTGGGACAAGGGAAGAGCAGGTATACACCCTGGTTGTGAGAATGATAGGTGTGTACATCTGCTTCCAGAAGCCTGATACAGCATAAGGCTATCAACATGGTGCCCTTTCCTAATCAAAAGAGCCTTGCCAGTTTAGGCCAGGAGTCCTGTTAAGCACCCTGGGAGGTCTTGTACCAGGGCTCACGGCAGTCAAGTCCAGCACCTTATTTCTTGTGCCGCAGTGCAGTGTTTTTTGCCGCAAGCCTATTTCAAAGATGTGAAATAGGCCATACCGCATGACTGGGCACTGTCAGCTGACCCCGTCGCAAATGGTCTCCACCAAAGCTTATAAAATCCCATTCACGGAGTCTTCCCTTCAGACTGAGAAGTTTTCTCACAGCTAGAGTACCCAGGCAATCTTAAGTTTTTCCTTCCTTCCACCACACGGCAGCTTATGGAACCCTCTTGCCAACTTTACATCAAGCATCTTGATTTTGGCACTTCTGATCTCCAATAGCTTGCCCTGGACTCTACTATTGACACCAACCCCACAGTATTGCAGGCTTAAGGAAACAATGGCACAAGCAAACGCCCCAATTTTGAAATACAAATCCTTGGGCTCAAGTCAAAAGCAGTAATTGGCAGTTTGGCTCTTACGCCAACGTGATGCCTGTCATCCAAACCAGGCTTCCTCCTAGCAGTTGCTTTTAAGTCTTAAAAGGGAGGGTTGATCTCTCTCTGTTACATGAGTTTTAGCCCCCAGGAACTCATAACAGTTAGGAACATGAGCTACATGTTTGTGGTTCCAATATCAGCCACAATTTCACTTAGAAGACTTAGGCAAGCAATAGTCTCTTGGCTTCAGCTTCCTGTCTGCAAAAATAAAATAGTGGTCTACCCTGTAGTAGTGTGTTAAAGGTTACCAGCATGGTGTGTGTAAGAGCACTTAAGGCAGGGCTTAGCAACAGGAGCTCTTTGGGTCAAATGGAACCCCCTTAGGAGTAGGGTATACCCCACAGTTGTCAACCCAGCAGCAACACAGGAGTATTGTAAAGCCTGAGGTCTCCGTTCCTGACCGCATTCTTAAAAGTGATCCTCTGGGAAATCTAGCTATTAACCAGGGACTCAGGGTATAGTGCTATATAAATATTAAGTACTATTAGTACCCTATTCAGCCTAATGAAACTATCAAAAGGAGCTGGCTAGGTTTTCAGGAAGCGAGCCCATAATCACACTGGCGTTTTGAAACACAATCCATTTTCATAAGGCCTCATTAATGTGCCGCGGATGTGCTCTGGAGCAGCAGGAATTAGAACAAGCTTGGGAGAGCGCTGCCTGGAGTCAGCATATCTTGACAGAAGGTCATCAATCACGGCCTTTGGTTCCATTCTGCATATTCCTTGTATGTGTCAGGAGTGATAGACTCCTCTGCACATTCCAAGCTGCACAAGTTGGCAAATCTCCCTTAAACTAACAGGCTTCGAGAGACAGCTTCATTCCTTTCTCCCACCACCTCACACCTTTTGTAAGAAGGATCTTACAAATGCTTGCCTCCCAAATGCTTGCCATTTGCCTAATTGAAACAGTTTCTGAATTCACCCAGGATGGGCCACTTCCGCTCTTCCTGGCACAACACCTACAAGCAATTTCTCTGCAGTGCAGCCATTTTGCTGAAGTTCCATCAGCCCAGGGGCATCTGAAACGTTACCATCTGTCAGCCTCCTCCAGCACTGCAGGAGTAAGGGGGCGATCTCATACGGCTGTGAGGTCAGGTGCCCCCCTCCCAAGTTTTCCTTCCATGAAAGATTGTTTGGCTGGGTGTCAATGGCCATATTATTCATGAGGGACTAAGGCAGGAGTGAGACGCGGGTGGCGCTGTGGGTTAAACCACAGGGCCTAGGACTTGCCGATCAGAAGGTTGGCGGTTCGAATCCCCACAACGGGGTGAGCTCCCGTTGCTCGGTGCCTGCTCCTGCCAACCTAGCAGTTCGAAAGCACGTCAAAGTGCAAGTAGATAAATAGGTACCGCTCCGGCGGGAAGGTAAACGGCATTTCCGTGTGCTGCTCTGGTTTGCCAGAAGTGGCTTAGTCATGCTGGCCACATGACCCGGAAGCTGTATGCTGGCTCCCTCGGCCAATAAAGTGAGATGAGCGCTGCAACCCCAGAGTCAGCCACGACTGGACTTAATGGTCAGGGGTCCCTTTACCTTTACCTTAAAGCAGGAGTAGGCAACCTAAGGCCAAATTGCCTTCTCAATCCGGCCCGCGGACGTTCCGGGAATCCATGTTTTTACATGAGCAGAGTGTGTGCTTTTATTTAAAATTCATCTCTGGGTTATTTGTGTGGGCTGCCTGGTGTTTTTACATCAGTAGAATGTGTGCTTTTATTTAAAATGCATCTCTGGGTTATTTGTGGGGCATAGGAATTCGTTCTTCTTTTTTCAAAATATAGTCCGGCCCACCACATGGTCTCAGAGACGGTGGACCGGCCCATGACTGAAAAAGATTGCTGACCTCTGCACTGAGGGTTACAGGCAGGGGTGACATGTCTCATTTTGTAATGTGGACCAAAATGGGAATGCGCTGCTCCCCACAATTCTGCTGCCCTGCTGCTGCCACCCTCATGCCACACTTCTCTTACCTGCATCGTGCAGAGGTACTGCCAACAAAGCTGCGGCACTGGTTTTCCGGCGAGATCTTGGCCAAGTCTCACAAGATTTCTCATGTTCCATGAGAGATCTCATGAGCTTTCGGTGATATCTCACCAGAAACCACTGCTGGCAGAGACGGCTGGACAGACTCAAGGTGGGCATCGCCTCCTGGGCTTCCACCACTCAAAGCATCAGTGGGCCTGGCCTGGTTATAGGATAGTCCCTGTCATGGGCAAGTGACTCATCTGGAAGTTACCTCATAGATATACATGCATGCCATTTCTAGAACCAGTCATAGTAGCTATAAAATGCCATATGGGTACAGCGCAGCTCCTTGTCACCCACAATTAGAAATTTGCTGATGTTGGTCAATACATTTTTCTTCCCCTGCATCTAAGAAAGGATTTTTATTTTGAGGGCAGAGTTCTGAGCAATGCCAGAGGGTTGTTTTAAAAGCTGTGGCATCAGTGTGAAGGTATATGGATAGAGTTATTTGATTGGGGGCACAAGCAGAGGCTTTCCTTCAAAATGAGGGGTGAGGCAGGGAATGAACACATCTCTGATACATTTCCACAGGACTAGAAACTTGCATTTTAAAAAAAAAATCTAGGAGTCTCAGGAGTCTGTGCCTTCTAACGTATTTTGTCCAAACTTCCACATGTGGAATTATGACAGAAAATAAAAAAACTCAGCTGTTTGCCAAATTACTTTTTGCAACTTGGGGGAATCCCCTGTTGCCCTCCTGTTGCCCATATTTGCACAGATGACCTCGAAAGAGTTGTAGACGTGACTAGTTTTCATTGGTACGTGCATGGTCTGACAAAACAAGGCCAGAGTTTTTGCCATCTCATGTCTTTTGGGGAGCTAGTTGTTTATGGGATTATTCACAGAAGATGCTTTAAAGTGGAAGCCATTCATCAATGAAAATACAGACTAGGTTGTGTGAGTTGCCGGTTCACATTCTGACAAATACTGCTTGAACAACTTGGCACACGCTGCAGTATTATCTAAGTTAGAGAGAGTAGTTTGTTGGATGGGGCCCTTAAGGAAATGCAGTAGCCCCAGCTGATGGAACAATACTAAGTGCAAACTGATGTCCAGAACTCTCTAATATGACAATAGCCACATGGAGCTCAACTTTTACTGGATCCAAGAACCTGAATTGGCCCAACGGAGTGTCTTTTTTATCTACAGAACCAGTTGTCATCATTCTTGAACATACATTGCAATAAAGCACTAGTCACCTCTGTCTTAGCATACACTTCCTGTTCTCCAACCAAACTAGTTTGTGGTGTGTTGGCCTAATCTGTCTTAGTTCTTTTTTGTATCTCTCTGCTCAACAATATCATGTGGAGTTTAGAAAATTCTGTGACACTCTGTTATAACACATTAAAATTCCTCAGCACCTCATGCTGGAGTGGCATGTAGCACATACACTACTGAGGTTTTCACCCATGGTGATGGAAATGTGCAAACCAGGCTGCCATAGTCCATTGACTAGAGATAAGAAAATCATACCATTCTTTATTTCTCAATAATTAGTGAGACTCTTTAAATGCATTTTTTTCTTCCTGTGTGTGAATGCTTCTTCAGTGAAGTGTCCAGCAAAGAACGTTTGGTGGTTTGTTTGATTTTCTTCTCCAAAGGACACTCAACCATTTCCAAAGCTTACAACTGGGAAATAGCCAATTCCCGAAAATCAAAGCGTTCAAACTCAAGGGCTGGAACGGAAGACAAAGCTTGGTTACTTTAAAGCACCATGGAAGCCAACTTCAATGCAGCGTCTTGTCATAATAATAGCAAATCCAGCACAAATTTGCTACAGTTCAAAAATCTATAACAAAAAGTGGATATTTGAGCAATTCCAAAGCACAGATGATAAAACAAGATGTAGACAAAGCAGCAGCATTTCAGAGCTTTCATGAGTGGATAGGACTGTCATAAATAAAATGAACAAAGCAAATCCATAAATTGATGGACCCTGCAAAGTTAACCTAAGGAAGTCCATGGAAGAAAAGTTTTGACCACCCTTTTGCCCTGCAGCCATCTGTAGGCCCTGAGAAGCCTTTCCAGAAGCTCAAAAAGTTTTAACCATAACTTCATAACCACTCCCAGCCATATGTGGACTCTGGGTAACTTGCCACTTCTAATCATACTCACAGTTGATAACATGGACTAGTGGTGTTTGATGCCAACTCACAATTCCAACTCACATTTATTCAAGTGGGCTTCCTGGAGGCATCTAGCTATGCACTGCGAAAAACAAACAAAATGCTGGACCATATAGGCTAGAAGAACAGAAGAAGAGCTCTGGTGGATCATCAGACCAAAGGTCCATGTAGTCCAATCATCTGGCCAACCAGATGCTCATGGAAAGCCTCCAGGCAGGACCCCAGTACAGCGGCATCTCCCAGTTCATGTTCCCCAGAAACTGGTATTCAAAGGCAGACTGTCTCTGGCAGCGGACATGGTAGACAGCTATTATTGATTTGTTGCTATCAATAGCTCAATCCACTATGAATTTGACTAGTCCCATTTAATATTATCCAAGTTGGTGGACATCACCACATGGTCTATAGTTTAACTGTGCACTGTACAGTGGTATTTAATTGTGTCTGTCCTGAGTCTTCCAAAACTGAGCTACATCACATGGCCCCAAATTTCTAGTATTATGAGAGGAATAAAACCTCTCCGTATCACTGAGAGCCAGTGTGGTGTAGTGGTCAAGAGCGGTAGACTTGTAATCTGGTGAACTGGGTTTGCATCTCCGCTCCTCCACATACAGTTGCTGGGTGACCTTGGGCTAGTCACACTTCTCTGAAGCCTCTCAGCCTCACTCACCTCGCAGAGTGTTTGTTGTGGGGGAGGAAGGGAAAGGAGAATGTTAGCCACTTTGAGACTCCGTAAAGGTAAAGGGACCCCTGACCATTAGGTCCAGTCATGACCAACTCTGGGGTTGCGGCGCTCATCTCGCTTTATTGGCCGAGGGAGCCGGCATACAGCTTCCAGGTCATGTGGCCAGCATGACTAAGCCGCTTCTGGCAGACCAGAGCAGCGCACGGAAACGCCGTTTACCTTCCTGCCAGAGCGGTACCCATTTATCTACTTGCACTTTGACGTGCTTTCGAACTGCTAGGTTGGCAGGAGCAGGGACTGAGGAATGGGAGCTCACCCTGTCACGAGGATTCGAACAGCCAACCTTCGGATCGGCAAGTCCTAGGCTCTAGTTTAACCCACAGCAAGCAGGATATCAAATCCAAACTCTTCTACTTTCCTCACACTATGCATAATTGTATACATCACTCTAATCTCCACCATTTACTCCTTTACTAAACTAAAACTCTACAAATGCGGCAACCTTTTCTGAGGGGAGATTTGGCCAAACCCCTTGATCGTCTGGGTTGCCCTCTATGTTCTCCCTATCTTTACAATATCCTTTTTGAGATGGAGCAACGATGGATACAAAATTATGGTAGTTCTGTTTTCATTCTTAGCATTCACCATTTTTGTCACAGCTGCCGCACACTGTCCTGACTGCCTCACCCGGAGACCTCCAGGTTCAGCCAATGGGGCTCTCTTTATGGACTTTCCGTTTTTCCCTTTCATTATGCTTTGTCTCCCTGCTCACACCAGTTACAGATGCTACCTACCCCCAATGTTAAAACAGCAGAATTCAAGACCGCCAACTCATTCGATTTAAGGTGGCAAGATTCTTAAGACCTAACACACCGAGTTCTTTGTTATCATTCCCTATTGTTTTCTGAGCCTTTTATACATATACTGCCATGATGTTTACAAGCTTTTCTTGACCTGCGATTTTCACAGTTCAAGCAAAGCGCCAGGGGAAGGAAAAATCTTTTCCTCTGCTGATTTGTTTTATAACAGGCTTTAAAGCAAAACAATCCAAACAGGACATTGTACTTTAAAAAAGATAAAAGGTCTCTCTCCCCCCAAATTGCTAATTTCCACTTCCCCCCGGTATTTCACAGAAACAGCATCTTCCAACAGCCAACTTTTCGTTAGTGCTAAAAAAAGCTATTTCAAATCGGGACCCCTCACAAAGTGGGAGCTTTTGCATCCAGACTCCCCTGCTAGTGAAAGTGCTAAAATGCCTGTGGTTTCTCGTCGCCAGTTTAACCTGCTTGTTAGCGGCGTGAATTGCAGGAGCTGAGATGTTTCTGGCACCCTCCTCCTAGCTTTCTAGCAGGTCTAAACATATCAAGCATAGCAAAGAAACCAGAAAGTGGCATGAACTCTTCTGAGCACCCAGAGTTTTCGCAGGCTCAAGTTTCTGCAAAACAAACCAAAATTCATAAGTATCATAGAATTGTAGACCTGGAAGGGACCACAAGGCTCATCTAGTCCAATCCTATGCAATGCAGGAATCTTTTGCCCAAGGTGGGGCTTGAACCCACAACCCTGAGATTAAGAATCTCATGCTCTACTATGGTGCGTGGAGGCCAGAGGCAAAAGTTGGCAGAGCAACCAAAAGTTGGCAGAGCAACCAATGCAATTTTTGCCCTTTGTACAGTGGTCAAAAGGACAAAAGTGGTAAAGACCTAACTGAAGCAGAAGACATCAAGAAGAGGTGGCAAGAATACACAGAGGAATTATACCAGAAAGATATGGATGTCTCGTACACCCCAGGTAGTGTGGTTGCTGACCTTGAGCCAGACATCCTGGAGAGTGAAGTCAAATGGGCCTTAGAAAGCACTGCAAATAACAAGGCCAGTGGAAGTGATGGTATTCCAGCTGAACTGTTTAAAATTTTAAAAGATGATGCTGTTAAGGTGCTACACTCAATATGCCAGCAAGTTTGGAAAACTCAGCAGTGGCCAGAGGATTGGAGAAGATCAGTCTACATCCCAATCCCAAAGAAAGGCAGTGCCAAAGAATGCTCCAACTACCGTACAATTGCACTCATTTCACACGCTAGCAAGGTTATGCTTAAAATTCTACAAGGAAGGCTCAAGCAGTATGTGGACCGAGAACTCCCAGAAGTGCAAGCTGGATTTAGAAGAGGCAGAGGAACCAGAGACCAAATTGCAAACATGCGCTGGATTATGGAGAAAGCTAGAGAGTTCCAGAAAGATATCTACTTCTGCTTCATTGACTATGCAAAAGCCTTTGACTGTGTCGACCACAGCAAACTATGGCAAGTTCTTAAAGAAATGGGAGTGCCTGATCACCTCATCTGTCTCCTGAGAAATCTCTATGTGGGACAAGAAGCTACAGTTAGAACTGGATATGGAACAACTGATTGGTTCAAAATTGGAAAAGGAGTACGGCAAGGCTGTATATTGTCTCCCTGCTTATTTAACTTATATGCAGAATTCATCATGCGAAAGGCTGGGCTGGATGAATCCCAAGCCGGAATTAAGATTGCCGGAAGAAATATCAACAACCTCAGATATGCATATGACACAACCTTGATGGCAGAAAGTGAAGAGGAATTAAAGAACCTTTTAATGACGGTGAAAGAGGAGAGTGCAAAATATGGTCTGAAGCTCAACATCAAAAAAACAAAGATCATGGCCACTGGGCCCATCACCTCCTGGCAAATAGAAGGGGAAGAAATGGAGGCAGTGAGAGATTTTACCTTCTTGGGCTCCATGATCACTGCAGATGGTGACAGCAGTCACGAAATTAAAAGACGCCTGCTCCTTGGGAGAAAGGCGATGGCAAACCTAGACAACATCTTAAAAAGCAGAGACATCACCTTGCCAACAAAGGTCCGTATAGTAAAAGCCATGGTTTTCCCAGTAGTGATGTATGGAAGTGAGAGCTGGACCATAAAGAAGGTTGATCGCCGAAGAATTGATGCTTTTGAATTATGGTGCTGGAGGAGACTCTTGAGAGTCCCATGGACTGCAAGAAGATCAAACCTCTCCATTCTGAAGGAAATCAGCCCTGAGCGCTCACTGGAAGGACAGATCGTGAAGCTGAGGCTCCAATACTTTGGCCACCTCATGAGAAGAGAAGACTCCCTGGAAAAGACCCTGATGTTGGGAAAGATGGAGGGCACAAGGAGAAGGGGACGACAGAGAATGAGATGGTTGGATGGTGTTCTTGAAGCTACCAGCATGAGTTTGATCAAACTGCGGGAGGCAGTGGAGGACAGAAGTGCCTGGCGTGCTCTGGTCCATGGGGTCACGAAGAGTCGGACACGACTAAACGACTAAACAACAGTGGTCTGGTTTCTACACACAGGCTCACACACCCTTCTTTACCCAGGGGAGCAACAGGCATTATTGGAGTTCAAAGACACATTGCAGCCAGGCAAAAGCAATCATACCTAGGCAAGCACAACACTTCTGGAACATCACCCTGTTTGGACATGTGGGGCACAGGTAACAAAGCTGAGGCTGGCTCATAGCTTCTGTAGAGACCGGTAGACACGAGAGCAAACTACTGAGAACATGGGGCTTCAGATAGCATCGCTCCTGGTACACTCTTAAGCCTCACCACCAGAAGAGAGATGTACAAATTGCACAGAATCCATTGCAGTCCTCTCTTCTCCTCTCTGGTTTGTTGGGGTTAAAGGGTCCACGTCTGGACTCTACAGATCAGAAGTGCACACCCAGCCTTGCAATCTGATGCATACCAATTTTCCCAGGCTGTGGAAAGATACCACAACACTACAATAGTTCTATGAATTTCTAACATGAGGCCTCATTCAAATGAAACATCCCCAACTTGGAAATTAGACTTTAGTTAGATATGCAACTACAGTGGTACCTCGGGTTAAATGTGCTTCAGGTTACAGACTCCGCTAACCCAGAAATAGTACCTTGGGTTAAGAACTTTGCTTCAGGATGAGAACAGAAATTGTGCTCCAGCGGCGCGGCGGCAGCAGGAGGCCCCATTAGCTTAAGTGGTGCTTCAGGTTAAGAACGGACCTCCAGAATGAATTAAGAACTTAACCCGAGGTACCACTGTATTACTTTTTCGCACACAAAACAAGGACAGTCACATTTTGCATGAATGACAGAGAGAAAGACGAGAGCGTGGAAGAAGCGTGGGCCTCCTTCTGATCTTGCATATGTAGTTTGTTTTTAATAACCCTGCATATTTATTAGGCCATCTGCTTCCATGGCACTAGAATTATTTTTTAAAAAACAAAAAAACCTTACTACAGACAACTTATTCATGGCTGCAGTTTTACCACTCGATTTGCAAAGCAAAAACAATATATGAACCCAACACACTTGGTTGTGTTTATTCTGGCACTGAGTAATCAAGCATTGTGAGGTTTTGGTGTGTTTTTTTCCAGGGAGCTGAAAGTGATCTGACGGAGCTGCTGCAGCCCATTGTGCTGTTCTTTTCTCAGGGTGGGGAGAATTGTGTTTTCCTAGCAACAGCACATTATGTTTGGTTGTAGCTCAGTGGTAGAGCATGTGCTTTGAACGCAGGAGGTCCCAGGTTCAGTCCCCAGCACTTCCATATTGGACTGAGAGCCCCCCCCCCATCCGCCAATCTAGAACCCTGGAGAGCCACAACCAGCCATCGTAGTTGTTGTTGTTTAGTCATTTAGTCGTGTCCGACTCTTTGTGACCCCATGGCCCAGAGCACGCCAGGCACTCCTGTCTTCCACTGCCTCCCACGGTTTGGTCAAACTCATGCTGGTAGCTTCGAGAACACTGTCCAACCATCTCGTCCTCTGTCGTCCCCTTCTCCTTGTTCCCTCAATCTTTCCCAACATCAGGGTCTTTTCCAGGGAGTCTTCTCTTCTCATGAGGTGGCCAAAGTATTGGAGCCTCAGCTTCAGGATCTGTCCTTCCAGTGAGCACTCAGGGCTGATTTCCTTCAGAATGGATAGGTTTGATCTTCTTGCAGTCCATGGGACTCTCAAGAGTCTCCTCCAACACCATAATTCAAAAGCATCAATTCCTCGGTGATCAGCCTTCTTTATGGTCCAGCTCTCACTTCCATACATCACTACTGGGAAAACCATAGCTTTAACTATACAGACCTTTGTTGGCAAGGTGATGTCTCTACTTTTTAAGATGCTACCAGCCATCGTAGACAATACTGTAATTGGACGAACCAATGATATGATTCAGAATAAAGCAGCTTCTTATGTTCCTTAAGGTTTAGGAACACAGGAAGCTGCCTTATACAGAGTCAGACCATTGGTCCATCTAGATCACTTGTGCTGACTGGCAGCAGATCTCCAGGGTTTCAGACATGGAGTTTCTCCAAGTCCTCTCTGGAGATATTTGGGGTTGAACCTGGGATATTTTGTATGAAAAGCATACGCTCCCACTGAGCCATGGCCCTTTCCTTGGGGAGGGCCCTGTCCACCTCTCAAATGTGGCCTGCAGGTTGTAGGTCAGATCTGGACCCCTCCTACTTCCCAAATCCAGTTCCCCTCCCCTGCCCTAGGATGTGGACTGTGGTCACATCAAGCAGCCATCTTGCTTAGAAAGCTTACGGCCTGAATGAGAGAACACCTGAGATCACCAAGTAGGCAATTTTGATTTCCATGATTCAAGGACAGCATGAAACAGGGCTGCAGACTAGGGCTGGGTGATATATCAGCATGTTGTCCAAAACGGGTTTGAAATCCATATCGTGATATCGGTCTCATAATTTCTAACCTGGCAATATATTGTGAATCATGGGGTGTGTGTGCTATGCAAAAATCACAATGTGAGGAAAACTGTGAAGTCAGCCAATGCTCCATCCTTATTTCAGACATTGTGATATATTGGTATATCATGATGTCTAGCTGGTGATATACCACAGTGTTGAAAACCATATACAGTTGTACCTTGGATCCCGAACGCCTTGCGAGTCAAACGTTTTGGCTCCCAAATGCAGCAAACCCGGAAGTGAGTGTTCTGGTTTGCGAACGTTCTTTGGAACCCGAACGTCTGATGCAGCTTCCACGGCTTCCAATTGGCTGCAGGAGCTTCCTGCAGCCAATCAGAAGCCATGCCTTGGTTTCCGAATGTTTTGGAAGTCCAACGGACTTCCAGAACGGATTCCGTTCAACTTCCAAGGTACGACTGTATTGCCCAGTGCTAATGCATGAACACTATATACTGCTGGATGCGCATTTTCCCTCTCAGAGAATTCTGGGCACTATAGTTTGTTAACGTTTGCTGGGAATTGTAACTCTGTGAGGAGCAAACTACAGTTCCCAGAATTCTCTGAGGGAGAGAATGTTCTTCGAATGTGCTCTAAAGGTGTGTGTGTGGCCTACGTCAACCTGATAGGTTTGAGAACCTCTGTTTTTAACACCAGCACAGAGCTGTGAAAAGCGCTTCGGTTGGACTTGCCTCTTTCCCCCCCCCCCGCCTTTCCCACCAGTAAACCAGAAATAACAGACGTATGAAATGTTTATTAGAAAGAGTTTGCAGCAGATGGCTCAGTGCCCACACAAGATGCAGAGGGACAAAATATTTATATAGAACCATTATGGTCAATAAAGCGTGAATTCGGAAGGATTTACATGATAGCCTGTGAAAGTGTTTTAAAGTGCTCTTCCCATCCAGGAGAGCTTCCAATACACGCCCTTGAATGGAGCTCTTAAAAGGCTGTTATGGACCGTTGCGCGAGGAGAGATGAAGCACCTGAAATATTCAGAGCTACTAAAGGCACTTAGCCTTTCCCACACATTTACTTTGGTTTACACAGTGCATAAAAAAACAATTGTCAGAATGTCTGGAGAAAACGCAAATCAGGATGAGCAAAGGTTTGCCCACCTCGGTGTGCCTGCGCCCGTGTTTAATGGTTTGGAATACTAATGTGAGTCGCTCAAGGAGGAGACAGAGAGGCGGGAGCCAGGAGGAGCAGCAACAGGAAAGAAGGGCTCCTGAAAACTGCAGCCCCTGGTGCTTTTTAATATCCCAGAGTTGGGAATCGGAGAGAAATTGGGTGCAGTTCACATTTACCTCATACACGCTTTCCAAAAGAATACATTAGCTGAAATGTAGCCAGCCGCTCTTCAAAATTTGTACTTTTCTGAATTTTGCAACGCACTTCTCCAGCAAATAAATGTGGACTGATGTGAAACGTGTATAAGAATGCATTTATTAGTGCAAATAACATACAGAACTGCAGAGGGTGCCATCTTGGTTGTCCCATTGCACAGGAGAGGGCGTTCTTTGTGGTGGCCCCCTAAGCTGTGGAACACCCTCCCCACAGAGGTGTGTCCAGCACCTTCATTATATAGCTTCCAGAGAACATCGGAAGCACACCTGGATTTTGGAACTTGAGGTGTATACTTAATCAATAATAATAATAAATTTATTATGTATAGGCCACCCATCTGGCTGGGTGGCACCAGTCACCCTGGGCAGCTCCCAGCACAATAAAACACATTGTACCTCTGTATGGATTTTAACTGTAAGGTGCTTTTGGAGCCAGCAACAGCTGACAAGGTGGCTGCTGATATAATAATAATAATAATAATAATAATAATAATAATAATAATAATAATTTTATTTATACCCCGCCCATCTGGCTGGGCTTCCCCAGCCACTCGGGGCAGCTTCCAACAAAATATTAAAATACAGTAATGCATCAAACATTAAAAGCTTCCCTAAACAGGGCTGCCTTCCGATGTCTTCTAAAAGTCTGGTAGTTGTTCTTCTCTTTGACATCTGGTGGGAGGGCGTTCCACAGGGAGGGCGCCACTACCGAGAAGGCCCTCTGCCTGGTTCCCTGTAACTTGGCCTCTCGCAGTGAGGGAACTGCCAGAAGGCCCTGTGCGCTGGACCTCAGTGTCCGGGCAGAACGATGGGGGTGGAGACGCTTCTTCAGGTATACAGGACCGAGGCCGTTTAAGGCTTTGAAGGTCAGCACCAACACTTTGAATTGTGCTCGGAAACGTACTGGGAGCCAAGGTAGGTGTATGAGTGAAGAAATAACTAAGTGGTGGGGGTACAGAAGAAGAGACACCCTGTGTGTGTTTTTCCCCTTTGTTCTCCCCAGCATGTGCTTGAGTATCTCCCATGGAGTGGATCACACAGTCCATTGGGGCAAATGGCGCACTGCCCCACCAATCACAGTCTGCTCTCACCAGCCCCCACCTGCCTGCCTCCTTCCTCACACCCAGTCGAGAGGGTGACCCTGGCTGTCAGCTTCCTTAGTCTCTGTTGTTGCCCTTGTAGAACTCAGCAAGAATAAGGATGGAGGCAAAACTAGAACAAGTTGGCTCTGCCTGCCATTTTCTCTGGCTCCCCCTGCTGTTGGCCACCCTGCATTACACCCTTTCAGTCCTGATAAGACACCAGTCACGGCTGTTTAAAAAGAGTGTGAAATGTTTTGCAGGTGCAGTTTCCCAATCCGAGTTACAAAAATTCTTGATTGACCCGAAGTAATGATGTCCCTTCATTCCCCCGCCCCTTACTCGGATCTCTCATTTGGATTCCCTCATCTCTGCTTTCCTCCTCCCCTTCTGAGGCTTTTGCTCTCCTCCCTTTGATTAATCCAAATCATCTATGCGGTTTCAAACACTTCATTATTAATGCCACAAGACAGTTATCGATACCGGCAATTTTGTCACGGCCACAAATGAACAAGCAAAGTCCTTCGGTGCAGGAGGTCAGCATCCTGTTACTTAACTCCAAGAGAAGAAATGAGTCAATTAACTGGAACTTGTTCCCTTTTGTAGATGGCATGGATCAGGGGTCACTGGCACCTCCATTAGGAGGCTGGAAGGCTGGTGTCAGCGGTGGCCTTTGGGTGACCGCTCTCACCTCCATGAATCCTTTATCACTTTGGCTACCGAAGTCCTACGCACATTGCTTTGGAAGCCTGTAAATATTGTATTCTTTCCTTGCTAATAAATATAGCAGACTTTGCTTAGAGCATTATAACGTTTCACTTGGAGTTTGCAAGTTTGGAAGTGACCAGGAGGCCATCAACATTGAGTCCAGGAGTGAATAAAGTGATGCATGTGTACAGTTCCGAGGTCATTTCATGGCATTTCAGACTGTAGGACTCTTGCTTTGGGGCAGGGGTGGGGAACCTCAGGCCCAGGAGCTGAATGCAGCCCTCCAGGCCTCTGTAGATGGCTATCCCTATGCCACGCCCCCTCTCCAGGCCACACCCCCTCTCTCCAGGCCACGCCCCTCACTGGTCCTGCTTTGAACCCCAAGTGTTTTTGCCCGGCTGGAATGGGTCTTGGAACTCTAATACAGTGGTACCTCGGGTTAAGTACTTAATTCGTTCTGGAGGTCCGTTCTTAACCTGAAACTGTTCTTAACCTGAAGCACCACTTTAGCTAATGGGGCCTCCTGCTGCCGCCATGCCGCTGGAGCACAATTTCTGTTCTTATCCTGAAGCAAAGTTCTTTACCCGAAGTAATATTTCTGGATTAGCAGAGTCTGTAACCTGAAGCGTATGTAACCTGAGCTACCACTGTAATGGTACCACTGAGAGCTGGACCATAAAGAAGGCTGATCGCCAAAGAATTGATGCTTTTGAATTGTGGTGCTGGAGGAGACTCTTGAGAGTCCCGTGGACTGCAAGAAGATCAAGCCTATCCATTCTGAAGGAAATCAGCCCTGAGTGCTCACTGGAAGGACAGATCCTGAAGCTGAGGCTCCAATACTTTGGCCACCTCATGAGAAGAGAAGACTCCCTGGAAAAGACCCTGATGTTGGGAAAGATGGAGGGCACAAGGAGAAGGGGACGACAGAGGACGAGATGGTTGGACAGTGTTGTCGAAGCTACCAGCATGAGTTTGACCAAACTACGGGAGGCAGTGGAAGACAGGAGTGCCTGGCGTGCTCTGGTCCATGGGGTCACAAAGAGTTGGACACGACTAAATGACTAAACAACAACAAGCAATGTAATTACTATTGCTAGTCCAGACAAAGGATAGAGCGGGGTTGTGTGTGTAGAAACTAACCTTCTGCACAAAGGGAAAACTAACATTAATTGTTCCACCCATGTGTAAAAAGGCTGTTTTCTCTTTTGCACTTCTCGCAGCAGCAGCAGCAGGGAGGACCAAGGGGAGAAAGACTTTCTCCACTTCGCTCCCCTCCTGCCGGTGGTGAGTGCAGGAAGGCTCACAAAGCCCATCACATGCTAATCCCTTCGACCCTGGACACCAGAGGAGGCTTGGTGGCACACATGTGGTCCACGAGCTGGAGGCTCCACATCCCTGTTGTGGTTGGTGGGTAAGTAGTTCTGTGTGCAGCAGGGTGTCAGTACCTTGGAGAGCTCACAGCAGCCAGTGCTAGCTAGGACTCATTTGGGGAGAGCTGTTGCTTCAGCAGCACGCTGAAGCCTGCTGGGGCCTTGTTAACACTGGATAATAATAATAATAATAACTGGAGGAACGTGTAGCTACGCTCCAAAGAATTAGAGAGCTGGAGCTCTTCTTGGAAGCAACAGAGCACACCGTCCCCACCAAGGAGGAGACAGGGGACTCCCCTGAGAAGGAGGATAGTTCACCAACACAGGAGCCAGATATATGGAGAAACGTGACTCAAAGAAGTAGGAGGCCCAGGGTTCACTCTGATTGTTTAGAAATACACAATCGCTTTGAGGTCCTCTCCCCTAGCATGGAAGATGAAGAGCAGACTCCATTTGAGGATCTCTCCCTCATTACAGTCGATCAGGTATATGAAGACGAGCAGCAAAGTCAGTCCTCAGGGAATGTGCAGGCGACCTTGGAACGGACAGCTCACGGAAGAACCCCGACCAAACCCAAGAGGAGGCGTGTAGTGGTGATAGGGGATTCCCTACTGAGGGGAACAGAAGCAGTGATCTGTGGGCCTGACAAGATGTCTCGGGAAGTGTGCTGTCTCCCCGGGGCTAAGATCCAAGATGTAACTGAACGACTGCAAAGAATCATAAAACCCACTGACAAATACCCCTTCCTCTTGGTTCATGTGGGAACCAATGACACTGCAAGCAATAGCCTCCAGAAGATCAAAAGAGACTACGAGGCTCTCGGCAGGAAATTGAAGCAACTAAATGCACAAATTGTCATCTCGTCTGTCCTCCCAGTTGAACGACGTGGCCCAGGGAGAGAGGGGAAAATAGTGGAAGTGAACAGCTGGCTTCGCAAATGGTGTAAACAGGAACGGTTTGGATTCTTAGATCACGGACTGCAGTTTCTTGAAGATGGACTTCTGGCAAGTGATGGGCTGCACCTCACAACGGTTGGGAGAAATGTTTTTGCCAAAAATCTCAGAAACCTCATCAGGAGGGCTTTAAACTGACTAATGTGGGGGAGGGAGACAGTGCTCCTGAAGGTAGGAGTCTATCAATTAATGAAGATGATCATCCAAATGTCATAGACCAAATGGAGCAAACAGCACGCGGACCTAGTGGTGGGAGGAAAAAATCCTTAAATAAGAGGCACGGGGGAATGATTAATGGACTTCAATGTCTGTACACTAATGCACAAAGCATGGGAAATAAACAAGATGAGCTTGAGCTCTTGGTACAGCAAACTAAATATGACATAATAGGCATCACTGAAACCTGGTGGGATAAGTCCCACGATTGGAATGTAATAATGGGGGGATACAATCTATTTCAGAGAAACAGACCAGACAAGAAAGGAGGAGGAGTGGCGCTATATGTCAGGGATGTGTATACCTGTGAAGAGATCCAAGATTTAGAACCTCAAAGCCAAAGTGAGAGCATTTGGGTCAAAATTAAGGGAGAGAAGAATAACAGAGACCTCATTGTGGGAGTTTACTATAGATCCCCAAGCCAAACGGAGGACATAGATGATGCCTTCCTGGAACAGATGGCCAAGCATGCAAAAGGAAGGGAGATAGTAGTAATGGGGGACTTCAATTACCCGGATATTTGTTGGATGTCAAACTCAGCCAAGAGCATAAGGTCAAACAGATTCCTCACTGGCCTTGCAGACAACTTCATTGTCCAGAAAGTGGGAGAAGCAACAAGAGGAACAGCCATTTTAGATCTGGTCCTAACCAATGTTGATGACCTGGTTAGTGGGGTAGAAGTGGAAGGATCATTAGGCGCGAGTGATCATGCTCTTCTGAAGTTTACTATACAGCGGAAAGGAGCAGCCAAGCATACTAGGACTCAATTTCTTGACTTTAAGAAAGCCTACTTCATAAAACTTAGGGAAGTGCTGGGTGAGATCCCATGGACAGCAATACTAAAAGGAAAGGGAGTTCATGATGGCTGGGAGTTTGTTAAGAGGGAGATAGTAAAAGCACAACGTCAGGCAATACCATTGAGACGGAAACATGGAAGGTGCCTAAAGAAGCCAGGGTGGCTATCTAAAGAACTTTTAACTGAATTAAGATTAAAAAAGGATGTGTACAAAAAATGGAAAAGGGGGGAAACCACCAAAGAGGAATTCAAACAAATAGCCAGCACGTGTAGACACAAAGTCAGAAAAGCTAAAGCACAGAATGAACTCAGGCTTGCTAGAGAGGTTAAAAGCAACAAAAAAGGCTTTTATGGGTATGTTCGTAGCAAAAGGAAGAACAAAGAAACAGTGGGGTCACTCCGAGGAGAAGATGGTGAAATGCAAACAGGGGACACAGAAAGGGCTGAACTCCTCAATGCCTTCTTTGCCTCAGTCTTCTCCGATAAAGAAAACAATGCCCGACCTGAAGAATTTGGAGCAAATGATTCAGCAAAGGAAACACAGCCCAGAATAACTAAGGAGATAGTACAAGAATATTTGGCTAGTTTAGATGTATTCAAGTCTCCAGGGCCAGATGAACTGCATCCAAGAGTATTAAAAGAACTGGCAGATGTGATCTCAGAACCACTGGCAGTCATCTTTGAGAATTCCTGGAGAACAGGCGAAGTCCCGGCAGACTGGAGGAGGGCAAATGTTGTCCCTATTTTCAAAAAGGGGAAAAGAGAGGACCCAAATAATTACCGCCCAGTCAGTCTGACATCAATAGCAGGGAAGATTCTGGAGCAGATCATTAAGCAAACAGTCTGTGAGCACCTAGAAAGGAATGCTGTGATCACCAATAGTCAGCATGGATTTCTGAAAAATAAGTCATGTCAGACTAACCTGATCTCGTTTTTTGACAGAATTACAAGCCTGGTAGATGAAGGGAACGCAGTGGATGTAGCCTACCTTGATTTCAGCAAGGCATTTGACAAGGTGCCCCATGATATTCTTGTAAAGAAGCTGGTAAAATGCGGTCTTGACTATGCTACCACTCAGTGGATTTGTAACTGGCTGACTGACCGAACCCAAAGGGTGCTCATCAATGGTTCCTCTTCATCCTGGAGAAGAGTGACTAGTGGGGTGCCACAGGGTTCTGTCTTGGGCCCGGTCTTATTCAACATCTTTATCAACGACTTGGATGATGGACTCAAGGGCATCCTGATCAAATTTGCAGATGACACCAAACTGGGAGGGGTGGCTAACACCCCAGAGGACAGGATCACTGTCAGAGCTGCTTCCAGATCCTAGCTCACAGAGGATCACGCTAGCCAGCGTTCACTTTATAAAAGTCTTTATTGAGTTACAGTTTCCATTCTCAAGCTGCTGCGTGCAGCTCTACGTCTTATGGGTTAGACCGGCGAAGCTCCGTCTGAGTCTCCGCCTCCTGTACACCAGCTTAATACCCTAGCCTTACTCCACCTTTTCCGCCTGACCGTTCTTCTCTGGGTCCCTCTGCCCCCCGCTGTCTCTTCCTTCCTGGACTCTTCTGACGCGGACCCCCCGGACCCTTCTGTCTCCTTGCGTCGGGCTTTAGGACCTGGCTCCCTTTCCGGGCTGCTTACTGCGCCACCTTCCTGTGCATTTGAACTTGGCGCGCGCGCCCAACCTTCCACTTTCCGCTTAACCATTTCTTCGCTCCCCGATGGAGGTGTGGCCACTCCTGACTCATGCCCTCCTCCCTGCTGCGAGCTGCCAGAGCTCGGTACCTGGCGCCCTTCCTCTCCACTGTGCTCTGTTGGTGACGCTGGCCCCGATTTCCAACTGCTGCCCTCTGAGCCCCCTCTGGACCCTTCTCCCTGGGGTGTCCCCCTAGGCTCCCCCCTTGCTCTGGCCACTGGCGCTCCTTTCTGTGAATCTTCTGATTCACTGGAAAGACTCGGAGATCTCGGGTCGTCGTCATCACTCATCTTTTCTTCGGCCTCCTCCCCCTCGCTCTCTGTTTCCTCCCTTGCCCTCGCCTCTGCTCCTGAACCCCTGACAATCACACTTCAAAACGACCTTGACAGATTAGAGAACTGGGCAAAAACAAACAAGATGAATTTTAACAGGGAGAAATGTAAAGTATTACACTTGGGCAAAAAAAATGAGAGGCACAAATACAAGATAGGTGACACCTGGCTTGAGAGCAGTACATGTGAAAAGGATCTAGGAGTCTTGGTTGACCACAAACTTGACATGAGCCAACAGTGTGACGCGGCAGCTAAAAAAGCCAATGCAATTCTGGGCCTCATCAATAGGAGTATAGTATCTAGATCAAGGGAAGTAACAGTGCCACTGTATTCTGCTCTGGTCAGACCACACCTGGAGTACTGTGTCCAGTTCTGGGCACCACAATTCAAGAAGGACACTGACAAACTGGAACGTGTCTAGAGGAGGGCAACCAAAATGGTCAAAGGCCTGGAAACGATGCCTTATGAGGAACGGCTAAGGGAGCTGGGCATGTTTAGCCTGGAGAAGAGGAGGTTAAGGGGTGATATGATAGCCATGTTCAAATATATAAAAGGATGTCACATAGAGGAGGGAGAAAGGTTGTTTTCTGCTGCTCCAGAGAAGCGGACACGGAGCAATGGATCCAAACTACAAGAAAGAAGATTCCACCTAAACATTAGGAAGAACTTCCTGACAGTAAGAGCTGTTCGACAGTGGAATTTGCTGCCAAGGAGTGTGGTGGAGTCTCCTACTTTGGAGGTCTTCAAGCAGAGGCTTGACAACCATATGTCAGGAGTGCTCTGATGGTGTTTCCTGCTTGGCAGGGGGTTGGACTCGATGGCCCTTGTGGTCTCTTCCAACTCTATGATTCTATGATTCTATTCTATGAATAATAATAATAACAATAATAATAATAATAATAATAATAATAATTTAATTAATTATTGGATGGCCCAAAACTCCTTTTACCCCACCTTCTCCGAGAAGCTGCCTGTTCTTTTAAATCAAATTTGTGGAAGCTGTGGCCCTACAAATTTTCCTGAACTGCCTGGGCCACTGGCCATGCTGGCTAAGGCTGATGAGTGGTGAGTGGTGGAATGGGTTGACCATTTCTACCATTTCCTGAAATGATTTTGATCAGAACTGGACAGGAAGAGCTGGCAATTAAAAACTATAATGGCATTTTAAAAATTCTTATATGCAGGGAATAGTATAAAATCACAGAACTGAAAGCAGACTTGAATATGATATAGTCCAAAAATGGGCAGCGGGGGACCCACCGGCTGGGTAAAAACCTGGCCCTCAAGACAAACTGATTTAACCCTATAGTGTTTTAGTCTAGGTTTGGTAAGGTTTTCGCTGCTTCTCCTTACACCCATCCCAGCTTTACACACTGTTGTAAGAAAATGATACAGCACTGCTTTGTGTAGTCAGTTTCCCCCCAAACTGCTCTCTTTTCCTTCCCTGATAGCTCACAGCATTTCTCTTTCCTTTTGCTATTGTTGACATGTGCATTGCTCTGAATGGATGTTTGCAGCCAAACACCCACGACAGCCTCCAGCTAACTTTGAGCCCAACGTTCTGTATCTCTAATTAGCATCATTTGCTTCTGATGTACTTTTCACTTATTCACACCAAATTCCAGTTGCTTTTCTGCCGCTCGTCCTCCTGCGCCTTCTGCTGCAACTCCTCTCAGTCAGTTTTGTATATGATCTATTTGCATGAAAAACTCTCTCGAAAACATTCCTAAGCCACCTCAAAAGTCAAATAAGCACACACACAAACCTGCACACCACCCATGACATTTTCTGAAAACAATTTCATTTCTCATCAATTTCATTTATTCATTTGTACAATTTGCTTACAGTGGTACCTTGGGTTAAGAAGTTAATTCGTTCTGGAGGTCTGTTCTGAACCTGAAACTGTTCTTAACCTGAAGCACCACTTTAGCTCATGGGGCCTCCTGCTGCTGCTGCGCCGCCGCTACACGATTTCTGTTCTTATCCTGAAGCAAAGTTCTTAACCCGAGGTAATATTTCTGGGTTAGCAGAGTCTGTAACCTGAAGCGTATGCAACCTGTAGCGTATGTAACCCGAGGTACCACTGTACTTATTTTTGCAGTTTCTTATGCATCCTTCACCCATTGCAAGGCGGATTACAACAATATTGTATACCATGACAAAACCATAGCATGACAACAACAACAACAACAACACCAACAACAACAACAACAACATAATAATAATAATAATAATAATAATAATAATAATAATAATAATAATAATAATGTTTAAAAATCAAAACAGTTCCAAATGGAACAAAACAGCATGAATTCAGCAAAGGAGGCAGTTCCCATAACATCCCTTAGCTGTCAAAGGATTTCTCCTGGGCTACCCTCTCCTAGGCTTTCCACTGGTGGAGAATATGGGATGGGGGGAAACCATGGGGGGGAATGTCACCACACTAGCTGCAAGATAGCCTCCATGTGGTGTGGAAACCCCCTCTCTCATGAGTTGATTTGGTGTTCTTCAGCTTTCCTGATGCACGCAGCGTTCTGCTCTAATACCACACTGTGCCCTAATTAAGCCGAAAGTAACAGAAGAAACATTTTCACCCTGTTAGAGTTAATGGACCATTGCTAAAAGCACATTTCTAGTTGATCTTATCATTTAATTTCCAGAGCTACAGCAACTGGCCTCAAAAACTCGTGTGTCAAAGCAGTGCCTTTGAAAAAGCAAAAGCTATAGCAGGTTATTGAGGGTGGGTGGAGAAACCCACCTGCGGCACCAGAGGTAGTTGGTGCTCAAAGATCCCTGCACTAGGTGAAGCCAATGAGAGGCAGAGCAGCTAAGTCTTGTTCTCTCCCCGTGTTTACTCTGTGCTGAATTCTACAAGGAGCAACGCAGAACCTGATGAGACGATGCCACAGAAACTAACTACAGCTGGTCTTGTGTAAGTTGCTGCACAACCGAAGTGAAGCCCTCTGAACCCATCAGTGCTGCCCCAAAGCATTCTGCCATGAAGCACCACTGCTGCTGAAAAAGACTGTGAAAACCAAAAAAAAACCCCAGCCAAATTCTGCATTAAGGGCCCTTCCTTGGCAAATGCACTTACTGACCAGGTTCCTTGCTCTTTCTCAGACAGGGTTGGGGGGACGTGTGGCCTTCTAGATGTTGTTGCACTCCAGTTCCCATCAACCCCAACCAGCCTGGCCAATGGTTATGGATGATGGAAGTTGTAGTCCAGCAAAATCTGGGAAGGCCACGGATTCCCTACCCATGAGCCAGGTGTTCATCTCTTCCCCCTTCATATGTGAAGACATGAATGTATCTTAAGGCTGCAATCCAGAGAGGTGAGGGAGCCGGGTGTCAGTAGACACCTGTTCCTATACCCTGTGGGCCTCGTGGTAACAGGGCAGATGTGAGGGTGGAGCAGTAGTCTTACGCTCATTTCCAGGTTTCCCCCAACCCCATTCTTGTACCATCTCCCTTCCTTTTGAAACGATAGGAGGAGATAACACCAGCTCCAGGGCTGAGGCAGTTTGTACCACTGTCCAGGGGTATATGGGGGGGGGTTGCAGTGGGGGACTGTGGCTCTGTAACTGACCACATAAGAACTGTTCTGATGGGATGGATCAGACCAAAAGCCTACCTAGTCCTCCCCTGTGCCCTCTCCACTGTTGATGAGGAACCAGCTGCAGATCTTTCTACAGCCTCACAAAAGAGGACTGGCGTGTTGGACTTTTCTCATTCGCTCCACCCTTGGAGACGATGATCAATGGTTACTAGTCATGATGGCTATGTTCTTCCTCGACTGCTGGGGGCATTGTGCCTCTGAATACCAGATGCTGAGAATTGCAAGCGAGCAGAGTGTTGCAATCAGGTCCTGTTTTTAGGGCTTCCCAGGGACTATTTATTTATTTATTTATTTATACATACCCCACCCATCTGGCTGGGTTTCCCCAGCCACTCTGGGTGGCTTCCAACAAAATATTAAAATACAATGGTCTGTTAAACATTAAAAGCTTCCCTAAACAGGGCTGCCTTCAGATTTCTTCTAAAAGTCTGGTAGTTGTCTTCTCTTTGACATCTGATGGGAGGGCGTTCCACAGGGCAGGCACCACTACCAAAAAGGCCCTCTGCCTGGTTCCTTGTAACTTGGCTTCTCACAGTGAGGGAACCGCCAGAAGGCCCTCGGCGCTGCACCTCAGTGTCCGGGCAGAACGATGGGGGTGGAGACGCTCCTTCAGGTATACAGGACCGAGGCCATTTAAGGCTTTAAAGGTCAGCACCAACACTTTGAATTGTGCTTGGAAACGTACTGGGAGCCGATGTAGATCTTTCAAGACCGGTGTTATGTGGTCTCTCTGTGTGGGCAATCGACTGACATTTTATCTCTCTCACACAAAAGCTGCGCTACGTGGAGAGGTAAAAAGAAATCCGAGCAAATGGTCTAGAGGCTGATCAAAAAAGATGAAGCTCATCTCCATAAATCAACTGGAATAATAGAGTAGAAGATGTCCTATAGCCCAAAGATGCTGACAAGCTGGGTGAGATATTGGAGGAAACTGAAGAAGAAAATTATATTACTAATGATTTTCATTACCCACATTATTATCGACGGTAAGCCACCAAAGATCCTAAGCGTCAAGTTAATAATCCACAGTGTTCATTAATTCATATCAAGGAAGCGGATATGGTGCCTGCTTTGGACAACGGTTTTCCCATTACATGAAGGCAACTTGGCTCAACTTTATAAAATATAGCTGGTTGGGTGCAGAAGATCAGCATCGAGTGGCATCACTCATCGCCAGTAGTTAACTCAATGAACGCTGTCAGGATACATATAATGATTGATGGCCAAGGAATAAGGCTGGCCACTATCTCCCTGGCCTTGGACACAATGATGGCTGCATTTATTATTCCTCATAGTTTTCAGCTTCTTAAGTTATATCCACTTGCAATTGTTGCTCTCATCAGAATAGGCAACTTGAGGCAGATGCTTTGCTTAAGCCAAGGGTGGTGCAGCTGTGGGGCACTGGATTTTGCTGTGTTATGAAGGCTACCAGCACAGCCAATGGTTGGGGGAGATTGGATTTGCAGTTCAGCAACACTGGGAGGGCCATTCAAATTCCTTGGCTGAAGTTCTTACAAATGGCACCTCATAAGACTTTTATTAAGAGACAGGTGCGTTCACACTCCAGAGTCAGAAGGGCATGCCTCTTGTACAGGAATGGGGGCTGTTTTTGGAACAAGAGGCACGGTCCCATTAGGGCAGACTTCAAGGGGCTGCATTCTGAGTTGGGCAGCGCCAGAGGCAAAGCAAAAATGGATAGAGCAATAAATGTGAATGTTACCTTTGCACAGGAGGTTAATTTTGAAGAAGAAGAAGAAGAGTTTGGATTTGATATCCCGCTTTATCACTACCCGAAGGAGTCTCAAAGCAGCTAACATTCTCCTTTCCCTTCCTCCCCCACAACAAACACGCTGTGAGGTGAGTGGGGCTGAGAGACTTCAGAGAAATGTGACTAGCCCAAGGTCACCCAGCAGCTGCATGTGGAGGAGTAGGGAAGCGAACCCAGTTCACCAGTTTATGAGTCCACCGCTCTTAACCACTACACACACTGGCGCTCTCTCTCTCTCTCTCTCTCTCTCTCTCTCTCTCTCACACACACACACACACACACACACACACACACACAAGCTCCCCAGCACCTACTTGCCTGAAATTGTGCAGATTTTTATCCACTCAGAAGGAGATGCTATGCTTACAAATTTCATCCAGCCCCAGCAAAAAGTTTATTAGGCAAAAGCGCATGCTGCGGCAACCAGCATGGTACAGCTGCTTATTGGGACTGCAACTGCTGTCACCCCTGACCATTGACCAGGCTGGCTATGGCTGATGGGAACTGAAGTTCAAGAACATCTGGGAGGTACCACATTGGCGACCCCTGGCTTAAATGTACAGCTGCCTTTCACAGACCTGAAAGGAAATGTTTGAAGACATTCTGCTTTGCTCAGGACACTGCAAACAGGTGGCTCTTGCTCTCCCCAAAATGAACATCATGAATCTTTGCCTGCGAAGAGTGCCTACCCTGGGGTTCTTACTGTCAGGAGTGCGTGCAGGAGCCAGGCCCTGTGACCTGTAGGGCTTCGCAAGACTGGGGCTTTCCTGAGTTGGTTCTCAAGAGGCAAGGTGTGGCCACAGAGGTGAGGCCAATCACAGCACCTGGTGGCAAGAGCCGGGAAGGGATATAAGCTCAGCATTTCCCTTTGGCTCTTTGCCACAGCAACACACTTCCTGATCCTCGGACCCTTGGCTTCTTGACTCCCGGTTCACTGACCCTTGACTTCCAGACTCCTGGCTTCCAGACTCTCGTTCCTGCTCCCACCCCGCCGTCTTGCCCCCGGTCCTGACGTCCTCCGCCAGGACTTCAACCGCCCGTAAACCGGACCGTAACACTTACGGTGTGTGGTGTACACCAGTGTGGTGTAGTGGTTAAGAGTGGTGGACTCGTAATCTGGTGAACCGGGTTCGCGTCCCCACTCCTCCACATGCAGCTGCTGGGTGACCTTGGGCCAGTCACACTTCTCTGAAGTCTCTCAGCCCCACTCACCTCACAGAGTGTTTGTTGTGGGGGAGGAAAGGAAAGGAGATTGTGAGCCGCTTTGAGACTCCTTCGGGTAGTGATAAAGCGGGATATCAAATCCAAACTCTTCTTCTTCCTCTACATATCAGCTCAGGATGTGAATGAAGTTTCTAATGGGTAGGATGGGCCTAGGATAAAGCATTTTGTGGGAGACGTTAACTGACTTCTGTCTTGAGGAGCACACACAGCTTACATGGCAGCTGGCTGGCTTTCTAGGAGGAGGCAAGATCTGTCTAAGGATCCATGTACTAAAATGACAAAGGTCCCCTCTGACCTTAAGCACATCTCTGAATCACTGGAGGCCGAAAGCTGCCATAACTCTCCATAACAGGGAGACACCTTCAGTCGCATAAATAACGTTTCCTCAGACCCCCGAAGTGAAGTTGTAAAGGCTCAGATGCCTTAGTATGAATTATACACTACAACAGAACAATGACACCTTGCCGCAGATTTTCTATTTATCCTGGTAAGTGAGCACAGTGCTATGTTTCATCAAACTATATTGATTTCTTTCCCCCAGGTCTTTTCTTTTTCTTCATCAATATAAATTTTCATATCACTAATTCATGTTTTGCTTCCAGTGTGCACAGATTAAAAGCGTCTAGAGTTCAAAATGCTTTTCGGTCCCAGGCGTTCCTCTTTTTGACAGAGCAGAACGTCAAAGGGAGAACTATCTTCAGAACCTCCACACAAAGAATGTTTTATTCATGGCATATGAATGGCCCCTAAGGGCCTTCGTTGGGAGGTAATCTTATATGTGGGTCTGCATCCAGTTCATAACCTTTTAGGGCTGCTTGCTCTGGGCGGGTGGGCAGGATTACATTTACAAGAGATCAAGCTCTGGAATTCCTTTCTACTCTATTCACAGCTTCTCAGCCTTTTTCAAAATGGCGGATGCTGAGAGAAAGAGGCAGGTACTTTGGCCTGAAAACTCAATGACATACACAGGGGGGAGAAGCTGGCCATTCCATCCCTTCTCCCACATAGGCCAGGCTTCACGGGCAGGTTGCACACCTGTCAATCACTTGATTTGTTCTATTTATATAAATGACCGAAATTTATATGCCACTTCCTAGAACAAAAAACCTCTAAGCGGTTATAATGGTCTAAAATATTAATTTACATGGTTGTTTTTCACTGGTATTCTAATCTGTACAATTGTACAAATAATTCCATATTAGCAGACGTTGAGTGATATTTGTAAAGAAAGCGATTAGAGGAATATATACAAAGTAGAAAGTATATACAATACAAATCTGTGTTTAAAAAGAATGTTTATATTACAGCATAATGAGAAGGATGGGAAGGATTGTGTCAAACACTTTTATTGTGTAAATAATGTTGTCTTTTCTTTTCCTCTTTTGATTTATTTTTTACTTTGTATCTTTGTTGTTTCTTTATTTTTTTATTTTCCTCTTTTTTGTTCCTTAAAAAAAATTCTATTCTCTACATCATTTTCTTTTTCTTCATATGTAAAGAGATAGCATATAATGTTTGTATAGATATGTAAATTTTTAATCAATAATTTAAAAAATAGAAAAAACAACCATGTAATCAATGTTACATGTTTGTGTGTGTACATGTAACCTCAGCAAGATTCATTTGGAGCCCTTTCAACACCCCTGGGAGCTCACTGTCTCCCTAGAGATCTGATTTCCTTGCACTTATACTACAGTAACTAAGGCTGCATTCACAGCTTACCCTTAAAGCACATGACTTCCCCCAAAGAATCTTGGGAACCAGGTGCTGCTGAGAACTGTAGCTCTGCAAGGGGGTAAACTACAGTTCCCATTATGCTTTGGTGGGAATCCTGTACAGTGGTACCTCGGGTTAAGAACTTAATTCATTTTGGAGGTCTGTTCTTAACCTGAAACTGTTCTTAACCTGAAGCACCACTTTAGCTAATGGGGCCTCCCACTGCTGCTGCGCCGCCGGAGCATGATTTCTGTTCTCATCCTGAAGCAAAGTTCTTAACCTGAGGTAATATTTCTGGGTTAGCAGAGTGTGTAACCTGAAGCGTATGTAACCCAAGGTACCACTGTACTTTAAATGTATGGCTTGTACACAGTCTGAGATCGCTCAAGTTGCATTCTCTTTCTTGAATGTCCCAAAACAGATTAGGCAAGGATTTTTGCCTTGTTAAGAAATCGTTCTCAAAGTACAAGTCTGTTTTCCCTTTTCTTAAAAAAGGCATTATTTAAAACACTTATCTGTAAACCTGTGCATTGGTTCTAATGAACTTGTCTAAACAACTGGAGGAGATGTCAAAAATCAGCCTCAGACCCACTGAAGTATAAAATCCCACCTCTTGTTCCACAGATCTCCAACTAATGTCTCTGTTATATAACCTCGCATAGCACTGTAATACTACCGGAGTTTAATGCTTGCCAAGCAAACTCCAGAAAGTAATTGGCTCTGCATCACAACTGAGCATCAAAATCCTCCATCTTAATAAGGATTACTTGCAACTCTGCGCCGAGAAGATTTCCTCTGGTGATAAATCGCAAGCAGACCAATGCATACCAATGAAATAGTGATGTGGGATCACAGGGCAGCAGGTAGAAAAGTTAAAGTCACAAGGTTTTCAACCTAACCCTTAAAACAGTTTGGTTTCTGAGATTGGATCAGGCATAGCGCATGTATTTTGTTCCAAGCTTATTTCTGCATCTAGAAGGATTGGGAAATTGATTTTCAAAAGAACTGAAAACTGAGTTTTAGATTGTTCCAGGAGCCACATTCTCACAATTGCACCATTCAAGATGGGTGCATGCTAAATACAAACAGTCCTCACCATAGATTTTCAGTCTCTATGGGCATTGAAACCAAATTGCTACTGTTTATTGGGGGGGGGGCGATTTTTTAATTGAGGCTCTTTTTGTTTCAATTAAGTATGTGCATTCTCACTGAGCATTCTTCTGTCAAGCTGAATTTACATTTTGATCTGATAAAAGCCCCTCAGTTTATCTATTGAAAGTAGTAAATTATGCTGGAGCCACCTCCCCAACCTTAATGAGACTGTTGTGACTCCACAGTGTTACAAAACCATGCCCTAAAAAGCAAGGCAGATGGGAAAAATCTTTGCTTCTTTTTTCACTGCTGAACCACAGATGCTTCAGGAGGGCAACTGAGAATGAGCTACCGGAAAGACCTTTCTCCTCTTTTGACCCTCATTGCAAAACGTGGGTCTAGTACACAGGAGTCCAGCTCCTAAGCGCACATCTGGGTGCCTCAATAAGAGTGTCCAGATGTGTTCCTGCAACACATACATTCTACTTTTAGACCAGCTGGTTCGCTCCCCAACTGTACAACTGGAAGTGCCTAAAACAATATAACCAAATGTCAGGAAATTCACACTTCTCCAAATTTTGCAATAGTTTTCCAAACCCCTCAAAATTTGGTTTTTAAAAAGGCATCTATTGGGGGGGGGGGAATGGACATTAAAATTCAGATACTGGTGAAAGTAACACAGAAAATGCATTCTATTTGGGAAAATTGCTTGCAAAAAAACAACAACCATACACTTGTTTGGTAAAATAAATGGGTATAAGAAATTTATTTATTTCATAACCACTTGATTGTAAAAACAAACAAAAAAAACTCAAAGAGAATAAAACAATTAAGTGACCAATTAAAAAGAGTTAAATGTCATGGAATTCTACTCAATATTGATCCAGAGCAGAACTCGGATGTACAGTTAGCAAAGTAAAAACTTAAAACACATTGCAGTATTCCCAAAAAATAGACCTGAGGCAATTATATTTCATCCAGCAGAGCTTTACTGCAATTGAAGGCAAATGAGCATAATGGTCACAAATCCAATACATTCAGGATTGGCACTTTTATAGTCCGCGTGACCTTGACAGAAGAGGTAAGAGAACCGGTTTAAACCAGCTGTCCTCAGCTTCTCTGAAGGTATAACCCAAACACCAGGAACCTTCTGCTTGTTTCTTTCACACAGAGAAGCTTCCAGAACCCTCTTGAATTAATTAGAATCGGAAAGATCTCTACACATCAGATCAATACTTTCTGCACTAAGAGATGCAAACTGACATTAAAAACTATTTAAAACTTTCAAAAAATTAAAAGCAGCAAATAAGCTAAACAAATCAAAACACACATTCACATTCTACATATCTGGGAACTGTACATTAAAATGCTGGTGGGTGTTTCTTTTTCCTTACTTAAAAAATGATGAGCTGGTGCAGAAATGGAGCAAACTGAACTGAAGAATGAGAAAACGAGAAAACTCAGAGAAACCAACTTTGGCAGTTTCCCCCCAGTCCCTACCTGTGGCTGACAGGGATGACTGCAGGCTGCCAAGCCGAGGGAGGTAGTGGCGCTCATGCTGAATCATGAATGTGGGCAGCTGCCACGAAGATGACTCCCAAGACAGCCCGCCAGCAGCACATGCAAATAAAAAGGCAGCATAAAAGGCTGACACTCTAAATCTTTGAACTGGTAGAACTTTAAAGACAAAGCCTTCCTCGCACAACAAAGAGCACCACAAGTTCAGATGGGAACGCTTCGTATGCATCGAACCATCCCAAGTGGCACCTGGATGTAAAATTCAAGTCACTCTTCCAAAGTCTTTCACGGGTTGACAAGAGTTCGTTTTTTGCTTTGGTGACCTATAACAGCTGTACAAGGGATGAGGAACCTGTAGCCCTCCAGATGCTGCTGAACTCCATCACTCCCATCACCCCCAGACAGCATGGCCAATAGTAATAGGAGTCTAGCAATATCTCAAGGGTCAAAGGTCAATATCTCCCATGCCAATCGATATTCCATTAGTGGTCTTCACTAGAGTCTTGGCTTCCTCCAAAAGACTCAAATTTGCATTTCCCCACTTATACCTCACCTGGATGTGCTGCCACTGCAAAATTTTCCAGTTTTCCCAAGGATCCCAGTCCAAATTATGTCAGAGAAGGCAACGTACAGTAGATGGCTCTGGGTTGCAGAGTAACTGCTTCCAACTTCTCAAATGGAAACTACAGTGGTACCTCGGGTTACATACGTTTCATGTTACATACGCTTCAGGTTACAGACTCCGCTAACCCAGAAATAGTGCTTCAGGTTAAGAACTTTGCTTCAGGATGAGAACAGAAATCATGCTCCGGCGGCGCGGCAGCAACAGGAGGCCCCATTAGCTAAAGTGGTGCTTCAGGTTAAGAACAGTTTCAGGTTAAGTACGGACCTCCTTAACGAATTAAGTACTTAACCTGAGGTACCACTGTATAGGCTAGCCTAAGGCTGACTTTGGTGTCCTGGTTCACTGACAGACCAAGAGCCAATTTCTGATGTTGTGTCTGCCAGTTCCTGGGAATTTAGCGATGAATGCTGGCTTAGACAGGCCTTGATCTGTTCTAATAAGGCTTTTCTCGCATTCATATGCAAAAGTGTATATGCAAACCTCATTGGTGGTTTTCAAGCAGAGGTTGGATGGCCGTCTGTCTTGGATGCTTCAGCTGTGGTGCCTGCATTGCAGGGAATTGGACTAGATGACCCATGGGGTCCTTTCCAACTCTACAATTCTATGATCACTGAGCAGATATTAGTTTGCCTTCCTTGTTAAGACATTCTGAGTATGCATTCTTGCCACGGGGATTCTAATAATAAAAAAGCAGAATCTGCAGGACTGCAGCCAGACCGTTACTTTGGTCAGATTCTGTGTCCTTATCAAGCACAAGGTCATTCATATCCCCTTACTGTCTGAGAAGGAAAACAAGAGCCAGTGCTGGAAGAGAAAGAAAAGGAGTGCAACCATAGAAGAGTTGTCCCAGCATGAAACCACAGCTTTCCATTAGGGCAGGGTTGGGGGAACCTCGGCCCAGTATACCTGAAGGAGCGTCTCCACCCCTATAATTCCACCCGGACCCTGAGGTCCAGCACCGAGGGCCTTCTGGCGGTTCCCTCTCTGCGAGAAGCCAAGTTACAGGGAACAAGGCAGAGGGCCTTCTCGGTAGTGGCACCCGCCCTGTGGAATGCCCTTCCACCAGATGTCAAAGAGAAAAACAACTACCAGACTTTTAGAAGACATCTGAAGGCAGCCCAGTTTAGGGAAGCTTTTAATGTTGGACAGACTATTGTATTTTAATATTTTGTTGGAAGCCGCCCAGAGTTTCTGGGGAAACCCAGCCAGATGGGCGGTGTATAAAAAATAAAATTATTATTATTATTATTATTATTATTATTATTATTATTATTATTATTATTATTGGCATCTGGATATTGTTGGACTCCAACCTTCATCAGCCCCAGAGAACCTCATAATCTCTGGGGAGGGATGATGGCAACTGTAAGCAGCCAACATCTGGGAGACTACACTGTCTCCTTCCTTGAGTGAGGGTGACAGGTTTCTTTCCGCCTTTTGCCACCCTTAAGCAGAAGCATGAGAATCAAGAACAGTGGAGCTTCCATACAGGGAGTTGTTCTTGTTATTTGCAGAATGGAAGCTTTTAGCATTGACTTTGGGGGAAGTGTGTAGCAGAACGAATGTGTGACGAGTGTTCTAACCCCCCAATGGAATATTGAATGTGGGAGCTGAAAAAATAGCTTAACAGCAGCAGACGCAAGAGGAGCCCATTTGCTCAGCTCAGAGAGTCACAGGAGAAGTCCCCATCACTGCCTGTGGGTCCCTTAGGAAGGAACTGAGCTACCCCAGCAAATTACCTAGCCTCTTTCTTTCCCGGATCTCAGTTATAAATCTGCCGGTTGATTCAGCCCAGGCGATGTAGAATGTTACATTTAGGCACAAATGAGGGGGTGGGAAAAGAAGAGTAGGTGGGGAAGAGGACAAAATTTCATTATCTTGACATGATCTTCAAAGGACTGGGAGGCAGGGGGTTCAATTAAGTGCCAGCAGCCGCTCACGGGTGGTCTTCACTGGGCAAAACAAGCCATGTTTGTAATAAGGCCCCATGGTGCTCGACATGAATAACTCAGAGCTCATCTAAATATCTTTTAATGGCTTAAAAGAAGCTGCTCTTGGTGGGGATGTTTTTGTGTTCTTAGCCATTCAGAAATTCTTTCATCTCCAGAATCATTTTTAACAAAACTTGTCTCTTAAAAGAAAAAGGAAAGTTCCAACAATTAATTAGATTTGTGATGCTCTACTTCACTTATATGGCAGTAGAGGGAAAGATGGCCATCAGCATCTCGGAGAAATGTGAAAAGAGTGTGGTTTCCTGATTCATTCGCCAGAAAGTGATTTGTCTGAGGTAAAACATCTGTTTGGGTTTGGGCTAAAGAAATATAGGGCCTGCTTTGTGGAAGTATTTGGCTGCTAACTAGGGGTGGGTGGGTATGAATGAGAATGAAATTTATTTAATTAATTTATATATATCACCTTTCATCCGAGAATCCCAGAGTGGTTTCCAGTATAAAGGTAAAGGGACCGCTGACCATTAGGTCCAGTCGTGACCGACTCTGGGGTTGTGGTGCTTGTCTCGCTTTATTGGCCGAGGGAGCAGGCATACAGCTTCCGGGTCATGTGGCCAGCATGACTAAGCCGCTTCTGGCGAACCAGAGCAGCGCACGGAAATGCCGTTTACCTTCCCGTCGGAGTGGTACCTATTTATCTACTTGCACTTCGTGCTTTTGAACTGCTAGGTAGGCAGGAGCAAGGACCGAGCAACGGGAGCTCACCCCGTCACGGGGATTCGAACCACTGACCTTCTGATCGGCAAGTCCTAGGCTCTGTGGTTTAACTCACAGCGCCACCCGCGTCCCTTTTGGTTTCCAGTATAAAAACACAAAAATACATAACATAATAACAAACAAACAAACCAATGCTCTCCCTTCAATGCATTGTTAGCAGTTCAAAATCAGCCTTGCTAGCATGTGAAATGGCAAGCTGTATGGTTCCTTAATGTTTTAAGTGCATTCATTTATTTAATCATAAAAATGCAGAGTTACAAAGGGTCCCTATGGTCATTTAGCCCAGCACCCAGCAATGCAGGAACTTGTTTATGTATCTAATAAAGTTTACACACCGCTTGATTGTAGCAAAAAACACAAAGCACTTTACAGAATTTATCCATCTTCCCATTGAGAGATTTAACTTCTTAAATTCTTGAGAGGGACCTAAATCCTGAAGATGTATCCTGGCAAGTAATATATAGATATGGTATATAGTGGTATATAGATATTTTATAAATAAATAAAGGTGTAGAAAGCATCACCAATGAGGCGAGAGTAACCCCACTGATCCTATCTCAACCTTCACCCAGGATACCAAAGGTTTGCGAAGTCTGATGTTCATATCTACAGGCGTGGAATATTTCTCTCAGAGCATATTAAATATGGCCACTTTAAACTTTCCTTCTTATCACACATGTGTCTGAAAATGACTGTTATTAATGTGGCTATCTGCTTCAGTCAGCAGGATGCAAAGAATAGTGCTACTGAGCCCAATGACTCAACATCCAAGAATCATGGAAAACAAACATTAAAACAAACCAAGGAAACACTCTTCTCTTTGTTAAAAAAATATCTCTTATGAAAAACCCAACCATATGATTTCCAGATCCGGAGTAGCCAAGATGGCGCTTTGCTGATATTGTGGCCTACAACTCCCATCATCCCTGCCCATTGTTCACAGCAATTGGGGCTGATGGGAGTTGTAGTCCAAAACTTCAGGAACGCACTCCCTGCCTGAATCCCTGGAGTCAGTCAGTGTAGACAAAACTAAACCAGATGGACCAATGCTCCTATGTGGCGCCTGCAGCACTTGCTCAAAAGTCGAAATGCTCCCATGGGCCTCACAGGGTTGATGACTTCCATTCTGCATTGACACCAACACACCCTGCACCTCATAAGCCTTTAGAGAGGAAGAGGTGTTAGATGGCTGCCGCCACAATCTCAGCGCTACATTCAGTGACCTTTCGAACACACACGGGAGTAGAAGTGTAACACCAAGGGGGTCTCAAGCAAGTTCTTGCTTTCAGGCATCAGGTTGAGGCCTGGGCCTGCCTCCCCCAGCCATTTCACTAACGCTGCTTTGGGCAGTAATTCCTTTTGCATCGATCCCATTCGTGGGCCAAGTAACCTGACTCTTCTTTTGCAATCTTATCAGACACACCAAGCAAAGCAAAAGGGCTACAGGCCTTCAGCAACGCTTTTCAAAACGTAGCCTTCAGAAATCGGCTGGCGGTTTTCCTTTCCCTTGTCATTCTCGCCTCCCCACCCCCACCCCGGCCATTAATTAGGCCGATCTGGCGTTGCTCTGTTATCTTTTCCACCTTGTAATAAAATCACGGCTAGTGCTTAAAGTAACAAATTGACTAATGTGATGCTAATAGGTTTAGAAACATCCTGGGTGAGCATTAATAATAACTTACATCGGCACTGGTTTCGTAACGATGCCTCCGCTCCTTCGCCAAGGAAGCGCCTGAGCGGTGCTGAGTCCTTTCTGTCCTCTCATTTGCGCATTACTCGCCCAGCTGTAAGAGTGGTGGCTGCCGTGAGGGAGCTTTAGTTAGTGTGCTGACTCCATCTTCACCCCAAATTCGCTATTGCTGAGGAAGGGCCCCTCGTGGCTTGCAATGGTGGTGTGGGGAGATTGCAGAGGGCCGGGTTGTAAGGAGCAGCCAGGAACCCCCAGACCCCCCAAAGTGTCCCTATTCTCTAGGGCAGTGTTTCCCAAACGTTTTTGGGCAACGGCACACCTGCTTACCGGAAAAAAATCTCGCGGCACACCACCATTAAAGCCCCGCGCCGTGACGTCAGCGCGCAGCGTCACGCCGGGAGGGACGCACAAAAGTGAACGTTTTTTCCCTCCCCCTTGCCGGGGTGGGAGGAGGCAGCAGAGCGAGGGCAGCTGAGGCGGCGGCGGCAGCTGAGGCGGCGGCGGCTGCGATAGCGGGCGAAGGAGGAGCCGTCGCCGGGAGTTGCTGCTGCTGCTGTTGCTGCTGCTGCCTGGACATGCCGGCCTCCTCCTCCTCCGCTGTCTCGCGCTCCTCCCTTTTGCGCGCGCTGCCCCGCCGCTCGGCACCACCACCGCGGAGCCGCCCCGGCTCGACGCGGATCCTCCCTGCCGCCTCTCGCCGCCGCCTCTCGCCCGCCTCCCTCCCACGGCACACCAGCCGGTGTCTCACGGCACACTGGTGTGCCGCGGAACACCGGTTGGGAAACACTGCTCTAGGGATAATCCCTGGAGGGTATGGTGGGATCAGTGCCACATTGACATATAAGCTAAACAAGCTATAGCTTAGGGGCCCACTCTCTTGGGGGCCACCAAAAAAGGGGAAAAACTGGATGTACATTTCCAAAATATAAGATAAAAAGCAAATAAAATAAAACCTACATACAGCAGCAGTGGCAAAAGGGTTTAGATACCTATTAGGTCCATAAATTACCATATAGCATATATTCAACACAAAAAACAGTGACAATTTGTTGTTGAGAAAGGACAGCTGGACATATAAAGGGCCCCATTCCCTTCAGTAGCTTAGGGCCTCATCAAACCTAAATCCGGCCCTGGGTAGGATTGTCCCTATTTTCATCTGAGAAATGTTGGAGGTTTAAAGGTATGCAACCCCTCCCCCGAGCCAAGGAGCTAAGTAACTATACAACTTTTAGAAGACATCTGAAGGCAGCTCTGTGTGGGGTTTTGTTTTTTAAAAAAACATTTAATGTTTTATAATGTTTTTATATATGTTAGTGTCTGGGGCAATCCAGTCAGATAGGAGGGGTGTAAATAATAAAAGTATAAAAGCATTATTATTATTATTATTATTATTATTATTATTATTATTATTATTATTATTATTATGGCTGTCCATATTTTCATTGGAGGTGATGGCCCTCATGGCTGCAAGCAAGAGGAGGGAATCAGGCTAATAATAATAATAATAATGGTGTTAGCTCAGGGTGGCTAACACCAATAAAATCATAGTAAATCACAGTAAAAACATAATAGGGGAGAAAAGAGAGGGGGGGAAAGCCAATTTAAAATACATGTTAAAATGCAATTTAAAATGCAGCCTCATTTTAAAATAGCCGATAAATGCCTGCTCCCCACTCAAGCAGTGCTTAGGGCAATATGGGTAAGTAGGCCGCATACATGGAAGAGTGTTGGTCTTTCCGAGGACAGGGCAGGATTAAAAGGAAACGGATAAATAAAGCAAGATGCCATATAGATGGTGCCTACTGCCCACCGCACACTAAAGATGGTGAGATGTTATCCTAGGCACCTTCTAAGTCAAAGGTGGAGGAGATCTCTTAAGTCCTAGTGCCACATTCCCTCTGGAAACCCTTCTGAGGGACATGTATAAGTGTTGGGTAGAGAATGCACATTTTCTCCTTTGTATAGTAGTCCTGTTTCCACACATCCACCTGTTTCCGCACATCCGCCACACATCCACCTCCCTCCTGACAAGCAAGAAGCCTTATCCAAGTTGAAGGGCACATTATTGCCAGGCAGAAACACTTCTGAATCATAGAATCATAGAGTTGGAAGAGACCACAAGGGCCATCGAGTCCAACCCCCTGTAAGGAGCGTGGTCTGGCGAAGAGTTCTGAGGGCCACATGGGGAAGCCTGGAGGGCCGCAACTGGCCCTCAGCTCTGGGGATCTAGGTAGCATGGCCACGTGTCCCATTTTACAGGGAATAGACCTCTAGTTGAACATGTCCTGTATTTGAGGAGCTGTCCAATACCAGTCTGGTTTTAAATATAAAGAACTCTTAAGAAGGGAGAGTGTGGGAGCCTTGAAGTTCCACGTCAACAGTTAGCACCTGGGCAGCAGATGAGGAGAAGGAAAATTGGTCACAGTCACCCACAGACCCCATGTGAGGAATAATAAACGTTGCTTTTTCAAAAAGAAAAGCCATAAGGTTGCAAACAGCTAGGTAATCACAGACTTGCTTATAAGGCGTATCTTTAGTACAGTTTGTGGTTAGGATACTCATAGGTAGGGCTGTTTATTGTATGCTTCCATTGTATGCTTTGGCTGATACGGAACTCATTTTCACCCACTGGTGGTTAGGCTTTGTCGCTTGAGTCAATGTGTAAAAACATAAGAAAATGGACTGCAAAAGAAATGAAATGTTCTTTCATATAAAAGCCACAAGGACCACAATTATTAGACAATTCTAAGGCATAATGTTGCCTTGCTCAAGGCCATAGATACTAGCCTCCTTCAGGCAAAATATAGCTTTTCTTCTTCCGTGGGCTACAAGGCTGGCTATAGTGCTAGATAATTTTGGAAAGTTTCGATTAGCAGGCGTCAGCAATCATAGAACTTGCTGGCACCTGCTGGTGGTCAAGATGAAGCACCAGGAAGTATAGAAATTAATTCACATTTATTTCCAGGTATTTTTGTTTGGCTTAGCAAATAATTGCATAGGGTAATTAGGCGGTCGTGATAGGCTGTAAACCTTGCTGTGCCCCAGCCAATAGGGAGACAAGGGAGGGAACTTGTGTGCAGTATAGAGAATAAAAGCTTATGATTTGTTAATTCTTGGGTGTGCTTACTTTCTGGACACCCACTCTTGCAAAAATGTATTGTATTCAATAAACTCTTTGCTGCTTCACCAATTTTGTTCAGATTTTATTTTGAGGGTCTCAGACCCACTTCTAACACCCCACTGCAGTGACATGTAATATATTTCCATTCACAGGATAGTAATTATTTCTAAGCTGGTGTCTGCGCATTTGAATTACCACATGCATATGCCCTCCTTTTTGGCGCTGCACCTTAGTACAGTGTGAGTAACAATCCTCTCAGAGATGTCTCTGTGAGGGTGACTTGCTTTAGGCCGTGTATAAACGTGGATTTTTGATATTCCATAAAATGAACAGTATAAATGAACAGAAGTAGAAGGAAAGCACTTCTTATCCCTTGCAAGTAACTGCCAATTAAAAAAATACGGCTGAGCGCATTTCAACATTTAGTCTTCTTCAGTGGCCCAATAATTATTATCTAAAACAAAATAATATTCCTTGGGAGAAAAATTGAAAACGCATAGGGTTGTATGGTGCTGGAGGAGACTCTTGAGAGTCCCATGGACTGCAAGAAGATCAAACCTATCAATTCTTAAGGAAATCAGCCCTGAGTGCTCACTGGAAGGACAGATTGTGAAGCTGAGGCTCCAAGACTTTGGCCACCTCATGAGAAGAGAAGACTCCCTGGGAAAGACCCTGATGGTGGGAAAGATGGAGGGCACAAGGAGAAGGGGATGACAGAGGATGAGATGGCTGGACAGTGTTCTCGAAGCTACCAGCATGAGTTTGACCAAAATGCGGGAGGCAGTGGAAGACAGGAGTGCCTGGCATGCTCTGGTCCATGGGGTCACGAAGAGTCGGACACGACTAAACGACTAAACAACAACAAGGGTTGTATTTATTTCCGTCTTAAACAATAATTGTTGGGCCACTGAAGGAGACAAAATGTCAAAACGGGCCTGGCCACTACATTTTCAGGACTGTCACCAAGGTTGCGTACGCACCATAAATTTAAAGCATGCGCATGCACACCCAAGAATCTCAGCACCCATGACAAACTACGATTCCCAGGACTTTTGAGTGAGTGTGTTGTTTTAATGTGCTTCAAATGTATGCTGTGAAGGCAGCATCTCTCTCTCTTTCTCTCCCTCTCTCTCTCTCTGTGTGTGTGTGTGTGTGTGTGTGTGTGTGTGTGCGTGTGTGTGTGTTTATGGGTAGGGGCTCACCCTACGTGACCTCAAACTGTTGAACGAAGTGCAGAGTTTGGTCTCAGGATGTTCCTCAAAGATCTTCTTGCCAATATAAGGCCCTTTGTGAGGCTGTTCTTCCTTGGAGCCTGCACTCTATTTTTAGCTCTTATGTAAGACTTCTAAAATATGAACAGTGTCTTACAATATTTATCCTGCCTGTGTGCAGAATAATTCTCTGAGGGACATCACTATATCTCCCGTGAGGCGAGGGGCAAGGAAATAAGATGCAAATGCACCCTTCTTGTGCGCTTGAGAGAAAGCTGGTCATCCCTAAGGCGACACCTCACCACAACGACTTCCCTCAGTGGTTTTGGAAGCACAGTAAGATTTGTCCATTTATTTTCTAGTTATTTTAGACCCACGGGGAGGAGCCGATTTACGTTTTAAGGTGTACACATGAACCGCTTTCATTAGACACCGCAGATTCCACATACAGAAGCTTACTGGAGCTGAATCTTACTTCAACATCCTTATTTTGTTTGTTTGTTTGTTTGTTTTGTTATATTTATTAGTCACTTTTTTTATTCGCTCAAAGTGACTTACAAAAACGAATATTAAATACAAGGGTAAACCAACCTAAAATGCAGTGTGTGTGTGTGTGTGTAGACAACAGAAGTGAGCAATATCTGCCCAGATAGGGATGTTGTTGGGCCACCAGCCAAAGCTGATGGAATGGACTTCATATCGCCAAAGCCACTTGAGCCTCAAGTGACAGTCACAGTTCCAGAAGTTACCCTGTTATCCTTCACACACCTTAAGGCTATCAGTGGCTGCTAGCCATGATGGCTGAGTTTTTCCTCCACTGTTGGAGGCAGTATACTTCTGAATACCATTGCTGGGCCTGGACTGACTCCAGCTGCAAAAGCTGAGGTTGCCGAAGAGGCCAGAAACCACCTTGGCTGTGAATCCTAGAAGACCTGCTCTCTGCCTTGCAGGCCTTTTCTCATCTGGCCTGGACGGGCGAGGCCTTGACTGACTCCAGCTACAAAATCTGAGGCTCCTGACTGGACTTTTCAGCTGGGGTGTGATTTAGTGGTTTTTGTTTTGGGATATTGTTTCTGTTGATTTTTGTATTTTGATTTGTTGCGATTTATGCAGAAATTGTTTGGTTTGGTTGTGTATTTTGTAATGTTCTATATGACTTTTGTTATGTTATAGTTGCGTATGTTTTTCATGTTGTAAGCCACCTTGAGCATGGTTTGAACTGTAGAAAGGCGGCCTACAAATAAAATTATGTATGTATGTATGTATTTATGTATGTATGTATGTATGTATGTACAGGGTTCACAAGTAGAGAGAGGGCTAGGCATCTAGTAGTCCACTGTGAGGCCAGGATGCTAGACTAGATAGGCCTTTGGATAAATCTAGGAAGGCTCTTCTTACTCAAGAGATGCAACAGGCTAGCTTAGGGGGAGGGAAAGTAAAAAATACAGGGTAAAAAAAAGAGAGTCACACTTAAGGGTCATGGGACAGACTGCAGAGCACCCAGTCCTGACCTCCAGGGCCTATCCACTGCCCCTTGCCCTCCATCTCCTGCTGCCTTAGGCAGCTGTCTCACTTTGCCTAATGGTAGGGCCAGTCCTGCTTAACTGCAGCATCATTCTGCTTTCAAATACCAGCTGGAGTGGGGAGCAGGAAGATGGCAAGAAGGTTATTTTTCCTCTCACATTTGGGACTCTCCTTTTGTGTGGGGGGCCTACTACGATTGGCCTACCTTCCCAAGCCAGAGTCTGTGAACACACACTAAGGGTCTGGGGACATCTGGATGCAGACCAGCACTTGAGGGCTTCTTTCTTTCTTTCTTTCTTTCTTTCTTTCTTTCTTTCTTTCTTTCTTTCTTTCTTTCTTTCTTTTTTGCCATCAAGAGCCCAGGACTGGGGATGATGGCTGACAATGGGAAATAGATAGCAAGCGTTATAGCGTTATTATAAGCTACTGCGGACTGTACACAGCGATGCCAAGCTACTCCGCTGTTAGCTCGCCTCAGCCCGATCCTGCTTCCTCTTCAGAGCGAAAAACTAAAACTGTTGCTTAGACAAACGGCTGTGGTCTCAGCCTGCGTCCCTTGCTGTTTTCTTGATTTGTGTCCTTAGGGAGTTATTCTAGAAAGTGGCATGGAGATAATCTTATCCCCTTATAATTTGCAAAGGACCGTACATGTGTCAGTTTAATTCCCAGGCATGTGTTCAGAAAATGTTCCAAAGATGGCGGACCATCTTGTAGGCTGAGGAGTTCAGCAAGCATGCATGGGAATGCAGTATTTTTTTAAAGGGGCCGGGGATGCAGTTGGAATATGGGAATGCAGGGTTGCAGCTAGTTACCTAGCAGCTCATCTAGCTTAACTGCAGCCCTGAAGCATTTCATCCTCTTGGTGTCTCTTGCCAAATGCTTCTCCAAACCTTTCCTGAAAATATTTATTGGGGAAAGGGATGCAATGCCCTTGGCAGAGGCGCCAGCTTCTCAAGAAGATGGAGAGATCGTGAAAGACGGAGCAAGCTTGTTTTCTGCTGCTCCGGAGGGTAGGAACCGCAAACCAAAGGATTCAAATTAAAAGAAAGGAAATGTCAAGTATACATTAGGAAAAATGTTTTGATGGTAATTGGTGTTTGACAGTGAAATGGACTCCCTTGGAAGGTGTTGGACTCTCCTTCGTTGGAGGTTCTTAAGTGGAGGTTGGGTGGTCATCTGTCAGGAATTCTGATTCCTACGTTGCTCGGGGTTGGGCTGGATGACCTTTGGGATTCCTTCCGACCCTAAAATTCTATTATGCCATCCTGTTATGAAAAGCATCCTCTCTGTTGCCCTCCGAGGCACAAATGTTCCACGTGCATATTTTGAACATCCAGTCTGTAGCACGGAATATAACCTTTTGGGCAATAGCGTGGTATATAATAAGTAGTGGATGATGAATGAGGCTTTGACAGAGTGCAACCAAAACTAATTTTCTAGAATAGGTCTAATTACTGCATTTGAAAAATGTTACGAATGCCACATTCGGGATAATCAGTGGGTGCTTATTTTCTGTGTCTATACTCTGTGAATCTGGCTAATGTGAAATAATTACCCTCCTCTTAAACACTTAGTGTGTGCATCATCCTTTGGTTCCAGGGACCTGCGAGGAAATAATAAAAGTAAATTGCTAGTGAGTTTGATGAGGACCCTGTATTGTGAGCTTTAAAAACGTGTGTGGACTGAGTCCACCCCCCTCCCTTCCTCTCTCATGGCAAAAGCAGTGGCAGTTTTTCCTCCTCCCATAGCACATTATGGCCAGGGGAACTGCTAGCAAGGCCATGCGCTGCACAACAGCACCACCTACAGGCAATGCCCCAATACTGTTATCTTGGCTGTTTAAGAACATAAGCCTCATCTTTCCTCTTCTTCTCCATTGCTTGCATCTTCATTTGCAACCCTGGCTCGTCTCCTATGATCTATACATACAGGGAGTTTGCAGCCCCATCTCTCCCCGGCTCTGTTTTGCCCACAAGGCAGTCTCGGGAACGCATTTCCACTCTCACCGTCCCCCTGAAACATTGCGGGGTGTCGTTGGTGTGGGCTTTGTTTTGTTTTGTTTTGTTTGGGGCGATAAACCTTAATGCGAAAAGCCATTTGCGCCACGTTGTGGCAAAGCCTGTTGAATGTGTAATCAGCTCGCTAATGCACCTCGTCCTTTAGCTCAATTAATACTTCTGTTTTGCCAATTGTGAAAGTGTGCAGAGGAGGGGGCTAAATGCTGTTCCTTTCCATAATGGAGCATCTTCACACTCAGCCCAGGAAGTGGCAATCAGGAACATTAATTATCGCAGTTCTGAGGACAGCAGGCGGACCTTTGGTGAACTGTCTGTCAATTAACGTCCCCAGCACAGGCAGCCAAGTGGCAGGAGTTAGTGGGTTGGGGGGCGGGTTTCCCCCACCTTCCTTATAGCACTGCCGCAAAATTCCTTGCAGAATTCTGCATCTTCATTCAAGCCGTCTTCAAAGACGGCTACCAAATAGATTTGTTTATTTTAAACGTTTGCAGCCCCGACTCTTTTTATAAAAAAATCCTGCTCACACTCATTATTACTATTATTGCCGTTATTTTAAAAGCAGCGCTGTCACCCGGCTCAGGGAAATCTTAACAGATTCATCGTGTTGAACCCATTAATCGCTTAATGTTTGCATATATTTGCGTAAGAGCAAAACAGCAGTTTGGGAGGGGAGACATCGGCTGCGCTGAGAAGTTGTGTGCCTGTGTCACTGCAGGCACCATCTTAAATGAGGCGCTCCTTTCTGTCTGCGAGGGGAAAATGGCGCCTACCATCTGCTGTTTTTACAAAGTACTTAATATATTTTGGAAAGCTGTTTTGTTCGCCAGGCATTTGGACATCTCTTTAAGTGATCATGCCCAAATTTTGCATGATGGTTCCTGAGATCGAGGATAAGATTTTCGTCTATGGTTGGATACAATTGGACGCCATTTTGAATCAAGATGGTGGGCAGACTCAGTCAAAGGTGCACTAATTTCAGTCACAGATTTATTTCAAAACTGCACTGATCTTTTTAGTTTCTTAGAATTCCCAAACAACACCTGGTATGAGGCTACTAGCGAAAAATAAATGTTAAAAAGAATTAACTTTACAGTGGTACTTTGGTTCTCGAATGACTTGGCTCCCGAACAAATCGGCTCCTGAATGCCACAAACCCGGAAGTAACTGTTCTGGTTTGTGAATGTTTTTTGGAAGACGAACGTCTGACGTGGCTTCCGCTTGAGTGCAAGAAGTTCCTGCCTCCAATTGGAAGCCGCGCCTTGGTTTTCGAACGGTTTTGGGAGTCAAACAGACTCCTGGACTGGATTAAGTTCGAGAACCAAGGTACCACTGTATATATGTAAAGGTTGGGTATGTTTAGCCTGGAGAAGAGGAGACTGAGACAGGGCTGGTCCAAGACATTTTAGCACCTGAAGTGGACCCCACAATGACACCCCACTCCCTGCCAGGGAAGAAGGGATGAGGGAAGATCTACATCAGGAGCAAGAGGGGAAGAAAGATCAATATTGGGATCTGCTGCCATGATGGATGTGTTGGGATGCGTCCAAGGAAATGGGGGCAATTGGCAGGCCCCCAGCTGGCTCCAGCCCACCGGCCAGCAGCCGAGCGAACGCTGGTCCTTGGATCAGCATGTAACTGCGACCTGAGCTTCTGAAGCCTTCAAAAGCTGAGCATGCAAGCCAGCAGAGATAAGAACTCTTCACAAGAGAAGGGCAGATGAGAGGCTGTGTAAAGCGTATTTACAGGCATTTTATTCATCATCAGGACAAAGGAAAAACATGTCTGCTCCCCTTCGTGTCCAAGCAAACAGCATAAACAAAAGTTATACACAAACAGGAGTTCCCAGCAGGCTGTGCTGGAATGTAAACAACTCCACATATCTGTTAAGGTGGAACGGAATATTGTAACATCATGTTGCTGCCTGAGGCAGACACCTCACCTTGCCTCATGGGTGGGCCAGCTCTGGGCTGAGAGGAGATATAGCCATCTTCAAATATTTGAAGCGCTGTCACGTGGAAGATGGAGCAAGCATGTTTTTTGCTGCTCCAATGACCTGAACCATTAAACCTTAGTTGGAGCATTCTGATGGTAAGAGCTGTTTGACTGTGGAACGGACTCCCTCAGAAAGTGGTGGGCTCTCCTCCACTGGAGGTTTTGAAGCAAAGGCTGGGTGGTCATCTGTCAGGGATTTTTTAGCAGTGATTCTTTCCAACTCGGCAACTCTCTGATTCTATGACTTGAACAGAGCTTCTGTCTCCAAAGGGAACAGGATGGGACCTCTAATGTGAATGCATGGAGAGCAGCTTTTAGCTTTTTTTAATTGCATATTATTCACCTGCCTCGGGCCTTTTCAATATCGAAGGTAATTTTGCACGTGGAGGCGGGGGGGGTGGCTTATCCCAGTGAAGCTCATGGAAATTACACCCTGCAATTGGAGAGATGACGAGTTGTGATGGATGTGATATTATTGCACCACTAATAGTTTATTGCTTACTCCGTTGTGATCGAGTTAATTATCTGTTTCAGAGTTTTGATGCATTAATTTATCGTCGAGCAACGTCTTGTGTCATTTTAATAGCATTCGGCACAACGGTTTGTTGTGATTGAGAGCAGGGCTTGGGCTATGGAAACCAGAGCAGGGGAAATGGAAGACTACACGCCTAAGTGGTTGAGCAGGCAGCTCAGGCTCGCGGATGGTCAGGGCCATAGCTCAGTGGCTAGAGCATCTGCCTTGCATGAAGAAGGTCGCCAGTTCAATCCTCAGCATCTCGAGATTGGGACAGGAGAGACTCCCTGTCTAAAACCCTGTAGAGCAACTTCTAGCCAATGTAGACAGTACTGACCTGGCTGAACCCTTTGTACCATTTGGCAGTGGCAGACTTAGGGCTCTAAAATTTCAGTGGTGCCCTGTGCAACACTAATATTTGGTGGCCTCTTGCATGCTCCATTCTACAACGTTGTGGTACCCCCTGTGGCGTGGCGCCCGGTGCAGATGAACCATCAATGCTACCCTAAAACTTCCTTTGGACTTGGTACAAGGCAACTTCCAGCGTTCCTATGGCACAGTAAGGTAAAAGTAAAGGGACCCCTGACCATTAGGTCCAGTCGCGGATGACTCTGGGGTTGTGGTGCTCATCTCGCTTTATTGGCCGAGGGAGCCAGCATACAGCTTCCAGGTCATGTGGCCAGCATGACTAAGCCACTTCTGGCGAACTAGAGCAGTGCACAGAAATGCCGTTTACCTTCCCACCAGAGCTGTACCTATTTATCTACTTGCACTTTGATGTGCTTTCAAACTGCTAGGTTGGCAGGAGCAGGGACCAAGCAATGGAAGCTCATCCCATTGTGGGGATTTGAACCTCCGACCTTGCGATCAGGTTTAACCCACAGCGCCACCTGTATCCCTATGGCACAGTAGAACCTTTCAAATATAGTGGCTGGCAAACATTTACTCGACAGAAAATTTCAGTAGTATTATACACAGTGCTTTTTTTCGGGGGCGGTGCAGGGGTACGCATACCCCTAAACATTTTGTGAATCCAAGTTTGGCCTCATTGAGGGGCAGTATTTCAATATGAGTAGGAAAATGGGAGTACCCCTAAACATATATTTTTTTAGAAAAAAAGCACTGATTATACATACTTTTGTTTATATTGATTGACTGATTTGTTCTATGTTAGTACATGGTATAGGAGAAAATACACACACACACACACACACACAAATTAAAAATAGCATGTGGATGACCTTGTTTCCCCCACACCCTCACACACAGGCAAACAGATCTATTCCACAATTAGTTCTATTTAAGAGAAAGGCAGGGAGTGAAGGTCTCCCATAACTGATCTACACATCGTGGCACCCATGGGCATAGCCGGGGGGGGCAGGGAGGGGCAGCTGCCCCACTAAATCAAATAAATAAATAAAAATACTTAACTAACAGCTAGGTTCTACCCCCCACACACACAACATAAAGCCTCCCCAGACTATGCCCATGGTGACACTCATTTTGAACCTTCTGCACATGACAATTTCTGTCTACCACAAAAAAGTTGCCTGACTTTATTGGCACAAATGGATTCCTTGGGTTCTATCCAGCTTTACTCCTACTCAGCGTAGACCCACTGAAATGAATGGACATCCATTCATTTCAGTGCATCTACAGGCAGTGCTATTTTTCTCGAAAAAGAGGTGCTGGGTCTCATCTTGAACACCTCCCGTGTTCTCTTATAATGGCGCCCACCTGAGAGGTGCCGGAACTGAGTTCTGGTGAGTTCTGGCTGTGGGAGGAAAGCTTGCATCTGCTTCACATTGGTTTAATGTTGGATACAGCTTGGTGATTTTGCAGGATTTTGGTTTGTAAGCCACTTTGGGGAAATGATTCTTTTTTTTTTAAAGCAGGCTATAAATAATACAAATTGAAATAAAAAAAATGTTTGTCTTCTATACCAAATATAAGCACAGAGACAAATGAAGCAAAATGACTCCGGTGGTGGGCATTGCCTACAAGAGATATCCTGAAGTGATAGTATGGACCTTTCCTGCCTTCTAGACTGCTTTCACTCCAGCTAAACTCTTAGCTCACTCACTTCCACACCCTCAGTCTCTGTCTCAATTCAGACTGCAGCTCTTTCTAGCTGTTTCCCTCTTCTAAACTTTGTTGGGTATCCCATTCTGTTATGTACTGAAGTTCTCACCCTGGACCAGCAGGGAGATACTGTAGATAGTTTTCACTCAGGTCCACATATGCAAATAAGGAATTGAAAGTGACATTCAGTGATTGGATAGTTACAGAAAGTGGTTACTGTTGCTTTGTAGTGGAGCTCTATATAAGCAGGTTGGCTGAACCCTTCAGCCCAGTTCTGTTCTGGGCCCGTGAATAAACAAGAGCTGTTTGAAGAATCGCTGTGTCGTCTGGTATGTTCACCCACAATTTAACACATTCCAATGGAAGTAAAGAGAGTTCCAGCCACCAGGGAACGATATTGTTCTGATTTGCATCAGGCAACATGTAAGGGAAACCAGAGTGAAATGATTCAGGTGGACAGCTAGCAGGAGCCAGCACAATGAGTCCTGCTAGCACAATGGGGCTTTCTCCCCCTCGCTGACCCCCTTGACTCCCTCAAATGGGTTCCAGGGGGTTGGGAGAACCTCCAGAATGGTACATGGGCGAAGGAGAAGATAGCTCATTCCATCTGGCGAGCAGAAATGCTTGAGCTGATGGAACGTTTGCCTTGGTGAAACATGGAATTCCACCCATGGTAATTTATGCTAATTGAGACTGCCAGACTCATAACAATACCACCAGGAGAAGATGCTGGAAGGGATCGGGCTAAAGACACTAGTTTCTTGCATAACTAAAGGCTCCGTAAAGTTATTAAAAAGCTATTAGAATTTGGTACTAAAGTCATTTGGGAAATCATAGCAGGGAATAAATTTATGCCTGTGTAGCAGGTCATCTTGTTAAATAATAAAGGAAAACTTGTAAAAAGAAACCTAGAAAATTCTTGGAAACCTGTCACCAGGTGCTAAAACTATTATAGCAAATAAACTGGCGAAAGGGCAGGAAGCTATTCCCTCAGGGAGCTGTGTGGAAAGTTTGGCACATAACAAATTACAAAAAAAAAAGCAGCGGGAGAAAAAATTATCACAAATATTGCCTGCTGTGAAATGCACGCTAATGATCAACACATAGTCTTGCAAGAATTGTAGCAAACATTTGTAATTATAAAATAAGAAGGAAGCCCTAGGACCTTTGTCCAGACTTTAGGGGGGTACTCACCATGAAGTTGTTATAGTAAGTGCCACACTTTTAACAATAGGGGGGGTACTGCATACCCTTGAACAGCCCCAGGGAAAAAAAGCACTGGATGGGTTTCAACACAGCACTAAGTCTCTCGTTCCACCAGTGCAAGGATTTCTCCTTGTGCAATGGAATAGTCTACCCCTCCCTGCATGGCCCTTAAATCTGTTAGTGAGGTTTCCCCCCAAAAAAACCTCTCTGAAGCAGATTTGCAGAGGGCCCTGCTCACACATGGGTGCTGGAGGAGAGGAAAGTTCCTTTGCACAAGCAGAAATAGTTGCGCCGATGAGACGTGTCAGTAGAATACCACTCATTAAGCAGCGGATAGCAAACCCACAAAAAATCAGCACAGCCGGTCTCTCGTCCCCAGCAGAGGATCCCCAGCTACCCTTCGCTTACCTTAACCAAAAGCAACTTTGAAAAGTTTTCAGGGTTTTTCTCTTAACAGAAATGTTGATGAGCTCTAGTGGACGTCGGCAACAACCTTCCAGGTGTTTTGGATTGCAACTCCCATCAGTCCAGTGGGTTGATGTGGTCCGAAAGAACCAGAGACCTCCAGGTTGTGGGTCCAGCAGTTTGGTTCCCCTATCGTCCCAGTTCCCCCTCCCCCAATTTTGTCATCACACTTGTGGCCACCTTCTCTTCTTTTCGGAGCTAAATGGAAACACTGCCAAAAGGTTCTAATCAAGCCTGGAAGAGCCTGCTTGCTTTCGTAGCAAGAAGCGCGGGGCTCCTATGGCTGAAGAAAGTGCCCCTGAAACCAACGAGGCTCATATCAAAGCCGTGCAATATGTTATTGCTGAGATGGAGAAGAGCTCTAGGCTCAAGTAAAGGCAACCTGGGCTGAGCTGAGCTAGGAAGCGGTAATTACTGTTCCCCAAACCAGCAAGCATCTCTGCCTCCATGGACAGCAGCGCAGCCCTGAAGCACTGAGGCTTTTTGTTATTGAGCTGAGCCCGTTTTTACCAGCAGCTAAGCAAACTAATAGCAAGGATATTTCCCCAGAGACATGCAAGCCTCTGGTCCTTATTCAAACTGAGATCTTTCTCACTGCAGCTAAATTTTCGACCCGGGGTACCCAAAAAAATATCAAAACTTAAAAGTTATTTTGCCTTTTGCTTTCGGAACAACCGGTGTAAAAAAAAAAAACAGAAACAGCCAAGGAGGTTCTTCCAGATGGTACTCAGTTCAAAGTAGTGACATTAAAGAGATATTTCCCATTTCAAGGGTTTGGGGGGAGTGTCGCTGTTTTGTCATGTTGGTGAGTGAGCATCTACTCTTGGGTTTTCATTTCTTTCTGCAGCAGAGTTCCTTTTACAGAAAAGTTTTCCTACTTCTTTATAGCAGCAGCATTCCAGCTACCTCTTAGGGAAATTCCCATTACACTAGTCCCTTGGTTTTCAAACTTAATCCGTTCCAGAAGTCCGTTCCAAAACCAAAGCGTTCCAAAACCAAGGTGCGCTTTCCCATAGAAAGTAATGCAAAATGGATGAATCCGTTCCAGACTTTTAAAAACAACCCCTAAAACAGCAACTTAACATGAATTTTACTATCTAATGAGAACATTGATCCATCAAATGAAAGCAGTAAACAATGTACTGCTGTCACACAATCAATTAATCAGTAGCTGAACTGGGTTGCACAGAGTCAAAAAAACAAACAAAAAAGGAGCCGCAAAAACAAAAACGCAGGTAGATTAGCTGAGAGACATTCACTGCCCCTGAATGGCTGAGTGGTCTCTCAGGTCCTAGTCCAACCCTCTGACCATTAGACCACACTGCCTCTCATTACTCTTCTGAGCTAACATCCACAAGGGATGGCAGAGGGGGGAATTCGGTGGTCCACATTTTTGTGCGAACCTACCCAATTTGCACTTGCTGCAGCAAAGTGAGCAAAAAAATAAATTCTGCCCCAATAGAATTCCTGGAATAATACACAAACTGAAACACGTGGATCCTTTGAAATTTACACCTCTCTGAATTCTGCAGTGCAGTTCTCCAGCCATGTATACAAAATAAAACAAATTAAAAATTGTACATGAGGTTAAAGAGTGCATAAAAATCACATATTGTGTCATTAAAAAGACCACAGTGAAAATGCATTATATTAGGCAGAATTGCATTGAAAATGCATATATTTGGCAAAAGTGCATATAAAATGATGTCTGTCTTGGAGAAACATGCACTAACATGATGAAGAATTTTGGCAAATTCTTTCGATGACTTTTTTCTTTTTTTAAAAAAAAAAGATTGCAAACTGGTGTATAAATGTGGAGTAGTGAACTCAAGATCGGAAAGATGACAAACTCAGAAATCACCTAATCACTGTTGTTAAGCAATGAGAGGAAGGAACTTTAGCATCCCCACCTTGGACTTGGAAGGCAGGCCTCCGAGAGCGGTATTAAAAAAAACAGGAAAAGCTGGATGGAGGAGGATATTGGGGGACGTTTGTTACAGCACTTTCCTTATGTCCACATGATTTCATTCACTCCCCAAATGTGTTGCCTTTACAGAATGAAGCACATGTAGCTGGAAGTAACCAACAAAGGACATCACCTTGCCGACAAAGGTCCATATAGTTAAAGCTATGGTTTTTCCAGTAGTGATGTATGGAAGTGAGAGCTGGACCATAAAGAAGGCTGATCGCCGAAGAATTGATGCTTTCGAATTATGGTGCTGGAGGAGACTCTTGAGAGTCCCATGGACTGCAAGAAGATCAAACCTCTCCATTCTTAAGGAAATCAGCCCTGAGTGCTCACTGGAAGGACAGATCCTGAAGCTGAGGCTCCAATACTTTGGCCACCTCATGAGAAGAGAAGACTCCCTGGAAAAGACCCTGATGGTGGGAAAGATGGAAGACACAAGGAGAAGGGGATGACAGAGGATGAGATGGTTGGACAGTGTTCTTGAAGCTACCAGCATGAGTTTGACCAAACTGTGGGAGGCAGTGGAAGACAGGAGTGCCTGGCATGCTCTGATCCATGGGGTCACGAAGAGTCGGACACGACTAAACGACTAAACAACAACAACAAACTCTCTCGAAACAAATGAGGTTTCCTTTTTACTTCTGCAGAGCGGGGGGGAAGTGATATTGCAGTGACACACACCCATTTTCCATGTCCCACACGCTACAGTTTTGTCATCGCTGGTCTACTACTTATTAATATATTGTTAATCCCAGGAAATCCTGTTGGCACCTGTGCTCGCGGGACTTCAAATGTCACTTTATCTCTAAGAGCTCACAATAGCTCACTTGTCACTGTTTACCATACGCCAGTGTTCTTTACCAAAAGGAAGCTGAATTGGTTTACTTTGCAGTACTTACGCATTGTGTACCTACCTTGTGCTACAGTGTCAAGTCTTTTTTTGAAAGCAAAGAGGGAACAGGTGGTTGAAACGCCAAGAAAATCAACACATGCTCCTGGCCTAAAAAAGAGAAAAAAGCGAGGTAAGGAAGCAAAACAGAGAATAGATCATACATAGAATGGAGAATGGCTGATATGTGAGAAAGAAAATGCTTTAGTCCAGTGGCAGAACATCTGAATTGAATGCAGGAGGTTCTCCCAGCTTTGGTTCCCATCATTTCCAGTTAGGATTCTATACTACTCTGTTCCGCCTTGGTCAGGCCACACCTGGAATACTGGGTCCAGTTCTGGGTACCACAATTTAAGAAGGATGTTGACAAGCTGGACCATGTGCAGAGAAGGGCAACCAAGATGATCAAGGGTCTGGAAACCAAGCCTTATGAGGAATGGTTGAAGGAGCTGGGCATGTTTAGCCTGGAAAAGAGGAGACTGAGAGGAGATATGATAGCCATCTTCAAATATCTTAAGGGCTGTCACATGGAAGATGGAGCAAGCTTGTTTTCTTCTGCTTTGGAGGGTAGTACATTTCTGAGCACAATTCAAAGTGTTGGTGTTGACCTTTAAAGCCCTAAACAGCCTCAGCCCAATATACCTGAAGGAGCGTCTCCACCCCCATCATTCTGCCCAGACGCTGAGGTCCAGCACCAAGGGTCTTCTGGTGGTTCCCTCACTGCGAGAAGCCAATAGTAGATAGGTGTTGGTCTGCCATAGTCAAAATAAAAAAAATTCCTTCCAGTAGCACCTTAAAGACCAACTAAGTTAGTTCTTGGTATAAGCTTTCGTGTGCATGCACACTTCTGGGTGTATCTGAAGAAGTGTGCATGCACACGAAAGCTCATACCAAGAACTAACTTAGTTGGTCTTTAAGGTGCTACTGGAAGGAATTTTTTTTATTGCGAGAAGCCAAGTTACAGTGAATCAGGCAGAGGGCCTTCTTAGTTGTGGCAACCACCCTGTGAGACACCCACCAGATGTCAAAGAGATAAACAACTACCTGACATTTAGAAGACATCTGAAGGCAGCCCTGTTCAGGGAAGTTTTTTATGTGTGACATTTTAATGTATTTTTAATCTTTGTTGGAAGCCGCCCAGAGTGGCTGGGGAAACCCAGCCAGATGGGTGGGGTACAAATAATAAATTATGATTATGATTATTAGACTTGAAACAATGGTTTCAAGTTGCAAGAAAGGAGATTCTGACTAAACATCAGGGACAACTTTCTGGCAGTAAGAGCTGCTAGTGGAACAAACTCCCACAAGAGGTGGTGGACTCTCCTTCATGGGCGGTTTTTTAAGCAGAGGTTGGATGGCCATGTCTCGTGGATGCTGCATTGCAGGCGGTTGGTCTAAATGACCCCATGATCCTATGCTTGCAAAAGAGGTCCCTTTCTGAAACCCCAGAAAGCCACTTTCAATCAATGCTGACCATATTGAGCCAATGGACTGACAGATTTGTCTATTTCTGAAGTTGATTTGGGCATTTGCTACTGATGCGAAGGCCCTTGTTCAGAGCTAAGCTGGGCTTCCTTCTGGGCAACTGCAATAATGCTTCCTCATTCTAATATAAGCACAACTCGGTTTGTTTAACATTTGCAAGGGCAGCCACACAAGCTGTGGGGCTGGGAGGTGTTTGTTTGGCCTGTGACTCAGAGAGACAGAGAGGCTGGGTTTGGCAATGGATTTAACCTTCTATTTCACTGGATTTGTGGCTTAGTCATAAAGTTGTCCAGCCCCTCCCTTCTCCCTCGCTTTACGCTCCCACTCTCAGATAACTGTGCTCCGTTTGGCAACAACTGCCAAGGAAGAAAGACACCTGCAGGGCGTTTGCCCTTATAGGAGACTCCAGACTGAGGGGACGCAACAGCAAGGACACAGAAAAGCAGGTAGAATTTTGGGTGGTTGGGCAAAATAATGTTTGGCACATGCCTCTATGCCATTTCAAACTTACTGATTTCCCCTGGGTGCTCTCTGCTTTAATCTAAGGGCATTGATCCCCACATGCATGTGATATTTGACAGCATTTTGCTTTTGAGGCAATGTCAGTTCTCCATTTCGATGTCTGATCCGCAACTGGCTGTTTCTCACATGCAAGGTATGGTCTGAGGCTGCGGGCGCTGAGCAAGGCAAAGGGTTTGCCAACCTTTCAACCGGCCTGTGTTGCTGTGCCACAATTTGCAGCGGGGGGATAACATTTATCTATGTGCTGAGGATATGTCCCCCTGCTGACTCCTGCCTAACAAGCTGCTATTAAGAGCAGGGCTGCACAGGGGTCGGTTTGAACTCGATTCACAGAGGGCTCAAGAGAGTTGCCACATGATCTGGAAAAAGAACCCTGCATGCTTCTATGCCTTTAACAGCAACTTGGCACACATCGTCGCCGGCTGATGTCTACAGATCAAGCTAACAGCTTAGGAGCCTTTAGGCTACAGCAGCAGTGGACAACCTGTGACCCATGAGCCTAATTTCATGGGGCTTTTCCATACAGGTAGCCATGAGGAGGAAAATTAAGATCATCACCACCTTTTCTATCTCTCTCTTCCCCCTCTACCTTGTATTTGAGATCCTTAAAAGGAAGAAAAGGGAGAACCCAGAGCAGAATGATGTTTTTATCTTAAGAGAGACTTTGAAAGAATGTGTGGAATGGCTTTCGCCCCACCTCCAACACCGGCATGTGCCCCCAAGGGCATTTAGCCCTTGATGGCTGGGGGGGGGGGGGCGACAAGGTTGCCCATTCCTGGACTCCTGCATTTTTTTTATGGGTCCAAACTCTGTTGCTGAGGCTTTATAACTTGTTTTTGTCTGAATAAAAGTCCTGTAAAAGTCAGAAGAAGGGACGCAGGTGGCTCTGTGGTCTAAACCACTGAGCCTCTTGAGCTTGCCATCCAGAAGGTCAGCGGTTTGAAATGCCGCCACGGGGTGAGCTCCCGTTGCTTGGTCCCAGCTCCTGCCAACCTAGCAGTTCAAAAGCACGTCAAAGCGCAAGTAGGTACCACTCCAGCGGGAAGGTAGATGGCATTTCCATGAGCTGCTCTGGTTTCGGTGTTCCATTGAGACAGAAGTGGCTTAGTTATTAGGGCCACATGACCTGGAAAAACTGTCTATGGACAAACGCTGGCTCCCTCGGCCTGTAAAGCGAGATGAACGCCGCAAACCCAGAGTCATCTGCCACTGGACCTAACGGTCAGGGGTCCTTTACCTTTACCTTTTTACCTTTAAAAGTCAAAGGCAAGGAACGCTCCCCTCAGAAGCAGAACAGCTGTGGTACTTTGAGCAAAAGCCAGGAGAGATTTATTTATACTTGTGTAGCTGTAAATGATAGATGTCCTTTGCTCCATTTCGCCCCTAAACTACTGTGAATAATCTTCATGTTTTGAAGATTGCTTAGTCTCTCAGATGTAAGGATTGCTGCTGTTGAACAGTATTAGTGCCTTCCTTTCCCACAGCCCTTTGGTGTCCCTGAGGCAGGCAGGGCCAGCCGGCTGGCTTATGAGGCTTAGTGAGGCAATTGCCTCAGGTGGCAGGCTGGGGACAGCAGGGAGGAGGAGAGTGCCACTTGCCACATCCTGCGCTTGGTGTGCAGTGTGGTGTAGTGGTTAAGAGCAATAGACTCGTAATCTAGTGAACTGGGTTCGATTCCCCGCTCCTCCACATGCAGCCTTGGGCTAGTCACACTTCTCTGAAGTCTCTCAGCCCCCCACTCACCTCACAGAGTGTTTGTTGTGGGGGAGGAAGGGAAAGGAGAATGTTAGTCGCTTTGAGACTCCTTCAGGTAGTGATAAAGCGGGATATCAAATCCAAACTCCTCTTCTTCTTCTTTTTCTTCTTCTTGGCACCTGCACCCGCCTCCTCCTCTGCTTCCGCCACCCCCAGCACTGACCCCCATGCCCGCCAGCTCCTCTCCAGCCTCCTTTCTTCTCCTCTGACACCGTCAGCACACCAGGACTTCCCCAGGTTACCTCCAGTCGCCACAGGTCACAGTGGATAAGGAGGTGGAAAGGCGGGGGACACCTTTTTTGTTTTGCCTCAAGTGGCAAAATGTCATGGGCTGGGCTGGCCCTGCCCTGGGGCTTCTGCTTAATTTCTTAGCTACAAAGCAACCTTATTATCAATGAGGAGGAGGCTGTAGCTTTTCTGGGCTATAGTTGAGTTGCTCCTCTAGTGAAAATTCCTGTTCTCTCCTCCCCACCCCACTTGCTCAGTTCCGCTAACCCTCTGTGAATGCATTTGCACATAACAGGTTGTGTGTGTTTTTTATGGAATCTGTAAGCCACTCCTTTTTTTTTCCTGTACTGTAAAGCATCGCATTATTAGAAAACATTCCCTTTGCTGAAGCAGGCATATCCCTCATGTGCTACGAAATACATCCATATCACTATAGAAGGACAATAACCGCAGCAGGCCAAGAGGGTTCTCTTTTTATTGGATTCTTTCATAATGAACAATGGGCGTTAAATCCATTCCACTGTGAAAAGGTCCTTCTGCCATGGGAGAAGCCCCAGGACTCAGCGGAACAGAGCCATGCTGTATACATAACCCCACTGGTCTTTGCAACACAGCTAAGATTGTTGCCAGGCCTCCTTGAGGTGGACAGAGGCTCTTAAGCCTTTGACAAAGCGATGAGAAATCAACAGACAATGCGTTTGCCAGGTAGCATGGTGGTCCAGTGCTACAAGAAGATATACAAAGCTTAAAGGTAAAGGTAAAGGGACCGCTGACCATTAGGTCCAGTTGTGACCGACTCTGGGGTTGTGGTGCTCGTCTCACTTTATTGGCCGAGGGAGCCGGCGTACAACTTCCAGGTCATGTGGCTAGCATGACTAAGCCGCTTCTGGCAAACCAGAGCAGCGCACGGAAACGCCGTTTACCTTCCCACAGGAATGGTACCTATTTATCTACTTGCACTTTGACGTGCTTTCGAACTGCTAGGTTGGCAGGAGCAGGGACTGAGCAACAGGAGCTCACCCCGTTGCGGGGATTCAAACCGCCGACCTTCTGATTGGCAAGTCCTAGGCTCTGTGGTTTAACCCACAGCGCCACCTGCGTCCCTCCATATCTTACTTACCATATCCTACTTACCAAAGCTTACGCCATATCAAATCTTCCATACAGCTGCAATAGGAAGGAAGCCTCTAAAGCAGCCTTTCTCAACCTGTGGGACCCCAGATGTTGTTGAACTACAACTCTCATCATCCCTAGTGAGCAAGGCCAGAGCTCAAGGATGATGGGAGTTGTAGTCAAACAACATCTGGGGACCCACAGGTTGAAAACCGCTGCTCTAAAGGAACATGATCTCTCATCCTGAGTCAGACCACTGATCCATCTAGCCAAATATTGTCTTCCCCAGCCCTGTGTCTTCCAGATGTTTCCCACTACAATTCCCATAATCCCCCACATCATTGGTTATGCTGACTGGGGCAGATGGAAGTTGTAATCCGACAACCTCTAGTAAGCACCAGGTTGAAGTGGGCTTGTCTATTCTGACTGCCCCCCCCCCCAAGGACATAATAAGAGACCTGCTAGATTGGGGCCAACAGTCTAACATCCTGTGGCCAACCAGATTCTTATGGGAAGCTCCCAACTTAGGTGCTTTAGGTGCAAAAGCTCTCTGCTGCTGTTCTTCACCAGGGACATGGTTTCAGAAGATCCTGGGGGGTAATGTGCAGACATTGCGATGACTAGGAGGCATAGCCTTACCTTCTGCGAATTTGTCTGATCCTTCTTTAAAGCTGTTTGAATTTTTGCCCGTCACCACCTTATATAGCAGAAAATTCCACAGTGTGACTTTGCATTGCGCAAAGAGGTATTCCTCTTGTTGCTCTGAATCTTCTACCATGAGTTGTGGTGTAGTGGTTAAGAGCGGTAGTCTCGTAATCTGGGGAACCGGGTTCGCGTCTCCGCTCCTCCACATGCAGCTGCTGGGTGACCTTGGGCCAGTCACACTTCTCTGAAGTCTCTCAGCCCCACTCACCTCACAGAGTGTTTGTTGTGGGGGAGGAAGGGAAAGGAGAATATTAGCTGCTTTGAGACTCCTTAAAGGGAGTGAAAGGCAGGATATCAAATCCAAACTCTTCTTCTTCATTCCACTTCACTGGGTTCCTGGTACGGGTCTTTCCCATCAACATGGTACCTAAGCATTTTGCTGCAGGTGAACTTGGATTTAAACCACAGTAACTGGTTCCCCCTTCCTTTATTACTCATTTGAGGTTTAGCTTTGCTAAGTTGCCATGGCCATTCCTTGGCTCCACTGTTCTGCAAGCACCTCACCTAATTAATGGTTGTTCAACCAGCTTCAAAGAGATTCCCAGATATCTGTTCCTTGTTTGAAGAGCCCCGTTAGCTTAATTGACTGTCCTTGGGCTTTGGGTGAGGGGAACCACAACTGATGTGAAAGCCAAAGGCATCCCATTAAAATCCTGATGGAGGTTGGATTTCTGTAGGAAATTTGCTTACATCTTGCATCCTGAAAAAATTAAATCTCCAATTTAAACTGAGCGCTTCAGATAAGTAGCTGTTAGTGGATGATACTTGCACCATCCAATCCCTCATACTATTTTAATAATAATAATAATAATAATAATAATAATAATAATAATAATAATAATAATAACAATAATAATAATAATAATAATAATAATAATAATAATATCATCAATGGAGCTTAAAATAAAGGAAAACTTTGTCTTCTTGTTTGGGGGGACTGCTGTCTATATGGACCATTTATGTGCTGTGTCTGTGATGGAGAAAAGACTGTGAGCTTAATAGACCAGCAGATGAGGAACATAAATCTTCCCTCATTGTGAGTTGCTCCAGCTCCTTGGCCATTTTGATTGCTGTTTATGGAAACGTTTCTAGCCCTTTGTTAGGTGAGGCAACCAGGACTGTACACAATACAGTGGTACCTCCAGTTGTGGACAGGATCCGTTCCGGAGCTCCAGTCGGATCCCGAGGTTTCCGCAACCAGTGGGATTGCTTCTGCGCATGTGCGTGGGGCGAAACCCGGAAAAATACTTCCGGGTTTGCCGCATACGTATCCCGAAGGATATGTAACCAGAGGCGGACATAAGTAGAAGTACCACTGTACTCCAGAACCGGCTGTGCCATACATACCAATCATGATATTGGTATCTTTACTTGCAGTAATGTTCCCTAAAATGGAATTTGTCCTTTTCACAACAGCTAGCATCTAAATACCCTTAGATTCTGACAGTGTGACGCAGGTTTAGGTGCCTGTCACTTATTCTTGCCTCTTATCTCTGTTTGTATCTGTTCCAAATAACTAGGCGGCTGCGATATGATACCTAAGAAAAATGATTTGTGCGCTGGGAAATACCAGCTTTGAATCATGTCTCATCCATGAATCTCCTAGATGGTTTTAGGCAAGGCGGGAGGGACACAACTCCAAGGATATCATCCAATGCAGGGATGGGGAACCTGTGGTCCTTCAGAGGCTATTGGACTACAGCTCCCATCAGCCCCAGCCATCATTGCTGATGTACAAGGAAAATGGCAGTTGTAGTTTCACCACATGTGAAGGGCCACATGTTCTCCACTCCTACTCTAAGCATATGTTATGTAGTGGGGTCTCCTAACACCTCTGACCACCCTTAACAAACAACAGTTCCCAGGTTCTTTGGAGGAAGCCATGACTGCCTAAAGTTGCATGAAGTTCATAAATAAAGATCATCAATAAAGTTATTTGACTGAACACTGTTAAATTAAAGCACCATTATTCGCTGGTTCCCAACATTCCAGCATCCTTGTTTGGACAAGGTAAGTGCCCCGGACTTGCGGTCAGTAAGGCTGCATTTAATTTTGACCCCACTTCCTTGAGTGCCTGTTTATCAAAGATAACCATGAACTTGTCGTAATTCAGCCGGACATCCTGGGAAACCACTCACTGCACTGTACTCTCGGGAGATTGTTATCAGCTTCCTGAGTGGCAGGGCCCCCCGGAAAGGACAAAGGAAAAGGTGGGGGGGGAAGGGTTTGCAACAGAGCGAAGAGCTGATAATGCTGTCAGGGGCCACCTGCCTTCCAGAAGCAACATAGAAAGAAAAAACAATTAGTGTTCCTTCCTTGCTTACAGCCTCATGCAGACTGGTGGTGTTCTGTCTTCTGGAATCCCCTGCCCCACCCATCTAGTGCAGTCATCCCTAACTGGGGGGGTCTGTGGACCCCGGGGAATTCTGCGTAACCCACCCAGGAAATCTGGGGCACCTTTCAGATAACAAAACCTACCCCAGAGATATCAAAATGTTCAAAAGGTGAGGGATCCATGGCTTGGCATTTGAAAAACAGGGGCCCCGCAGTACTTAGCTAATTGGGAACCACTGGTCTAGTGGACTGGTCTATGCTTAAACCTGGAGCATTCTGGAATCCTGGTTTGGATCAAGGAATGGATCATTGAATATTGCACTCTGGTTGTTGCTTGGATTATTGGTAAGTCTACTGAGTGTTGTTAGAAGCTCTGGGTCTCAGTTGTGTGGTATGTTAAAATAGTTACAGTCCATTGGTATTGATTTGTGGGGGATAAATCTATTGGCACGTATAAAAACATAAAATGTCAAGCAGAGGCTGTGTTCTACCTCCACTGTCATGGTCAGTATTCCTTTGGATACCAAGTTGCTGGAAATCACGAGTGAAGGGAGAAGCTGTTGTGTTCAGGCCTGATTTAGGACTTCTCATAGACATCTGGTTGGCCACTGTAAGTACAGGGTGCTGGAACAGATGTCCCAGTGGCCTGATCCAGCCAGCCTTTTCTTACATTCTTATTAGTAAGTAGCAGCAGCACCTGTTCTTGGTGGAAGCTTGAGAACACCTCTAACTCTCTCTTACAGCAGGAAGGAACCAAATATATGCTGGTCCAGCTCAGTGGAAGAGTGTGTGCTTTAGCTGTGTTAGATCCCAGATTCTGTCTCTGGCAGATCTAGTTAAATGGTCTTGGGTAGGAGGGAATCGTAGAATCAAAGAGGAATCCTAGAATTGCAGAGTTGGGAGGGATCACCAGGGTCTAAGCCCTGCCACGCAGGAATCTTCTGCCCAACCCACAACCATGAGATTCAGAGTCCTCATACTCTACCGACTGAGCTGTCTGGCAGCTAGAGGGCTAGGAGAGACTAAGGTTAACCACACACAAAATCTAGGCTGGAAAAAAAGTGCCAGCAATTCCTTAGAGGGGGTTTCAAAGGCAGTGGGTTGAATTCAATGCTAATCTGGCTCAGAGCAGATTCATTGAAGTTATGGGGCATGACTAACTTAAGTTCATTGTTTCAGTGGGTAGAGAACTCTGAGTAAACTGCAGAGTAGTCCATGCAGCAGGTAATTAAATTGTGGGTCAGGCTCTCATAGAAGGCAGTGGTTGCCACCAACTTGGATGGCTTTGAAACAGGAGTAGTCAAACTCATGGACACTATGGTTGTCAATGGTTACTAGCCAAGATGGAAGCTATGTTCTGCCTTCCATGGTTGGAGGCACTAATGTTTCTGAAGCTCAGTTGCTGGGAACCACAGGAAAGGAGAGTGCGCTTGTGCCCAGGTCCTGCATGAGGTTTCCCACAGGCATCTGGGTGGCTACTGTGACAACAAAACATTGGACAAGACAGGCCACTGGCCTCATCTAGCAGGCTCTACTTTTGCTTTTATGCTAACTTAGTTGGAGACAACCCAATGCTCCTCTGACATCTTCATTGGGTGTTGCAACCATTGACTCTTGAAGCTTATGCTCAAACTAACATGGCATGGTAATTTGCCACTTAGCACGATTTGGTGAGGATAGAAGGTCTCAGTATTGGGAACAGAGAACTGGTGGCCCTCCAGATGTTGCTGGGCCCCAACTCCCATCAGCCCCAGCCAGCATGGCCAATGCCCAGGGGTGATGAGAGCAGCAGTCGCAACCCAACAATGTCTGGAGCGCCACAGGCTTCCCATCCCATAATGGCAACGAAGGGTTGCGGGAAAATAAAGGACTGCTAGGCAGAAATTAAGTGGTGTCTTCCAAATTAATTCCATGGGATACATAGGTCTTATATCTAAGATCCCAAAATCCTCTGATTCTAGAGCAGGAGTGGGGAAACTCTTACAGGCTGAGGGCCGTATCTGCATCTGGGCAGCCTATTAAGGGCCACATGCCAGGGGCAGACAGAGCCAGAGGCACGAGTGTGTGAAACGGGGGTTATAAATTTTGCCTAGTTTCTGCACACACAACACAAACACATCCTTCTCTAATTTATTTTTATTTAAAAGCATTTATTAACTGCGTTAACAATTAACAAGTCCCTATGTGGCGCTGTGGGTTAAACCACAGAGCCTAGGACTTGCCGATCAGAAGGTTGGTGGTTCATATCCCCGTGACGGGGTGAGCTCCCATTGTTCGGTCCCTGCTCCTGCCAACCTAGCAGTTCAAAAGCACGTCAAAGTGCAAGTAGATAAATAGGTACGGCTCTGGCGGGAAGGTAAAAGGCATTTCTGTGTGCTGCTCTGGTTTGCCAGAAGCGGCTTAGTCATGCTGGCCACATGACCCAGAAGCTGGCCACATGACCCAGTCATGCTGGCCACATGACCCAGAACCGGCTCCCTCAGCCAGTAAAGTGAGATGAGCACCGCAACCCCAGAGTCGGCCACAACTGGACCTAATGGTCAGGGGTCCCTTTACCTTTACCTTATGCTCCCTATTATTGAACGGAGTTCTAATAACAGAGCTCAGGGATGCATTCCAGCCAGGCCAAAGGACTCAAGGTGGATCTGAAGCAGTGCTGGTATGAGGCGTGTATGAAAAAGGGGTGTGGCCGAGAAGGGTGTGTGTCCTGGGGAATGTTCTGAGAGTCAGAGTAAGTCTTAAAGGGGACCACATTTGACCCCTTGCCCCGAGGTTCCCCACCCATGTAATCAAGAATCAGGTTTTTTTCTTTGAAAAGGAAGACAGAGAAGTACAAGCAAAACCTGTTTCTCCAGAACATAATAGCAGAACAAACAAAAGGGTGGATGCATCAAGGAACGATGTCTCTATCAAATTACCTTCTTTAAGCGCTAAAAAAAGAGGAAAAGATTGGCTCCAGCTCATCTTTATGCAGTGTTTCCTTTGCTTAATGGGAAGTAGATAGTAGAGAATCCATCCTGTTTCAGCCTGTCATTCCAACAATGGGGGAACCTGAGCACAGGATAATTTTCCTATTCATTCCTATTAATAGGTGGCTGTTTTTGAAGCCAGCAGCCGACATTGCATTTTTAATCTCCATCCTGAGCACAACAGCTATAATAGTTTTCAAGCAAACATATATTTTCCTATTCAGCAAAAAGGCAGCGAGCCAAACATTCATCCCCAGGAAATGTACATAGTTGCATTGGCTTGCACATTAGAGATATGGCCCATTAATTTTATTTCTGGATGTACATAATTGGAATAAGATGAATTGATATTTGCATTTAGGTATGTGCTTATCCATTGTGTGCGCATATATATTAAGATATATCTTAGGGCCTAATTCTGTTATTCCAAATCAGGCATGCTCAAGACTCTGGGAAAGGGGCACACTAATGTGACAAAAACTCATTTATACGCCATGAGATAAATTAAGTAAAAAACTGAAAGCATCATTAAATAACAGAGTAAAGCACAATGCAATGCTCTGTGTGTGTTTCCTTTTTGAGTTTAAGGTAGCTCTGCTGTGCTTCTACACTGCAGTTGAAATCCTATCATGTGCACATTTACCTGGAAGTAAGCCCCACTGAACAGTCTATGTGCATTTTTACTTCTGAATGAAAATGCATGGGCTTGTATTGTAATGTGTTCAGTATGTATGTCAATTTCAGTTTCTCATTTTCCTAACGTTAAGTTCAGCTTTCAAGATTTCAACATTTTTTTAAAAAAAAGTCCTCGTGAAAATTCATCCACATTTTTGTGTGAATTTTTCCTACTATACACATTTGTGTGTGCAGTTTTGCTTAATATAATGCATTTCTGCAAAATAATTTCCCCTAGTACAATGTGAGGTTTTTGATGTTATCTTCGCTAATATAAGGTTTTCAGCGGGCATCTAGTGAGAGCATTTGCCTAATGTTAGTAGGCAGAGAGATTCATAGCGCACTAAAAGACAGAATCCTTGCAAATGCAGAATAAACATTATGTGGCACTTGTAAAAGTGCAAGTTCCACAGTTGAAAGTGGTCAAACTGGTCCCAAGCCATGAAGAGCTTTATATGTAAGAATGTAGGTAAAGGGACCCCTGACCATTAGGTCCAGTCATGGCCGACTCTGAGGTTGTGCGCTCATCTCGCTCTATAGACCGAGGGAGCCGGCGTACAGCTTCCGGGTCATGTGGCCAGCATGACTAGGCCGCTCCTGGCAAACCAGAGCAGCGCACGGAAACACTGTTTACCTTCCCGCCAGAGTGGTACCTATTTATCTACTTGCTCTTTGACTACTTTCGAACTGCTAGGTTGGCAGGAGCAGGGACCAACGGGAGCTCACGGGGATTCAAACCGCCAACCTTCTGATCGGCAAGTCCTAGGCTCTGTGGTTTAACTCGCAGTGCCACCCGCATCCCTATGTAAGAATGTAAGTTCCAACAAATTCCTCCATTGCCTCATGGACATTTTCATTTCCCAGAAGGTGGAAGAAGCAACAAGGGGATCATCAACTTGGGCTTGGTCCTCACCAACAGGGAGGAACTCATTGACAAAACAGAAGCACTGGGAAACTTGGGAAGAAGTGATCATGTCCTCCTGGGTTTCATGGTACAGAAGCAAGGGAAAGCTGAATGTAGTTAGACCTGCACTATGGACTTTATGAAGGCTGATTTCAAAACATTTAAGGAACTGCTGGGGGAGATCCCACAGTCAGAAATACTCAATAAGAAGGGAGTCCAAGATGGATGGAAGTTTCTTAAAGGTGAAATATTGAAGGCACAAAAGCAGACAATTTATTCAAGACAGAAAAGTGGAAGGCATCTAAAGAAACCAATATGGCTGCATAAGGAGCTTACAGTTGAGCTATAATTTAAGAAGGACATGTGTAAGAAATGGAAGAAAGGGGAAATCACAAAGAAGGAATATACACCAGTAGCCAACAGTTGCAGGGTGAATGTCAGGCAAGCCAGAGCTCAGAGTGGGCTCAGGCTTGCAAGAAAGGTTAAAATTAATTTTAAGAAAGGTTTATTTGGCTACTTTCGAAGCAAGAGCAAGAACAAGCAAGTGGAAGGTCCTCTGTGTGGAAAAGATGGAGAAATGTTATCGGGTGACAGAGAAGAGGCAGAACTGCTCAACACCTACTTTGCTTCTGTCTTCACCGAAAAGGAAGACAATGCCCAACCTGGTGATGACAGAATAAATGGTGTAAAGAGGGAGCTGTAGCCCAAGACAGAAAAATAATGAATTCAGATCTCCAGGGCCTGGTGACCAGCCTGCACCCAAGGGTACTAAAGGAGCTTGTGGATGTAAATCTCAGAGCCTCTGTCTATAATCTTTGAGAAATCTTGGCGGACAGGTGAGGTTCCTGAAGACTAAAGGTAAAGGGACCCCTGACCATTAGGTCCAGTTGTGACCAACTCTGTTTACTGGCTGAGGGAGCCGGCGTACAGCTTCTGGGTCATGTGGCCAGCATGACTAAGCCGCTTCTGGCGAACAAGAGCAGTGCACGGAAACGCCGTTTACCTTCCCGCCGGAGTGGTACCTATTTAACTACTTGCACTTTGATGTGCTTTCAAACTGCTAGGTTGGCAGGAGCTGGGACTGAGCAACGGGAGCTCACCCTGTCGCGGGGATTCGAACCACCAACCTTCTGATCGGCATACTCCTATTGATGGGCCTCATCAATACTCCTATTGATGGGCCTCATCAATAGGAGTATAGCTTCTAGATCAAGGGAATTAATAGTGCCACTGTATTCTGCTCTGGTCAGACCACACCTGGAGTACTGTGTCCAGTTCTGGGCACGACAATTCAAGAAGGACACTGACAAACTGGAACGTGTCCAGAGGAGGGCAACCAAAATGGTCAAAGGCCTGGAAACGATGCCTTATGAGGAACGGCTAAGGGAGCTGGGCATGTTTAGCCTGGAGAAGAGGAGGTTAAGGGGTGATATGATAGCCATGTTCAAATATATAAAAGGATGTCACATAAGAGGAGGGAGAAAGGTTGTTTTCTGCTGCTCCAGAGAAGCGGACACGGAGCAATGGATCCAAACTACAAGAAAGAAGATTCCACCTAAACATTAGGAAGAACTTCCTGACAGTAAGAGCTGTTCGACAGTGGAATTTGCTGCCAAGGAGTGTGGTGGAGTCTCCTACTTTGGAGGTCTTTAAGCAGAGGCTTGACAACCATATGTCAGGAGTGCTCTGATGGTGTTTCCTGCTTGGCAGGGGGTTGGACTCGATGGCCCTTGTGGTCTCTTCCAACTCTATGATTCTATGATTCTAAGTCCTAGGCTCTGTGGTTTAACCCACAGCGCCACCCGCGTCCCTTTCCTGAAGACTGGAGACAGGTAAATGTCCCCATCTTCAAAAAGGGCAGTGGGAGATCCAGGTAGCTACCAACCGGTGAGCTTGACATAAATACCAGGAAAGGTCCTAGAACAGATAATTAAACAGTCTGTCTGTAACCACTTAGAAAAGGAGTGCAGTTGCCAGGCGGAGATATATGAGGCAAGGTGTAAACTTGTGGAATTCCTTCCCTCAGGAAACTTGGCTGACTCTCTCATTTTTTGCCTTCAGGGGAACACTGAAGACATTACTCTGTCCCCAGGCTTTTGGCTTGTTTTAATTACTGCTTTCCCACTGCTTTTGTGCAATGCATAATTTTAAACATCTGCCTTTAACCACTAACTATTTATCATCATATCTTACTGCACAAATTGTTTTAAATTGTTCTGACCTGCCTCGGAGCCACCTGGCTGTCAAAAGGCAGGACAGACATTTCAAAAATGAAAGGATAAAATACAACAAAAAACAATAAAGGAATGTCTGAGTTGCACCATTCAGACTGCAGTTTCACATGCTTAGTGTTTCCTATGCCTCCGCCTAACCCTAAACTCCTCCTCAAGGAAAATTAACGCTGGCTTTAAAAATTTGTGATTTTTCTCCCTGATGCACTCATTTTACGTGTGTGTGTGTGTGTGTGTGTGTGTGTGTGTGTGTGGAAAGAGAGAGAGAGAGAGAATCAGTGCTAAGTGTATGCGACAACAGCAGCAAGAATACTCATCGCGAAGTATTGGAAGACACAAGATTTACCCACCAGGGAAGAATGGCAGATGAAGTTGATGGACTACATGGAACTGGCGGAAATGACTGGCAGAATCCGAGACCAGGGAGAAGAGTCGGTGGAAGAAGACTGGAAAAAGTTTAAAGACTATTTACAGAAATATTGTAAAATTAAGGAATGCTAGAAGAACGTTGGAACGAAGTGATATGGCTTTAGTAGAAAGGTTATAAGGAATTAAGTACAAATAGATTAATAGAGTATTAAAGGAAAAATAAGGTTGAAATGTGTTAAGATAATCATAGGATAGGAAACAGGGGAAGATGGAAAGGAATTGCTGAAATAATTAATAGAAGTGGAATACAAAAAGGGAGGTGTGAGGAGGTCTTGGAAATATGTGAAAGAAAGATAAGATATTGAAATATTTTTTTTCTTTTTTTCTATTTTTTTCTCTTCTTTTCTTTGTTGATGTGTTTTTAAATTGTTTTTGTTTTGTCTTGTTAGTTTAATGTTTTAGTGTAAGGTAGTGTTTTTGTATTGTAATGTATTGTTTTTTCTTTGTTTTTTTTTTGTAGTGTTTAAATTGTTGTAAAAGCAATAAATATTATTTTAAAAAAGAGAGAATCAGTGCTAAGTTTCTAGAAAAGAAATGCCAGAACTCAACATGAACACATTCCTTCTTTTCTTCAAATGGCAATGGCACCCACCTGAGAGGTGCCAGAACTGAGTTCCGGCGAGTTCCAGTGGTAGTGGTGGGGGGGAGCCCTGTATATAATGGAGAACCATTCAGGCCTGTACACTGCCAAATTACACTTATGCATCACTAAACAAGAAGACGCAAGTTTGCAGAGAATTAGAATGTGCTGATTTCTATGTAGAGGTGCACTTTAAGAAATAATTACTATAATTTAAATAGAAGTGAAAGGACAAAAAATATGATTGAAGGGATGGGGTGGCTCTCCTATGAAGAAAGGTTGGGGCGTTTAGGACTAGTGGGGGGGCAGTGAGAGGCTACATGATAGAAGTTTATAAAGTTATCCATGGCATAGAGAAAGCGGATAGAGATAAGTTTTTCTCCCTCTCTCCTTGGATGGAAAGAGGTTGGATAGCCAGAATGGCAGATCAGGTTGATGGACTATGCCAAAATGGCAAAATTAACTGGCAAGCTCAGGAACCAAGAAGACAAGAATTTTTTTTTTTTTTTTTAAGGGAAATGTTTATAATGTATATACAAAATTACTGTAAACAGACTGAAACATTAGCAGGATTTTAAATGCGCTTGTAATGTACTAGAAATTACAGATAACTTAGAAAGATGAAAATTTCTCATCAATCTCTGCCTTTTGTCTTCTGGGTTTCTGGGGGTTTTCCTGTTGTTATTCTGTCTCTCACAGCTACAATAAACCTACCATTAAAATTATGGACTGGTCATTTCTTCGTCAGAGGGCAAACGGGGCAAATTTAGCAGGGGATCAAATACTTTCCCCCCTCACTCTATCTATCTATCTATCTATCATCTATCATCTATCATCTATCTATCTATCTATCTATCTATCATCTATCTATCTATCTATCTATCTATCTATCTATCTATCTATCTATCTATCTAAAAGAAGTTGGATAGCCATCTGCCATGGATGATTTAGTCGAGATTCCCTCTACAATTCTGATTCATAACACTAGAACCCATTGACATCCAATGAAATTGCGTGTTGGAAGATTCAAGGCGCCACGCATAGTTCAGTGATGGAAACCACTCCCCTAGTGATGGCTGCCAACTTGGATGGCTTTAAAAAGAGGGCTAGAGATGAGAATGAGCTCATCAGTGGCTATGGTTTGCCTCCACTGTTGGATTTTGATCGGGGCAGTGGGTAGGGAGTGTGCACCACTCCTCTGATCAAACGTGCAGCCCCTCAAAGCTAAATTTTAATTTCCACAGCGGTGCAGAGACCAGTCGCAGGTCTCCAGCATCATGTTTGATTTGGCCCCAAGCCGTGGACTTTGGATCTTTGCACATTCCCAAGCAGGAAGCAAGGAAACAGAAAGACTCTTCTACCCATTGTGCGAATGCCAAACCCAAGCGTTCCATGACAACGTTTAATGTCACCTTTCAGTGCTTTGTTTGTTCAAGGGATTTGCATGTGGTATGAACTGCCTGGGAGGAAAAAGAAAAATATACCTGCATAGGGAATTCTTTTTTTCAAAGCTGAATTCTATCTTAGATAAAACTAGAAACTGTATTCAGGTTCTGACTTCCACAATGTATTAAAATATTTTGTTATTTTTTTAAAAATGCTAATAATCAGATAATAAATGTGTATCAGTATCCTGCCTGCGATGTACATTTAAAACAGTATCATGACACCTCAAACACGCATGGATTCCCCCAAACAATCCTGGGTGCTCTGCAGATGTTTTGGAGTGTATTTCTGCCATCTCTGACCATGATGCTTTGGGCTAATGGGATGATGTGGTCCAAAACATCAGCGCAGCACCAGATTGGGAAAGGCTGGTTTTTGCCTGTCAGTCTCTGCAACACTGAGCTCCTATGGAATGGATGCAATGAAGACCACCCAGCTGTGCGAAAGAAGCATTGTACAGTGGTGCCTCGGGTTAAGTACTTAATTCATTCTGGAGGTCCGTTCTTAACCTGAAACTGTTCTTAACCTGAAGCACCACTTTAGCTAATGGGGCCTCCTGCTGCCGCCACGCCGCCGGAGCACAATTTCTGTTCTCATCCTGCAGCAAAGTTCTTAACCCAAGGTATTATTTCTGGGTTAGCGGAGTCTGTAACCTGAAGCATCTGTAACCTGAAGCGTATGTAACCTGAGGTACCACTGTACTACTGTTTGTACCTTTGCAGAAGAATATGGGGCAGCTACAGAGATACCATTATGGGACACGGGTGGTGCTGTGGTCTAAACCACAGTGCCTAGGGCTTGCCGATCAGAAGGTCGGCAGTTTGAATCCCCGTGACGGGGTGAGCTCCCGTTGCTCAGTCCCTGCTCCTGCCAACCTAGCAGCTCGAAAGCATGTCAAAGTGGAAGTAGATAAATAGGTACCGCTCTGGCGGGAAGGTAATCAGTGTTTCCGTGCGCTGCTCTGGTTTCGTCAGAAGCAGCTTAGTCATGCTGGCCACATGACCCGGAAGCGGTACACCAGCTCCCTCGGTCAATAGAGCGAGATGAGCGCACAACCCCAGAATCGTCCGCAACTGGACCTAACGGTCAGGGGTCCCTTTACCTTTACCTTTACAGAGATACCATTAGGACCAAAATAAGAGGTGCAGTTACCCCCCCCCCCAAAAAAAAAACCTATCACCTCCCCACCCACAAGATTCACGCATAAGATCACTCTCCCTCCCCATGGTTTCCAGAAACCGGTACAGTGGTCCCTCGAATTACAAACGCCTCAGGTTACAAACGCTTCAGGTTACAAACTTCGCTAACCTGGAAGAATTACCTCGAATAGAGAACTTTGCCTCAGGATGAGAACGGAAATTGTGTGCTGGCAGCACAGTGGCAGGAAGAGGCCCCATTAGCGAAAGCACGCCTCTAGTTAAGAACAGTTTCAGGTTAGGAACGGACCTCCGGATCGAATTAAGTTTGTAACTAGAGGTACCACTGTATTCCCAATCATTGCTGCCTCCAACTGGAGGGCCTTCTCCACCCGCCCTGTGGAACGCCCTCCCATCAGATGTCAAGGAAATAAGCAACTATCTGACTTTTAGAAGCCATCTGAAAGCAGCCCTGTTTAGGGAAGTTTTAAATGTTTGATGCTTCATCGTGTTCTGTTGGGAGCTGCCCAGAGTAGCTGGGGAAACCCAGCCAGATGGGCGGGGTATGAATAAATTATTATTATTATTATTATTATTATTATTATTATTATTATTATTATTATTATTAGGCAGAGCACAGGTGTCATGGCTAGTAGCCATTGATAGCTTTATCCTTGCCTAATCCTCTTTTGAAGCCATCCCTGCAGCTATCCCTGCAGGAGGGAGTTCCATAGATTAACTACGCTCTGTGTAAAGAGTGTCTGTGTCCTGAATCTTGCACCATTCACATTAGATGTCTACAAGTTCCGGTGCTGTGAAAGAAGGAGAACAACTTTTACAGGCAGTGACCATTTCAGGCATGTCTGATGGGTGCGCAACTGCACACATGCATGTTGCGCTGAACCCGGAAGTGGCCCAACAATGTCACAGAAAAGGGTGGGTTAGGGGCAGAATGGGGCGTTTGCAGGCTTTTTCAATGGAGTTTAAAATACAGTGGTACCTCGGGTTAGGTACTTGATTCGTTCTGGAGTTCTTAACCTGAAACTGTTCTTAACCTGAAGCACCACTTTAGCTAATGGGGCCTCCTGCGGCTGCCGCGCCGCCGGAGCATGATTTCTGTTCTCATCCTGAAGCAAAGTTCTTAACCTGAGGTAATAGTTCTGGGTTAGCAGAGTCTATAACCTGAAGCGTATGTAACCTGAAGCGTATGTAACCCGAGGTACCACTGTATATGCCATTTCACTTAACAGTGTGGTGACTTGGAACGTTATTGGGAGTTGCCTGTGCTTTCATTATGAGGTGGCCGACGATTGCTCTGCCACCTCCCCTCTCCCTCTTCTCCTCACCCTCTTGCTGACTGTAAAATTGTTTGCGGGAGATTGTGGGGCGAGTGAAGCTGGGGAAACAGTGGCATCTGTTAAGACCACCTCCTGAGTTTCTGATAGAGGTGAGCTTTCTTGAATTGAGGGCTTCCGGATTCTCGGCTTAGCCATGACAACACTGTACTAAGCCCGTTGGCAACGGACGGGACGAAGATGGGCCTCGTTGTGTGAGCGGAAAACCACATTACCGTTTGCGCCTTTGCAAGAGAAAGAGGGCAGTGATGTGGTTTAGTGCTGGGGAGGATTAAGTGCCGTTTGGGCCCTGTAGAGAAAAATGGGATCTGGATTAGATCGACCTGTGGAGTGATCCAGCAGGGCTCTTCTGCTGTTTTGGGGAGGAACACAAAGAGGTTTAAAGACTCTCTCAAGGCAAAGCTTTGAAAATGTAGTATAAACACTGACAACTGGGAAACACTGGCCTGCGAGCGCTCCAATTGGAGAACTCAGGACGAAAGAGAGAGGAAGGTTTACTGTCCCCACTGTGGAAGGATGTGTGGATCCAGAATTGGCCTCCACAGTCACTTACGGACTCACTGTTAAAACCGTGTTCATGGAATGAACTTAAGGGGTTCTAGCAACAAGGTAAAATGTAAGATGGGATTGATATTAGAAAAACTAAACTGATTATGAATTTGCTGAACCAACTTTTAAAAAGGGATACAAAAAAGGGAGGCGTGAGGAAGTCAGGAAAATAGGTTAACTAAAGAGGAGTTGTAAAAGAGAGAGTTTTGTTCTTTTTTCCTTTTTATGTGTTTTTCACTTTTTTATTTTTTTGTGCTTAATGTTTGTATTTTGTATTTTGTATTTTGACTTTGTATTTTTCTGTTTTTCTATTATCTTTTTTGTTTTTCTGTTTTTGTATTTCTTCTTTGAACTTTTTTACTCAGAAAATCTAATAAAATATTTATAAAAAAATAAAATAAAACCGTGTTCATGGAAGACAATCTTACTCGGCTACGAGTAATCAAAGAAGAAGGAGGAGGAGGAGGAGGAGGAGGAGGAGGAGGAGGAGGAGGAGGAGGAGGAGGAGAAGAAGAAGAAGGGAGGAACACGCAGCTTTCAAGGGGAAAGGGAGGAAGACCAGACAGGTTACAAAGCAGCAAGGCAATGCAGGATACCCTTTCTGATGCATTTTAAAGACAGATTATTTAAAATCGAGTTTCAAAATCATATTTTTTTTAAAAAATTAAGGACAGCCAAGTGCTCCTGTTTTGGAATGGTATGATAGCAGAGGAAGGCTCTGCTTCTGGAGATGGCAGGAGGGGGGAATGTATTTCACAACTAATGTTGAATGTATTTTAATCTTTACATAACATTTATATACCTGCAGAGAGAGGAATTTAGCCCTTGGCTGTTTTGCATTTAATAAGACGTTTAAATAAATCAATAAATGAGAAACCATGGGATTATGTGCAATCTGAATTATTAAAAAGAACAATAAATATATAACACACACACCACACCCAGCGTGACCACATTATTTCGCAACCTGAGACAGAAAATCCCACAAGTGTCACTCCTTGGGAGTAAAAGTTCAGCAATAATAAATTTAAAATAAAAAACCTTTTGCTGTCCCTTTCATGACCCCTCAAAACTGGCCGCCTGAGGCAGTCACCTTTGTCTAATGTATGGAAGTAAGAGCTGGACCATAAAGAAGGCTGATCGCCGAAGAATTGATGCTTTTGAATTATGGTACTGGAGGAGACTCTTGAGAGTCCCATGGACTGCAAGAAGATCAAACCCCTCCATTCTTAAGGAAATCAGCCCTGAGTGCTCACTGGAAGGACAGATCCTGAAGCTGAGGCTCCAGTACTTTGGCCCCCTCATGAGAAGAGAAGACTCCCTGGAAAAGACCCTGATATTGGGAAAGATGGAGGGCACAAGGAGAAGGGGATGACAGAGGATGAGATGGTTGGACAGTGTTCTCGAAGCTACCAGCCTGAGTTTGACCAGTGGAAGACAGGAGTGCCTGGCGTGCTCTGGTCCATGGGGTCACGAAGAGTCGGAAATGACTAAACAACAACAAAGGACGGTGCTGACCGGCTGTGAGCAGAGATCTAGCTTGGTAGACATCCTGTTTTGAGATGTATGGCATTGTAGAGACAAAGGTGTGGTGGTTAGAATGTCAGGCTAGGACTCAGGAGACCCAGGGTTGAATCCCTGCTCAGCTATGAAGTTCACTGGGCAACCTGGGACTAGTCATTCATTCTCAGCTTAATGTATCATACTGGGTTATTGTGAAGATTATAGTGGAACAGATAATTATAGCTGTCACCTTGAGCTTCTAAGAGAAAGGGTGGGAAATCAATACAATCATAATAAACTCACTTCCCCATTGTTTGCCACTCAAGAGTCATTCACACAGCAAAATAATGTCCTTCTCTCTGTCTCTGTCTCACAAAGATAAACAGCAACCAAAAATCCTCTTATTTATAGTACTTAGCTCTATAGCTCTCAATTTTTCATCTTCTCAACCTCATCCCATTTGTGCATCATTTTATTATTTGTTCTTTTCAAAGTCTGCATGAAAATTCGTATGGAGTTTCATGCAAATTTCTCCTACTACATGCAAGTGTTGTGCGTGGTTTTGCCTTAAATATGCATTCAGCGAGCAGTTATTTTGGGGCACATGTGTTTGTTGCAGAACTACACTGCCAAATTTGGACAAGTGTGAATTTCAAAGGGTTAGGTGTGTCTTTGGTTCACACAGGTTGAGGAAGTATAAACTGCGTGAATGTGCTTTAAAGTGCAAATTGGCTTAATCTTCCTCTCCCTGCTCTACAGCTGCTATTTTTATCGTTCAATTAGATGTCTTGTTAAATCAAGACCACTGACCTTTTTTTGCTTTCAACAGGTCGGCTGGTGACATTTGACAAGCTTCTGTACATATTTTGTTACGTTGGAACGAAAGGATGAGGGTGACAGGTAAGAAAAGAGGCCCTTTTTTCCCCCCTGAGGCAAAAATGCCTCAGGACATTTTCTTTATATTCTCACATGCCTCACCTTGTTTTTTTGTGTTTTTTAAATGATATTTATTAAGGTTTCAAAGAAAAGAATTACATGAATTAAAAAAGAAAGAAAAAAGAAAGACAAAAGTAAAAAGAAAAGAAAAAATACAAAATACAAAAATAAAATAAAATAAAATACACTTTAAAAAATACATCAGTCTTTCCATACCTTACATTCATTTCCTTGTTTCCCTGACCTCCTCACACCTCCCTTTTTTGTATTCCAATTCAGTTAGTTAATTCAGCAATTTCTTTCCCTCTTTGTTTTTATCTTAGTCCTTTAACATAATATATTATACCTTTGGATTCTCACCTGTTAACAATCCATTTTTACATACACCTTTATAACATTGCTGCTTAAACCACTTAACTTCATTCTGACATCATTCTAACATTCATTAATTTTGCAATATTTCTGTAAATAGTCTTTAAATTTCTTCCAATCTTCTTCCACCGCCTCTTCTCCCTGGTCTCAGATTCTGCCAGTCATTTCCGCCAATTCCATGTAGTCCATCACCTTCATCTGCCATTCTTCCAGAGTGGGTAGATGTTGTGTCTTCCAATACTTTGCAATAAGTATTCTTGCTGCTTTTGTGGCATACATAAATCTCACATGCCTCACCTTGGTGTCGGTTTCTCACCCGTTGCCAGGTACAACATAGCAGAAAGTTCAGCAAGGAAAATAGGGTGGGAGCAGGTAACACCGTCCCCGGGGCAACTCTACAAATGTTGGAAGATTTAGGACAGACAAGCAGACAAAAGAAAGCATCTCTTCACTCAGTGCATAGGTAAACTATAGATTCTGCTCCTGCAAGAGGTAGTGATGGTCAACAACTTTCGTGGCTTTAAAGGAGAATTGGACAAATTAGCAGAGATTCCTGCATTGCAGAAGGTTGGACTGAAGTTGGGTCCCTTCCAACTCTAAGCTTCTATGATTCTTCTCGGTCCAGTATACCTGAAGGAGCGTCTCCACCTCCATCATTCTGCCTGGACACTGAGGTCCAGCGCCGAGGGCCTTCTGGCTGTTCTCTCACTGCAAGGAGCCAAGTTACAGGGAACCAGGCAGAGGGCCTTCTCGGTAGTGGCACCCACCCTGTGGAACGCCCTCCCACCCGATGTCAAAGAGAAAAATAACTACTAAACTTTTAGAAGACATCTGAAGGCAGCCCTGTTTAGAGAAGCTTTTAATGTTTAATAAGTTATTGTATTTTAGTGTTTTGTTGGACGCCAGCCAGAGTGGCTGGGGAAACCCAGCCAGATGGGCAGTGTATAAATTATTATTATTATTATTATTATTATTATTATTATTATTATTAGGCACATAAGAATAACCAGGAAGGCAATGCCATAGTCAAGAGGCAGTAATGCTTCCAAACATCAGTTGCTGGAAACCACAGGAGGGAGGAGTGCTGTTGTACTAGGCCCTGAAACACCATCACAAAACCAGTTGCTGGGACTCACAAGCAGGGAAAACACTGTTCCACTCATGGCTTGCTTGCACTCTTTCCATGGCCCACTTTGGTTGGCAACTTTGAGAATAAGATGCTGGACTAGACGGGCATTTAGCTGTTACGATATAGAAGCAATGCGGCCGCGAGCTACTGCTAGCTTGAAAGCAAAACATAATGGGAATGTTGGGACTGTTCCGTGGGAAACAGAGGGACAGTCTATTCACAGTGCGAAGCACCAGAATTAGCTCAGAGTGTAATATGAGCTGTACAGGAAGTACAGGAGGAGTTTGTCTCTCGGCTGTTGGAGTTTGAAGAGAGCAGTCGTGTTTTTTGTAACGCTGCAAAGACAGAAATAAAGGCATGTAAATACGTTTCTGTCTATCTCTTTCCCCTGCCCGGGGGGGGCAGGAAAGAGGGGGGGTGTTCTTCTCACGCTGAGAAGGATCGCCTATCGCGACCTAGCCTGTATCCTGCCGGGGAAAGCAGACAGGGAGGTCATCAGGGGTTCAAGCCGGGTGCCTGGAGAGTGGCCAGTTTCTCCTGATAAAGGCTTGATTCCCAAAATTAGCCTGATCCAGGAGAATTCTTATTATGTTCTTATTATGTTGAAAGCCAGCTACATCTAGCCGTGGCGACATGTGCAGATGGCCAGGAACAAAAACAAAACCCGCCACCCTCTAGAAAATGCAGCCTTTATAGCCAAGGCACCATTTTGCTCTCCAAAGAGATCAGCGCTCCATCCATTACTACAAACTTCAAATCTCCATCAAACCATCGTCTGGGCGCTGTGATGGATATAAATGCCTGTTATGCATAGCGTTTAGTTTTTATATTATGTTGGAAGCCCAGAGTGGCTGGGGCAACCCAGTCAGATGGGTGGGGAATAAATTAATAATAATAATAATAATAATAATAATAATAATAATAATAATAATAATAATAATAATGCCCTTATGGACAAAGTATCACTTCTTCTTTTTTTAAAAAAAAATTATTTACAATTTTTAATTTTATATATTTCAATAATTTTACAATCATTTTAAGATTTCAAAACTCGGCTTCCTTCCCCCTCTTTCCTTAAATTTATTTTTAAAATATATTTTCTGCATATTCCAAATTAACTTAACTTAATCAAAATAAAAAAATTCCTTCCAGTAGCACCTTAAAGACCAACTAAGTTAGTTCTTGGTATGAGCTTTCGTGTGCATGCACACTTCTTCAGATACACACAGATAACTTAATCACTTCTTCATCTTTAGATGTATACGCTTATAAACCTGCAGGTTATTACAGTAATCCTGCCAATGTTCTTATCTGTTTACAATTTGTTTGTAAATATTGAATAAACCATTTCCATTCTTCTATTTTTTTAAAAAAAAACATTATCTTGATTTTTCCGGTAAGTTTCGCCATTTCTGTGTATTCGAAAAGTTTTTGTATCCATTCCTTCTTTCGTCGGGATTTCTTCTTCTTTCCATTTTTGCGCAAAAAACATTCTTGCCTCTGTAGCTGCAGGTGAAGTGTGACTTCTTGCCTAGTTAGGGCTCTTTACGATTTCACAATGGGCAAATATAAATCATTCATTAAATCAAACCTCCTCTGCAACAGGAATGTGCCCCAGCAAGCTCCTCATTGTGAGTGGTGGCTCCTTGATTTAGTTCATTGTCTCGACTTCTGAGACCCACCCAGAGAGTGGGAACTAGCTGGTCCAGTAGGCGATGACTTCTGAATGACGACCATCTTATGAAGACTTGCGCTGTCATCCAGCTTTTAAAGCTGGACTGATTTGCAGACTTGGGTTGGGCTCTTTGCTTGTTTGCTCAGGAACGCGCCCGGCCTCATCCTTCTGCCTTGCCGCCGGCAGTCTGTCCACCTGCTCTGCTCCTACCTTCCACCTGACCCCCTGTCTCCCTTCTGACTCAGGTTTGGTGCGAATCCTGGCCGTGGTGTTCACCTTGGCCACAACTTGGCTTTTTGTCAACACCTATTTCAACCACACTGGCATGAAATCCATCAGCCTGAGGAGCTGGCTGGGTGAGTAAGTTGTGATTGTAACCAGAGCACTTTCCCCCCTCCTGCTGAACTTTCCCTCCTTTGCACCTGAGAGAGCAGCCAGAGGGCAAGGATCTCTCTTGCAGCTTCCCACACCTCCAAAATTGAAAGCAGGCCCAAGATCTTCACCTGATAGTTCCGTGGGGTTGGCAGGTCACAACCCGAAGGAAGCACGTGTGTTGTTTCCTTTGACAGCCACAAAGCAGAATTCAGGTGGGATTTTTGTCTTTGGGGGCATCACCACTTCCCAGCAGCCCCAGCCAGAGTACTGGGTTGTTGGAAGCTGTCTGTTATGTACTGAGTTGAATAGGATCCAAAATGCAGCAGTCTGATTGGTCCTAGAACAATAGGATTCAGAATGCAGCAGTCTGATTGGTCCTAGAACAATAGGATCCAGAAGGCAGCAGTCTGATTGGTCCACAGGAGCCACCCAATCCAGCTCCAGGTGAAAGTGAATCCGCAACCTGATTGGCCTACAGGAGAATCCCGGAATTAGCCAATCACGTGGGGCCCATTGTGTAAATAATGTATATAAAGCAGACATTCTGGGGGAACTTCCATTCCTCCTCACCACTATGAGCTGAATAAAGAGCATGAAATCCATTCTCGACTCTGAGTATATTTCCCTGTCCTACACAAAGCAGGCTTGTCCATGAGGCAGGGCTGGGGCAGCTGCCGTTTCTGCTGAGCTCTTGGGAGCTCTCACTGAAATCTCACAAGATCTCACGCACTCTGCGAGATCTCGCCAGAACCCGCTGTCGTCCTCATTGCTTTTGCAAGCGCCACCATACGACCCGGTAAGGGGGATGGCAGTGGGGCAGCACCTTCCCATCTCACCTCAGGTGGCGAAACGGGATGCGCCACCCTGGTCCTACCAGGTCCCAGCTAAAATGAATGGGGCCGGTTGCAGCTGTTCCCCTGGTCCCATTTATTTCAATGTGTCTTCAATAAGATAATTCCCCAGAGGATTGTGTGTAAGGGCCGAGAACAGACAAGGGGGACATTTGAGCCTCCGGATATTACTGAACTACACTTCCCATCATCCCTGGCCATTGGCCATGCTTGCAGGGGCTGATGGGAGTTGTAGTTCAGAACACCTCGAGTGCCAAAATTTCCCCACACCTGGCCTAGAACAAGGCTAAGCCAGCAACGGCGAACATTATTGTGCCAAATTCATGATGAGTACACTTGGGTGTTCAAGGAAACCAGCGAGGAAGACCGGGGGAGTGGGGGCTTTTTTTTCCTCGTCACACATTTGTTGCTACCTTGTATAAATATCTGCATGAAACAACCAAGACTTTTCATTCGGCTTTTGTCTCCTTGCCATCTCTGCAGGTAGCGGAGTGAAGCCAACCAGTGAGTACATTGCCTTTGTGTTCAACTCCGTTGTATAACCTGATATTTATTAACAGTTCTCTGGAACTCAGGGTGAAGGATGAATATATACAACTGTCTCAAGACTATGTAGAGCAGAGTACATAACCATATAGATGTCAACTTCATGTGGATGCCTAGCTGGACATTGAGGACTTACATTCATTTATGTATATGTTTAACTTCAGATGCATTTACTCATAGTTACTCTGTCTGCAATGGGAACTAATGGTGTGTTCCACCTGACTATTAGTATTTTTCCTTTTTATTTTTTTCTAATAATCCTCTCACCCCTTCCTTTCCTCTGCTAAATATGCACATAAAAAAATATTTTTTAAAAAAATGATATTAGTGCTGTGATGCAAACTGCAGGTTGGATTTTCTTTTTCCTTGTCAGAAAAGCACATTGTCCGGCATAAATGCGGCAACCAAAGACCCTGCCCCAGCCATAGTTTCGCCTTCAGAATCACTAGCGGCGCAGCCAATGTGGTCGGACCTTCCATGTGCTTTGACAATGTTAAGTAAGTTCTGTGCAATGGTGCAGCACATTATGCACCACCATGTGTCCATGCTTCATGAAGTAGCCTGTGCTGGCCTGGGTGGCTTTAAAAGAGGGTGGGGCAAATTCATGGAAGAGAAGGCTGTCTTCTGCTCTCACCGCGAGAGGAAGCATGCCAGTCTGAATGCCAGTTGATGGGAATCCCAGGTGGTTTTTTTCATGGGCACCAGACACTGTAAGAACAGGATAGTGAGCCAGATGGGCCTTTGGCCTGACCTCGGATTGCCATACGCCCGGAATTTCCTGGGCATAGCCAGAATACAAGAGAGAGCCAGTGTGGTGTAGTGGTTAAGAGCGGTAGACTCGTAATCTGGTGAACCGGGTTCGCGTCTCCGCTCCTCCACATGCAGCTGCTAGGTGACCTTGGGCCAGTCACACTTCTCTGAAGTCTCTCAGCCTCACTCACATCACAGAGTGTTTGTTGTGGGGGAGGAAGGGAAAGAGGAATGTTAGCCACTTGGAGACTCCTTAGGGTAGTGATAAAGCGGGATATCAAATCCAAACTCTTCTTCCTCTTCTTCGTAAGCTCAACAACTTTGCCCCCCCCCTACACACACACACACAGTGCAACAACTTTTGTCTCCGCATTTTCACTTTTTGAAACATGGCAAACCTACCTGACCCAGCAGAGCTTTTCTTCCAGTAATAAGATTTTTATTAAAGTTTCCCATACTGCAAAAAGATAAGAGCTACAAAAAATACAGGTAGAACAAACAGAAGGTGGAGTCCTCTCTTGAGGGTTGTTCTTAGGCCTTGCCACCCACAGAAGGGAGGAGTTCACCTGGGATATTTCCTTTCTCCTCCCAGCCTCTCATCCTGGATGACTGACATTTCCCCGCCTCCCACCCAGGGCTCTCCATCAACCATCTACTGCCCCCTTGAGTACACAATCCAGCAGGACTTTCTGTATAGCCCTATATGCCTAATTCCCCCTCCCTTTCTTCCTCTTCTTCTTCTTTTACAGGGTGTTAAGCAGCATAAAAAATAACGTTGGTCGGGGTATAAACATTGCGCTTGTCAATGGTGAGTTTTTTGGTTTTTTTTACATTTCCTGGAAATTGTAGTTTGTTAAGGGTCTGGGATATGTAGCTCTGTGAGGCGGGTCGCCTAACAATTTTCAGCACCCTTAACAAACGACCCTTCCCAGGGTTCTTTGGGGGGAAACCAGGACTGTTAAAGTGGCAGAAGTGTGCTTCAACTTCCTGGTGTCGATGTGACCTGACACTTCCTACTGTGTCAGGAACTCAGGTGTCTCTCTGGGATACCTGTTAACTTCAGAAGTGGAAATTGTAGTTTTGCAGGGAGGGGAGTGGTAGGGGGTCTTTAGCAGAGGATGCTAAGCACTCCACGCAATTGCAATTCTCCAGATTCTTTGATGTAATCCATAAGTGGTGCAAAGGACATTCAGATCCTACAGACTGGACCTGTTTAGCAGTGGCACACAGCACTGCCCTTGTAGGGCTGTACCACCTCTCAAACCATGGGGGGGGATTGCCTGCTTGAATGTGCCTCCACATCAGAGCCACCATGTAGCTGGAAACCTTGACATTGACATTGGCTCTCTTAGAGGACCAATAAGAGGACCATGTCTGTTTCCTGTCCGCAAAAAGCAGCAGGTTCTAACCCTTTAGGTGTCCCCATCCTGGCTCTGCCGGATTCCAACTCCCATTGGTCCCAACCAGCACAACCAACAACCAGGGATGATGGGAGTTGTAGTCCAGTGTTATCTAAAGGGCCACCGGCACTTTATTCCTGCTGTAAAGTTGGTGGATGACTAATGACTGGTCATCCACCAACTGTGGCGGTCCAGGCTTAATTAGGAAACAGGGCATTTCCCAGGGATTCAGCCCATCTAAAAGGCATGCAGTGGCATAGTGTGGCAGGGACCAGGAGGGGCAGGGGCCCCAGGCACAAAATTCTGAGAGGGTGCAACTATGCTCCCCCACACAGGCTCCGGCTTCTGCGGAGATCCCTGCCCTGGCCTGGCAAAAGCGGCAGAACAGCACAGGCCCACGATGAGTGGGCCCAGACAGAGGGAGGTAGGCAATGCCTAACCCCAGTGTAGCCCGGCCCACTGCTCCTCTCAGTAGGTACTGGGGGGTTTAAGGGCCACAGTGGCTGGCTGGGCTCCCCCCTGTGTGGGCAGGCAGCACAGCATAGTCCCGCTTGGCTCCAGGAGGGGGGGCACTGTGGCAGCGGCTTGCCTGCCACGGGTCCTGACAACCCACGCTATGATACTGGCTTTCTGATATGGAAACCCTGTCCTCTAGCCCAAAGCATGCCAATATTCTTATTTTTAATGACATTTTGCATCTTTTCAGAAGAACCCTCCTTTACACATTTTTTTGAGGGAAGGGGTAGAACACATATTTTAAAAGCTGAGTATATTGAATGTTACTTTAGCTTGATCTGCAGGCACATGCAGTAGGGGAAAGTCCGTAACTGTACCTGGGGATCTCTGCAGCCTCAGCTGCCAGACAGTTGACTGATGCTGGGATAGGGTGGGGTTTGGTATCCAGAAGGTGAACAATGTTTTTGGTGTCTGGCGGCTCAGTGCGAAACCGGTTTTCAAGAAGCTCCAGTCTAGCCAACTCTTCTTGTTTGCAGTTCTCAGTTCCTGGAGCAAAAAAAAATTAAAATAAATCAGTCCAAACTATTTCATTGTCCCTTTTCACTCTGGTTTGCGTTCCATCCGGGTGGTCCACAATGACGCTCCACGCCACACACCCTTTTCCAATCTAGGCTGATGTGGAAGTCGAGCAGTGGAACACGGATGGAAGCATGCCTCTCCTTTATTTTGCAATAAAACTGAGCCGATCCCTTCTTGTCATAAAATTTAAAGATAAGTGCTTTGACCTTGAGAAAACAGCATGGCAGCTGGCAGGCGCAATGGGAAGTGGGCACCATTCAGGTCTGAAGGAAAACGTGTTCAGTGAGCTGCAGCTAACACAAACACCCTTCTGTGTGTTACTTAGCATTGTGTACTTTGCACAAAGGAAGCAGCCGGCAGGCCATGAGAGGCAACTGCAAATGCTGTTAATGTAAAGGGGAATGTTTTTTAGACCATCGTTTTTGGACCTTGGGTTGCCCTGGTTATAAAGACTTCTTTACTGTTCATCCATTTACAGTGGTACCTCTGGTTAAGTACTTAATTTGTTCTGGAGGTCTGTTCTTAACCTGAAACTGTTCTTAACCTGAGGAACCACTTTAGCTAATGGGGTCTCCTGCTGCTGCTGTGCGGACGGAACACAATTTCTGTTCTCATTCTGAAGCAAAGTTCTTAACCTGAGGTACTATTTCTGGGTGAGCGGAGTCTGTAACCTGAAGCATCTGTAACCTGAAGCGTCTGTAACCCGAGGTACCACTGTATTGAGTCTCAGTAGACAGCTCCCCTTGAACCTGGCTAACAATGGCTGCTTCTGGGAAGTCAAGAACCCCCGGGGCAGTCCTCCTGCTGAGAGGATAGAACAGGGGAACCCTGCCCTGCCCTGTGGGCCAGATCCTTATTGTGTTTATTTATTCAACAAAACGTGCATACTGCTTGATGGTGTTGGTGGGGAGCCCTCTGAATGGTTTACAACAATATAAAATAAAACATGGGGAAATTATCAATGAAAGTCCAGTTTAAAAACAGGTATTTAAAGCGCTCAAAAGATGGTTAAAACCAATGGTTGCTAAAAAGAAATAAAGCACATGTCATTTGCCCGAACAAAAATGTTTTAAGCAGGCACCAGAAAGAATACAGCAATGGCACTTGCCTGATGTCTACAGGCAGGGAGTTCTAAAGTGTGGGTGATGCGCACTCAGAGATGGATTTCTTACAAGTACAGAAGGGGCATTAGGTGATGCGTTTAACGATACCAGTTCTGCAGATCAAAGTGGTCAAGCAGGTATATACTATCCTACATCCTGCAGGCCCTTTGGCAACCTTGAGAGGTGGGTGGCACAACCCATCTGTCAATCACCAGACTAGCGGATTGCCTCGCCCACATGTCAAAATTCATTGCGCAACACTTTCCAGGCGCTTGAGAACCGCAGCGTGAGAGGCTTTCCTGCTCCTGGAGCACCAAGCAGTTTGCACTAAAGGTAAAGGTAAAGGGACCCCTCACCATTAGGTCCAGTCGTGGCCAACTCTGGGGTTGCAACTCTCATCTCACTTTATTGGCTGAGAGGGCCGGCATACAGCTTCTGGATCATGTGGCCAGCATGACTAAGCCGCTTCTGGCGAACCAGAGCAGCGCACGGAAACACCGTTTACCTTCCTGCCAGAGCAGTACCTATTTATCTACTTGCACTTTGACATGCTTTCGAACTGCTAGGTTGGCAGGAGCAGGGACTGAGCAACGGGAGCTCACCCCATCGCGGAGATTCAAACCGCCAACTTTCTGATCAGCATGTCCTAGGCTCTGTGCTTTAACCCACAGCGCCACCCGAAACCGTTGCTAAAACGGTGGGGAGACTTGCAGGACGTCAAGCTCCTGACTATTCCTTCATACTCATATTTGTACCTGCCCCAGGCCTGAACCCCACATACGATATCAGTTGTGGGGTGGGTGGGTATGATTTAGGGGGAAATACCTGCTGGGCCAAATGGGGAGGCCTGGTGGGCCAAGCTGCCTAGCTCAGTTGGGTAGAGCATGGTGCTGATTGCACCAAGGTCATGAGTTTGATCCACATACAGACCCCCTGCATTACCCGGGGTTGAACCAAATTACTCTTGGAGTCCCTTCAAACTCTGTGCTTCTATGATTCTATTATTCTAAGTCTGGCCGTGGGCCAGAGGTTTCCCCAACCCTGTTATAGAGGCTAACAGGAGAGTCATTTCATGCATGAGTTTCATTTATTTATTGATATGCAGCATTCATGATGGTGGTGGTGGTGGTGATTAATTGAATTTACCGGTATATACCGTCCTATACCCGCAGGTCTGAGGGTGGATCATAGAATATAAAACCACAAAGTACATGATCAAAATAAAAACAACAACCCAATAACTCCCCCCTAAACACATTTTGGCGGGACGTGGGTGGCGCTGTGGGTTAAACCACAGAGCCTAGGACTTGCCGATCAGAAGGTTGGCAGTTCAAATCCCCATGACGGGGTGAGCTCCAGTTGCTCAGTCCCTGCCCCTGCCAACCTAGCAGTTCGAAAGCATGTCAAAGTGCAAGTAGATAAATAGGTACCGCTCCGGCAGGAAGGTAAACGGCGTTTCCGTGCGCTGCTCTGGTTCGCCATAACCGGCTTAGTCATGCTGGCCACATGACCCGGAAGCTGAACGCCGGCTCCCTCGGCCAATAAAGCAAGATGAGCACCGCAACCCAAGAGTTGGCCACGACTGGACCTAATGGTCAGGGGTCCCTTTACCTTTACGGTCATATGGAAAGAGGCGGCCCTTGAGGTGTTGCGGTCCTGAACCGTTTAATGCATTATAGGTCAACAAGTCCTCTTGACAGTTTAATAAAGCAACACAACAGTGTGTCAATATCGCATCAAACAAAAAAGTATATTAAAGCAATGCAACAACAGCAACAAAGACGGAACACCAAGTAGTCAGTCTAAGAAAGGTCAAAGCCTCCTGTCAAGCAGCCTGTAAACTTAAAAAACACTACTTGCTCTTGAAGATTGGAATGGAGACAGAAGGTCCTTTGTTTGGTGCTTTGAGGTTGCAAAATAGCCCATATCACAGGGAACAGGGGAGGATGAGAGCACAGTAAAGCAGTGTCTTTGAAGACTGCCACGCTGACATTGGCTGCGTGCAAACTGTGCATTTAAAACACACGGCGTCCCCCAAAGAATCCTGGGAGCACTTCGTTTACCCAGAGCTACAGTTCCCAGCACTCTTAACAAACCATTGTTTCCTGGATTCTTTGGGCGAAGCCGTGACGGCCGAAGTGGTAAAGTGAACGTTGAGAGGGACGTCTAATGCAAAGAGCAGTTCAAACAGTGGTGCGTGTTACTTTGAGCAGCGGGGGCTCTGAGCTGTTGAGGTGAGAAGAGGCTCACCTGGTGGAGCATAAGAACTACGACGCTTGCTTCCTGGCAGATGTGTCTCAACTGCTTACCAGGAGGGAGAGGGTGAAGTAGTGAAGCCAGTGCAGGGCGGTTCCACTGGTGGACGTTCTGGATTGCCTCAGCCAGTGCATCTGCATTGTACCGATTTCTCTGCCTCCTCACCCCTCTCCTTTCTGGTAAACAGTAGTGATACACCTGCCAGGAAGCTAGTGTTAGGGCTCCGTTCTGTCAGGTGAGCCGCTTCTGAGTTCAAGATGTGGAAGTCTTCCATCGGAGACTGGACAGCCGTCCGCTGGCGATGCTCTACTTCAGCCCTTCCCAACCTTGGGTCCCCAGATGTTGTTGGACTACAACTCCCATCAGCCCTAGCTAGAGGGGCCAGAGGTCAGGGATGATGTAGTCCAACATCAATGTGAGACCCACAGTTGCTGTAGCTTTCTTGCATCAAGAAGCAGGTTGGATTAGATGTTTTCTGCATACTAGGATAATCCAGATTAAAAGTTTGTGTTTCAGAAATCTCTCTCGTTTTTTAAGTGCAATAGTTAATTGAAACCAGGGAACATTTTATTATTTATTCCACTGCTCTAATATATCTGAAGAACAACGTGTCTGTATATAAGCATGCTACCTTCAAAGCTGTTTTTTCCATTCCAATATCTAGGAAGCAGTGGACAGCTTCTCAAGACGGCTGCCTTTGACATGTATTCTGGAGGTAGGTCAACCACAGAGTGCCAACCACAGAGTTGACTATATTGACTGCAGAGTGCCAACCGGCAGAAAGAATGACCAGCTCTGAGTGGGTGAAAGAGCTGAAAGAAAGAATTTGTGTCTTTCTCATAGGAAAAGGGAAGAAATTAGGTTCCGTTTGCGTTCAGAGGTGAAGCTTCCTCGTTTGCACTTTTTGGAATAATATGCACAACGAAACACAGCCGTTCTTCCAAATTTGCAGTGCTGGGGATTCTGCAATGTGGTCTTTCAGCCAAGCAATGTGCAGCGCACATATGCTAGGGTGTAAAGAGCAGGTGCTCATGAAAATAACATACAAAAAAATGTGCATATTGACTGATGAATCCATGGAAGCAAAACCTAGCCTTTTCTGCACTGAAACTATCGAACTTACAGACACCTGGGTCCCACTGGAACGTGGCATTCCTGGCCAACTTAAGGCCTTTATATCTGTTGCCATCAAGCAGAGAGGATTCTTTAAGATGGAGATACGGTGGTACCTCGGGTTAAGAACTTAATTCGTTCTGGAGGTCCATTCTTAACCTGAAACTGTTCTTAACCTGAGGTACCACTTTAGCTAATGGGGCCTCCTGCTGCCGCCGCACGATTTCTGTTCTCATCCTGAAGCAAAGTTGTTAACCTGAGGTACTATTTCTGGGTTAGTGGAGTCTGTAACCTGAAGCGTCTGTAACCCGAGGTACCACTGTACTGTTTTTCAGGTTTTATTTTCCTTTCCGGCAACTGATGTGTTCCAAAGCATAGCATAAGGAGCCTTTTTGCATGACATATGTTATATAACACACACACACACACACACACAAACACACACACACACACACACACACACACACACACACACACACACACATATATATATTTACAAGGAGAAGGGGACGACAGAGGACGAGATGGTTGGATAGTGTTCTCGAAGCTACCAGCATGAATTTGACTAAACTGCAGGAGGCAGCGGAAGACAGAAGTGCCTGGCATACTCTGGTCCATGGGGTCATGAAGAGTCGGACACGACTAAATGACTAAACAACAACATATATATTTATTGTTAAAGTTTGGGAGGCAGCATGGTATAGTGGTTAGAATGTAGGACTGGGACTGAGGAGACACAAGTTCGTATCTCCACTCAGCCATGAAACTCATTGGGTTCTCTTGGGCCAGTCGCAGGTCTCTCGCCCCAACTTACCATACAGGGTTGTTTGGGTCATTAAATGGGGCAGCAAGGAAAACCATGGAGCCCAGATTGAGCTCCTTGGGCGTAATGTGGTGTATAAATGGGGTAAGCATAATGATTCTATGTGGGACTTCCTTTTTTTTAAGAATCCCTGAAAAATAGCGTTCTCTCTTTCTAAATCTGCAGTAGGTTCTGGAGAGAGAGGGAGGGAGGGAGGGAGGGAGGGAGGGAGGGAGAGAGAGTGTACTGAATCACCTCAGAAATCAACATATATATGTGCAGTCCTTGTTGGTGTTACCGTATTTTTCGCTCTATTGGACGCACCGGACCACAGGACGCACCTAGTTTTTAGAGGAGGAAATCAAGGAAAAAAATATTATCCCTCCCCCTAGCCCCAAAGAGCAACGGACAGGCTGCGCGCAGCCTGTCTGCTTCTCCCAGAGCTTCTTGGGGCTGCGGGGGAAGCCCGGGTTCCCCCACCAGCCCCAAAGAGCAAAGAAGCCAAGACAGCTCAGGGGATCCATAGCCGCGCAACCTCTCCAGCCAGGAGCTAAACCTCTCCAGCGCGGCTAAAGAAGAAGACAAGGCAGTCCAGGGCAGGCACTCACTGCCCTGGCTTCCTCTTTAGCCTTGCACAGCATCTTTAGTCTTGCACAAAGGGATGGATTGCGCCCGCTGTCCACCGGGGCTGGACTAGATGACTCCTGGGGTTCCCTTCCAACCTTGCAATTCTATGACCTCGGAAGGTGTTGGGGGTCTCCACCACTGGAGGCTTTTAAGCAGCGGTTGGGGGACCATCTCTCTGGCGTTCTTTAGCTGTGATTCCTACATTGTGAGGGGGCTGGGCTAGATGACCCTCAGGTGGCCCTCCCAACTCTATACAGTCCTACAGTTCTGCAGCAGGAGATCCACAGCCACTTAGAATCATAGAATCATAGAATTGGAATAGACCACAAGGGCCATCAAGTCCAACCCCCTGCCAAGCAGGAAACACCATCAGAGCACTTCACACAATGCCCACACCATCAGAGCACTTCACACAATGCCCACACCATCAGAGCACTTCACACAATGCCCACCATCAGACCACTTCATACAATGCCCACTCCCAATTTTCATCTGAGAGACATGTGGCTTCAGTGTCTAGGTAGGTACCCCCCTACTTGCCACACTTCCCCCACCCCACTTAAGCTGAGGGAATTCCTGCCCAGAGAAGCTCCCAGGTGAGGCAAGGGTTAAGATCTACCTCTGGTAGATCTCTTGCGGCTGGAGAGGCACGCAAGGCTAAAGAGGAAGCCAGGGCAGTGGGATGGATTTGCGAAGGAGGCTTTGCGAAGCCTCCTCCCCCCCCCCCCTGGAGAGGCGCGCAAGTCTAAAGAGGAAGCCAAGGCAGCGAACGGGATGGATCGCGTTCCCTGCTCTGGCTTCCTCTTTAGCCTTGCGAAGTCTCCCCCCCCCCCCCAGGCGCGCAAGTCTAAAGGGGAAGCCAGGCAGCAAGCGCGATCCATCCCGTTTGCTGCCTGGCTTCCCCTTTAGACTTGCGAAGCCCCCCACCCCCCCCACCCCCGGAGAGGCGCGCAAGTCTAAAGGGGAAGCCAGGCAGCAAGCACGATCCATCCCGTTTGCTGCCTGGCTTCCCCTTTAGACTTGCGAAGCCCCCCACCCCCCCACCCCCGGAGAGGCGCGCAAGTCTAAAGGGGAAGCCAGGCAGCAAGCGCGATCCATCCCGTTTGCTGCCTGGCTTCCCCTTTAGACTTGCGAAGCCCCCCACCCCCCCCACCCCCGGAGAGGCGCGCAAGTCTAAAGGGGAAGCCAGGCAGCAAGCACGATCCATCCCGTTTGCTGCCTGGCTTCCCCTTTAGACTTGCGAAGCCCCCCACCCCCCCCCACCCCCGGAGAGGCGCGCAAGTCTAAAGGGGAAGCCAGGCAGCAAGCGCGATCCATCCCGTTTGCTGCCTGGCTTCCCCTTTAGACTTGCGAAGCCCCCCACCCCCCCACCCCCGGAGAGGCGCGCAAGTCTAAAGGGGAAGCCAGGCAGCAAGCGCGATCCATCCCGTTCGCTGCCTGGCTTCCCCTTTAGACTTGCGAAGCCCCCCACCCCCCCCACCCCCGGAGAGGCGCGCAAGTCTAAAGGGGAAGCCAGGCAGCAAGCACGATCCATCCCGTTTGCTGCCTGGCTTCCCCTTTAGACTTGCGAAGCCCCCCACCCCCCCACCCCCGGAGAGGCGCGCAAGTCTAAAGGGGAAGCCAGGCAGCAAGCGCGATCCATCCCGTTCGCTGCCTGGCTTCCCCTTTAGACTTGCGAAGCCTCCCCCGGCTGGAGAGGTTGTGCAAGGCTTTTCTAGAGGAGGGAGAAGGGACTGACTGGCGGTGTCAGTCCCTTCTCCCTCTTGGGGAAAAGCCCGCAAGAGCCGCGTGAAGCTTGTGTGGGGCTCTTGAGGGCTTTTCCTGCCTGCCTCCTCCCTGCATTCGCTCCATAGGACGCACAGACTTTTCCCCTTAGTTTTTAAGACGGGAAAAGTGCGTCCTATGGTGCGAAAAATACGGTACCTATTCAATGTTGTCTCCTTGTTCTGCATGTATCTTGAGAGACCACTAGATGGCAGGATAAGAAAAGAGCAAGCCTCACAATTTCTCTTTGATTTCCCTGTTAGATGTCAAGCATCTCTTGGATTTCCTGAAAGCAATTAGCGCAGGTACCATCGTGCTCGTAGCTTCCTATGATGACCCAGCAACAAAGTGAGTGAACTACCGATGTGTGTGGCTTGGATTTCTGGGGTCTTTGGTGTATAACTGCTATACTGCCAGCTGAGCTCTTCAACTGAGAGATCCCGATTTCCAAATCTCCCTGCAAATCCATTTGATGGCCTCAGAAAATCACTGGCCTGTTGCTCTTCATCTCATCTGGATCGGTCATTTTGCTGCTGTTTTCCCCCCACCATTCTTATTTTGTCCAAAAAAGGTCTTAGGTGTTTTAAGCTTTGTACACCTCTTTGGATAGCGACGCGGGTGGCGCTGTGGGTTAAACCACAGAGCCTAGGACTTGCCGATCAGAAGATTGGCGGTTCGAATCCCTGCGATGGGGTGAGCTCCCGTTGTTCGGTCCCTGCTCCTGCCAACCTAGCAGTTCGAAAGCACATCCAAGTGCAAGTAGATAAATAGGTACCGCTCTGGCGGGAAGGTAAATGGTGTTTCCGCATGCTGCTCTGGTTCGCCAGAAGCGGCTTAGTCATGCTGGCCACATGACCCGGAAGCTGTACGCCGGCTCCCTTGGCCAATAAGCGAGATGAGCGCCGCAACCCCAGAGTCGGCCACGACTGGACCTAATGGTCAGGGGTCCCTTTACCTTTACACCTCTTTGGAATTTTAAAGGGAATGCAAGGTATAACAAATGAATAAATATTCCCCGTCTCTCCAGGCTGAACGATGAAGCACGGAAGTTGTTTGCTGAACTGGGAAGCAGCCACGCGAACAAGCTGGGGTTTCGAGACAACTGGGTGTTTCTTGGAGGGAAGGGGCTCAAAAACAAAAGCCCCTTTGAGCAGGTACCTTCTCGTGAACAGCGGCTGCAATCTGAATAGGCACCTGTGATTATACTGCTTGTATGTTTAGCTTTTAGGGATTGGTTTATTAAGCAGACATTTGTGAACCTTCCTTCTCTCACGACAATCCTGTTCCTTTGCAAGTGGCTTCTCTGCAGGGAAGCAACCTGCACCGTACAGGAAGCGAGCTCCTTCCTTCTCCTGATGGTCACGTGTTTTCCCATAGGATGCCTGCCTCTCCTTCCTGCCTGATGCCCTGCCCCCCCAACAGCAGCAGATCACTCTGGCCCATCCAACCCAATCTGGGGCTGTCTTTCCCTGGCTCGTCCAATTCTTGAGTTCCTCCAAATATGCCCCATTTGGCTCTGGCCTCGGCCAAATCCCCGTGCGCAGTCCTAATCGGTACACTTGTCCCTAAGTAATAGATGCACAGCTATGAGATGTGCTTCCTCGTACAGTGGTACCTTGGTTCTCAAACTTAATCCGTTCCGGAAGTCCGTTCCAAAACCAAAGCGTTCCAAAACCAAGGCGCGCTTTCCCATAGAAAGTAATGCAAAACGGATTAATCCGTTCCAGACTTTTAGAAATAACCCCCAAAACAGCCATTTAACATGAATTTTACTATCTAACCAGACCATTGATTCATAAAATGAAAGCAATAAACAATGTACTGCAGTCAAGCAAGCAAGCAATCAGTAGCTGAACTGGGTTCACAAAAACAAAACAGAAAGAGCCGCAAAAAACAAAAATGCAAAATAAATAGCAAAAACAGACAGACCTCAGCGTAACACTCAAATCGGAAGCGTAACACTCAAAACGGAGCACGTTTGGCTTCCGAAAAAAGTTTGCAAACCAGAACATTTACTTCCAGGTTTGCAATGTTTGGGTTCCAAGTTGTTTGAGTACCAAGGCGTTTGAGAACCAAGGTACCACTGCAGTGGTCATTATAACCTCCTGCACATCCACTGCACCAATGAGCTATTGCTGCATTTTGGACAGGTAGCACGGCAGCCATTTATTCTGAAGCAGAGGGTGTTCTGAACCATCCTCCTACATATTCCACACACTCAAATGGGGAAATCATTCTGCATGTACTCACTCTGCTAATAATACAAGTATTTAGTCTTCATTCCTGTTCTGCCATATGTCAACCTCACTGTATCCTGGCACTGCTAAAAACTGTTCTAGGATACAGTGAGTAGGGATAGGGCAGAAATTTTATTTTGTTTGCATTTTTATGAGAAACTAACTAATTCACACTTCTCGAACCTATATGTAAACTGAATCACAGCTATCCTTCAAAATTCGCCCTTCTCCGAATTTTGCATTGCAGCTGTCCAAATTTATTTTATTTTTTTAAAAAGCTACAGAAATGCGTTTATTTCAGGGAAAGGGTGCATTAAAATGTTTGTGGAAATAACATACAAAAATGCATCATATTCTGGGCAATGAGAGAGAGAGAGAGAGAGAGAGAGAGAGAGAGAGAGAGTACATACCAAAAAAAGCGTTTATTAGGAGAACTTAGCACTAAATGCTGGTGAAATTTCATGAGGATTTCTTTTAAATCATGATAATAATCACAAATTGACGCAGAGATGTGAAGGACTGAATTTAAGTTTGGAGAAACAAGAAACTGAGAGAAACCCAGACTGGCTGATTTGCCTATACTTAGTCACAAGTCAACTTGTAATGCAAGGGAAAATATAGTGGACATGAAGGATGGAACCTACAGGGAGAATGGTGGCCAAATGCTACTACCTTTCTCTTAAGTTAGGGTGGGATATGGTTACAGGGATATGGGTTTTGGCAATACATTAGGATAAGCTTCCTTGACGGTATGAACACTTGGGTAGTTGGGCAGACTGCCACAGGCGGTAGTTTGGAGCAGGCTGGGGAGGATGGGGCTGGGTCACTGCAAGTGACAGTCGAGAACGCAAGTCTGTTGCACACAGCCTACACAACTTCGCACCTCTCTTTGGCAGTTTCTATTCCCATATTCCTAGATTAATGCTAAATTTGACAAACAGCATGGAAGTGCCCTGAAAGGGTTGGAGGGGGGAGGACTTACTTGCATGCAGAAAGTCCCAGGTTTAACCCTCAACATCTCCAGTTAAAGGATCTTTTTGGGAAGCAGGAACGAGGAAGACCTGCTCTGCCAGTGAGAATAGAATCGAAATACAGTGGTACTTTGGTTTAAGAACAGCTTAGTTTATGAACAACTTGGATTAAGAACGCTGCAAACCCGGAAGTAGGTGTTTCGGTTTGTGAACTTTGCCATGGAAGCAGAACATGTTCCGCTTCCTGTTGAGTGTGTTCCATTTGTAAATCGAGTCCCCCGCTGCTATGGGAAAGCACGCCTTGGTTTAAGAACGCTTTGGTTTAAGAACAGACTTCCTGAACGGATTAAGTTCGTAAACCAAGGTACCACTGTATGGAAGTTGACAGACCAATGGTTCGATTCAGTATAAGGCATAGCCATATGTTTAGCTCTCCAGCAGTTGACAATCATATGCAAAAAGCGTAAAGGGGAATTCTTATGTACCAAGCTCATTGCGTATAGTTGACGGACTCTCTCCATTTTACTTTCCACAGCACCTAAAAAATGATAAGGAGACAAACAAGTATGATGGCTGGCCTGAGCTTCTGGAAATGGAGGGCTGTGTACCTAAGAAGATGGAATGACAATGAGCTAAATTCAGAACAGATACCGGTGGCCCCCAGCTGACTGACTTTTCACTTTGCCTCAGATATGGTGGAACCAATTCAAACAGACTCAACCCTCTGCCCTGTGGGGTTTTGAACACAGAGGGCTTCATTTCAGCACAGGGCCAGCAGGATTTCAGTGCACTGTTGTGTTGTATTAATAACAGATTCTACAGAGGTGAAGAAGTGGATCTGTGAAAGGTATTCAGCAATCGGTTTATGTAATGCCTTTGGAATCAGCCAGGACCCTCAAACAGCAACAGCAAACAGCTTGAGAAGAGTTGTTTGAACTGAAGACACACATAATATTTACACACAAGTATGTATATTTATAGAGAGAGAGTCCTCTGCACTGTGGATATGCTGTGAGGCCTGTTTTTATATTAAGTTCTATAAGGTTGCCATATTCCTAAAAGTGAAAATCCTGGCAAAGTTGTTGAGCTTTTTTTTGGAGGGGGGACAGCTGTTGAGCTTTTTGGGGGGAACATCTACCCCAAAAAATAAGGTTTTGGGGCTTTTTTATCTTTAAAGCATTAAAAAAGAACCACCCTGCTTGCCAGACATCCGAATTTGCAAATTCAAAACTTGGACATATGTCAGCTCTATCTACCTCTACCATATCAGCAAATCAAAAGTTGGATAGGTCTGTCCATGCATGGCGCCAGAAAACAGCACCCATGGGCAGCTGTCAGGGCCCTTGGCTCACTGGCAGGGCTTCTCACTAATGCCTGTCCCTAGTCCCCCTTTTAAAACTGCTAATCCAGTCAGTGTCAGGTGGCGGCCATTTTGTTTTCCCATAGCGCCCCAAAGTAGCACAACACCAGGGGCAGGGTGGGATATGGAATTGGCAGCTGCCCACTGCGGAGCTGAGTGTGACTGCTGCTGCCACAGCCCACAGCCAGGTGAGCCTTAAAAGGCACTTGGCTGAGGACTCCCTCAAACATGGATCTTTTGCCAGTTGCTGTTGCTGCCGCTGCTGTCGTCATTTCTTTGGCTCAGAAACAAAGTACACACCCCACACACAACGGCATGGTCGCGCAGCTTCCATCACAGCCCCCTGGGCATAGGTTCCTTTGTTTCAAAGCCAGGGAAGGAGGAGGCAGTGATTTATTTATTTATTATTTATTGAATATCCCACTGTTTCTCCTCAATGAGCCCAGGGCAGCAACAGATACACAATATTATTATTTTTAAGGAAAATGTTTTGAAACAATATTAAAACACACACAAATTACAGTTTTAAAACATCCTGAAAGCAGTTGTGATTAAAGACATACTTCCACCCAAGTTGCCAGGAAGACTGTTCTTCAGACACCCAACTCCTGAGCAAACAGGAGTTTCAAATTCAAGTTAGTAGTGATGAAAACAGGTGTACCTCACTAGCAAGGGTATTCCACAACCGGGGTGCCACTACCGAAAGGGCCCTGCCATGGGTCAGCGCCAACCAGGCAGCCTCCAATGGCAGCACAACCAACAAGGCCTCAGTGATACTGGGTTGTGTCCAATGCGAGTCCCAATGAAATTAATGTACATGATTAACTTAGGTCTATTAATCTCAGTGAAACTACTCTGAAGGTAGGACTTGTATTAGATACAATATTGTGTGGGTAAGTGAGCAGGGAAGGGAGAAGGCTGTCTTATCAGCATTTGGTTCCCTGATAGGCCATATTGACAGATATTATATAAAAATGGGGATCTGAGAAGACTGAGCTCTCCGTATGGTATGTGTGTCTTCAGTCTTCATGTAGTTCTTTCATTATACGGTTAACTCACTCCAATTTTTGGGTTGTTGCTTAACAACAAAAATAAGTCCTTTTTATAATTTTAGTTTTTCTTGTGTTTAGCGTTGCTATGAAATGTTTGTTCTGTTATACCCTCCTTTCATAAAATCCTTCATTTGTTTGTCTATGTTTATTACTAGTGGTATTGCTGGTAATTTCTGCTTCTTCCAAGTGTTCGTTTACATTAGCAGAAGGGGGGGGGGACTTGAGACCCTCTAGCTGTTATTAGACTCCCATTCCCATCAGTTCCTGGCACTTGGGTCAGTGATGAGCAGGTGAGAGGAGTTGTTGCCCGGCAACAGCTAGAGGGCCATAGGTAGCCCTGCCCCTTGCGGTAGTAGCACAAGCCTGCAGCAGCTAGGCCTGACCAAGCCAAGAGGAGCCCATCCTCTTTCTGTGGTGGCCAGGGCCGGCCCACTCATGAGGCAACCACCTCAGGCGGCAAGATTCACAGGAGCTGTGCCTCCACCACTAGCATGATGGTGTCAGGAGCCCGGCCTACACACGAGTAGCACCCTGGTAGAGACACATGCCCGACTGGCATGTTCCCTCCCTCCTGGTTGATCGTTCGGGAGCTTCATAATCTTTCTTCTGCCCAAACATCACCAACACCAGCACACATAGGGATCCGCAGAGTTTGTACATCTTGCGTGACAGATCTCAGCAACTCAGCATTTCGGCTAATCTACTTTATCTACATATAAACACACATGGAGCACTGCAACATGGCTCCCTCTCTCTCTAGCATCAGACAGCAAAGAGAAAAAGAACAAAGGACAATAGTCCCACTTCACAGAACACAGTTACACAAACATCCTGTCTTCGTCACTTCCCACTCTGTAGAGTCAAAACATATACCGTCATGTGATAGACAACAATCCCATGACTGCAATCATGAAGCAGGAATTCTAACAGATGGCAGTGGTGATGATGATGATAATGATACCCTGCCTATCTGATTAGGTTGCCCCAGACACTCTGGGTGGCTTCCAACAAAATATGCTGTGATGGTTTCAATGCGCTGTTTGAAGGCCAGATCTGCCTCCTCCTCAGCAGCTCCCCACAATGCCACTTTTACAGCTGCTGCTGGGCTCCTCCCGCCCCTTCTTCCCTGGTGTGTATGGGGTTGCCATTTTGTGGTTCGCCTCAGGTACGCAAATATCTTGGGCCGGCCATGGTGCCATCTCAGCAAAGGGGTTGATGAGCCTCAGGTGATTTATTGTTTTATTGCTGACCTACGCCTGACTCAACCCCTGACAGCATAGTTGACAGGGACTTGCCAAGGCCCACACCGCTGCAAGGGGGGCACTTCCAATCCCTGGAGCCTCCTGGTCCTTCTCCTACTCATCCTTGTTGCCTGTTTACTCGGACTACCCCTCTGCATAGGCAAGGACAAGGAAGAATAGTCTGTGCATCCTTTGGCTTCTGCCTCTAGAAGTGATGCTGAGTCGAGCAAATAGGCAGTGGCCATCATAGCAACCGCTTTGAAGACTTAAAAATATATATCAAGTGGTAAATACATTTTATGAAATAAATAAAGCAAAAAATAAGGAAGAGGAAGAGGTGCTGGCACTCCAATGGGAGCATCTTGCCCCCAAAGACCTTTGAAAATTGGATCCAGCAATGACAGTGGGAATAGGTTTGAAACCAGGGGTGGGATTAAACTAAGTTGCTATGAGCACAAAATGAGGCCTTCTTGTACAACAGGAATTCCCCTCCCCCACCCCCCGCCGGCAGCCTCCTACATTTGCTCTGGGGTGTTGACGGAAACCTCAGGACTGTTTTGGGGGCACATGGGGGTACGGGAGGAAAAGAAGGGGGGAAGCCCCATTGTGCAATCCTCACGCATATACCGCACTCCAGTTCCTTTTGCTGACAAGGTAGACCTGTTCCTCATGTTTGTTGATGTGGGTGCGCCTGAAATATATTTTGGCAAAGGTTTGAGCTATTGCAGGTGTTCGTTTCTGTGAGTTTTCCTTGAGACAGCAGCATCAAACAAAGCTGCGGCTGTACACCTACTTCTGCCTCACGGCCATAGACTGCTTCTGTGGAAATAACTAAAGTGACTTGGAACTGGACTGAATGCTCAGTGACGAATATTCCTATCCTCCACACCAAAGATAAAAAGAATTCTACTACGCTATGGTGGCAATCGTTCAACGATGACACAGTTTTATCTTCTAACCAGCAGGTGGAAATCTTCCCTTTATAAAGGAATAGGAGCAGAAAAAAATGTTAGGCCTTGTCGTTGGTGAATAGAAACTTCTCTTAAAAATAAAAAAAGTCACTAGCCTTCTTGCCCAAGACAGCATAGGTTAAAGAACAGAAGCTCATTCAAAAGGGTTTGGGGAATTGAAGCCCTGTGAGGAGTAAACTACAGTCTCCAAGTTTCTTTGGATCCTCTATGGTGTGGTTGTGCTAGAAATTTTAGTTTCACTGCCTCCTTCAGTAACACGCAGCCCACTTCTGAAGGGGAGGCCATTCGCTGGGCCTCTTGTTTTGATTGGGACAAGAGAATAACGCTTCCCAGTGGCTGCACCTGAATTATGGAATCCATTTGCCCCATGAATTACCATCAGCCTATTCCCTCAGTTGCTAAAGACCATTTTATTCTGGCAGGCTTTCATTGTATGTAACCGATAATGTTTTTTCGGTGCTGTTCTTGGCTCCCTGATTTTGGCATCGTTGTTTCTACAAAACTGCAATTAATCCACCTTTGCTGCTCCTTCTGTACCATGAAGTTCAGATATACATGTTTTAAAAACTAGCATTCAAAAAAATAGATTAGGGGTAGCCAAGGAGGTGCCTCCCATCCTTTCTGACCATTAGCCACAGCAGCTGAGGATGATAGGCGCTGTTGGCCTCTGTCTGTCTTGAGGGACAATGGAGTGCGCCTCCTGGGGTCAAGTCAAACCACTGTGTTAGCTGTACCGAAGACAATGCATAGGACTGTCCCATTGAAACATTTAAGTAGAGGGCTGTGCCTGTCCGCTCAGCAGTGGCATAGCGTGGGGGTGCAGGGGGGGCCGGCCGCACCGGGCGCAACATCTGGGGGTTAGGGTTAGGGGGCACAAATCCACGGGTTAGGGGGCACAAATTACCTGCCTTGCCCCGGGTGCTGACAACCCACGCTACGCCACTGCAGCTCAGGGCTGATTTGCTCCCTGGTTATGGCTTGCTGCCTTCACATTATGCAACGTCATGGTTTAAGCTTCTTCTCTGTGGGCAGCAGCAAGAATTTGGGGGGTGCGGGGTGGGAAGAGAGTTCAGTGACCGGCTGGCTGTTCCTGATCTCAGTGGCGCAGAAGGCTTGATCCCAGCAGGAACCCGCCACCTTGTTCCTCCAGAAGCGGGTCTCCGTGTGCTCCTTTCCCAAAGCTCTCTCACCAAAGCTTCATTGAGGTAAGAAGGCCGTGGGGATACGGATAGAGGAAGAGAAGAAGACAGGGTGACACAAAACCTCTAGGCAAGGAGTGCTGAGGCCCAGCTGTGCTGCGCAGGTTGAATTCCTTCTCAGCTTGGCTCTGCGTTCTGTGACATCTTGCTGTGTCAAGTCTGATTACTCTAATCTTCTACAGGCTTTTCCCCACCACCACCACAAGAAGGGACTCTGCTTAGAAGCTGGGCACTGACAGCATGAAAGCGGCCTTTGTGTGTAGCCCCTGGCAGTCGTTAGGTATATAAGGGGGAGAGGGAAGGGGGGAATGAATTCTTGACATGCCAGGGGAAGCCATCAAGGGAAAACATTTCTGCTCATCACCTTGAAGAGCCTGCTGTCCCCGATGCTCCTCTGCTCCTCTTACTCGGCGAGTAGAATGGGAGTGCAAGGAGCTGTGCACCACCAGCCCTTTCTCCAGCGCAGGGTGCAGAAGGCGTCTGTCCGCACATAGGGACATGCACAGCGGGGCAGAATAAGAAAGATCCGTTTCTCTAAAGGGGGCCAGTGTTGTGCCTTTTCTCTGACACGCATTGCCAAAGCCAGGAGAGTTAAATCGAAACCACTGCAGGGAACAGCACTGAACTCCTTAAAATCATGGGAGCTGCTCATGGGAAAAAGGTAATGCTTTTTCGCTATGTGTTTCCGCTTTGGATGAGAAGGCACTGCCTAGCTAGCCATTACTGGAATTAACCAGCTGAGATGGGTGTATTGGGGTGGCTTAAGTGCCAAACTGGATGTTGCTTTGATTGCACAGAAGACAGGGAATAATAATAATAATAATAATAATAATAATAATAATAATAATAATAATAATTGCAGGTGCAAAGGAGGTGGCTGTCATACATTTTGTCCCTTCCCTCTCCTCTGCAACAGTGACCCAGATGAATATCCCTCCCTGCACCTGCCCCACACAGCACAACTATGAACTTTAGGGTGAAAGCTCCCATTTGCACCAAAGGGAGCATTCCTTTCCCCAAGACGCCTGGTCCTGGAGGGGGGATTTTGTTTGGATCATGGTTGGAGGGGGTCACGATAAGGCTCCCCTCCCTGGGTGCTGCAGTCCTGTCCTGATAGCACCCCCCGCCTCCACACATGTACTTAAAGAAAAGGCACAGATAATAGAATCGTAGAGTTGGAAGGGGACCCAGCAGTCATCTAGTCCAACCCCCTGCAATGCAGGAATACACACCTGTCCCACATGGGGATCGAACCTGAAACCTTGGCATTGTCAGTGCCATGCTCTAACCAATTGAGCTATCCAGACCATAAGTGTAACATGTAGCGTGGCTTTAAGAAGCAGCCACTCTGTGGAATCTGGTCCCACCTAGGACCCCTCTGGACACTGTTTTTATTGTACATCCATGATTATTCGTGCTCATGATGGGATCGGGGCAGTTATACGTCATCCTGCTTTGAACGCTGCTTGTGCCATCAAAAGATTTGGGGAAGATATACTGCTTTGCTTCCAGTTGGTGCATGTTCCATAACTTCCTTCTGAAGTACTGTAACTTTGCATACCACAGTTGATGTTCCAGTTTATTTATTGTCCCACGATTGCTGCGCTACAGAGTGCCCTCCAGATGGCAATAGTGGTACAACATTGGGGAAGCATCACAGAACAACTAATGCTGTAATAGGGAATGATGTGTGGATGATCAAGTATGAATCCACTACTAATTTATATTCTGCATCCATAACCTCTTCCAAAATACATGGACAACCCCTTGCAATTAATCAGATCCATCTTTCAGGGGGGTTGGGAGTAGCTGTGATAGTTCAGTCAGTAGAGCATGAGACTTTTAATCTCATGGCCATGGGTTCAAACCCCACATTGGGCAAAAGTTCATGCATTGTAGGGGGTTATGATTCTATGATTCTATTCTGAACTCAACTGCCTTAAATAGAAATGTGTATTTACTTTCATTGTGCTTGCTAAACACTGTTGAACTACAACTCCCATCATCCCTGAACATTGTCTGACGGGGCTGATGGGAGTCGGAGTCAACCACAGCTGGAGGGCCACAGGTCTCTCACCCTTCACTTACAATTATTATTTGGATTTATTATTTCATTATTGCTACTTTTTCTGCTAATGCACTCGTAGTTTAAAATAGTGCCTACATTAGCTATACTTAATATGCTCTGTGTACGGCTCTGCTAATATTTACATGACTATCCGTTAGTTAGTTTGTATGTATCTTTATGACAAATTGATTTTAAGAAAGAAAGAAAGAAAGAAAGAAAGAAAGAAAGAAAGAAAGAGAAAGAAAGAAAGAAAGAAAGAAAGAAAGAAAGAAAGAAAGAAAGAAAGAAAGAAAGAAAGAAAGAAGAAATAGTGTCAGTTACGCAAGATAAAAGAGGAAAAGGGATGGGAAGGAAGGAGGGAAATAAGGGAAAGCCAAGTTCCCTGGCCACTGATGGAGGCACTTCAGGAGAGGAAGAGCCAATTGGCCATTGGCACTGGCCAAGCACAGGAAGAGAGGTTTTTCCAGTCTCACTACTCTCTCTGCCCAGCCTGATGAAATAGCTGCTAATGGAGACAATTCCAGCAACAGTGGAGCAACAAGCAAGTTAGTCCCGGTCAAGCCAATGGCAGGACACTGATATTTCCTCTCTCTTTTTAAGTACTCTCAGTGGTGGAGGAAGCCGCTGGGGCACCCAGGGCAGCAAATATGACGTGCACCTGGGGGCACGGCAATCCGACCACAGAGGCAGGGCAATCCACCCACGGGGGTCCACTGACCCTCCCGGGGATGCCATCGGCGGCACACCGATCCTCCCAGGGGTGCCAGCACCGCCCGCCGATCGCACAAATGCACCCAGAGTTCAGCACCGGGCGCCGGGGATGCGAGCGCCGCCCGCCGGGTGGGTACAATCTGCCCGGGGGGTGTGTGTCAAAAAAACCACCAAGGCATGGCACCCAGGGCGGACCACTCCCCCTGCGCCCACCCTCGTCCGCCAGTGAGTACTGTATTGCTATTTACTCACCACTTCCGGGTGGCGCTGTGGGTTAAACCACAGAGCCTAGGACTTGCCAATCAGAAGGTCGGCGGTTCGAATCCCCGTGACGGGGCGAGCTCCTGTTGCTCAGTCCCTGCTCCTGCCAACCTAGCAGTTCAAAAGCATGTCAAAGTGCAAGTAGATAAATAGGTACCACTCCGGCGGGAAGGTAAACGGCGTTTCCGTGCGCTGCTCTGGTTCGCCAGAAGCGGCTTAGTCATGCTGGCCGCATGACCTGTATGCTGGCTCCCTCGGCCAGTAAAGCGAGATGAGCGCCGCAACCCCAGAGTCGGCCACGGCTGGACCTAATGGTCAGGGGTCCGTTTACCTTTACCTTCCCTGAATAGTGAAGTATTCTGGGTGCAGCTCCACATGGATTGAGAATGCCTTTGATCTCTCTGTGTTAAAAAATCTCCTGCTAGTCCCTTATCTTTATTCAGCTTCCCTCCTTTTTTTCACTTTGAAGGAGAGAGTTATTTTAAACAAAAGCCTATTAGGACGGCCTGCCATCCCGATCTGACCTAATCCCATTGTCTGGTGTCTTCGTTCTTTCTTAATACCGTTTACCTGTCAAGGACCTTCAGTTCTCTCAGTGCATCAAGTGCCTTAGGCCTTGTGCGAAACCCCTGCAAATTCTTTTTTCAATTACAATTGACATATAACCTGATTGGGATAGAGGGAGGACTATGGAGAAGAGACTCGGGTAATATTTATACTGCTTCTCACTCCTTTTTGGTTTGTTTGCTTTAAGGGGGGCAGATGTTCACCCTTGCACAGGTAAAATGGAGTGTGTAGGCCTTCAATCCCTGAAGAAGAGGCTTGCAAGGTGTTCAACACTGCTGCTGAAGGGAACGGGGAGGGAGATATTCTTGCTGGGTGTGTGCAACATTTCTTCCCCTATACATAAAAATCTAAGGCTGTCGTCATGCTCTGCAGTTCATGTGGCCACTGGGCAGGAGATCAAGGAAGCATTGTTTTGTTTTTGTTTTTTAAAAATATTTTATTATATACAATGCACACAAAACATTACAACTGCAACCATTCAAATACCGACAATACAAAAATACTAACATAAATGTTACACCTACGTGACTTCCCTCCACCAGTATTCGTCATTTCTTATGTTTATTATGTTCTTATTTATATTGCAATTTGTAACTCTCAACTTTAATATTGTTATTTAACTAATATTTTGTTTTCTGAATCAATTTTACCAACTTAATCTAGACATATCAGCATGTTGTCAAGGAATCATTGTTAATAAGCAGATGATGCTTTTTTTCTGTAACTTCAGTCTCCGGTGGCTTTATAATAAAATCAGTTCCATGGTAGATGCTGGAACCCCAGAAACATATCACTGCTCAGAGATTGCGGTGCATTTAGCAGTATCCACAAGTTTCACCCTCATACATACTGAAACTGTTTTGTAGTCATTCTCCCCTTCCACAGAGAACTGTTTGTGGAGTTTGTGGAGCAGGGTATGGATCTGGGGATCAATAACAGAGAATTGTATGCTGCATTAGACATTGAAGATAACACAGCACACTAAACTCTCTCATGCATCTTAGAATGCAATCCTATGCACACCCACTTGGGAGTAAGCCCTGACAGTACATCCAGCCCTAACTTCTTTCACCACACTCACTCCAGTGTTACTTTCTTGAAGTCAGTGTTCTTCACCCTTGGGTCCCTAGATGTTGTCGGACTACAACTCCCATCATCCCCAGCTGCTTTAGCCCAATGGTCAGAGGTGGTAGGAATTTGTGCTTCATTTCTCCTGCTTATTCTCAGTCATATAGCACCCTATCCCATACCCTCCAACATTTCTCTGATGAAAATAGGGATGTATAAAACATATACATATATACATATACATACATATATAAAATATATATGTATAAAACATATATAAAAACATGATTAAACATTAAACATTTTAAAACTTCCCTATACAGCCTTCATATGGCTTGGGGGTCTCATAACTCGATACTTTTCAACGTTTATCGAATGAAAATAGGGACATCCTACCATATCCACTAGGGACGCGGGTAGCGCTGTGGTGTAAACCACTGAGCCTAGGGCTTGCCGATCAGAAGGTCGGCGGTTCGATTCCCTGTGACGGGGTAAGCTCCTGTTGTTCGGTTCCTGCTCCTGCCAACCTAGCAGTTCGAAAGCATGTCAAAGTGCAAGTAGATAAATAGGTACCACTCCGGCGGGAAGGTAAACGGTGTTTCCGTGCGCTGCTCTGGTTTCGCCAGGAGCGGCTTAGTCATGCTGGCCAAATGACCCGGAAAAACAGTCTGAACAAATGTCGGCTCCCTTAGCCAGTACAGTGGTACCTCAGGTTAAGTACTTAATTCATTCTGGAGGTCCGTTCTTAACCTGAAACTGAAGCACCACTTAACCTGAAGCACCACTTTAGCTAATCGGGCCTCCTGCTGCTGCTGCGCTGCCAGAGCATGATTTCTGTTCTCATCCTGAAACAAAGTTCCTAACCCGAGGTACTATTTCTGGGTTACCTGAAGCGTATGTAACCTGAAGCGTATGTAACCTGAGGTACCACTGTAAAGCGAGATGAGCGCCGCAACCCCAGAGTCATTCGCGACTGGACTTAACTGTCAGGGGTCCTTTACCTTTAGCTTTACCATATCCACTAACATTTCGCTGATGAAAATAGGGATGTCCTTAGGAAAAGGGGGACATTCTGGGATCAAATCAGAAACCGGGACAGCTTCTGTAAATCTGGGACTTTCACTGGAAAATAGAGACACTTCACTTAGAGGATCTGCTGTTCCCCTTTATCATCTTTGAACATCATATTTAATTGTGGGAGGGGGGAATTTACCACCCAAAATGATTCTGAGAGGAATTTCCAAAAGACGGAAATGTTTTTGTTTTTGCCTGTTACCGGAAAAATCCGAGGGCTCCCTTGGACAAAAACAAAGACACCAACCAGGATAACTTGGAGCAAAACAGCAGCCTGTAGGCTTGGCCTTTATTGAACTGTTGCAACAGGGTGTTCCCCTCACTTGCAGGAGAGAGGAAAGACCCAGAAAGATGGTGTGCAAGACCTTATAAAAACTTTTGAAATTCCCATCCTCTAGGTCAAGCCCACCCCCAGAAACATCATGCATATATTACAGAAAGGAGGGGTTGACATCATGCATACATTACAGAAGGCGTTGACATCATGCATACATTACAGAAAGGAGGGGTTGAGGGAGGAGTTGTGGTGGTAACCTGAGTGTCCTGTCACCTGGCTGGTTCTTCCTTTCCCCCTGCCCATGAGTCACTTCCAGGAGACAAAGGGAGTTTGCAGTTTCCTGCCCCCAAAGGGAAGATCTGATCATTGTCCTTTGTTTCAGTCCATGCTGAATCCACTCCCATATGCAAGTTCTTTGTGATCCTGATTGTCTTCTGTCTGGGATCATCAGTGTTGACATAGCAACTGGGCAGGGCTCCTGTGGATGTGCTGGGATGGTGAAGGGATTATGGCTGACCAGAACCAAGCCACCCCCCCTTTGATAGTCCTTGTCATATGGAGTAAAATAAAAATGGAACAGTGCAAATCCGATGTATGGTTGATTTTCTATGAATTTATAACAGAAATGTGGCGTATGTAGGGAGTGAGTGTGAGTGTGTGTGAAGTTTGTACAAACAGAATGATTGGGGTGGGGGGTTCCTGCTACATGCTCAACCACTTTCGGGGAGTCCTTTTTGAAATATGGCAACCCTAGTTGAACATTTTTCAACCCAACTACAAGAATGCATGTTCCTCAATTTGTAATGGGTAAAAGTAGGGGTAGGAAAAGCAGACAAGAGATCTGTGTTTGTGGCCTGCCAAACAGAGGGCAGCTTCAGAGCATGAAAGGGAAAGGCCTCTTTTCATTCAGAGGAGCAGGCGAAGGAGAACCCTCAATGTTTCCAGGGGATTAGCATGTAATGCCAGCTACTCAGGCAGCTGGGTCATGTGTTTGTGCCAGAGTTCCAGGGCCTGGGACGGCATCTACTTTAAAGAGAAAGGGACAGAGGTGCCGTTGCTTAAAAGGCTGAGCCATTCACATGCCCTTCTCTTAACTTACTTTTATACATTTCTCATGTGGCAAGCAAAGGCGAACAATGGGGAAAGAGCTCCGCCAGTGGGGCAGGAAGGTGGGCTCAGAACTGATTTTCAACTTGTGCAGACCTGCTTGGTTTCTGAGGAGCATTTGGCACGGTGGAGATATTATTGCTGTGGCATAGCAACAGTTAGAGGCCGAACCAGGAGCTGGGCAATGTGGGCATGCGCCCAGAGTTTTTAGGCTGCAAAGGGGCCTGGTCCACTACTTGCTGCCAGCCAGAGTGAGAGCTCCATTTTGTGTTTTCCTCTAGAAAGTTATAGGAGAAGAGAGGCACACATGGTGTATCACTTGGAAGTTCTGTGTGGCACTGTTAATGAATGCTGGCATGGACTTAGGACCGCTCCGGAGTAGTAGCTTTGTAGGGGCAGGGGTCATGGGTGGATACTGTAACACAATAATAGTGCACTAGTAGGGACGCGGGTGGCGCTGTGGGTTAAACCACAGAGCTTAGGACTTGCCAATCAGAAGGTCGGCGGTTCAAATCCCCACGATGGGGTGAGCTCCCATTGCTCGATCCCTGCTCCTGCCAACCTAGGAGTTCGAAAGCACACCAAAAAGTGCAAGTAGATAAATAGGTACTGCTCCGGTGGGAAGGTAAACGGCGTTTCCGTGCACTGCTCTGGTTCGCCAGAAACGGCTTAGTCATGCTGGCCACATGACCTGGAAGCTGTATGCCGGCTCCCTTGGCCAATAAAGCGAGATGAGCACCGCAACCCCAGAGTCGGTCACGACTGGACCTAATGGTCAGGGGTCCGTTTACCTTTACCTAGTGATGTTTTCCCAGTAGTAATGTATGGAAGTGAGGGCTGGACCATAAAGAAGGCTGATCGCCGAAGAATTGATGCTTTTGAATTATGGTGCTGGAGGAGACTCTTGAGAGTCCCATGGACTGCAAGAAGATCAAACCTATCCATTCTGAAGGAAATCAGCCCTGAGTGCTCACTGGAAGGACAGATCCTGAAGCTGAGGCTCCAATACTTTGGCCACCTCCAGACTCCCTGGAAAAGACCAGAAAAGATGGAGGGCACAAGGAGAAGGGGACGACAGAGGACGAGATGGTTGGACAGTGTTCTCGAAGCTACCAGCATGAGTTTGACCAAACTGCGGGAGGCAGTGGAAGACAGAAGTGCCTGGCGTGCTCTGGTCCATGGTGTCATGGAGAGTGGGACACGACTAAACGACTAAACAACAACAAGTGTGCTTCCCTTCCTTACGAAGACAGTTTCAGGTGGACTGAGCAGACAAGACCAAGAGTGGGTCCTAGAAGGCATTTTCTGCACGTGTTTTTAGATGGAAGTGAGGGGCAGATGGGGCTCATCACCCTGGGAAGATAGCCCATCTAGGAGAAGGGAAACTCTGCTCTTAAACCTCTGCTGCATTGTGGGATGTCTTCAGAAGGAGAAAGGGCTAAGGAGCAGAGCCGTCTTTCCTATTGGGCTTACTGGCGAGTTGCGCCAGGGCGCTGGCCTCTCAGGGACGCCCCAGGGAGTAGGGGAGCTGCGCAGCTTTACCGACACCCTCCCCTTTCCCTGCATGCCCGCCAGCTGTGCCCCGTTAACCATATGGCTGGCAGGCATGCAGCTTCCTTCCCAAGCCTCTGCGGGAGGAGAGCGATCCCTGCAGAGACTTGGGGAAAGGTCGACAACTATGGGAAACGGGGGGGGGGACCGCCGGAGGGATATTTGAACCATGGCACCGAATATGCTTAAGACGGCCTTGCTAAGCCCTACACAAGTCCAGAGTGGAATCCCTAAGACGGTCAGATAGCACCTTGTACACCTCTCCTACCGGCAACTCCTGCAGCCAAGCAGGTGCCAAACGTGTTTCTCTGCTTTCCTTTGGACCACATCAATGAGGCTGACAGGGGTGTCTTGTCACCTGGGCAGCCCAGGACCTCTGTACACTCTGCCCAGGCTTGTGCCCCAGGGAGGTCACTCCAGCACTGCTAACGTAGCAGTTTGACTTCACCCTGTGGTTTTTCATATGCAAATAAATCCCAGTTGCTGACATTTCCCATTTTGAGTAATGTATCTCAGACATAGGCGCCGACTCCATGGGGCCTGAGGGGGCCCGAGCCCCCTCAAAAATTTGTTTAGGGGGGCTCTGCCCCCCCAATAATCTCGGGCGCCCCTCCAGCAGAGCGCCGCCGCCGAGGAAGCCTGAGAGGGGAGGGGAGGAGTTTCTGGGGGGAGGGAGGGGAGAGATCAGATCGCATGGGGAGGGGAGGGGGGAAGAGGTCACCGAGAGCCACCTGAGCATCAGCCCGAGGGCAAGAGCGCGGCGCTGAAATGGGATCCTCTGCTCACATGCCGAGGCACAATCGGGAAGGCGGAGCGTGGCTGGCTTTGCGCACCGAGAGAGGGGGAAGAGGGAAGAGGATCGTTCCAGCTGCGACTCCCATCGGAGGATACAGGCAACAGGATTGCAGCGCCCTGGGGACGGACGAGGCTGATGCAAACTTTCTAGGGCTGGGTTGCGCGTGCTTTTGGAGAGTTGGTGCTTTCCTCGTGAAATGGAGGAAATAACGTCAGGTCGTCCTTTTTTATTTTATTTTATTTTTTGCACAAAGAAAGCAAAATTTAGAAATACTTGCACAAAGATGCACAAACAAGCCACGATTCAGAGACGCCCAGTCAGATGTAAAATCGAGACAGCAACCTGGAAAAGAACTGCAATTTGTGATCCGAGGGCTGAAGCGCAGGCAACTCTGGAGCTTTGCATCGCCCTGCTCGCAATAGTCCATATCGCGTGCCTTTCTTGTCCTTGTGACATCATCGCACCCTTGTGGAAATGCACTCCCAAGGGAGCTGTAACCCCCGCCTGCTCCCCACCTGCTCCCTCGCCAGCCCACCAGCCAGCCAGCCGTGCGCCCTAGCCGGAGAGCCCCGGCCGTCCCCGTCGCGCAATCGGCTGGATCTCCCTTCAGCAGGCCGTGCTCACAACTCGGCCCAGGGACCCCCCAGCAGCGGATCTCTGGCCCAGCTGAAGAATCTGGCAACAAGCCCCCTCCTCCCCAATCGCTCTGCCGAAATACGCTCCAAAACCCCCCAGATAGGCCGCCGGCCGCCAAACTGCTGTTTGTAGGGCAGCAGTTGAAGAAGGAGCAAAAAGGGTTTTCTTGTGTGTGTGAGTTTCTTGTGGCTGATTAGCTCTTTTCCCTGTGTAAAGGTCAGAGGGGGCAGGGTTTCTGTTGAGGCAGGGGATTAGCTGTGGGAGGAGCTTATCAGAGTTTGTAGGGCAGCAGTTGAAGAAGGAGCAAAAAGGGTTTTCTTGTGTGTGTGTGTTTCTTGTGGCTGATTAGCTCTTTTCCCTGTGTAAAGGTCAGAGGGGGCAGGGTTTCTGTTGAGGCAGGGGATTAGCTGTGGGAGGAGCTTATCAGAGTTTGTAGGGCAGCAGTTGAAGAAGGAGCAAAAAGGGTTTTCTTGTGTGTGTGTGTTTCTTGTGGCTGATTAGCTCTTTTCCCTGTGTAAAGGTCAGAGGGGGCAGGGTTTCTGTTGAGGCAGGGGATTAGCTGTGGGAGGAGCTTATCAGAGTTTGTAGGGCAGCAGTTGAAGAAGGAGCAAAAAGGGTTTTCTTGTGTGTGTGAGTTTCTTGTGGCTGATTAGCTCTTTTCCCTGTGTAAAGGTCAGAGGGGGCAGGGTTTCTGTTGAGGCAGGGGATTAGCTGTGGGAGGAGCTTATCAGAGTTTGTAGGGCAGCAGTTGAAGAAGGAGCAAAAAGGGTTTTCTTGTGTGTGTGTGTTTCTTGTGGCTGATTAGCTGTTTTCCCTGTGTAAAGGTCAGAGGGGGCAGGGTTTCTGTTGAGGCAGGGGATTAGCTGTGGGAGGAGCTTATCAGAGTTTGTAGGGCAGCAGTTGAAGAAGGAGCAAAAAGGGTTTTCTTGTGTGTGTGAGTTTCTTGTGGCTGATTAGCTCTTTTCCCTGTGTAAAGGTCAGAGGGGGCAGGGTTTCTGTTGAGGCAGGGGATTAGCTGTGGGAGGAGCTTATCAGAGTTTGTAGGGCAGCAGTTGAAGAAGGAGCAAAAAGGGTTTTCTTGTGTGTGTGTGTTTCTTGTGGCTGATTAGCTCTTTTCCCTGTGTAAAGGTCAGAGGGGGCAGGGTTTCTGTTGAGGCAGGGGATTAGCTGTGGGAGGAGCTTATCAGAGTTTGTAGGGCAGCAGTTGAAGAAGGAGCAAAAAGGGTTTTCTTGTGTGTGTGTGTAACTAGCGGCGCGCGCAGTTATATCCATCTTTTAGATTTAGGGGAGCTAGTCTCAAACGTTTGTTGGGGGAGACCTAGGTTTTTGTTTTTTTTTTTGTGGGCGAAGTTATTTGTCCTGTCTTCAAGCTTTTTATGATGGAGGACCTCTGTAGCCACCCCCAACAACACGACCTCCAGATGGAAGGGGAGGGAACAGCTGCAGTCGCCTGCGATTCCTGCGCAATGTTTGCCATCTTGCCAAAGGTTGCAGGCAGCTTCACCTGCAGCAATTGCATGTTGATTGCCCTTTTAAAAGACAAAGTCCAGCAACTGGAGGAACGTGTAGCTACGCTCCAAAGAATTAGAGAGCTGGAGCTCTTCTTGGAAGCAACAGAGCACACCGTCCCCACCAAGGAGGAGACAGGGGACTCCCCTGAGAAGGAGGCTAGTTCATCAACACAGGAGCCAGATATATGGAGAAACGTGACTCAAAGAAGTAGGAGGCCCAGGGTTCACTCTGATTGTTTAGAAATACACAATCGCTTTGAGGTCCTCTCCCCTAGCATGGAAGACGAAGAGCAGACTCCATTTGAGGATCTCTCCCTCATTACAGTCGATCAGGTATATGAAGACGAGCAGCAAAGTCAGTCCTCAGGGAATGTGCAGGCGACCTTGGAACGGACAGCTCACGGAAGAACCCCGACCAAACCCAAGAGGAGGCGTGTAGTGGTGATAGGGGATTCCCTACTGAGGGGAACAGAAGCAGTGATCTGTGGGCCTGACAAGATGTCTCGGGAAGTGTGCTGTTTCCCCGGGGCTAAGATCCAAGATGTAACTGAACGACTGCAAGGAATCATAAAACCCACTGACAAATACCCCTTCCTCTTGGTTCATGTGGGAACCAATGACACTGCAAGCAATAGCCTCCAGAAGATCAAAAGAGACTACGAGGCTCTCGGCAGGAAATTGAAGCAACTAAATGCACAAATTGTCATCTCGTCTGTCCTCCCAGTTGAACGACGTGGCCCAGGGAGAGAGGGGAAAATAGTGGAAGTGAACAGCTGGCTTCGCAAATGGTGTAAACAGGAACGGTTTGGATTCTTAGATCACGGACTGCAGTTTCTTGAAGATGGACTTCTGGCAAGTGATGGGCTGCACCTCACAACGGTTGGGAGGAATGTTTTTGCCAAAAATCTCAGAAACCTCATCAGGAGGGCTTTAAACTGACTAATGTGGGGGAGGGAGACAGTGCTCCTGAAGGTAGGAGTCTATCAATTAATGAAGATGATCATCCAAATGTCATAGACCAAATGGAGCAAACAGCACGCGGACCTACTGGTGGGAGGAAAAAATCCTTAAATAAGAGACACGGGGGAATGATTAATGGACTTCAATGTCTGTACACTAATGCGCAAAGCATGGGAAATAAACAAGATGAGCTTGAGCTCTTGGTACAGCAAACTAAATATGACATAATAGGCATCACTGAAACCTGGTGGGATAAGTCCCACGATTGGAATGTAATAATGGGGGGATACAATCTATTTCAGAGAAACAGACCAGACAAGAAAGGAGGAGGAGTGGTGTTATATGTCAGGGATGTGTATACCTGTGAAGAGATCCAAGATTTAGAACCTCAAAGCCAATGTGAGAGCATTTGGGTCAAAATTAAGGGAGAGAAGAATAACAGAGACCTCATTGTGGGAGTTTACTATAGATCCCCAAGCCAAACGGAGGACATAGATGATGCCTTCCTGGAACAGATGGCCAAGCATGCAAAAGGAAGGGAGATAGTAGTAATGGGGGACTTCAACTACCCGGATATTTGTTGGACGTCAAACTCAGCCAAGAGCATAAGGTCAAACAGATTCCTCACTGGCCTTGCAGACAACTTCATTGTTCAGAAAGTGGGAGAAGCAACAAGAGGAACAGCCATTTTAGATCTGGTCCTAACCAATGTTGATGACCTGGTTAGTGGGGTAGAAGTGGAAGGATCATTAGGCGCGAGTGATCATGCTCTTCTGAAGTTTACTATACAGCGGAAAGGAGCAGCCAAGCATACTAGGACTCAATTTCTTGACTTTAAGAAAGCCGACTTCATAAAACTTAGGGAAGTGCTGGGTGAGATCCCATGGACAGCAATACTAAAAGGAAAGGGAGTTCATGATGGCTGGGAGTTTGTTAAGAGGGAGATAGTAAAAGCACAACGTCAGGCAATACCAATGAGACGGAAACATGGAAGGTGCCTAAAGAAGCCAGGGTGGCTATCTAAAGAACTTTTAACTGAATTAAGATTAAAAAAGGATGTGTACAAAAAATGGAAAAGGGGGGAAACCACCAAAGAGGAATTCAAACAAATAGCCAGCACGTGTAGACACAAAGTCAGAAAAGCTAAAGCACAGAATGAACTCAGGCTTGCTAGAGAGGTTAAAAGCAACAAAAAAGGCTTTTATGGGTATGTTCGTAGCAAAAGGAAGAACAAAGAAACAGTGGGGTCACTCAGAGGAGAAGATGGTGAAATGCAAACAGGGGACACAGAAAGGGCTGAACTCCTCAATGCCTTCTTTGCCTCAGTCTTCTCCGATAAAGAAAACAATGCCCGACCTGAAGAATTTGGAGCAAATGATTCAGCAGAGGAAACACAGCCCAGAATAACTAAGGAGACAGTACAAGAATATTTGGCTAGTTTAGATGTATTCAAGTCTCCAGGGCCAGATGAACTGCATCCAAGAGTATTAAAAGAACTGGCAGATGTGATCTCAGAACCACTGGCAGTCATCTTCGAGAAATCCTGGAGAACAGGCGAAGTCCCGGCAGACTGGAGGAGGGCAAATGTTGTCCCTATTTTCAAAAAGGGGAAAAGAGAGGACCCAAATAATTACCGCCCAGTCAGTCTGACATCAATAGCAGGGAAGATTCTGGAGCAGATCATTAAGCAAACAGTCTGTGAGCACCTAGAAAGGAATGCTGTGATCACCAATAGTCAGCATGGATTTCTGAAAAATAAGTCATGTCAGACTAACCTGATCTCATTTTTTGACAGAATTACAAGCCTGGTAGATGAAGGGAACTCAGTGGATATAGCCTACCTTGATTTCAGTAAGGCATTTGACAAGGTGCCCCATGATATTCTTGTCAAGAAGCTGGTAAAATGCGGTCTTGACTCTGCTACCACTCAGTGGATTTGTAACTGGCTGACTGACCGAACCCAAAGGGTGCTCATCAATGGTTCCTCTTCATCCTGGAGAAGAGTGACTAGTGGGGTGCCACAGGGTTCTGTCTTGGGCCCGGTCTTATTTAACATCTTTATCAACGACTTGGATGATGGACTCAAGGGCATCCTGATCAAATTTGCAGATGACACCAAACTGGGAGGGGTGGCTAACACCCCAGAGGACAGGATCACACTTCAAAACGACCTTGACAGATTAGAGAACTGGGCAAAAACAAACAAAATGAATTTTAACAGGGAGAAATGTAAAGTATTGCACTTGGGCAAAAAAAATGAGAGGCACAAATACAAGATGGGTGACACCTGGCTTGAGAGCAGTACATGTGAAAAGGATCTAGGAGTCTTGGTTGACCACAAACTTGACATGAGCCAACAGTGTGACGCGGCAGCTAAAAAAGCCAATGCAATTCTGGGCTGCATCAATAGGAGTATAGCATCTAGATCAAGGGAAGTAATAGTGCCACTGTATTCTGCTCTGGTCAGACCACACCTGGAGTACTGTGTCCAGTTCTGGGCACCACAATTCAAGAAGGACACTGACAAACTGGAACGTGTCCAGAGGAGGGCAACCAAAATGGTCAAAGGCCTGGAAACGATGCCTTATGAGGAACGGCTAAGGGAGCTGGGCATGTTTAGCCTGGAGAAGAGGAGGTTAAGGGGTGATATGATAGCCATGTTCAAATATATAAAAGGATGTCACATAGAGGAGGGAGAAAGGTTGTTTTCTGCTGCTCCAGAGAAGCGGACACGGAGCAATGGATCCAAACTACAAGAAAGAAGATTCCACCTAAACATTAGGAAGAACTTCCTGACAGTAAGAGCTGTTCGACAGTGGAATTTGCTGCCAAGGAGTGTGGTGGAGTCTCCTACTTTGGAGGTCTTTAAGCAGAGGCTTGACAACCATATGTCAGGAGTGCTCTGATGGTGTTTCCTGCTTGGCAGGGGGTTGGACTCGATGGCCCTTATGGTCTCTTCCAACTCTATGATTCTATGATTCTATGATTCTATGATTCTAAGTCTTGTGGCGCCCTGAGCGAGGGTCTCTCCCCAACATCGCCACCTCGAACTGCGTTCTCCCGGCTACCCGAGCAAACCAGCGGCAGGACCCCGGTATGGGCCCCCCCAATATTTTTTATAAGTCGGCGCCCCTGATCTCAGATTTCTGCTGATCCCCCTTCCCTGTAAAAGCAGCCCCTTGCAGTTCCAGAGGGTTCCCAGTTCCTCCAGAATTGCTATTCAGGGTGCACAAAGTCCTGCTGTGGGGAAGAGGAGAGACAAAAGCCTCACTGTGCGAGCCCAACTCCACTAACGGTCTCTATGGCAGGCATGAAACAAAAAGTTTAATCATTTATCCGCTGCGACTTCTGAGGGCCAGCTGGCTGGCTGTGTGGCCAGCAGGTGGCAGTGCAATAATGTTATTGTTTCCATATGTCTGCTGGTATGGCCAGCTGCAGAGGCTGTAAAACAGGGGTCAGCAAACTTTTTCAGCAGGGGGCCGGTCCACTGTCCCTCAGACTTTGTGGGGGGCTGGACTATATTGGGGGGGATGATGCAAGAGCACCACGAGCCCCGGTGGCTGCCTACCTGTGTCTTGCGAGCGGCATTGGCTGGCGGTGGCGGCAGGACAGTGTTGTAAATAAAAATATGCCCTTTTCCCTTATGGGGTATCCAAGAGCCCATATAGAGTCCTTACATAGGTTCCCTATTGGTAGGAGAAAATAACAGAGGCCAACCAGAGAATATTGAGAAGCAAAGCAGCTAGTAAGCTTGATCTTTATTGATCTGTTGCAACAGGGTACCCCCCTCACACGCAGGAGAGGAAGAGGACCCAGAACAATGGCCTGCAAGGCCTTATAAAGACTTTTGAAATTCCCCTTCTCTAGATCAGGACCACCCCCAGAAACATTATGCATACATCACAGAAGGGGTGTAACCTAAGACCACCCCTCAGATACATCCCACCTACATCACAGAAATTTAAATGTTGTTTTTCTCTTCTCCTTGTTTATCTCCTGTCTAGCAGGTTACTTGATTGGATTTTCTGGGGAGCCTGGCCATTCTTTTGTAATGCTAAAATACTTATTTCCTGGGCCAGGTCACAGGCTCACACCTTATTCAAACACAGATTAAAGGAAGAGACAATGGGGAGGCTTTTCCATTTTTAACCTTGCAGAGAAAGGATTTGGTCAGTTTGGGAATCAAAATGGTTCCAGATTGGCCTTCCTGTACTGATCTATGTATGTGCAGTTATGAACATTACTATATATCTAAAACCATAAAATTCCTATCACAATTTCCCCCCTTTGGGGCTAGAATTTTTCTTAAAAATTTTTGCCCCACAAATAATAACATCGTATGTTGTAAATGGATGTCTTTGTATGACTATATCATATGTTGCGTTTTGCTACTAAATTACTTGTGGCATTCTAACACTTTGGGAGAGACCATTTACTCAATAGTGTTCTATGCTTTACACCTAGCAGGAAGGTAAGGTCCACTAATGACTGAAAAGTGCAGTTTGCTTCCCCCCCGCCATTTTTGTGTTCTCAGGTGTCAAGGTAGCTCTTCTGTGGTCTCACACTGACATAGTGCTACAGCAACACATCCTGTCTGTTGAATCCCCTCAGGGCTTTCATTTAACCATGTCGCCTGGCATTCACCATAGCTGGCACAGGTTTTGGGCATCTCGTGAGGGAGAGGTCTTCGCCTTGGCCTTTAGCTATGGGATTTTATTATAGGCTGTGGTCTTGGGCTCATGAGAAGTTGCTCACTTGCACTTAAAGGACCAAAAAGCTAATTGCAGCCTGGATACACTTGCCCAATTCAAACTGAGTCCAATTTGAATTTATCTTGCCCCATGGTTCTCAAGTCTTCAAACCAATCTGTTAAAAGAAAACCATTCTTAACAAGGGCAGTTGTCCAAATAAGTCAATTTAAGTCTATAAGGAATCATTCCTGCTAAACCAAAGCATATCCACCTTCATGTACCTGGTGTTTTATGGATCCAGAAGTTTGTCATTGGCAAAAAGAGGTTTAACACATATTAAAATGGATAGGGAAAGTTGGCAGAGTGCCAGGTGGAACAATGTGGTTATAAATTGATCTAAACATTGGACTACACAATAGTGTGAGCTATTAGAAAGTATAAAATGCATGAGAATTCTCCATTGGTGTGTAAGCAATAAGACATTAAATATAAAAACAGTTACGCACAATAAATTGCCCCCCTTTGTGGAATTCACACTGTCAGACACATTTCAACATTCTTACATAATAACACATAATACAAAACAAAATAATTAAATATCTGTTGCATATCTTGACACAATTGTGATCTTTTACGTATGTATCTTTTGAATCCTGGAGCAGAGGCTTGAGGTTCAAGTGAAAAAATGTCCTTGCAATTCAACTCCTCCCCCCTTTGTCAGTTCAACCCCTCCCCCCTCAGTCTATAGCCTTTGAAAGAGATAACTGTGGGCACTTTGAAAACTCTGGTGTTGCAGGTCTTGTGAGTTGAGGGGTTGTTGCTGCTTTTCATCATTGCACATCTGTAGAAGTGATATCCTGTAAGGGGTCAGGGTTTTGGGGAGACTTAAACACAGTTAGACAAGGAAGGGGGAAAAGGCAAAAGGGATGTCCTTGAGTTTTCCGTGGGAAGCTGCAGATAATAAAAAATCTTAGCACATTAAGCATTTTATTTATTTCAATATTATTATCACATTTCCACATAATTACTGTTATTATCTGCTAAGTTTGTTTGCTTTCCTTCACTTAATTTTTGTTGTTGTTGTTCTTTTCATATTAAAAAATAAAAAATTACTCCACATGTATAGAAAGAGAACTGTAAAAATACAAAGGTTAAAAAATAAAAAGAAAGCAAAAAATTAATTACCAGTTAGATGAAAATGGACTTGACACAAAGACATCAGATTCAGAAAATAACTATTATTAAATAGTACAAAGATATTATCAAAACCACACAGATTACTACTGGACTGGGGGGGGAAAGGGAAAACAATGGGGAAAACTTAAAATTCACCATGTGCTATCCAATAAAAGAACTTCATGAAACTGACTTTCAACATGTGATGAACATGTCCCCAAAGTAAAACACACACACACAAATGACCTATGAGGAACCAAAAATAAATAAATGCTAAGACACACAATTAATAAGCAACCTGAAGTAATCTGTTTTGGCATTCTAACATCCCAAATGAAAATAAAAGTGTTTCTTGATGTGACATCAGCTGTAATGTTAATAGCGGAATACTGGGAAATGAGTTAATACCAATAAAAATGAATGGCAATTTAAAGTTGTGCAGGTACCTTGCACTAGCCAAAATGACAGAATTAGTAAGAAATGCTCAAACAATGTTTGGTTGTGCTTCGATTAACTTCATAGACATCATGGAGAAACTGATTAAATAAATGAAAACAGATTATTTGTAACTTAAAGTGTCTAAGCCACAAAGAGATGGATGGAAATCAACTAATATAGCAGGGATTCAGACTTGTTTTGCTGAACAGAAAGAAAGTGACTGTTTGGCTTTAAGGGAAGAAAGACAAAAAGAAAAACAAATGCAATTACTTTTATAGAGTATTTAAATCACTGTTTGCATCCCCTCATTATCATTTGTGCTGTGGGAGAAAAGAAAGGACACTCTGTTTAAAGGGAAAATTATTTCATGTGAGAGGTCTGTCAGGAAATGCTGTTCCTAAAATGCATAGGCATATACACACCTGTTGAAAGGGAAAATTATTTCATGTGAGAGGTCTGTCAGGAAATGCTGTTCCTAAAATGCATAGGCATATACACACCTGTTGAAAGGGAAAATTATTTCATGTGAGAGGTCTGTCAGGAAATGCTGTTCCTAAAATGCATAGGCATATACACACCTGTTGAAAGGGAAAATTATTTCATGTGAGAGGTCTGTCAGGAAATGCTGTTCCTAAAATGCATAGGCATATACACACACACACACACACACACAAAACAAACAAACAACTGTTATAAAATTTAAATTCCATGGGGGGGGGGGAGAAACTACTCAAGAGAGGAACTCACAGTGGGAGTGCTTTGATATTTACCTGTTTAAAGAATTTGGCATGTCCAGTACTTAACTCTATTGTCTTAAGTAGCCCTGGAGCAAAGACACATTTAGGGTGATTTCGGTCAATGGTTCCAAGTTTTTGCATTTGGATAAATTTCTCTCTGCAGTTCTCGAAGAAACCTCCTCTCCCCCCTTACAGCTCCCCCCTTTCTCTCTCTCTCTTCTTTAGCTGATCTAGCCTCTGTGCATGTGCAGAGTTCATGTCTCAGCAAACCTTTTATACCATTGAAAATGTTGCATCTTTTGGCTCAATTAGAATAAGGAAGGGAAAGGTAAGGAGTAGATTTTAAAAATAGGGTTAGATTTTAAAACAACAAAAAAGAGAAACTCAGCAATTTAAGTATTCACCAAAGCTAGCAATTTCAGCCCAAGCTTCCTTTATGTACAGGAAAGGGCTATCATTATTGGTCATTTTATCTGGTCATTCGCGGAACAATCAACCGCTCTCTTATTTATGAGTAAAAATGGCCAGGTAAGGAGTGGTTTTTTAAAATAGGGTTAGATTTTAAAACAAAAAAGAGAAACTCAGCAATTCAAGTATTCACCATTCAGCCCAAGCTTCCTTTATGTACAGGAAAGGGCTAATATCCCTCTGGCCATTCGCGGAACAATCAACCGCTCTCTTATTTATGAGTAAAAATGGCCAGAGCGTTAGAATTCATAGGATTTTTTAACATTCTCAGTCATTTCAGCCTTACCATTTGCAGACAAAAAATTATTATTATTATTATTAATATTATTATTTTCTGCGCCTTAATTTACAGGAATGGCCAAGGCTAATTGTACTTGATTATTCATTTGTATGTGCTTAAACTTTGAATTGACTTTTAAGTTTGATTAAAAAAAAATAGTAGACAAAATGATAAATACTGTAATCACTCAAATGCTTGATATTACCAGTTGTGCTTCAAAACATCATGGCTTTTACCTCTCACCTTTTAAAACTAAAAAGCAAAGCTAGGCTGAATTTCAACTCCATTACCACACCAGAATTTAAGAATTACCCTCCAATGCTTGCAGACACATGGTCTTCCACACAGCCACAAATTGGGAGAGTTGAAAGGGACCCTGGGGTCATCTAGTCCAACCCTCCAAAATATAGGGTTCACAGCAAGATTTCGCAGCAAGATTTGTACTACCAGAAACACACACATTCACCTCTCACCTTTAAAAACAAAGAGCAATCTGGGCTGGATTTCAACTCATCAGCCACAAATTGGGAAAGTTGAAAGGGACCTGGGGTCATCTAGTCCAACCCTAAAATACAGGGTTCATAGCAAGATTTGTACTACCAGAAACACACACATTCACCTCTCACCTTTAAAAACAAAGAGCAATCTGGGCTGGATTTCAACTCATCAGCCACAAATTGGGAAAGTTGAAAGGGACCTGGGGTCATCTAGTCCAACCCTAAAATACAGGGTTCATAGCAAGATTTGTACTACCAGAGAGACACACACATACTTATGTACACAGACACAACTGGGGAAGAGACCACACGCCATGCGCCTATCATGTACTAAGGAAGAGGAAAATAAAAGTACCCAATTCTTTTAGCAGATCTTGAAGCTAGTTTGAGTGAGAGTTTACTTCCTTAGACTAAAGAGTGAAAGTTCCTAGATAAATTATCTTTAAAGACTGAAGTGAACATTTTTCCTAAGATAGGGAGAGGATCTCTTATAAAGCATAGTTTAAACAGCCATAGATTTGATTTAAAAGGAATACAAGAGTGAACAATTTTTCCTGAACTTGCAGAGGAATAGTAAGCCTAATCTATGCCCCCCCCCCTTTGCAGTTTCCTTTAAAGGAAGCTTACTCGGGAGTAAATTTACCTGGCACAGAATAAGAAGGAGAAGGGGAAAAAACCCTGAAAGAGACAGAATGAAACAAGGGGGGGCATTTTCTAAGAAAAGAGGCCAGGACGTCTTATAGAGACTGATACCAGGAGCCTTACAATAACTCTTCTGTCCAACCAGATCAAAGTTAAAACTGGACTCAGATATTTTTCTTAGAAGGAACACCATACTTTCATAGGCATATGCTTAATGAAATACATACACTGCATCTTAGCTTGAGAGAGCAGTTGGCTCAACTAGGCTTTTGCAGCAGAAACATTAGGTTAACTTAGACTGGAACACAGGTATACTTGCAAACTCAAAAGTTACAACAAAACATTTACCATTAGACTTAAATCGCCCTCCTCACTTAAACTAGAGGAAGGAGGTGGGGTAATTCCCCTTTCAGAACACAAGTAGCACGTATACAGGATTTTACCACTTGGGAGGAAAACTCTTTTAGAGCCTCTCTCAAATAACAAACATTTGCACACTCCATTCTCCATTTTGTCTTGCTTTAAGATTGATAAGGCTCAACATGGCTTCCTTAGATTTAGAATTTGGAGCAAGCTTGCATTTTTATTTTAGATGGCACATTTAAGATAAGCAGCTGCTGGATGTTACCTAAGTACAATTTAAACACAGGAAAAACGTTTCTTAAACACAAATTGAAGGGGACTGTCAGAGTCCAGGCGGGAAGTAAGCACCAACTGGGCTTCTTTCACGCCAGGGGTCTGGGGACTATTTTTCTTTTGACTGAGGTGCACCCATTTTCAATTAAAAGGGTTTTGGACCTGGGCAAAACTCCGAAGGGTCCGGAAAAGGGGAAACCTGGACAAAAAAACTTGGGGATACCTGGACAAATCTCCGATGGGAAAACTTGGGGATCCAAGGGAAAAAACCTGGGGATACCTGGACAAATCTCCGAGGGGAAAACTTGGGGATCCAAGGGAAAACTTGGGGATACCTGGACAAATCTCCGAGGGGAAAACTTGGGGATCCAAGGGAAAAAACCTGGGGATACCTGGACAAATCTCCGAGGGGAAAACTTGGGGATCCAAGGGAAAAAACCTGGGGATACCTGGACAAATCTCCGAGGGGAAAACTTGGGGATCCAAGGGAAAACTTGGGGATACCTGGACAAATCTCCGAGGGGAAAAACCTGGGGATACCTCACTTAATCTCTATTCTACAACTCACAGCAACCTCCCTGCCTTTTACAATCTAACTCAGAGTCCCTACTGAACGCTTGCACACTTGCAATGCCAGATTGAGACTCAGAAATGACAAAGAAGGAAAGGAATCAGGTGCCCTTGCTTTCTCCGCTCACAGGTCATCTCTAACAAAGATCGCCATGGCAGAGGTGCGGCTACACCTGGGAGTTATAGTTTTGGGAATTATAGTTTTCAGTGCAGAAGAAATTGCACAACCTTTCTGGGCAAAACTCCGAAGGAATAGGTTGGCATACAGAGTTAAGTGGAAGAAATCACACACAACCTTTGCCTGGGCATACTCCGAAGGGCTAAGGCTGGTGTTGAGATCGAGGGGACAGAAAGGAGTAGAAGGCAATTTTTTCAAGAGTTAAAGTGAGGAAAGAAGTAAGGATTTGAGAAGTATAGGTTTGCTGTGGTTTGCAGAATCCCACCCCACTACCCATTTTTCCTACTCATACTCACTTCGCAAGCGCTGTCCTGGTGATTCTGGGATCTCTTGACTGGTTGTTTAAGGCCGGCCTGATCAAGCTTTGCTTCCCCTGGTTAGCCTCGCTGAACTCCAAGTTATTGCCAGACCCTGGGACCGATGGAAGACTGGTCATTCCTCCTGGCAAACTGCCTGGTGCGCGCTGGATAACCAGTCCTTCCTCGCTTCCAGAATCCGGGTAACCAAAAGTCCCTTCGTGCGTGGTCGCCATCTGTTGTAAATAAAAATATGCCCTTTTCCCTTATGGGGTATCCAAGAGCCCATATAGAGTCCTTACATAGGTTCCCTATTGGTAGGAGAAAATAACAGAGGCCAACCAGAGAATATTGAGAAGCAAAGCAGCTAGTAAGCTTGATCTTTATTGATCTGTTGCAACAGGGTACCCCCCTCACACGCAGGAGAGGAAGAGGACCCAGAACAATGGCCTGCAAGGCCTTATAAAGACTTTTGAAATTCCCCTTCTCTAGATCAGGACCACCCCCAGAAACATTATGCATACATCACAGAAGGGGTGTAACCTAAGACCACCCCTCAGATACATCCCACCTACATCACAGAAATTTAAATGTTGTTTTTCTCTTCTCCTTGTTTATCTCCTGTCTAGCAGGTTACTTGATTGGATTTTCTGGGGAGCCTGGCCATTCTTTTGTAATGCTAAAATACTTATTTCCTGGGCCAGGTCACAGGCTCACACCTTATTCAAACACAGATTAAAGGAAGAGACAATGGGGAGGCTTTTCCATTTTTAACCTTGCAGAGAAAGGATTTGGTCAGTTTGGGAATCAAAATGGTTCCAGATTGGCCTTCCTGTACTGATCTATGTATGTGCAGTTATGAACATTACTATATATCTAAAACCATAAAATTCCTATCACAACAGTGAGCGGTGCACAAAAGGGCTCCGGAGTGCGGCCGCTTAAAATGGTGGCCGCTCGAGCACTGCTGCTGTTGGCACCAACAAAGCCCAGTCCCCTTCCTCCTCTAGGCAGGGCGGGGAGAAGCCAGGAGGAGGGAGGGAGGAAGCACTGGTGCCGCTGCCGTGGGAGGGAGAGGGAAAGAGCGTGCACGCTGGCAATCCACACAGAGATTCCCGGACCGTCCGCAGGCTGGATCCAGAAGGCCTTTGGGACTGATCCGGCCCACGGGCCTTAGTTTGCAGACCCATGCTGTAAAACGTCTCAACTAGCTGGGAATCCCTCAGGTATAGAAACAGAAGAGAGCCTTATGGGACTTCCTGGAGTCACACATAAGCCCCCCAAACTGACAGAAATGCGCTTACTTTGTACGGCAGTTATCTGGAACTATAATTCTGAGGGAACCTTTGTAGGCCAAAGAGGTAGCCCAAATGGCAGTGTTCTACGTTCCAACATTTCTCCAGTGAAAATAGGGATGTCCTATTGTGAAATGTGCAGCTGTTGCACATTTCTGCACCTACCTGTAGATCAAGTTATTAACAACTAAACTGCTGAAGCGTCAAGCAGGCAAAGAGGACCTCTTTCACTTTTCCCTCCCCCTGAAGCTTAAATAGGAGTGCCCTGATAGGCAAAAGCAGTGTTGACAAACCATATATCAGAGGTGAGCAGCAGCCAACCTAGTGTGCTGGGGTCCTTGCAAAGAATGTTGCATTGATGGACTTTGGTCTGTTTACTGTTTGGAGCAAGAGCACATTCTCGGGGTCACTGATTAGCTAGGCCTTTAGGGCAGCATAACCCTACGCATATTGTAAAGCGCCCTGTGATCCTTGGATGTAGGGCAGTATCGGAATGCAATAAATAGTAATAGTAATGTTGTTACAAATCTAGGGTACCAAAGTCCGTTAGTGAGCGGTAGACATTAATGAACGGTAGTATTTAGATAGCATTTGGCATATTGGAGGGAGGATTCCAGGCCAGTGGAAAAACACTGGCTAAACTCCCTTTCCTGGCCAGGGCCTCAGCTGGGATAAAAAGGTAAAGGGACCCCTGACCATTAGGTCCTATCGTGACTGACTCTGGGGTTGCAGCGCTCAGCTCACTTTATTGGCCAAGGGAGCCGGTGTACAGCTTCCAGGTCATGTGGCCAGCATGACTAAGCCACTTCTAGCGAACCAGAGCAGCGCACAGAAATGTTGTTTACCTTCCCGCTGGAGCAGTACCTATTTATCTACTTGCACTTTGACGTGCTTTTGAACTGCTAGGTTGGCAGGAGCAGGGACCAAGCAACGGGAGCTCACCCCGTCACGGGGATTCGAACCGCCGACCTTCTGATCAGCAAGTCCTAGGCTCTGTGGTTTAACCCACAGCGCCACCCGCGTCCCTCAGCTGGGATAGAGGCTGTTAACATGACAAAAGGTACTGATGGCCCATCCAAGAGGAATCCTTGGTTCTGTGCAAAATGGAATCCCAGTAATCCCAGTCAGGAGGAGGAGTTACACTAAGACTACACCATGTCATTACTGATGGCCCATCCAAGAGGAATCCTTGGTTCTGTGCAAAATGGAATCCCAGTAATCCCAGTCAGGAGGAGGAGTTACACTAAGACTACACCATGTCATTACCAAGGAGGGAAGTTTAGTCTGAAGACTATCCCTGCCTTCAGGTCTGGCCATGACCAGAAGGATACAGGTATCGAGAAACACGTCCCATGTGACACACAAGCATGTTTTAAATTCACAAAGCAAGAATGTATACTCTTAAGCTGTGATCCTATACACATTTACATGGATGGGAGCAAGCCCCACTGATTGTAGTAAGGCATGCTTGCAAATACAGTGGTACCTCAGGTTACATACGCTTCAGGTTACAGACTCCGCTAACCTAGAAATATTACCTCGGGTTAAGAACTTTGCTTCAGCGTGAGAACAGAAATCATGCAGCGGCGGCACGGTGGCAGCAGGAGGTCCCATTAGCTAAAGTGGTGCTTCAGGTTAAGAACAGTTTCAGGTTAAGAACAGACCTCCAGAACGAATTAAGTACTTAACCCAAGGTACCACTGTAATGCAACTGGCTGAAACAGAGACCAGGGAGTGCTTGCTCCATCTTCCATGTGACAGCCCTTCAGGTCTTTGAAGTTGGCTCTCATATCTCCTCTCATCCTCTTCTTTTCCAGGCAATGTTTATATAAACCACAGACCATGGGCAGATATACCCCTTTTCTTTCACTGTGCAGTGTGCTTTAGTCAACTTTTGCCAAACTAACACCCTAAATACTTGTATTCTGCTGGTCTGGCAACCAACATGAACAGCGAAAGAGGATAAACTGGCGATGGGACCACTTGGCTGTTTGTCATGGAGCCTGCCATGACACCATGGTAACAGGACACTGTGATAAAGCCTATTAATGAGGCATTGTGCCTGGTGTCAATGTGAAATCATAACTTCCCTGCTATTAAAAACCCATCAGGGTTGTTGTTCATTTTGCAAAGCTCAGCCAGAAATTTTGTAGGACTATTCCCAGCTTGTCCTCTCTTGAACTTGTCCAGCTCCTTCCCAGCATAGTAATTAGGATTTTTTCTCTCTCTCTCAAAGATAGATAATGCAACATTACAACGACAAGCACTCATGACTCTGAAGAGCATTGTGTCATATGATACTAGTTGAAAACTATTGTGTGTTGAGGTCAGGGAATAAAGGTAATATAATATTTCTGTGTTACTCAAAAAATAAGCAGATGCCTCACTTTACACTTCTTTGCCTGTGAAGCAGGAGACAGGAAGGACAAAACAGGAGACACTTTGGCAAGCTGACAAAGAGATGAGCAGAAAAATCTTTGAGTTCTGGGGCTAGAAGTTAATGTGAAGAAAACTAAGACAATACGTGGGAGAGCAAAAACGGTCTCCCCCAAACTCTTCATGCTACATGCAGGACAATGAAATGGGGGCTGGGGGGGGGGTAGATGGGTTTCACTGCAAATTATTGTGGGGAAGGTGAATTTTTCCTACAGTTTTCTCAGAGAGCTCTACTCTGCAAAATTACTTTTCGTGTTGAATTAAACTCTGTGATAAGTTGTATTATTATTATTATTATTATTATTATTATTATTATTATTATTATTATATTTATACCCCACCCATCTGGCTGGGTTTCCCTAGCCGCTTTGGGCAGTTCCCAACAGAATATTAAAAACACAATAAAACACCAAACATTAAAAACTTCCCTAAACAGGGCTGCCTTCAGATGTCTTCTAAAAGTCAGGAAGTTGTTTATTTCCTTGATATCTGACGGGAGGGTGTTCCACAGGGCCGGTGCCACTACTGAGAAGGCCCTCTGCCTGGTTCCCTGTAACCTCACTTCTCACAGTGAGGGGACTGCCAGAAGGCCCTCGGAGCTGGACCTCAGTGTCTGGGCTGAACGATGGAGGTGGAGATGCTCCTTCAGGTATACTGGGCCGAGGCTGTTTAGGGCTTTAAAGGTCAGCACCAACACTTTGAATTGTGCTCGGAAACGTACTTGGAGCCAATGTAGGTCTTCCAGGATCAGTGTCATATGGTCTCAGCAGCCACTCCCAGTCTCCAGTCTAGTAAAGGGTAAGAACATGCTGTGCTTTGCCTCCACAGTCGAAAGAAGTAAAACTTATGAATACTAGTTGTTGGACTGTGGTGGAGAGGGCTCTTGGGCTCAGTTCCCGCTTGCAGGTTTCTCACAGGCATCTGATTCCTACCAGCAACCGTGAGAACATGATGCTGGACCTGATGGGCCATTGGCCTGATCCAACAGCCTCTTCTGATGTCCTTCTGGTGAAGGAAGGAAGCCATGGGCCTAAAGAAAATGGCTGGAAGGGGCAGAAAACCAACCACCTTTGTTTTGCCTTCAGTGATGGTGATGTTAATGATAATATTGGCTTTGAGGGCACCAGGGGGAAGATCTCAAAGACGCCATTGTATCCAAGGTGCAACAAATGGCAACCTCTGGCCTGGAATGAATGCCTTAAAACCAAAAACCAAAAAAACAAGCATACCTTGTCAATTCAAAATCCTTTATTAGGCATAACACACCACACATTAGCAAACAAACATCATATACAGACTGTATAAAATACGGGCTCAGCGAACACAATTTATCCTAGTCCTATTCTTAACTCCAAGAAATAAATCGATGTACAAAGATAATATAATACAACACAGCAACATCACCTACCATTAAAACCACTAAGTCTCTTTATCATGGCCCATTCTTTCTTCATGGACAGCACTTAAAAATTCAGCCGCTATTAAAGTAATTTGATCATCGCTGTCCGCCAGCAGGTCCTGAACGGTTGGTTGTGTAAAAATCTGTCTATTAAATTTTAGGGCCTCAAATAATTGTTTTCTGGCATAACTGCCAAAATCACAGGAAAAGAATATATGCTCTAGAGTATCGGGTTCCTGTTTTCTGCATTTGCAGAGACGCTTTAATTCTGGGATAGCTAAGTATCTTCCTCTCACTACCATCGAGGGAAACATGTTGAATCAAGCATACCTTAAAGGTGGTGATGGCCACCCACTTGGATTAGACAAATTCATGGGAAAGGCTATCAATGGCTACTTGTCACAATGGCTAGGGCCTACTGCCATTGCTCAGCGCAGCATGATTCTGAACTCGTTGCCAAAAACTGTAGTAGGGCAGGTTCCTATAGCATTCAGGTCTTGCTTGTGGGTTTCCTAAAGGCATCTGGGTGACCACTGTGGGAGCAGGATGCAGGTCTGATCCAGCAAGACTCTTAGTCTTACATTTAACACAATTTGATGGGAATCCATTTTGGAGTTGATACCCAAGCAACCTGTAGCACTTGGGGGTGGGGAGGTTAAAGACGCTGCTTTATTGTGTTGTCTGGTTTGGGGCCTAGCTCACTGTGGACAGTATACCCTAGAAATAGTGAGCCCTGCTGGGAAGCCAAGGCTGTTGCCTGCCCTTCTTGCTTTCTATGCTTTGAGCTGCCTTCCTTTCCATTAGCATCATCTCTCTTCTTTTGCCACCCCCCCCCCCGTGTGCTCAGGATGCCTCATCCTTATCTTTGCTGTGACATGAAACCATGCGCTTGCCATTCTTTATAAAGCTGAAGGGAACTTAAAGAAGATGAGTGAGAGACAGCAGTCAATGATCTTAGCCTTTTGGCTAAGCACCAGCTGACAGATCTTGCTGCCAAAGACTGATGGCTCCTCTGGCTTAAAAATCGCCACCAAAAATGACCTCCTTTGAAGCCAGTGACAGCAGCATAATAGCTCTTGTATTTTAGAGTGCTTCAGAGCTGCTTGCCAATTCTCGGGTGAGGAGACTCACGCAACGGACTTCACATGTTCTTAGCCTGACGCCCATGAGACGCTTGTCTTCTCTGTGGCCCTGTCTAGCAGTGCGTTCTGGGAAATCATCCAAGACCTGATATCGAGAGAGAAGCATCCTTGATTTCTTTCAAATACGACTAAGCCAAAATTAATCAGGATATATTTTCTGACAAATTTTTGGAAAAGCGTGTTCCCTTTTATTTATTTATAAGCTTTCTCACTGGCCCTTCACCATAAGGTCCCAGTGATATAATACATAGTTACGAAAACAAGTGCAATGTGTTCCTACCAAAACGGAACATTGTAAATACAGCAAAAATTAATGGGTCCCCAGAAGAAACTCAAAATATTTTAACTTTCAAAGGTCAGGGTAAAGAGGTGTGTCTTCAGCATATGGCAGAAGCTGTGCAGTGAAAATGCGAGATGTGGCTCTGTGAGGAGGGAGTGCCACAATTTATGGGGTGCCACAGAGAAAGCCGTCTGTCTCCCAGGCTGTACTTCTGAGGGTGGTGGAACTAAGCACTTTTGTCGAGTTGCTTCTGAAGGAAAATTCAAGTCCTGTCCTGGAGAATATAAGGTGGGGGGTAGTCATAAGAGCTGTGTTGGATCAGGTCAAAGGCCCAACATCTAGTTCTCACTATATTTTGCAAAATGGCTTTCCAAATTTCTTCATCCATGAACTCTGGACACAATGAGGACCCAGTTTTTAGTACTGTTCAATATTATTTTAAAATCACTGAAGGAAGCAATGGATTTGTCCCCACTACTCCTACCAGTTTCCAGCCCCTCCTCCCTCTCCTTCTTTCAATCAACCAGCATGAACCAACATTAGAATTTCATTCAACATTAAGTGAGCTGAATTTTTTTCAATAGAGGGTTTTTCTGAGGAAAAGCTGTTGGAAATTTCCACCTCCTCACCCAAGAGTATTCAGCTAAATGCCCCACTATTAATGATTTTGCTGCTTGCAGAAATAGTCCACGATGTGGAGTAATCCTGTAGAGGTCTACTTAGAAGTAAGTGCCACTGAGTTCAAAGAGTTTTCCGCCCATGTAAGTATGCCCATGTAGGGGACGCGGGTGGCGCTGTGGGTAAAACCTCAGTGCCTAGGACTTGCCGATCGTATGGTTGGAGGTTCGAATCCCCAGGGCGGGGTGAGCTCCCGTCTTCGGTCCCAGCTCCTGCCCACCTAGCAGTTCGAAAGCACCCCTAAGTGCAAGTAGATAAATAGGCACCGGTTTATAGCGGGAAGGTAAATGGCGTTTCTATGTGCTGCGCTGGTGCTGGCTCGCCAGAGCAGCTTCGTCACGCTGGCCACGTGACCTGGAAGTGTCTCCGGACAGCGCTGGCTCCCAGCCTCTTAAGTGAGATGAGCGCACAACCCTAGAGTCGGACACGACTGGCCCGTACGGGCAGGGGTACCTTTACCTTTACCTTTAAGGGACGCAGGTGGCGCTGTGGATTAAACCACAGAGCCTAGGACTTGCTGATCAGAAGGTTGGCAGTTCGAATCCCTGCGATGGGGTGAGCTCCTGTTGCTCAGTCCCTGCTCCTGCCAACCTAGCAGTTCGAAAGCACAACAAAAAAGTGCAAGTAGATAAATAGGTACCGCTCCGGCAGGAAGGTAAACAGCGTTTCTGTGCGCTGCTCTGGTTCGCCAGAAGCGGTTTAGTCATGCTGGCCACATGACCCGGAAGCTCTGTCAGTCAATAAAGCAAGATGAGCGCCACAACCCCAGAGTCGGTCACGACTGGACCTAATGGTCAGGGGTCCCTTTACCTTTTAATTATGCAAAGGATTGCAACTTTTGCAGTGCAATCCCAGTCATGCTTACTCATAAGTCCTACTGAATTCAAGGTATGTGGACTTAGGATAAGGTTACCAGATTAAGGAGAAGGGAGATACTGATCACATCTCCAGCGTGGATAGTGGCATTAAGTAGAAGGGTTGACTGCTGACAACCACCCACGCTTTGGTATTAGGAAGGAGAAAAAGGGGGGGCACAGGGTGGTTAGTGTGTCGTGCAAGCGTCCAACGAGAGAGGCATTTTGTGCATGTATGTGTGTTACCCCGGGGCATTCCCCTGGGGTCGTAGCAACAATTATTCAATTTCCCAGTCGGGCGACCGCACCTGGGTGAGAAAAGTTGCGAAATGAATGTGTGAGTGTTTGGTGTGGGGACGCTGTACAGGGCCATACTGAAAATGGGAGGGGGGAGGCTTGAAAGGCTTGAAAGGTCCAGTAATTCCCCTTCAATGTATGTTAAACAAGTTCAAGGAAGGACCAAAATCAGCATAGACCAGGGGGGACATCCTGACCAGATTCCCTATATAGACAACTGGCTGAAGGTGGTAGATGACAATCACCCCCCCTGGTTGAAGAAATGCAGGACTGAACATTGCAAAGTCACTCCCTCATGTCAGGTTTTGGAGAGGGAAGATGTCCAGAAGAAGTGCAGTGTTTATGGAGAAGAGTGTACAGAACAGTAAGCAGTTATTACTGCATTAACAGAGGAAAATAAAAGAAAAGAGCATGAAACAGGATGCTGCTATAGAATTAATGTAACAGGATCTTGAACAGACAAATGAAGGACTTAATAGATTAAACACAAGTCATTTAGAAGAGAGGTCTCAACTAATTCAAGACCTCCAGAGGCATGGAAGAGAATTTGACAACCTCAGAGAGGTTTTAGCTGAGAAAGACAAAGAAATTTCTGCTATTATTTCAAATACAAATGTGTATTCTGAGCAGATTAATATTCTGAAATGTCAGATCAAGTGCAAAGAGGATGAAATGCAAGACAGGGAAATAGTGTTGTCTAAGGCTGAAAGGGAAGTCCAGTTACTGAAAGATCTACAAACCAAAGGTGTGAACAGTGGAGGCAGAAAGCTTTCAGAACTTTCTGAACAGTTAAGTGCAATAAAATCATAACTGGCTGAGAAAAAAAAAAATTAAAAACGCTAGTAAAACAAAAGAGAATGAAGAATTTGTTAGGCAAAACAAAGAGACTAGCCAAACAGTTAAAGATCTTCATTCTACAATCAATACTTGTGATGTTACTTAAAACAACAAACTCATGGAGTGTGACTCACAAATTAAATTGCTTAAAGAACAAATAAGTAAATCAGCTAAAAATTGCAAGAAACAGAAATAGAATGTAAGGAGGAACAGACCATTTTAAATCCCAGGTCGATGAACATATCTCTGTAAAGGAGAAATTGAACAAGTTACTAAAATTAAAAGAAAAACAAAGAACAAAGTTTTGTGAATGAGCTGAAATCAGTGAAAGATTCACACAACCAGCTCACTTTACAAAATGCAAAAAAAGGGATGAAGATTTAGCTAATTTATCCAGACAACTTGCTGAACATACTGACCATCTAGAAATTGTCAAAAGGTCACTGCAAGGAAAGGCAGAGATTGGGATATCCCTAAAAGACAAGTTTAAAGTTGTGGAGCAGCAGGCTTTTGCAGAATCCTGATCCAAGGCTTCAGTATTTTAGCAAAACCTCTAAATGAAGTTACCAGAGGAAGGGAAAGAGACCCCTTTGAGTGGGGACCGGCCCAACAAGAAGCCTTTGAGACTATCAAGCAATTAGATTCCACAGCGAAAGGCTGGCCACCCTGTCTGCGCGCTGTCACTGCCACCGCCACACTAGTGGAAGAAGCAGACAAGTTCATGTTTGGCCAGGAGATGCATGTGAATGTGCCCCATTCGGTTCTCACCCTTATGGAATATAAGGGGTACACAGGCTGAAACAGGCTTTGCCCAACCCATTGAGAAGTCTGCAGGCGCAGTGGAAGCTTGTGAAGCAGACGTGCCTGATGTTCTAGAGAGACCAAAGGGTCCTAGCCATTTTAAGGGCCAGCGTTGATTCTTGGCTGTTGGCAATACTCCAAGGGAGGAAGCCCTGGGTAGCGTGGCAGCCACTGAAGACAGCATGTCAGGGCACAGTGGCAGCCAGACCAGAGGGGGCTAGAGAATGCCCAGAAAAAGTACCAAGCCCAGAGGGGGCTGAGGCTGTTTTGGGAAGCTGTTTCTACGCTTCAATAAGTTGTTCCTCAGGCAGCAGAGCACCCAGAAGTGGGGGTGCAAGCCAGGCAAGCCGTTCCAAGAGCTCTAAGAAAGCCAAAGTCTCCAAGAGTTGTTTGTGTTTTGAGGCGAAGTCCAACAGCAAAAGGCATTGCCCTGCATGTCCAGAAGTTGAGACGTTACTGGAAGCAGTATGGGGTCCCGAAGAGATTGCCGTGATGCACTGCAAAGCCCATGGGAGAGGCCGGGACATGGTCACTAGGGGCAACCGGAAGGCAGACAACGCAGCTCGTGAAGCAGCTTTGAAACCTCCACCAGCACTCAACGCAGCCCTCATCCCACAACTCACTCCAGACGATGTGGAACCATGCTACACACCGGAGGAGCAACAGTGGGCACGCCAGGAAGGAGCAACACTCCAGGAGGGATGGTTCCGTCTACCAGAAAACCGTGTTTTTGTGCCCCAACATCTGGCTACCGTGATTGTGAAGAATTACCACGAGTCCACTCATCTAGGGGGTCCAGCTGCCAGAGCACACCTTGGGAGACTTTTCTATATCACTAACCTTTCTCAACTAGTTGCTGCTATATCCCAGAGGTGTGTCCTGTGCGCCAAGAACACCCCCAGACAAGGCCACCTCCCCCCACCGGGTGTACAACACGTGGGCTTTACCCCTATGGAAAGCCTGATTGTGGACTTCACTGAATTGCCTCCAGCTAGGGGTATCAAATACCTGCTTGTGTTTGTCTTCACCCTGACGGGCTGGACAGAGGCATACCCCACTAGAACAGAGATACCTTGTGAAGTGTCCAAGAAACTGTTACATGAACTCATACCCCGATTTGGCCTCCCCAGAAGTACTGGCAGTGACAATGGCCCTGCCTTCATTGATAAAGTTGTGCAAGAAGTGTGCAAGGCGCTGCAGATAAACTGGAGGCTACACGCAGCCTACAGACCCCAGAGTTTGGGGAAACCTGAGCGTATGAATCGCACCTTGAAGACCCACTTGGCCAAGCTGACCCAGGAGTCGGGACTACACTGGATAGATGTCCTGCCCATTGCCTTGTTTCAGATTCGGAGCGCTCCAACCAAGAGACTGAGACTATCACCCTTTGAACTTTTGTATGGCAGGCCACCCCTTTCGTCTGAGACATCCCCGCCAGTTTGGGGCGGGTGGGAGATCACATCACTCAGGAACAAGTGCAATTCCTGTCCCCGTGTGTGTTTGCTTCCCTTTCCAGGTACTACCTCGAGCCTACACCGTGCAGTCTCGCTGAGCCGGTCCACCAGTTCCAGCCGGGTGACAGCGTGGAAGCACAACCCCCTCATCCCTAAGTGGCGAGGCCCATATACCGTCCTCCTCTCCATCCCAACTGCGGTGAGAGTAGCCGACGTGACTCCCTGGGTGCATCACACGCGTCTGATCATCACCTTGTGTCTGACGCTACCGGAAACGCGTTGGGCCACGGGCAACGTGATCCTGCGACTGATCATCACAAGGACTTTCACAAGGACTTTCCCCTTTTCTCTATTATGTTCTGTATTGATTTGCTCTATGTCCTACTGCCCTTTTTGCTCTATGTCCTATTGTCCTGACCCCACTGAGCCATACCAACCCTATTGGCCTGCGGACCTCTGCTACGACTGGTTGGGAACCAACTGTCACTCAGGGGGTAGAGCACTGTACCAACCCCATCTGGTAGACCAGGTCCTAATCTTAATCCAGGTGTTGCATGGGACGGAGCCCATCTTAATGCAAATATTGCAGGGGAGGGAGCCTGAACCAGGTGCGCATTGAAATTGCTGAACAAGTGCCAGTAAATCCTGCAGCCCCACCTGTGGTTGTCGTGGTGGCTCGAGCCTCCCAAAAATCCCAGAATACTGCCTGAACTACTGGGCCTGGTAACTCCACATCTAATGCCCTTGAATGTGGTAGGGTATTCTTGTGGCTGCATAAGGGTTGCCACCCCAGGCTTCAGCCTCCATAGGCCCTGGTCAGAGACCACATAGGTGACCTCCACCCAGTAGGACCAGCCTTTGAACTTTACAGAGTTTATTGCCATCCCTATAGCTCCCGAGGCCTAACAGTGTATCAGTGCCAGGCGGCCACTTTTCCCTGTGTAGAGTGGGAACGTTTTGTGGGTAGACGCTGTTCACGCCGTAGCAGGGCCAGGAGTTAGAGGCCCCATGACCTGGCCTTCGTGGGCCACCATCCCTTTGGCTTGTGGTATTACCCTTTTTGTGGTATTTCTGTGTTGGTGGTACAGTTCTTTGTTCTGGGGCACCGAACATTCCTCGAATCAGGATGTGGATCATACCCCGCCTCCGGATGGTTCTCACCTCTCAGATGGCCACCGGGGGGAAGGAAAACACCTTCCTGAATATGACAACAGCTGTAGCTAAGAGCCTGAACAGGTCTGAGTGTTACAGGCTGATTTGTACCACAAAATTAGTCTAGATGGTGCAGGTCTCCCCAGTGTATGTAGTTGAATTAGTTCTTAACTCCCAGGTTGGTCATGGTTAAAAGAGATTTTGCTTGTGATTTTACTTCTCTTCGTTACCATATTACTCTTATCATGCTTTTTGCCTTGCCTTATTCAGATTGTACGCCAAATGGTAAGCCGCTCAGTTAATGCAGCAACACGTACCTATATCCTGGCTCTCTATGATGTTGCACCTATAGGTCCATCAAGCGAAAATGGAGAACCGTGACCGGTCAGCATTTTCGTGATGGAAAGGGGGGAATGCAGGGGTGAAGGTCAGGATGACCAATAGAGAGCCAGGCTAAGAACCTCTGAAGCCATATTATAGGGCCATCTAAAAGCTAAAAGCACAAAGCCATTTTAGAAAGCTAAAGACTATTTCTCTTTCTCATGTTTGTCACTTTGCCACCTTTTGCAGAGGCAGCAAGCATGCAAGCTTGCAAGGATGTGGTTAGGGTAGCTTGCACCTGAGGTTAAGCCATTTCTGAGAAACGACCCCTGACAAAGGCAAGTAGCAGGACGTAGCTAACCACCTAAATCCAGATATAACTCTGAGAGAGAGAAACTGTCAAAACCACAGGACGCGTTTCCAGTAAACACCTGCTCAGGGGCAGTTCCTGGAACTAGTACAGAGGTTAAGTAGATTATAAGCCAGTAGCACCACCTAGTGGAATAGGCAACTTGGAACCGAAAGGCCACCACCAAATTTATTCATTGGTTGAGCTTTAATGAATATGTATCAATGACCATAGGAAATTGTCAATCATTGGCTAAAGGGATGCCAAGGGGCTGAACTGTGCTTTGCAGAAAGATATATAAGTTGACTGCCCCAAAGGGGGGGCGGGCATTCTTCATTTTCCTGAATGCACCCTATTTGCTTTTTGTCGGACAAAAATCCAAATAAAAACTTTTTCTTTAAGAAACTTTGCTGCCTGATTTTTACATTCCTGGTCTGAATACCGATGTCCCTTTCAAATCCAGGGACACTTTTCAATTTCAATGGATTTTGTATGGGGACTGATGTATAAATCCGGGGACTGTCCCTGGGAAACGGGGACGTCTGGTAACCTTAATTTAGGATTATATCTTAAATCTCTTTCTGACTGGTAATTTAAGGTGCAATCCTACACCCACCAATCCAGAAATAAGCCCCATTGAACAAAATAGGACTTACTTAGTAGGCATGTATAGGATTGCTGTGTTTATACATCTTAAGATTTATTAATCACCGCAATCTCTCCCCAGTTCATGAGATCAGATTTTGAACAGCTTAATATTGTGATGGCAACATTATTTTATGCAGACCTGAATCTGTTCAAAGGCACTCCTGCCATGGAGCAATTAAGTTCGCATTATTGGTACTTAGATTATGTGCGGGCTGGCAGCTGGCTTCATCAAAACCGCCTCAATCAAAGCAAGAATGCAACCAGAGATTACTGGTGGCATTCATTCCGTTGAAAGGTGACTCTACGCTAGCCGGGTGTGGGACAATTATCATATGATTAATACTTAGCGTAGGAGAGCAGAGCAGGCATAAAGCTCTGACAATGGCATGACATGCTCTCTTTCAGGAGAGCCCTAAAGCAAGGAACCTGTGTGGAACTCACATTTTGCCACTGGCAAAAACGTAGCGGCAGGGAAAAGACAAATGGAGAGAGAGAAATGTTGCCAAACGTGTGCTTCTGCTGATTCACTACCGAAACAGAACTGAAATGAAATTTCAGAAAATTTCAGAAAGCGAAAACAAATCTAGAGATGCTTATAAAACTCTCTCATAACACACACACACACACACACACACACACACACAGAGAGAGAGAGAGAGAGAGAGAGAGAGAGAGAGAGAGAGAGAGAGAGAGAGAGACGCATACACACAATTTGCTGGCAAAGAAACATCAGCTATTGAAAAGTTTGCTGATACAATATTCCTTACACCTGATAGGAACTTAGGAAGCTGTATTATACCAAGTCAGGTCATTGGACCTCCTAATTCAGTATTGTCAACACTGATTGGCAGCGGCTCTTGATAATTTCAGACAGGGGAAATTCCCAGCCAGACCTGGAAATTGAATATGGGACCCTCTGCCTCCTCCCGTGTGCAGAGGAGGGCAACCAAGATGATCGAGGGTCTGGAAAACTAAGCCTTATGAGGAACGGTTGAAGGAGCTGGGTATGTTTAGCCTGGAGAAGAGGAGACTGACAGGAGATATGATAGCCATCTTCAAGTATCTTAAGAGCTGTCACATGGAAGATTGAGCAAGCTTGTTTGGACTCGAACCAGTGGCTTCAAGTTACCAAAAAAAGGAGATTTTTACTAAACATCAGGAAGAATTTGCTGATGGTGACAGCTGTTTCAGAGTGGAATGGACTCCCTCAGCAGGTTGTGGACTTTCCTTCCTTGGAGGATTTTAAGCAGAGTTAAATGGCCATCTCTCATGGATACTTTAGCTGAGATTCCTGCATTGCAAGGGGTTGGATTAGGTGACCTTTGTAATTCTATGAAGCAGGTGCTCTACCGCTGAGCTATACAGGAGAAATGGTGGGGATGTGGCTACCTCCCCTGGCATTTGCTGCCTGAGGCAGTTGCCTCACTCTGCCTAAATGTAGGGCTGGCCCTGTCTTTCATGCACACTTGCCACATTGCAGGTGGCAGGGAGACAAGACACTAAGCCTCAACAGTTGGACAGGCAGGCCTATATATTTGGTCCCAGATTACTTAGGGTCGTAATCCGAAGCACACTGACTAAGGAGTAATTCTGCCATTTAGGTACAATTTCAGAGTAAACATGGACAGGATTGTGCTGTAAAAAACAACACCCGTAATCTTGATTTAAGCCTGGAAAGATTTCGCTAACCATTAAAGTAGGAAGAGGCTCACCTCTAATAAAATGCTCCAATAGTTACCATTATATAATAAGTTAATTTCCAAGCACAAAAGCTGGGAGGTTAAAATATCTACCTCAAACATAAGATCTTGTTCATCTCCCCTTAGCAGGAAATATATTCAATACACTTTCACACGCGCAGAACACACATATCCTAGGAGTATATTTTATTAGATTCAGTGTAATATCCTGATTTGATACTAGTTAATTAACTTGCTTCTGAGAAAGACGAGCCGGCTATGATTCAGTGCAACGGTTTTAACCAGATGACTCGGTGGTGTCACGCCACCTCACGTCATGCTGTATTTCTCTCCACAGGAAATTTGAAATGTTAGCTCTCAGAAAAACAAGTCGCAAGATCGATTTGATAGAAGTGAATCATAAAATGGCCAAGTGCTCCCTGCACACACCATTTTCCTTGTGCTTTTGTAGCTCTGCCATAGGTCAAAAATCTATGCCATCTTGTGGCACACAAGATAAAAATGCCGAATACTGAACACAAACCTTGTCATACAGTAATTCAGATACCAGTTCAGTATATTCCACTATAGTGGGGAGGACTGTTACTGAATGGCCTGTGTGCCTGCTCAGTTGCCCTGGTGCATAACTGTTGTTGGGCAACTTCACTTCTGGTGTTTATTTTGCCTTTAAACCAGAATTGGACCAGGCAGCCCTTCAAACAGAAGAATCTCCTAAGTAGGCCACACACGGCCACTTTAGTAACCAGCTGTTTAAGAATTGGTAAGATACGATTCCACCTATTGGTCCTAGCTTTGCAGTAATACATACCAGAGATGTAAATACCAATTGGTTTAATTAGTTTGGATAATTAACTGATTACTTAATTGCAGAATAAAAATGGATCTATAACCAGATGTAAACAAGGATGGGGCTCCCTTTCGATTTGTCTAAGAGATGGAGTTTTAGTTGAAATCCCCAGAATGTCCCGCTTTTCCTTAGGACATCCCTATTTTCATTGGAGAAATGTGGAGGGTGTGGAGTTATGTGACCCCTGAGCCAAGGAGATGAAGTACAGCCATTAGAAGACATCTGAAGGCAACCCTGCGTGGGGAAATGTTTGATGGGGTTTTGTTTGGTTTTGTTTTTTTAGTATTTTGGAAGTCGCCCAGAGTGGTTTGGGCAACCCAGTCAGATGGGTGGGGTTTGAATAATAAAATTGTTGTTGTTCAACAGAACATCCCTATTTTCATTGACAGCATCTTAAAGAGCAGATACATCACCGTGCTGACAAAGGTCCGTATTGTTAAAGCTATGGTTTCCCAGTAGTGATGTATGGAAGTGAGAGCTGGACCATAAAGAAGGCTGATCACTGAAGAATTGATGCTTTTGAATTATGGTGCTAGAGGAGACTCTTGAGGGTCCCATGGACTGCAAGAAGATCAAACCTATCCATTCTGAAGGAAATCAGCCCTGAGTGCTCACTGGAAGGACAGATCCTGAAGCTGAGGCTCCAATACTTTGGCCACCTCATGAGAAGAGAAGACTCCCTGGAAAGACCCTGATGTTGGGAAAGATGGAGGGCACAAGGACGAGATGGTTGAACAGTGTTCTCGAAGCTACCAGCATGAGTTTGACCAAACTGCGGGAGGCAGTGGATCATGCTCTGATCCATGGGGTCACGGAGAGTCAGACACGACTAAGCGGCAACAAATTTTCACTGGAGAAATGTTGGAGGATATGCTAGCAGTTTCCAAAGTACTTTGGGGGAAGTGTTAATGGTGTGGATGTGATCTTCATTTACATAAACAAGATTAGTTTCTATGTTGCAGAAAGGCGTTTTTTTGTGTGTGTGCTTTTTGCAAGCAATGTGTATATTTCCTTTCAATATGTGGTCTGAAACAGATAAAAAGGAAATGGCCGTGAGATGTCCTCCTCCACGGAAGCAGCTGTTCTCATTGTGCTGAGATATTTAATATAGATACAAACAGGGACAGAAGCAGTACGCAGTGTGCCTTTTAGCCAACAAGCATTATTTGACGAGCTAAGTGAGACCCTGCATTCTACTTGCGAGCAAAAAAGAAAAAGTCTGAACAAAGGGAAAGCGTGCATCTGCTTTGTCACAATATTTGGTGTCCGTTTTTTATATCACAAATATCCATAATCAGTAACTAGGAGACCTTGGGGACAAATCCACCTCCTACTCACTAAGTGTTGCTGCATCGACTCCAGTTGCTATCATCAGTGCTGTTTTTCCTTAAAAAAATTAAATGTTTAGGGGTATTCTCATTTTCCTACTCATATTGAAATACTGCCCTTCAATGAAGCCAAACTTAGATTCATAAAATGTTTAGGGGCATGCGTACCCCCAGAAAAAAAGCTGTCATTAAAAACAAAAGAGGGGATATTGAAGTAGAGGCAGTGTAGCAATGGAATGACCTCCCTTCTGAGATGTGTCTTACCACAACACTGCTTCTGCTTCACCTACAAGTGAGGACACACCTTTCTGCCCAGGCTTTTGGGGAGGGTTCAGGTGCATGGATGGAATGAGAGCGTCTTGTTTGAAGAGTTTGGACTTGATATCCCGCTTTATCACTACCCGAAGGAGTCTCGAAGCGGCTAACATTCTCCTTTCCCTTCCTCCCCCACAACAAACACTCTGTGAGGTCAGTGAGGCTGAGGGACTTCAGAGAAGTGTGACTGGCCCAAGGTCACCCAGCAGCTGCATGTGGAGGAGCAGAGACGTGAACCTAGTTCACCAGATTACGAGTCCACCGTCCTTAACCACTACCTCTGATGCAGTTGCCTCATGGTGTTTTAATAATCTGCTGTTTCATTGCAGATTTTTACAATGGTACTCGCTTAATTTTGCATTTTTAATTTTTTTTTAATTTTGATGCACATGTGCTTCCTTCCTGGGACCGTCAGGAGGAGAGTAGATAATAAACTCCTCAGGAGTGAGTGAGACTTGGGGTGTTGGCCCATCACTTTCCACCTCCTTCTCAAAATGCCACTCTGGCAAAAAAATCAGTTACTGACCCTGGAAATTTTGAATTGAGAGGGATTGGATAGGAATGTTTTAACTAACTAAGTAGAAGCAAACAGGCAGGGAGCAAGTAAAGACACAAAGGAATTGCAGGATCAGGAAGGAGCTCACAGAAGAGGCAGGAGCAAGGCAATGCCATGGAAAAAAAACAATCTGGGCAGATTCAGGATTATACCTTATATAGAGACAAGGTAGCATAGTGGTTAGAGTGTTGGACCAGGAATGGGGAGCCCAAGTTGAAACCTCCCCTCAACCATGAAAAATACTAGATTAAAAAGAATGGACCTTAAGTTCCTCATAAGAACAGTGGAATATAATGCAAGAGCAAGTGCGTCCAACCTAGGATGGCCGTGAGCCTATGCTAGAGAGGGGGGTCCTGTATTTGAAGGTCTGTCTAGTCCAAATATCAATCAAAGGACCATAAGAAGGAAGACAGAGATGCTGAAGCAACCAATCATCACTTAGCACCTGGACAGCGGACAGTGCAGTCACCTACCGTATTTTGCGCCCCATAGGACGCTTCGGCCCATAGGACGCACCTAGTTTTTTTGGGGGGAAATAAAGGGGAAAAAATTATTTCCCCCCCAGGTGTGGGGCTGGGAGAACCAGGTCGGGGAACAGCGGGAAGGCGCGCTCTGCCTCCCCGCTGTCCCCCGAGCTTGTGGGACTGGCTATGGGGAGAAGTGCGCTGATCCCGGGACTGCAGGCAGCTCTGCACGGCCATCCGGAGCGGGGTGGGACTTCGTGCCCGGCTCCCGGTGGCCGCGCAGAGCTGCGCTGATCCCGGGACTGCAGGCAGCTCTGCGCGGCCATCCGGAGCGGGGCGGGACTTCGCGCCTGGCTCCCGGTGGCCGCGCAGAGCTGCGCTGATCCCGGGACGGCAGGCAGCTCTGCGCGGCCATCCGGAGCGGGGCGGGACTTCGCGCCCGGCTCCCGGTGGCCGCACAGAGCTGCACTGAGCCGGGGACTGCAGGCAGCTCTGCACAACCCTCGGAGCCGGTCTCCCGAGGGTTGCACAGAGCTTCCTGAAGCCTGGAGAGCGAGAGGGGTCGGTGCGCACCGACCCCTCTCGCTCTCCAGGCTTCAGCGAAAGCCTGCATTCGCCCCATAGGACGCACACACATTTCCCCTTCATTTTTGGAGGGGAAAAAGTGCGTCCTATAGGGTGAAAAATACGGTACTTATAGTCTTCCCCACTATGGTGAGATGCATTGTATTTCGATTTGAATTACTGTATAGTAATAATTTCTACATTTACTTCTATACTAGCACACACAGGATTTATGCAAATTGGGGCTCTCAGTTTTTAGCGAAGCATCAGAAAAAAGAGTTATTTTATGGCAGTGCATAAGTGAGCATCATCCAAATGCCAACCTCTGCTTTCTAGTTCCTTTTACAGGTGTTTCCGGTGGGCAAGGGGTTTATTCCCAGGCCGTGCAGTTAGTTCCAGCCGTACTTAATCCAGCCTCGGAAGGAGAGGCCTCCGGCTTGAAGGAGCAGTGAGAAAGTAAGGGGGGGGAATAAAGAGGGAGAAAGGAGGCGGTCGAGTGTTGAAACAAGCTAGGAACTGTCTTCCAGAGCTCCGCAACTGTCGAGGACCAGGCCTACCCATTTGCTTATCACATTTATAACACCACATTTGTCCTCCAAGGAGCTCAGGGTAGTGTAAATGGTTCTCTCCTCCCATTTTGTCCTCACAACAACCCTGCGTGAGGTAGGTTTGGCTAAGAGAGAGTGATTGGCACAAGGTCCCTGAGTGGGGATTTGAACCCAGGTCCCAGGTCTCAGTCTGACACTCTTAACCAGGGGTCAGCAACCTTTTTCAGCCATGGGCCGGTCCACCATCCCTCAGGCCATGTGGTGGACTGGACTATATTGGGGGGGGGGGGAATTGAACGAATTCCTATGCCCTACAAATAACCCAGAGATGCATTTTAAATAAAAGCACACATTCTACTCATGTAAAAACACCAGGCAGGCCCCACAAATAACCCAGAGATGCATTTTAAATAAAAGCACACATTCTACTCATGTAAAAACACCAGGCAGGCCCCACAAATAACCCAGAGATGCATTTTAAATAAAAGCACACATTCTACTCGTGTAAAAACACCAGGCAGGCCCCACAAATAACCCAGAGATGCATTTTAAATAAAAGCACACATTCTACTCATGGAAAAACCAGGCAGGCCCCACAAATAACCCAGAGATGCATTTTAAATAAAAGCACACATTCTACTCATGGAAAAACCAGGCAGGCCCCACAAATAACCCAGAGATGCATTTTAAATAAAAGGACACATTCTACTCATGTAAAAACATGCTGATTCCCGGACCATCCGTGGGCCAGATTGAGGAGGTGATTGGGCCGCATCCAGCCCACAGGCCTTAGGTTGCCTACCCCTGCTCTTAACCAATGCACCACACTGCCTTTCCGGTGTGTGTTCCCTCACGCGGAAGTTACCTATGAGTTCCCTTCGTATCACCAGATAAGAAGAGCACTCTGCGCCTGTGACGTTAGCGCGCATAATTCCTCCGATTTGAAAAGAAACTTTTATGGAACGTTCCATGCCTGGCAAATCAGCAAGGAGAAAGGGTGGAGGGGAGTTTGGCCAAGGTTGCTGCTGCTGCCATCTTGGGACCAAGCAGTATTCATGTTACAGCGTCTCAAGATATCAAGTGCAAGAATCCCAGTCTCAAGTACTATCGCAGGAAGGAGAAGTCCTCTGACTATGAAAAGCATTGTCCGAAGGAGCAGCACCAGATAAACATCACCTAGCAACCAGCAGCGCTGACACACAGTAACCTTCAGGGAGCCCTGGAGAAACACAAAGGCTTTTTGTGCAGAAGCCTTTAAGAGCATAGGTTGGGATTATTTTCCTAATTTAGGTGCCAAATTGGGGTCTTAGCTCGCACAACTTCTGGGGGGGGAAAACTGGTTTTTGATGTGGAAACCCACCCCTGTTAAACTCTCTGCTCAAGGTTAAACAGGTCAAGGTAACATTCCTCGCTTTGAAGTGGTTATCCCGTGTAAATAAGTAGAATTAATCCAGTGTATGGAAGGATGAGAATTAAAGCTTCCTCTTTCTCATGTTACTGACAGGGGCTGTGGGTGACCAACACATCTGGTGAGATACAGATATTGTTCACGCCAGCTCCACACCCCAATAATCACATTTACAGGGGGGGGGGACACACATCACCACACACATTATAAATAGAAAGCCCTCCATTTGATAGTAAACTACTTTTGGGTTAAGCAAAGACTTCTTAGTACAAGAAGTTGGGCCTACAACAAAATACTGCAGCATGGAGTATGCCTGTTTGTTTCTTCTCAGCCAGCCAGTCCCTTTTTTCAGATCACTCCATTCTATTCCGCTATTCTGCCATCGCTGTTTTCTGTTCCTCTTCCTCCACAGAGACACACACATGTTCTGTGACTTCCGGACATGCTGATTCCCCATTGGGCTGTTGGGAGGGTTCCCCCCTGGGGTTTTCTTTCCTCCCAAGACTTCGCTACTTCCCAAATACTTTCCTTGTGTGTGGATGGTGGCAGTTTTGGCCATCTAATTGGGCCCAGGCTTTCCCTGCCCCATAAGGTTAGATGTTTCTGTACGTGTTTGATTCCTCTGACTTTTATATGTTTCAAATGTGTATCTATATCGCTGTTTTACTGGTTTTCAGTTTTGTTTCTTGTTTCCCTGTTAAATTGTTTGTTTTAAACTGTGCACTGCTTAGCTGTTTGGTTTTTTTAAAAAAAATATTAAGAGGTATATGAAAGCTTTTAAGTAAAAAAAAAAATGAAAGGCACATGGGAAATGAGTTTGTTGTTGGTATACATGACTGCAAACCAGCTGCAAGCTTCTCCCTAATATTTTGGTTCTATGCCAGGGAATTTTTGCAAAAATAAAAGCTGCAATCCTAAACAAACTTGCTAGGCAGCAAGCCCCGTTGAACACTGCAAGATATACTTCTGAGCAAACATGCATAGGATTGCACTATGAAGCTGTGATTCTCAACTCACCCATAGGAGACTAAACCGCACCGACCAGAGTGCAACCTCTGAGTCAACATATTTACTAGTGCACTTTAACTCAGGTGCATAACTTCTATTCACAACTCGGAATTCACACTTAGCAGAGCAGATACATCATTTGTATACCTTAGGGCAGGGGTAATCAGTGTTGTGATCTCCAGATGTTGTTGAACCACAGTTCCCATCAGCCTCTGCCAGCATCAGTAATGCTAGCTGGGGCTGTTGAGAGTAGAAGTCCAACAGCTGGAGTTCACTATACTTACTACTCCTGAATTAGGGTTTCAACTTTTGATTTACTTGAATGAAAGCCCTGTAAAGCCCTACATGGCCCTGCTGATGTTAGAGCCTGATTTAGAATAATAAAACACAAAAAGCAATCATTAAAAAAACAATTAAACATTGATAGAATTAAAACACTCTCTCTCTCTCTCTCTCTCTCTCTCTCTCTATATATATATATATATATATAATCTATTAAAACCATACAAAACAGCATGGCACCAGTCCTTTCATTAAAAGCAGATAGTTCTCAAAAGCCTGATGGAATAAGAACAACTTTAGCTGCTGGTGCAAGGGCAACAAGGAGGGAGCCAGTCTAGCATCTCTAGGGAGGGAGTTACAAATCTGGGAGCAGCCACCGAGAAGGCCCTGTTCCTTGTCCCTACCAAGTGTGCCTACCAAGGCATACTCATTTGAGGGGATACGGTCTTTTAGGTAGCTTTCCTTTCCCCACCTCCCCATTACATCCCCCCAAAATTCTTAGATCTAGCAAGAACATCCTGTAACATTTGGATCAAGCTCTTACCATAACAATGCAAGGAGGAGGCTACAATTCAAAGGTTTAAATAAATGTAAACTAAACAATAAAATTATTTCCCTTTTTCCTAGAAAGAATACTCCCTCCAGCCCAAGTGTCACAAGGAAAACGGGAATCATGTTATCAATGGCTCAGGTGAGTGTTTGAGATAACTACGAGCCCAGGTAATGGGGACTGCTTCTGTAGCTGGGCCAAAATTTCTGAGACTTTTTCTTCACATAAGTGTCCTGCCCCCTTCAGAACTTTGGATGTAGTGTTATACTGAGCCAGACCATTGTTCCATCTAGCTGAGCATTGTCAACCCTGACTAGGAGTGGCCTCGCCAAGATTTGAGAACATAATGGTGAACTCAATCTCCAAATGGTGTGAGATTCCGGAGGTTCCAGGCATGTACCCAGGGATCGATCTCCTTGGAATGAGGGACAGCAGAGACTGTGGTGTCTTTGGAATATCTGGTTTATTTATACCTATATGAAACCTGAAATATACTCGGAGTCCTGTAGTGATTTCATGCTCTTTATTGCAGCTTGTAAAACAGTGATTGATTTGCCCCCCAAACCTCAGGCTTTTATATACATTATTTACACAATGAGTCCCGTCCGATTGGCTGATTCTGCTTCCCTCCTGGAGCCTGATTGGTCTTTTCGTGCAGGCCAATCGGATGTTGCATTCTACGATCCTACCAGCCTAATAGGCTGGTTAACTTAAGCTTGTTGCATTCTAGGATCTTACTTGCCTTACTTGCCTATTGTTCTAGGATCCAAGGTTAGTACATAACAGAACCTGAGCCTACAGTGGAGGGGCTAACACCATTAACACCCCAAGAAGGCCCTGCTTCTCCCATAGCCACAATCTTGGATTCAAGCAACAATCAAGCATGTCTCCCTTCTCATGCTTCTGCCTGCAGCCTGCTTCCAGTTCAGCTCTCTCTCTCACACTGCCTTTTATCTTTCTCACTACCAGCCAGGCGAGGGAGGGAGACCCACCCATTTGCCCTTCCTTTCTTATACCAGCGATCCATACATAGTGGGAAGGTAAACGGCGTTTCCGTGAGCTGCTCTGGTTCGCCAGAAGCGGCTTAGTCATGCTGGCCACATGACCCAGAAGCTCCCTCGGCCAATAAAGCAAGATGAGTGCCGCAACCCCAGAGTTGTCTGCAACTGGATCTAATGGTCAGGGGTACTTAGGTTGGTGGCTATCACTGCCTCCTGTGGAAGCAAGTTCCATAGTTTAACTAGGTGCTGTGCATGAAGATGTGCTGTCTTTTATCTGCACTGAATCTTCTGGCGTTCGACTTCAGAGCAGAGTGCAAGCAACCGCAGCAGAGCAGTCAAAGTCAAAGTCCTCCATGATGTAAGATAGGCAACATTTTCTGTTTCTTTCAACATAGAGGCAAACACAGAAACGCCGGCAGTGGTTTAATCCCCAATGATGCAACAAGCTGATCGATACAGAAGTGCCTCACCGCCGATTAGCGCGAGAATAAACTCGCTTTCTAGCTGAAAAGGCTGGCTGCGGACTTCCGGGTTGGTGCCTCCGGCAATGGCGGAGCTCCTCCAATCGGGAGGAACTTGCTCCGTGAAAAGCAGGGACTGACCGCCACGGTGAAGGCGGAGACCCATAGAAATCACAGGCGGGAGAAGCCTGTGAACCTGGGATTCGGCTGGCACCCTTTGCGCCTCCCCTACTCGCGGGCAAACCCTGTTTTGGGGATCCGGAGCAACGTGGGGTGAGCGGCGCGGTGCTTTGAATCGACCGCTTCTTTCACGGAGTGAAGCCGCATTGCTGTTGCCGGAGAGCACTGACTTTTTCCTGTGGACAATTGGATTTTAAACGACTACCCGTGAGTAGAACGGAGAATTGGATCTTGAAACACTTTAATTTGGCGCCAAAGCGGGAAGGTTCTAAACAGGAAGTCCGCCTCCCGTTTTTGTAAATAGATTGAAGCAAAGACGTTACAAGCTAAAGTCTTTGAAAGCTTTTGATAAAGGATTAGATTCCCACTGGACAAAAAATATAACCCCTCTTGGAAGCAGGAGAAGAGGGGGGAAGTTTTGGATCTAGTGTGCCTGCAGAAGAGAAGAAAATCAAATTGCCACTGCTCTGAACCTGGAAAAGGGCTGCCAGATGACGTTCAGGGAATGTTTATTGACAGAATAGATTTGACAGCTAGCTAAAATAAGAAAGGCACTGCTTCCATTGTCCTCTTCTGTGTTTAAAAATGGAGGAAAAAGTAACTGAAAATTGAAACTATTGTTATTTGCTTGAGTCGTGCTTGAAAGAATTGATACAAACGGAGACTGTTTCCCTCTAGAGGGAGCATGTGAAACTGTTACAGGAGTGCAACAGGGAGATCTCCAGCTGCAAGATAAGATTCTGAAAACTAGAGTCTGACCTTGGACCATTCAAAATGTTGATAGGAGAAGCTATTGTGACTGTATTATACAAGATAAACTACTCGCTGGAACAGCTCCATAAAAAGACAGATGACACGATCTCCAAAATTGACAACTTGGAACAGAATGTGATTAATTTGAGTCAAAAAGTGAGTGCCAATACAGAAACAATTCAGGATTCGGTACAGGAACATATCTTGGTTGGACAAATGGTGGAGGAAAAGGAGAAAGCTGATGATGTGAAAATGGTGGAGAAAAAGGAGAAAGCTGATGATGTGAAACCAAAAATAGTACAAGCGGGATCCTTAATTTCTCAGAAGCAAATTGAGGATTATAAATTGAGGTCTTTCATGACTGAATCTAGCAAAAGTCAAATTTTGAGGCTAGGATCCCAGCTTGGATTGAAGAAGGAAAGTTGGAAAGAACCCTCTATCCAGGGATTGACTGACTTTGGGGACATGGACCTGGGTTTGGAGGAGCTTGAAGTTTTGGGGGTCGCTAGAATTGGAGGAATCCTTAAATACGTTCTGAAACACTCTATGGACTTTATTTTTAACTTTGGAAATTTGGCTGAACTGTCCAGAAGGAACAAAAGTATTGCTAGGCTGGAGTTTTCCCAAGATTTGCTCCTGAGCATCAAAGAATATGAAGAAGACCTGCAGAAGGGACTTGGAAGAGATTTAAGCACCTCGGATATAAAAACACCAGGTTGATGGATTATATGGAACTGACGGAAAGGACTGGCAGAATCCGAAGCCAGGGAGAGGAGATAGTGGAAGATTATTGGAAAATTTAAAGTGTTTATTTAGAAATTTTGTTAAAGTAATGACTGTTAGAAAATGGTGGAATGATATTTTATGGATTTAGCAGAAATGCTATAAGAAGTTGGGTGTATATAAGTAATTTACCTTTAATGGGAAATAAGGTTAAAGAATATGTTATTTATAATATGACAGAAAATAGAGAAAGATGGAAAGGATTTGCTGAAACACGTACTAGAAGTGGGATACAAGAAGGGAGGTGTGAGGAAGTCAAGGAAACAAGGACAGAGTATGGAAAAGGAGGGATGTTTTTAAATTGTTTTTGTCTTGCTTTGTTTAGTTTAATGGGTTTAGGGTGGGTTTGTATTGTTTATATATTGTATTGTTTTTGTTTTTGTTTTTTCTTGTCTTTTTTTCTTCTTTCTTTTTTGTCTTTTCTCTCTTTCTTCTACTTTTTTGTAACTTTTAAAAGCAATAAATATTATTAAAAAAAAGAAAAGAAAAGGCTGGCTGCATGCAGAAGGTTCCAGGTTCCCTGGAAAAGTTCTCAGGTCTCAGGTGCTGTGAACTGCCTGAAACCCTGGAGCTGCTGCATGTCAAAACAGGCAATGGAAAATTGGTAACTCGGAAAAGACGGCATCATCTCTTCATAGGCAACTACTGACTTTGCTGTGGAACATTAAATGTTGAGCTTTGGTGCTGGAAGTCCATTGGGGAGTTTCTTGAACCTTGTAGTATCATGACCTCACTCTGCCAACAAATGCTTCTGTTTATTTTAAGACATTTCAAGTTCTGCTTTTCTTGGAATGATCAGTGAGGCTTGCACACAAACATAAAAGTAATGTCAACAACAATAAAGCCACAGTAAGAAATCCACATTTTATCTTTTTTCAGAAAAACAAAACTACCCTCTTGAAATACAAATGGCGTTCAGTGTTTTCTAGAACAGGGAAGCCCAACTTTTCATACCAAGTGGGCCACAAAAATACTTTAACACAGAACCCACAGGCTGAAGACTGCCTTGTACAGTGGGTGGGAGCGAGGGCAAAATATGACATGCTGCCCCCAGCCCTGGAACTGCCTTCCCAAAGCCATCTAAGCATGGCATCTAGCTTTGGGAAGGAGGCATAAGGCTCTGGTGGGGCCCTAGAGCCCTCACATCTCCTTTTCAAAGCTGGGAAAGCACTAACTAGGCTTTGGGACTAGCAATGACAAACCTAGACAGCATCTTAAAAAGCAGAGACATCACCTTGTCAACAAAGGTCCGTATAGTTAAAGCTATGGTTTTCCCAGTAGTGATGTATGGAAGTGAGAGCTGGACCATAAAGAAGGCTGATCGCTGAAGAATTGATGCTTTTGAATTATGGTGCTGGAGGAGACACTTGAGAGTCCCATGGACTGCAAGAAGATCAAACCTATCCATTCTGAAGGAAATCAGCCCTGAGTGCTCCCTGAAAGGACAGATCCTGAAGCTGAGGCTCCAATACTTTGGCCACCTCATGAGAAGAGAAGACCCTGGAAAAGACCCTCCCAAATTTTTGGACTACAACTCCTATCAGCCCCAGCCAACATGACCAACAGACTGACTCGCCAGAGTGGTTTGTTCTCTAGTTCTACATGGAGCTACCTTTGAAGGTGACTCGGAAACTGCAACTGGTGACTGGCAGCAGCCGCTGAGACCATATAACACCGGTCCTGAAAGACCTACATTGCCTCCCAGTACGTTTCCGAGCACAATTCCAAGTGTTGGTGCTGACCTTTAAAGCCCTAAATGGCCTCAGCCCAGTATACCTGAATGAGTGTCTCCACCCCCATTGTTCAGCCTGGGCACTGAGGTCCAGCACCGAGGGCCTTCTGGTGGTTCCCTCGCTGCGAGAAGTAAGGTTACAGGGAACCATGCAGAGGGCCTTCCTGGTAGTGGCACCCGCCCTGTGGAATGCCCTCCCATCAGATGTCACGGCAATAAGCAACTATCTTACTTTTAAAAAACATCTGAAGGCAGCCCTAGTTTTTAATGTTTAATGCTGTATTGTGTTTTTAATATTCGGTTGGGAGCCACTCAGAGTGGCTGGGGAAACCCAGCCAGATGGGCAGGGTATAATAATAATAATAATAATAATAATAATAATAATGATGATGATGATGATGTAATGGATGATGGACACTGTAGTCCAGCAATATCTGGAGGCCACCAGCTGGGGAACGACTGCTTCACTCTCATAAGAACGATGGCAACTAAACTTTGCGCCAGTTGCAGCTTCCAAATGTTTTTGTCAGTGAAGGGGGAATGAAGGATTCTTTAAATGTCCCTTAGCCATTCACATGGCATGTGAGGTATTGCAAAGCGTCATCTTCACTCGTAGGTGTAAATTAACAGAGAACACGATAAAAAGATCCTTATTCAGCTCATCTCACTTCCACTCTGCAATGCAACACCTTTGCAGCAGCTGTTAACACACTTCTTTTCAGGTTAAGTGGAGGGTAGTCATTGGTCCAGACCATGATGCTAAGCTACTGTTCAAGCTAAGAAGCAACACAGGAAGATACAGAGGGCTATGTAAGTCATTGCTAGCACCCAGAGGCACAAGGTTGCGCCCAACATTGGGGAGACCCATTGCACGTGTGTGACCTCACAAACTGGCGTATATGACTATGGGAGAAACAAAGCCTTCTTGGGGTGTTAATGCCGCAAGCCCCTCCTTTGTAGGCTCAGGTTGCATATAAACCATATATAAATAAATAAACCATGAATCCTAAAGACACCACTAAAAAAATGTGTACACAAGATGCTGATGAATTTTCACGTGGACTGTAAGGAAGAAACAGAATGCAGACGGATGTGGAAAAATAGGAAACTGAGAGAAACCAAAATCGATTGATTGATTAATCCATCCCTAGTTGTAAGTTACATGGCTTACTATTGCTACTAAACGGTGAATGTTTGGGAAGAACCTGGAATTTGTACCCTGTACAACATGTGACCCAACAGGAGCTAAGGCAGAAAAGCGGGGTTGCCATATTCCAAAGCGCAAAAACCTGGACACATCTAGGGCACGCCCCCCCCACCATCCTGCATCTCCGTCGCTTGCCCCCTCCCTGCCGCTGACCCCTTCCTCGTCCGCCTGCTTGCACCCTCCTTCCTTCCCCTCTCTTCCCTTTACTGTCTTTGCCCTCGTGCTCATGAGACACTGTGTCTCCAGACGATGGGAGGCTGGAGGCCCGTGCAAGGCCTGGAGGCCAGAGGAGTCATCACCAGACCTAGCGCTGCCCCCAAAATAAAAAAAAAGTTATTTAATGTAAAATACAAAAATCCACCCAGAGGGGCATGCTGGGCCCCCAAAAGAAGCCATGTCTGGGAAAACCTGGATTTATGGCAACCCTAAGGAAAGGTCCTACCCTGCCCAATTACCTCAGCGATTGGGACCTAGCATCAGCCCACCACTTTCCTCACCTGTTGTTGTTGTTCTTGGTCGTTAATTAGCATTTATACCCTGCCCTTCTCCTATAAAGTACCCAGAGCAGCTTGCAGAAAAGAATAACCAGAAAAGTTTAAAAAAAAAAAATAACGGATTTTGCTTACGGGGGACCAGACATGCTACACAATGCCCTCTTAATATGCCCAGAGGCACTTGTTTTACCTTTAACGGGCACATGAGGCAGCAGTATTTGCCAAAGGATTGCAGGTAGGGCGGAGGGCCCAATCCAGGACACCGGACCTGGAAAATTATGTCAGCACATAATAATTCCCAGTAAGCCTTGGCAGCCAGAGTTTGTCCCTCCCCCATTTATATATTTGCACATATAAATATAAATTATCACGTGTCACATTGTGTTAAGGTCCTGTGTATACCCAAACTCCTTTAAGCACCTAGCAGCACTCCTCCTCAGTGGTGAGCGGGCTGTGACCCAGAAACAGGGACTCATCACCACTTAGCTTATTTTGACTGAGGACTGGAGGGAACCATCAGCTTCCAGTGTTGGGTCTCCAGCAGTTGTAGAACTACAACTCCCATCATCCCTGACCGCTGGACCTGCTAGCTAGGAATGATGGGAGTGGTAGTCCAACCACAGTTGGGGTTTGAGAAACACTGGAAACGACTGCGGTTCAATGCCAAAGCACCTGTTTTGTGTGCAGAATGCCCCTTATTTATTTATACACCAGCATCTCCAGATTGGCTCCTGCTATTTGCAGCCCTACAGAGCCACTGTCACTCAGTGTAGACAATAGTGAGCTTAGATGGGCCAACAGCCTGAGTCAGGATGAGGTAAACTTCATGTGCTCCTATGGCTTTGCCCAACAACTTGATCTCTCTCTCTCGATCTCTCTCTCTATCCTGAGGAACAGTCTTCAGAGTGCACCTGTAGAACAAAGCAGTCTCTGGCTGCTGTGACCTGGGTGCTAATTCTGACACTGGCACCTGCTATTCCAGGCGTAGGAGGAAAGCTGCAAATGTTCCTGTCTAAATTGCCATTCTAGCAACTCCTCAGCTCCTTGAAAGCCGGCTTCTATAACTCATTGTTTTGCACCACGCTGCCCACTTGCTAATTTACTTTCCACCTCCCAATATGTGTGTGTGTGTGTGTGTGTGTGTGTGTGTGTGTATTTCCTGAAATAATAAACACAAAACATTCTATTTTAGCATTGAAGGCACTGACAAAGTTCACAGCACGGACAACAAACATAGTGCAAAAGGGAGTCTATAGTGGCCCCCTTCTTAAGAGGTGTGGGCTGATGTGCTTTCTCTTTTTTTGCACAGTAAGTAATGTAATATATTACAGGATCTGAGGGAAATGGTTTTTGTTAGAGCAGAATGTGCTTGTCAGCAGGGGAGGGCCGCAACTATACAGCCGCTCACAGGGTCACGTGACCGCTTATTCTCGTTGCCTCTGAAAAGGTCTTTGCAGAAGTGAAAGAGCTTAGCAGTATACTGCCAAAAAGTCATGCACGCTTAGAAACATGCCGAGGTGCGGGAAAGAGGGAGAGGCTTAAGGCAGTGCCAATGAGCTGAGGGAGAGAGAGAGAGAGAGAGAGAGAGAGAGAGAGAGAGAGAGAGAGAGAGAGAGATCTGAAAGCCTAAATGAGCCAGAGGATGGAAGACCAGGTGAGGATCCCACCTGGGGCGACGGGACTTTACAGAGCAATGCTAGTCAAATCAGGTAAGTGCAAACATGAGGGTGCTTTCTGAGCAGCACAGTGCAAGATATCTATATGACACTGGGTTTGTAGCAGAGCAGGCACACACCCACACCTATTTTCTTTGACAACAGGGATTGTAGATCTCACACTGCCTAGGAATTTCTCTCTTGGATTGCAGAACCCCTCTTGTATACGAATGGGTTCCCCTTTTGTTTCTCGTCGACCTCTGAATTTCGCTATCCTGAGATGTCCGATTTTGGTGGCAGATTCTTTTAAATCTTTCTCAGCTGCAGAAGATTTCGCTGTGCATAGTTGTAGCTTTACACAACTTGAAAACTTATCAGCCTAATTGCATTTAGAAATATATTTTCTTTCTTTCTTTCTTTCTTTCTTTCTTTCTTTCTTTCTTTCTTTCTGGAAGACTGCCAGCAAATAAACCCTTGCTGAACTTTCTGTGACGATTTGCTCTGCGCTGTCAGCTGGGGCTGAGGGAGTGACCCCTGTTTCTGCGAGGTGTCTAGTTAATTATCTAATTAATGATGACGCAGTGATGCAAATCGGTAGTTTTTGTATAGTTCCCGGACACCCGTCACCGCTTAGCAAAAGTAAATAGTTGTTTTGATCATTTAGATTACATAGTATTTCTTCATATTGAGTATATCGTATCAGCAGGACTGGAGAGATTCGTTTTATACTCTTTAGAGGTGGGGAATCAATATTGCTGCACTGCTTCGTTGCAGTTATGTTTTTAGAAAAATATTGCTGGCTACTGGAGTGGTTTTGGTGAACAGTAGCATGCTTGACATTTCAGAGAGGCATTTAAAATCATTCGCTGTGTTAACTCATCAGGGGAAGGAGAAATATGTAACTTGGCGTGTTTATATGACTGCTGTCTTTTAGACCTTTCTTTTCCCAGAGAAGATAGAGCTCCGCACTCACTTAAATAGGAAGTTGGATTGCACCGATATTAGCTAAGGGTTGGTTCCCATGTGCATAACCTGGTTTAGCCAGGTCCGTGTGCAATAGGGTTTAATCTTCCTTTACCTCGAGACCTGATAAGGAGTAAGGACGATGACCCAAGATGAAGTCAGCCTCAGTTTCCAGACGCCTTGCTGCATTATGAATACGGGCAAATTAGATGTGGTTAATTATTTAATGTTTCACATGCGGACCGCACAAAGGGGGCTCGGCCCTTCCTTCGGGAGCTTTTGTTCCTGAAAAAAAAGGGCATCGCCTGACATTCGGGTGAGTGACGGGAGAGCAAATGGTGTCCCGTCAAAAGTTATGCTCAGTTTTTTTGCTGGCAGATAACAGGCATGGTGTGGGAATCTCTGCGCAAGCCAAACTCCCACAAGCTGCTGAAGCAAAAGCTCTGTGATTAAAGGAATAGTTCAGAGTCACTGTTGGCTTAAATGGGCATATCGTGCGAGAAGTTTGGAGATGATTGGATAGGCAATTAATTGCAGAGACAATTGGTTGAAAAGAATTAAGGGTCACCAAGGTTTGCATCAGCCTACCTAATCCCCAAACTCATGCGACTCCATGCCTACAAGAAATTCCTTATTCAGGGAATTAGGAAGAGGAGTGACTGTACTTGCACAGGGCTGCCCTAGAATTGAAGTACCCATGCATGTAGGAACTCTTATGTACACACTGAAAAGCATGTAAAGCTTTGGCCTGGAGTCCGTGTAGTTCAGTTCACAAGCGTGGAATCTAGTTCCTCATTCAGTATCTGTTCTGAATATCAGAGCTTTGGTTTTATTTATTTTTTAAAGAAAAAGAATCAAGGTCCTAGACCTCATGATTGCAAAGAAATATTGTTCATGGTATAGTGGTACCTCGGGTTAAGTACTTAATTCGTTCCGGAGGTCCGTTCTTAACCTGAAACTGTTCTTAACCTGAAGCACCACTTTAGCTAATGGGGCCTCCCGCTGCCGCCGCACATTCGGAGCACGATTTCTGTTCTCATCCTGAAGCAAAGTTCTTAATCCGAGGTACTATTTCTGTGTTAGTGGCATCCGTAACCTGAAGCGTATGTTACCTGAAGCGTATGTAACCTGAGGTACCACTGTATTTGATTAGCAAATACTCCAAAGCTAGAGTAGGAATGTACCTTAGGAGACAAGGCATTAACTGTTTCTCCTAGTCCTTTATCAGGCTGAGTATACAGTATAAGGTACATTTAAAGCACATGGATCTCCCCCCCCAAAGGATCATGGGAGCTGTAGTTTATCCCTCACAGAGCTACAACTCCAAGCATCCTTAACAAACTCTCCCCATAGGTTATAGTGGCAAATTACCTCAGTCCCCATGCATTCATCCCATTGCTTTTCAAAATAAATAAAAAAGCTCAAAATGTTGGCTGTGCAACAAGGTAAGTAAACAAAAGAAGTAAATTTATGCACGTGTTCTTAATTTGCAAAATTTATTGGGGCAAAAACTCCAGGTTGCAATACTGTTCATCATCGTCATTATTATTTATTAAATCCGTATACCGCCTTTCTTCTAAAGATAACAGGACAGTTTACAACATTAAAAAAAACATAAATACAAAATGCATAGCATAATAACAACAACCCCCACCCACAAACACATTTAAAAGGCCATGTATGATTTAATCAGCCAAGGCCCTGCTTATAAAGCAGTATTTTCACCTGATGCCTAATTTTTCGTAACTTTTGAGCATTTGCAAACCCTTCCTTGTTCACAGATTCTTTTGCTCGCAGAATACAACGGTTCCCCACCCGTGTTCCAAACCTCCTACCAGCTCCCTGCCTCTCTCCAGCACAGCCCTGCAATCTTCTATATCTCCCTTTCCAAAACAGGACCACAGGACATCCAGCTGCCAGAGGTCTGGTTGCAAAGGTTGCGTCCATTGCATGCAGCCTAATTAAGAGACTAAAAAGGGCCCTGTTTCTGGATTATACAAAAGGCCCATCAATTCCACCGTACAGTTCCCCACACGGTTGCCAATTAGATACTGCTGGGAAGCCCTCAAGCAGCGCTCTTGCCGGCCGTTGCTTCCCACTGAGTGATATACTAACTCTGAAAATGGAGGTCCCATTTTGCCGCCGCGACTGACAGCCACTGATAGACCCATCCTCCTCCTCCACCACCACTCATGTGTCTTATCCCCCTTTATAGCCATCCAAGCTAGTCACCACCAAATTCCGTACGTTAGTTTGAAGGAAACAGGGCAACGTCGGACATTGCCTTATAGCTCAATATTGCCCACGCTGACTGGCAGTGGGCATACCTGAAGGAGCGTCTCCACCCCCATCATTCAGCCCGGACAGTGAGATCCAGTGCCGAGGGCCTTCTGGCGGTTCCCTCATTGCGAGAAGTGAGGTTACAGGGAACCAGAGAGAGGGCCTTCTTGGTAGTGGCGCCCGCCCTGTAGAACTCCCTCCCTTCAGATGTGAAGGAAATAAGCAGCTATCCTATCTTTCAAAGACATCTGAAGGCAGCCCTGTTTAGGGAAGTTTTTAATATTTAATGCTGTATTGTTTTAACACTCGATTGGGAGCCACCCAAAGTGGCTGGAGAAACTCAGCCAGATGGGTGGAGTATAAATTATTATTATTATTATTATTATTATTATTATTATTATTATTATTATTATTATTATTATTATTATTATTAATGGGCAGCTTTCCAGGGTTCCAGTCAGGATTTCTCCAGTCTTCCTCACCTGGAGATGCCAGGGACTGAACCTTTTTCATGCAAGGCAGATGCTGTATCACTGAGCCATACAGTCTGTATAAAATATTTCCATGATAATAATAATAATAATAATAATAATAATAATAATAATAATAATAACAACAACAACAATAACTATTATTACTATTATTATTATTATTATTATTATTATTATTATTATTATTATTATTATTATTATTATTTATACCCCCGCCCATCTGGCTGGGTTTCCCTAGTCACTCTGGGTAGCTTCCAACAAAACACTAAAATACAACAACCTATTAAACATTAAAAGCTTCCCTAAACAGGGCTGCCTTCAGATGTCTTCTAAAAGTTTGGTAGCTATTTTTCTCTTTGACATCTGCTGGAAGGGCGTTCCACAGGGCGGGCGCCACTACCGAGAAGGCCCTCTGCCTGGTTCCCTGTAGCTTTGCTTCTCATAGTGAGGGAACCGCCAGAAGGCCCTCAGCGCTGGACCTCAGCATCTGGGCAGAACGATGGGGTGGAGATGCTTCTTCAGGTATAAGCGGCTCGCCATGCCGATCAAGGGATATCTGCCATGTCACCCCAGGGATGGGGCTTTTATTGTTTTTGTTTGTTTGTTTTACTACTTTTAATGATGCGGGGAAATTGTCCCTTTTCCTCTGTGTGTTAAGATCATGTTAAGACCTTCAGGTGGCAGCCCTAATCAGATAATGTGGTGATAAGCAGAAGTGGGGGAAGAACAGGTTCAAGGAAAGGAGGCTGAGGCAGAATGTCTTGGCCTGTGGTGTGTGTTAGTTCCGCTGTTCAGTGCATTCGCCGTCTGAGGTAAAGAAAAGCTGTTACTTATCCTCATCCTTTGCTTTAAAAGGTCCAATGGTGCCATCCAGAGACTACAACTCCCATCATTCCTGAGCGTTGGCCATGCTGGCAGGGGCTGATGGGAGCAGGGCCGTCTTAACCATTGGCGCTAGGGGTGCACAGCACCCAGGCGCGGGCTCTCAGGGGCGCCAGGCTGAGAGTCCAGGGCCGAGTGTTGGAGTCCAGGGAAAAGCTGCCGACAGCCGAGTGGAGCAGAGCCTCTTCTGCTGCAGGCGGCTCTTTCCCGGACTCGCCCCCGAACTCACACCAAGCTGCCCACAACAGAAGAGCCTGCGACGCTCCAGTGGGCTCGGCTCGGCTCGGCTGTTGGCTCTTGCCCTAGCTGCGTGGCGGCTAACTGTTTCAGCGCTGCGCCCGGAGTGCCGTGTAACATTGTGGGCGCTGCATGATGCATCCTGTTGCATGTGCCAAGCTGTGGGTTCCTTTGCTGGCTTTTCCGCTGTTGACGCACTCTCCCAGCGCCACCCAACGTGGGGTGCCAGCGTGAGAATGCAAGTGGCAGCGGAGGAAACATCTCCAGCTGGGATCTGCCGCACGCCAACAGTGCCGCCGGCAGCAAAAAATCCCAATGAATAGGAGCATGCGGATCCCGTCCAGAGATCTTTCCTCCACTGCCACTTGCATTCTGCGCTGGCACCCCACGTTGGGTGGTGCTGGGAGCATGCGCAGACAGCGGAAAAGCCAGTAAAGGAACCCACAGCTTGGCGCACGCAACAGGGTGCGTCGTGCAGTGCCCACAACGTTACACGGTGCTCCGGGTGCTGTGCGTGCAGCCGAAACAGCCGCCATGCAGCGGGGGGAGTGAGGCAGCGAGTGAACAGCAACCTGGGGCGCTGGACGGATCTTTGCACCCCAGCGCCGCATATGCTTGAGACAACTCTGGATGGGAGTTGAAGTTCAATGAAATCTGGAGGGCACCAGTTTGAAGAATGCTGTGGTGCATTTCTGTTCACATGCCTAAGACAGGTGTGTTACTGAGGCACTAAATCAAGCACAGAATATAAAGTATGTCTCTGGCAGCATACGTACCCTACCTTTAGAGCACATGGCTTCCCCCAAAGAACACTGGGAACTGTAGTTTAGTCCTCACAGAGCTACAATTCCCAACACCCTTAAAAAACTACAATTCCCAGGATACCTTGTAGAGATGCGCTTTAAATGTGCTTAAAAGTATGGTTTTTACACAGGTTCAATCTAACAATGAGGCTGGGCAGGAGGTTGCCTAGGTTGCAGGTTATTTCACATTTCTCGCCTTCAGTATTCTCAAAAAGGCATTCATAATGAGGTTTGGGCATTATGCTAACTTTAAAAGCAAGGGGATTAATCGACTCTTCAGTTGGCAAACCACCCTAGCCCTAATCTTTCAGAAATCTGACTCTCTTCTTTGCTGGTCTGCGAATACAATAAGGCTGCAATCCTAAACACGTTTTACTAGGCCGTAGGCCCCATTGTACAAAGCACGTTTGCTTGCACTGTGGAAACTGCAAAGCAGAACCTTCAGAAACAATGGGGGGGATTGTGTGCTGTGAAGTTTTGCCTCTTTTGTGTCAGCTTGCGGAATGGAAATGAAATAAATTATCAGCCACTCCTCAGCCGCATGAAAACTATCTCTTGGCATTTGGCTTTTTGACACAGTGGAATGTGTATCCTGTTTGCAGACTTGAAAACATGTCATAACAGTCCAGATACACTTGGTGCCCACAAAATCATATGGGTTTTTATCACCAGCCCCCCACAGTAACCCACTTACCTGACCACAAAATGTGGAATTAAGGACTGGGGTCCCGCCTCTGACCACATACTCAAAATTTGATTTTACTACCAAACTGGCCTCTTACCCAGTTGCAGCCTGTTATGTAAGGGCCTTGGCTCCATGGGGGGGAAAGCCCTCTCCATCCTAGGCCAGTCTGTTTGGGAATTCCCCCAACTGGTCGCAAAGGAGGGCAGGACAGCCTGTCATCAGCTGGAATTCAGGTTGGCCAATCATTGGCCAGAGAGGACAAGGCTTGAGTGACGGACCAAAATGAAGTCCTCACCATCTTAATTTAAAAGGGGGGACACTGCCCTTTTTTTCATTTTGGCCATCTCTGCCTTTATTCATTCATTAAATTTCCATCAAAGGATCCCAGGCTGGCAAACCTCAGAGCTGAAGGCAATTAAAACATAGTTAAAATAAAACATATTTAAAATATTTAGAACATCTATGAACATTTAGAAACAATCACATACCCCCACCGTTACAAATTTCACGGTTGCCATGGCCTGTGTCTATCAGCCGTCAGATGCCTGGGTAAACAGGAATGTTTTTAAAAACCACTTGGAGCCACTGCCAAGAAGACCCTGTTGCAGAGGAAATCCATCCAGGCCGTAACTTGAGGCACCACCACCAAGAGGGCCTCTCCTGATAGTTGTAGGGCCCGAGGTGGTTGATATTTAAACAATCCAATTTGCTAATCTACTGCAAATCCTTTAGAGATCAGTCACTAGATCCTGATCTACCCATACCATGGAGTGTGAGACTGAGCTGCTAATTAAACCAATTAGGCGTAAGCTTCATTGAATTCAATGGGGTTTACTTCTAAGTATACATGGTTAGCTAGGATCGTGCTGTAAGTCAGCCATTCCCGATTGTACTGTAACTGAGTTGGGCTTCAGCAGACTTGTAAAATAGGGATATTCTACAGCTTCAAAATATCCACAGTGCTTGGTATTCCTGCTTTTCAAGAGGAGGGGAGGCACTGTCCTTCATTCTCTCTCTCTCTCTCTCTCTCTCTCTCTCTCTCTCTCTCTCTCTGGCATTATTTCTAAAATCCATTTTATTTGGACAAGGCTTTTTTGACAGAGTTCGGAAAATATCAGATTTGGTCACCGAAACCTTGAAAAGGAGGAGGGAGAGTTCAAGTTGGCATGGAAACCCTTTTGTATTTAATATCTGTACTTTGGCAGGCAAAATGCTACTTTTGTTTAATGGCCCACTGTAATGTCAGCTTCTTGGAAACACCAACTGTGTTAGTCAAGGAGAAAAGATTCGAAGTCTCACTTCTCAGGGACGTATATTGTCTCAGTACTTGAAGTAATGCCCCTTTCTCTGGAAAGTAACCTGAGAGCTTCAGTTTGCTGTTAAAGGAGAACTGGGGCGGCTGTTTCAGAAAGCACTATTGCAAAGGGCTTTACGACAGCATCCGTACGCCCTTTTCAGCCTCCAGAGACTGAAACAGGAGCATGGGGAGTTGTCTTAAAAGGCCTTAGCAAAAATGGTATTTGAAGCAGTCCCAGGCTTCTCCTTTAAGAGAGCAGGCAGGTACTGATGGTGGGGGAGATAAGGCTCCTTTCTCCTCTCTTGTCACCCACCTACCCACTTGCTTAAAGCAGAACTGTTTCAAAGAGTGCTTTTGCAAAGAGCTTTAACGCCGATGAGTAGGGGTGAAATTCTGCTGCCTTGGCTGTTTCCTGCTGGGAACATGGTATGCAGCTAATGCAGGACTAAACCCTGACCTCCCACCCATAAACTGACCAGTGATGTCAGCTGGTGGGCAGGTGGGTGTGGTTTGGGGGAGATGGCCTTGCAGGCAAAATTGGACCTATTCTTGGGTCAGGACCAGCCTGTGGGATGACTGTTCCCCATCCCTAGTATACAGGATATCAGTGGAGGGACAGGGACTACTGGAAACATGAAAATAAACTAAAAATTAATGGACTGCATTCAAGAAGTTCATTGACAAAGTTGTGCAACAAGATATTAAGGGGACCGACTTCCAATTTAAGTTAAATCAAATAAAATGGTCTTGATTCTTGTCCAGTGGTGGTGTATCGCCTCTCAGCGGGGAAGTCCTTTTCCCTTTCTTTCTCTTCTTACAAATAATGAGGAAGATACTCTATCATAGCACTGTTTGCACTAGGCATTGAGGAGTACCACAGCCCTGGCTACTTATTTTGGTTGCAGCTTTTTTTTAAGTAAGAAAAACTGTGAAATAGTCTGTTGCTTCATCTGATGTGGTAAATCCACTCTCTCCAATATGGTAATTCACTCCCTCCAACGTTAGAATTTCGCCTTTGAGGGCTACTTTTGCTTCGCCCTCCTGAAGGCATAAAAAAATCACTGTCCAATTACTTTAGTTTAGCGCTAATTTAAATAGTGGCTTCAGGCAACACAGCATATAGCGCTGAGTTACCCAGCAACACCCTACGCTGTGGCCAAAACCCTTCAATATTGTTCAGTCACAAATCAGCTCTGTTCAGCCAAGGTCCCCTGAAAAATTAATTAATAGCTTGCTCTTTGTAGCTTCTTGCCATTCTGTTGCTTCCTGTTCAGTATGACTGTGAAGAATAATGATTAAGTACCTCTTAATTAATAAGCTCCTCCACTGCAGTAGAGCTTTGACTACATCATCTTCCATTTCCCCTTTTTCTTAGGTAGCTAAAACAATATAATTTTGCTACAAAAGAAAGAAAACAAAATGTAATAAAAGAAAGCCAGCCGTTAAAGCTTCTCCCTGCAGTGAACAGAACCTGACTAATTAAGGAGCAATTAGTCACTTATCGCCCAGTTATGTTGAACAGGAAACAATTAAAGGAGCAGAAACCAAGCTTTTAACTAAAGAAAAGTCTGCCGTACAAAACGTCAGCATGAGAGACAAAGGATGAAATGGTGAAAACGGCAATGATCAATTGGGCTATAGATGTGGGCCACAATATGGAGTTAGATTTGTGGGGGAATCTGTAGGAAAAGAGGATTAAAATTCACGGCGTGCTATGTCTCTTAAGAAAAATTATTGGAAAATGATTTACAGATCGTACCTGTTGCCAAATGAATTAGCGAAAATGTCAGAATCAGGTAAATATTGGAAGTGTAAAGGTACAGATGGAACCTTTTGTCACATGTGGTGGACCTGTAGAGTACTTACCGGTAAATAATATTGGGAAATGATATATAATGAATTGAAAAAAATATTTCAGAAGACCTTTCCAAAGAGGCCTTCCTGTTAGGAATAATGAGGTCCGAGGTACCAAGTAAACAAACAAACAAACTTGTTTATGTATGCCACTACAGCAGCGAGAATACTATATGCACGAAAACGGAGAGAGGAGATCGTACCTACGAAGGAGGAGTGGCAGATGAAATGGAATACGCAGAATTAGCAAGAAGAGGAAAGATTTAAAGAGGAATGGAAGCCGTTTGTAGACCACCTAAAATACCATTGTAAAAACGTTAGAACTTTAGTCGGTTTGGAGTAAGCTCAGCAGATATAGCTTATAATGAGAATTTGAATGTTTAAATAGTTAGGAAAGATAGAATATGCAGCAGGAATGGGAAACTTTAGGGAGCCATGGAAGGATGGAATAGAATTTTGGATTGACGTAATGTATCTATTGTTTCTTCTCTAGTTCTGTATTTTGTACTCTTATGAATTCATAAATAAATAAAACAGTCAGCAGTGCTTTGATACTGGACAGACTGGGTCGCAATTACATTTTGTTGTGGGAGAAACATGGAAGGAAAGCATACATTGTGGGAAGAGCTTTAGCTCGGGGATAGAACAGTTGCTTTGCATGCAGAAGGTACCAGGTTCAATACCCGGCTTCCTCAGGAAGGACTGGGAAGAAAGCTGCCAGTCAGTGTAGACCAGGCATCCCCAACCTTCGGCCCTCCAGATGTTTTGCTCTACAATTCCCATCATCCCTGACTTCTGGTCCTGTTAGCTAATAATAATAATAATAATAATAATAATAATAATAATAATAATAATAAATGTTTATTTATACCCCGCCCGTCCCGGTTCAAAAACCAGGCTCAGGGCGGCTAACAACAAATTTAAAACACTTAAATATAAAAGCAGCATAAAATACAGTATTAAAACATGAATAATAATAAAATTCAAAAATCAATTTAGGGGAAATAAGCATTAGATAATCCACAGGGCTAGCTGGCTGAATTGGTCCTACTTGGGCCAGCGAGGAGACCAGGGGAGAATTAGCTGTGGTGTCTCAGAGCGGGTGATCTTCATAAAAGGGGAGGGGGAGGGAAGGGAAGGGAAATAAAAGATCAGGCTGAATTCAAATTAAAGGCCAGGTGGAATAGCATTGCCTAACAGGCCCGATGGAAGGAGGTTAAATCCTGAAGGGCCCTAGTCTCATGGGACAGAGCATTCCACCAGGTCAGAGCCATCACTGAAAAGGCCCTGGCCCTGGTGGAGGATAGTCTGACTTCCTTAGGGCCCGGGACCTCTAAACTATGGTTATTCATGGACCTTAAGGTCCTCTGCAGGGCATACCAGGAGAGGCGGTCCCATAGATATGAGGGCCCTAAGCCACAAATGGATCATGGGAGTTGTAGGCCAAAACATCTGGAGAACCGCAGGTTGGGGGTGACTGGTGTAGACAGTACTGAGCTAAAGGGATCGCCAGTATGACATAAGACAGCATCCTATGCTCCTAAAGCAGTGGAAATGCAGTTTGACGGCCATGATGTGTTCTGGAGTCTCCGTAAAAAAAAAGTTGAGTAAGCAAAATATAGCACTTCCAGAGAAAAGGTTAGTGTTGAAGCTACCTTCGTACCACAGTGCAAAATCCTGGTCAGCAACACATTTCTAAAGATATTAGCAGAGCTGTACATAGGCGCCGACTCCATGGGGCCTGAGGGGGCTCGAGCCCCCTCAAAAAAAATTTTGGGGGGGCTCAGCCCCCCCAATAATCTCGGGCGCCCTTCCAGCAGAGCGCCGCCGCCGTCCCCGCCTCCTCCCCACCTGCTCCCTCGCCAGCCAGCCAGCCAGCCGCGCGCCCTAATCGGAGAGCCCCGGCCGTCCCCCGCAAGATTAGGGAATCCCCGGGGGCGGGGGCTCCTGCCTCGCTGCTTCGCAGCACCACCGCCACTGCCAAGGCACTGCCGGAAATCCCGCGAGAACAGGGGAATCCCAACTGGCCACACCTCCCAGCCAGCCAATCGGCTGGCTGGGGGGCGTGGCTTGCCCTATTTAGGGCTGGAGCCACTTTATTTGCATATTCATGATCTTATTTATTATTCATGAGCTTTCCCGGGCCCCCCCAATATTTTTTATAAGTCCGCGTCCCTGGAGCTGTAGGCAGTATGGTTTAATAGCTGGAAGTATCAGAGGAATTGATTATCCTCCTAATTAAAAAAGATTTAAAGAAGTGGTGCTTTTAGCTTAGATAAAAACATCTATTGATGGATATGAAAAATTTAGGAGATCAAGAATTAAATTCCCAGGTGTCAGAAAAGGTTATTTATGTATGCAACTGCGGCCCATGTTTCGGTAGTCCCAAAATGGAAAATGAGCGAGGTCCCAACAAAAGAAGAATGGCAATTTCAAGTTGACAGAATACGCACAACTTGCAGACTTAACATATAGAATAAGAGAACAAGAAGAGCATATGTTTAAAGAAGATTGGAAAACGTTTATTAAATATATGGGAAATAATTGTGTACAGCTGAAAACACTGGCAGCATTAAAATAAATTCAACAGTGTAAATAAGTTGTGTAATAATGGAAAACCAATTGGTATAGTTTTTATAAAATATGCAGGGATATAAGATATGCAAAATGAACCATGGAAAGAGAAGGGAGGTCATTGATATCTTAAGTATGTAAAAAAATTATCTGAAATTGTAAAACAGAAAATTTAATAAAAATTGTATTTATTTCTTTAAAAAAAGAATGATGTAGAAAATTTGCTTAGGGAACATTTATCATCCTCTGTCAAAGCACAAGAACTTGCACTCAATAGAATTAATAGGCAACAGCTTTAAGCAAATGACAATGCTTCTATATGCAGCCTATTTTTATCTTGCCACAAAACATGGAAGTGGCCTTTTTAGAGTGATGCTTCTTTTTAGAAGGCTGGGGGAAAAAATAGGTTCTAATTTATTATTATTATTATTTTTAATTGAATTATCTGCTGTCAGTCTGCCATCAGCAGCATAGTATCCTGGGCTGTTCCTCACAACTGTGGAGAAGCAGTTGCTGTGACATCATCACTCATGGGTTGGGTTTGAGCACAACCCTTCTAATGCCTCAGTATATAAATATGTAGGGACGTGGGTGGCACTGTGGTCTAAACCACTGAGCCTCTTAGGCTTGCCGATCGGAAGGTCGGCGGTTCGAATCCCCGCAACAGAGTGAGCTCCCGTTGCTCTGTCCCAGCTCCTGCCAACCTAGCAATTCGAAATCACGCCAGTGCAAGTAGATAAATAGGTACCGCTCCAGCGGGAAGGTAAATGGTGTTTCTGTGCACTCTGGTTTCCGTCACAGTGTCCCGTTGCACCAGAAGTGGTTTAGTCCTGCTGGCCACATGACCCGGAAAGCTGTCTGTGGACAAACACCGGCTCCCTCGGCCTGAAAGCGAAATGAGGGCCACAACCCCATAGTCGCCTTTGACTGGACTTAACCATCCGGGCGTCCTTTACCTTTTTTACCTATATAAATATTTGTGTGGCAGCATGCAGAGGTTGAATTTGACTCAGGGCAGTGTGTAGCTGCCTTGCCATGGTCTGATTTTCCTGAAAACTCAGCACAGGCCAAAGACTCAGCCACACTGAGTGGTTCTTGACCAGAACACTTGGATGTGCACATGTGCTGAGAGAACTGCATTGGCCGCCAATCAGCTATTGGGCCATGTTCCGGGCCTTGTTGCTAACAAATAAAAGGCCCTGAACAGCTTTGGGACCAGGTTACCTGAAAGATTACCTGCCCCTGTATTGACCTGCATCAATCTGTATTAGTCTGACCCTCCTTGTCAGATCTTCCTTCCCTAGCAGAGATCGTTCACATTTTAAAATGCTTCCCACCCCCACCCCCCACTTCTCCTCCAGTTGCCATGGAGTCTAAAACATTACCAAATACCCCAAACAGATTGTAAATGATTGCCAGTGTGACTAATCTAATTCTGTCAGATGTGGTCTTAAGACTAGTTTGAACTGCAGTGGGCTTGGCCATTTATCAGCATAGAGATCAGCATCACCAGCTGCCCTGATTTTGCTCTTATGAGACAGGTCTGTAACAAGAAGGCGTTGCTGCCATCTTGGTCCAAGAGACCATGATCATTGATATATCTGTTATTGGACTTAACATTCATTGGTGGAAAGGATGGTAGGGCTGTTATATTAGGAAATAAGGGACCCAGCTATATAGCTGCAAATGAAACGTTTTGAATGCGTCATAAAGTGCAGTATACAATTGTGACACCAGATGGCGAATGTGAGCTATAGCAAATTCAATGAATTTTTCAAAACGTTTTTTTTAAAGCATTTTCACAATGTTTTTAATGTGCGTGTAGATTCCACCCAAAACTGCAGAATGCTTTGTACTCTGAAAAGTGCTGTAGAAGGAATAACGTTGCTCCTTTTGAAAAGCAAAAGTGAATGAGGGAACAACGAGGTTTTCAAGTTTGTCGGTAAGTGATCAGAAGAGGGGAAATCAGAGAAAGAGGAAAATAATCAAGCAGAGATTGGACGCAGCTTCCCTTTTCTTTGTTGGGCCTTCCTACTTCATGCTTTGCAAGATCGTCTGCATTCTAAAGCTAAACGTTGCATTTTATCAGCCCAAAGGTCGTGTGCTGAAGCTTATTATGTTTGCAAGCTGAACCGTTACTGAAATCAGTGAAGCTGACTTCAAGGGAGTCGTGCATAGGATTACAGCCATGTTGATCCTAATAAATGGGGTATTATTATGTACTGCTACTCTTTGGTGTATGTGCGTACATAAACATACAGTAGACCAACAGAGCTGGGGGAATTTCTGGACTCTCCTTGGGGACGTCATAATGAACTTCTGCACTTAAAAATGCCCCACTACTCCACTGCCTAATGATGTTGCCTTGTGGTTTAGGGCAGAAGCTATCAGGAGGAAGTTCCGGATCCAGGTGTAAGATTCAAAATGTTGATGACTACAAAAAAATGCCAAGATCCTAGTTATTGAGTGCTACGTGTCCTGTTAGCTTTGCCACGTCAATATTCAGAAACTGTTCCCTTTGTTTCCAAAGAGAACCTTCCTTACGAAGCTCGTGCTTCTGCAAGGTGAGGTCCAGCAAAAACCTGCTATACCTCTCCTTTTTGTAAATATTTGTCTGAAACTCACTCGGCTTGTTGAAGTATGTTCATGCTTCAGTCACTCTGAGCTCTGCACTGATCCATACAATCTTTCTGGCAATCCTTCAGAGCTGTCTCCGGGTCAAGATTCTGCTCTCCGTCAAGCCAGGCACCTGGTAATGTTTGCAAGTGCACCATGCTCTGCGTGCTGCGTAGTCCCGGCCCTACTATCGGGCAGGATGAGGTGGCCACCTCAGGCAGCAGGTGTTGAGGAGCAGGGCAGTGTTGAGGGTGTTGGGGGACAGGTCTGTGTTTTCCACACAGACTGTCTGCACCCTCTAAGCCGCCTTCTGCCCTCAGGTATGGCGGGAGATATGCTGTTCTGCTACCAGCATTGAAATAAGATTCAACCGGCCGTCCAGTCAGCTTCGGTACATGGAATAGGAGGAAGGGTGCCATCTTGCCTTTTGCCACAGGCGGCAAAATGTCTTGAGCCAGCTCTGGTCCTGTTACACAAGACAAAAGCCACTATTATTCTCATAGGCCGAGGTGGGAAACTTCTTTAGTCCAGCAAGCCTGATCCTTATCTGCCCCACCCCACCCCCTATCGGCCAGCTCTGGCAAATGGGCAGGACAAGCCACCTGTCAATCACTTGATGTCATCACGATATTGGCAGATGGTTTGTCCCATCAAAGCCCCTTGCTCGACTCTTCCCAAGTGCCTGGCAGTGCCTTGGTTTTCGGGCACTTATGAACCATAGCGCAATGAGATTTGCCAGCCATCTGTCAGATGTTTGGGAAGCAGCATGCAAAGAGCATAGGAGTTGCTTTCAGCAAGTGTTGAAAAGTGCGCACTCTTTCACACAAGCCCTTGGACATGTGTAGAGACGGCTTGTGCCTGCACTCAGTGTAACATGTGAACAAGCCTTTTGTTTCCGTTTTTGGCCAGAGCAAGGAGGACCCCAGTCTTGAGATACCTTCCTGTCCACTCATTGCCATCGATTTCTTTGGTTTCGAACATTCTGGGATGTCGACAAATTAATTCAGCCTCTCTTTGCGAATTAATGTGAGGAGCTCAGGGGTTACGTAAGAGTGAGAGGGATGAATAACAACCAGAGGCTGTTCCTTTCTCCTGACAGATTGCCCAGGAACTGGCGTCTCCCTGCTCCTCTCATTTTACACTCAAATATCCAAGTGGGAACACTTGTTTGTCACAAAGGCCGAGGGATCGCAAAACAAAAGGCTCTCTGGCTTCTCATTTTCCTTTACTTTAGAGGGCAAATTAAATAGGTTTTCAAGGTTGTTTCTTTCTTCCGCTGCCTCCAATGTTTCAAAAAATTCATTTCAATGTGACAAGTGGAGAGTTTTTGGGGGGAGTCAACAACCATTGGACATCAAAGCAAGTGCATGACTTCAGCAAGAGCATTTTATTTGGCAAAGGGACTTTCATAAACCAGAGAGGCAGTGTGGTGTAGTAATTAGTGCATCAGACTTTGGGCCTATCACACATCTCAACCTACCTCAGGGTAGGCATGAGGATGAAAGTGAGGGGGAGAGACTTAGGAACATAGGGAGCTGCCTTATTCTGAGTCAGACTCTGCCTTATGCTGAGTCCACCTACCCCAGTATTGTCTACACTGGCTGGCAGAGGCTCTGCAGGGTTTCAGACAGGTGTTTCTCCAAACCCCACCTGGAGATGCCAAGGACTAGACTTGGGACCTTTTGCTGATGCTCTGACCTTGTTTGTCACCTTTTCCTTGGAACAAAGGTGGGATATAAATGTTTTAACCACATACAGTGGTACCTCGGGTTAAGTTCCGGAGGTCCGTTCTGAACCTGAAACTGTTCTTAACCTGAGGCACCACTTCAGCTAACGGGGCCTCCTGCTGCCGCCGTGCCGCCGGAGCACAATTTCTGTTCTCATCCTGAAGCAAAGTTCTTAACCCGAGGTACTATTTCTGGGTTAGCGGAGTCTGTAACCTGAAACGTCTGTAACCTGAAGTGTCTGTAACCCGAGGTACCACTGTATCGATATGGCAACGAACAGGCTCTAGGTTCTTCCCTGGTTTTGTAGCAGCTCCTCTGAGACAAGAAAGTGGGACTGAGCTGCTTGATCTCACTGCACCCATGATGGAAACATCTTTCCCTTAGAATCATAGTTGGAAGCGACTCTGAGGATCATCTAGTCCAAACCTCTGCAGTGCAGGAATATGCAGCTGTCCTTTATGGGGAATTGAACCAGCGACCTTGGCATTATCAGCACCACACTCTAACCATCCAGGACCATTGCTGGCAACTTGGTACAGTGGTGCCCCGCAAGACGAATGCCTCGCAAGACGGAAAACCCGCTAGACGAAAGGGTTTTCCGTTTTGGAGGTGCTTCGCAAAACGAATTTCCTATGGGCTTGCTTCGCAAGACGAAAATGTCTTGCGAGTTCCTGCGGGGTTTTTTTCCTCCCCCCCTTTTCCCAAGCCGCTAAGCCACTTAACAGCTGATCTGCTAAGCCGCTTATCAGCTGATCCGCTAAGCCGCTAAACTGCTAATAGCGCTAAGCCGCTAAGCCGCTAATGGGCTTGCTTCGCAAGACGAAAAAACCGCAAGACGAAGAGACTCGCGGAACGGATTCTTTTCGTCTTGCGAGGCACCACTGTAGTCATTTTGCAATCATTATCAAAACTTGTGGGGTGGGTCAATCTTATGGCCATCTTACAGATGAGAAACTCAGGCTGGAGATAACAATGTAATGCAGAAAGCAAGGTCTTGTGAATAATAATAATAATTTATTATTTATACCTCACCCACCTGGCTGGGTTTCCCCAGTCACTCTGGGAGGCTCCCAACAGAATATTAAAAACACGATAAAACATCAAACTTTAAAAACTTCCCTATACAGGGCTGCCTTCAGATGTCTTCTAAAAGTCAGGTAGTTGTTTATTTCCTTGACATCTGATGGGAGGGCGTTCCACAGGGCGGGTGCCACCACCAAGTAAGTCCTCTGCCTCGTTCCCGGTAACTTCGCTTCTCACAGTGAGGGAACTGCCAGAAGGCCCTTGGCACTGGATCTCAGTGCCTGGGCAGAACAATGGCAATGGAGACACTCCTTCAGGTATACTGGGCTGAGGCCGTTTAGGGCAGGCTTCCTCAAACTCGGCCCTCCAGATGTTTTTGGCCTACAACTCCCATGATCCCTAGCTAGCAGGACCAGTGGTCAGGGATGATGGGAATTGTAGTCTCGAAACATCTGAAGGGCCAAGTTTGAGGAAGCCTGGTTTAGGGCTTTAAAGGTCAGCACCAACATTTTGAATTGTGCTCAGAAACATACTGGGAGCCAATGTAGGTCTTTCAGGACCGGTCTCATTCAAGGATCTCCTATGTCGTGGCCCCACAGCTCTCCTTCCACTACCTGGCTTGTAGTATTGCCATATAGCCTGCAAGGAAGCTTCCAGGTGACCTGTTCATTGAACATTCATCCTGAAATGTTTTGGCAGGGAGTTCAGATGAACTTGGCTATTCAGTGAACATCCATTCTGACTTGCTGGTGGAGATGTTAGACACCACTGCACCAAAGCAAGTTCATTTCCCCATCGCTTTGCTTATCGCAAAAATGAAACGAAACCCAACCTTTTGGAGAAATTAGTTTGCCATGCAAAACCTCCCAGTCAACCCAAATTTGCTGGCATGTGACTGAACCCCACCTGAAAATAGTGACAATCTGGATTCTGGAATCACTCCAAGATTCTTGCTTCCAAAGCTGTGGAAGAAGCATTTAAAAACCACACACACTTTTTCTGAAAAAGTTGTGTAAAGGAAGGAGCTGTTCCAACAAGGATCATTCTTAGATAGGGAGCTGCGCTTTCCTGAGTACAGCAGGTGTTTCTTGTTTCGTAAGAGGCCAGGGTGAGCCGCAGGTCTGTGTCTCAACAACGGTGGTCAAGCTAGACAAAACTAGTCAGCCTCTCTTTCCCTGCTAGCCGAATGGGGTTTGCGACTGCTGCAAAACAATTTGGTGCACAGAGCGGCTGGATCCGCTACCCTGCAGTGTTTAATTGCAGCATTGAACTTTTCGCCCCAATTATGCTGATGTAATCAGTTGTGATCTGTTTTTCTCCCCTTCCCTTGACCCCCCTGCCCCACCCCGGTGGGACGCTAGCCCAGTTAGCATGCGATGTAGCAGGAAGCCGCTTCAACACTGTGAATTCTGTTTTTTTACTATATGGGTTTTATCAGGTCGTAATTCACTTAACGCTGCCCTGCTTCTTCTTCTCTGATCTCACTCTGACATTTCCAACGTTTGGTACAAGCATGCCCAGCAATATCACTATGGCATGCAGGGCGTAGACAGTCACAGAAGTGGGGGAATGGGGCAGAAAGGTGGGGGGAAATGGAGTTCGAGCTGAATATTTTAGGCAGCACAGCCCAATGGTCAAGGATGAAGGGAGTCGTTGGGGCTGCCATGCATCCGGATTTTTCCAGACATTGCCGGGATGTCAAAGGCGGAAGTGACATCCGGGGAAATTTCTGGAAAGCTCAACAATTTCGGGGTATTTTAAGCTCAGCAATTCTGGGTTCTTACTAATGAAGAGCTCAACAACTTTCAGGGTGTCCTGGTTTTTTACTTTTTGAAAGATGGCAGCCCTAGGAGTTGTAGCCCCGGCATTTGCAGGCTACCATGTCGTTGCCTACCTTGCTGGAGGGTCACTCAAAGGACTTCCTCATGCATTGAGGAAGGGAGTGGTGCTGAGCCTGCCAGACCCACTCCCGCAGCACCCACATTGCCAACCAGCTCTAGGGATATGGGGCCCAGTACAGTGGCCTTCGGAAGCACGTTACCTCTGACAGTGGAACATAGCCATCATGGCTAGTAGCCACGGATAAATCTCTTCCATGCAATCAGGATTCCTGGACCAATCAGGATTCCCATACCCTTGTATGGGGGGGGTGGAGCTCTACGCGAAGGGATGGTTGGTGAGCAATGTGGCTCATGTGTGCAATGCCGGGATACACAGCAATTATATATCACACAGAGAGAGAGAGGAGAGAGGGAGCTTTTTTCCCAGCCAGAACTCAGTTCTGGCACCTCTCAGGTGGACGCCATTGCCATTATAAGAGAACAAGGGAGGCGTTCGTAGTGAGTTCCGGCACATTCTTTCAAGAGGTGAGGGGATCTGTGTGGAACTCTCCACACACAGAGTCAGAACATGAGTTAGTCCTCCAAAAGCTTAGAGAGCTCAGCTCAAATGCCGCGTAAGAGGTCCAGCGCAAACTGCTTACAGTGGTACCTCAGGTTAAGAACTTAATTCGTTCCGGAGGTCCGTTCTGAACCTGAAACTGTTCTTAACCTGAAGCACTACTTTAGCTAATGGGGCCTCCTGCTGCTGCCGCGCCGCTGCTGCGCGATTCCTGTTCTCATCCTGAAGCAAAGTTCTTAACCCAAAGTACTAATTCTGGGTTAGCAGAGTCTGTAACCTGAAGCATCTGTAACCTGAAGCGTCTGTAACCCGAGATACCACTGTACTTACTGTCATGGAATGACATTGCTCAAGTAGTCTTTGTAATCCGGAAGGGCACAGACTTGAGATGATTCATATATACAGTGGTACCCCGCAAGACGAATGCCTCGCAAGACGGAAAACCCGCAAGACGAAAGGGTTTTCTGTTTTGGAGGCGCTTCGCAAGACGAATTTCCCTATGGGCTTGCATCGCAAGACGAAAGCCCATAGGGAAATGCTGGCGGTCGGGAGCAAAGACTTTCGCCCACAGCCGGCTTTCAGAAGAGGACCTCTTCTGAAGGCCGGCGGGGGGCAAAAGTCTTTGCTCCCCCCGCCTGCCTTCCCCCCCCCGCCTGCCCCGGGCGATCTTAAAATGCTGGCGGGCGGGAGCGAAGCGTTCGCTGCCGACCCCCAGCATTTTAAAATCTCCCCGTGTCCCGGGGAGGTTTTAAAATGCTGGGGGTCGGGAGCGAAGCATTAGCTGCTGACCCCCAGCATTTTAAAATCTCCCCGTGTCCCGGGGAGGTTTTAAAATGCTGGGGGTCGGGAGCGAAGCGCTGTCGAACCCCAGCATTTTAAAATCTCCCCGTGTCCCGGGAAGGTTTTAAAATGCTGGGGGTCGGCAGCGCTTCGCTCCCGACCCCCAGCATTTTAAAACGCTGTTCCGAAGTGGGGCGGGGGGGCGGGGACACCTGCCCCAGCCGCCCCACTTCGGAAAGCTGTTCCGAAGTGGGGCGGGGGGCGGGGACACCTGCCCCAGCCGCCCCACTTCGGAAAGCTGTTCCGAAGTGGGGAGGGGGGGCGGGGACACCTGCCCCAGCCGCCCCACTTCGGAAAGCTGTTCCGAAGTGGGGAGGGGGGGCGGGGACACCTGCCCCAGCCGCCCCACTTCGGAAAGCTGTTCCGAAGTGGGGAGGGGGGGCGGGGACACCTGCCCCAGCCGCCCCACTTCGGAAAGCTGTTCCGAAGTGGGGAGGGGGGCGGGGACACCTGCCCCAGCCGCCCCACTTCGGAAAGCTGTTCCGAAGTGGGGAGGGGGGGCGGGGACACCTGCCCCAGCCGCCCCACTTCGGAAAGCTGTTCCGAAGTGGGGAGGGGGGCGGGGACACCTGCCCCAGCCGCCCCACTTCGGAAAGCTGTTCCGAAGTGGGGAGGGGGGGCGGGGACACCTGCCCCAGCCGCCCCACTTCGGAAAGCTGTTCCGAAGTGGGGAGGGGGGCGGGAACACCTTCTGAAGGCGGGCAGGGGGCGAAAGTCTTTGTCCCCCCTGCCTGCCTTCCCAGGGGCTTTTAAATCGCCCCGGACAGCAGAGAAGTCCTCCGCTGTCCCAGGGTTTTTTTAAAATGCTGGGGGTGGGAAGAAAAGCCCTTGTCCCCCCCCCCAGCCTTCAGAAGAGGTCCGGGGACAGACTGTCCCCGGACCTGGTCTGAAGGCGGTTTCCCTAGGAACGCATTAATTGATTTTCAATGCATTCCTATGGGAAACCGTGCATCGCAAGACGAAAAAACCGCAAGACAAAGAGACTTGCGGAACAAATTAATTTTGTCTTGCGAGGCACCACTGTACAGTATATATCTGGAAGATATGGCCTGTCAGCTACGCAAATAAAGTCTATTGATTGATTGATATCTGGAAGAAGAAGAAATAATAATAATAACCCAGAGGCCTTCTTTCTTTCTCTCCTCCCCCTCTTTCCCCCTCTCTCCTAGCATCTATGTATACTGAAATACAGAGAGAGAGGCCAGATATTGGGAATATCATGACTCATCCAGATTACATTGACGGAAACCCTGACCTTATCAAACCTAAAAAGCTGCTCAACCCTGTAAGAGCCTCAAAAAGCCATCAAGAACTTCACAGGGAGCTGCTTATGAATCACAAGAGGTGAGGAAAAAGATCCATCGCAGCGGTTTACTGCACCCTAACCTCAAAGTGAGTAGAATTATGAACTAGGAAGAAGAAGCAGGTCTCGTGTCTACGCCCAGTTGTACCGCTGACCTGCATAGTTTATCCCACTTGTGAAAACTGGAATATGCCATGTCCTTCCACATCCCAGACTATGGATTTTTTTTCCTGTTAGGCCTTTGGCCTGTGAGCTGGGGGTTGGGGGGGGGATAAATTTTAAGAGTCTTTCTTAGAGCCTTATTTTTTTGTAAAAATAATAATTGCAGAATAGAGGCCAGGAGCCATAATAAAGGGCAGGGATTGGTGTGAAGCAAATAGATCCTTCCCTCCAATTAGCCTGAGTCTCATTGGGAAATGGCACCTTTTGTAGCTTTTCCCCCCACAAGCCGCGAGGACTATGAAGTTGCTCTGTTGAATGAAAAAGAAAGCTGACATTTTAAGCACAGAAGCCTCCACACACCCACATCCGTGCTAGAACAGAGCTATACAGCGGTACCTCTGGTTAAGAACTTAATTCGTTCTGGAGGTCCGTTCTTGACCTGAAACTGTTCTTAACCTGAAGCACCACTTTAGCTAATGGGGCCTCCCGCTGCTGCCGCACCATCACCATCGCAATTTCTGTTCTCATCCTGAGGTAAAGTTCTTAACCTGAGGTACTATTTCCAGGTTAGCGGAGTCTGTAACCTGAAGCGTTTGTAACCCGAGGTACCACTGTATAGTTATTTTGAGCAGTAGTGATTAGGGTAGTAGAACATAGCTGAGCAGTAGGGCATGTGCTTTATAATGTTTATATGAAGAAATTCCCTGGCGCCCCCGCTTTAAAGGATCAGGTAGCAAGTGGCTCCTCCACAGACCCTGGTCTGCCCCTGCTAGTCATGGAGCAAGATGGGGAAATAGATGCACCTGCCAGGATTCTGATAATCCATGCCAGATTCTGGAATTCTAGCCCTGGAATCAATGTGAATGTCTCCATAACTATTCCAATTAGCACAGGTGGGCCTTTCCTTTTAAAATTTATCCATCCTTACTCTTTCGTTTCCCCCCTTTTAACATTCACCTGCTGGTTCAGTGCACTACAATGTCCACAGCTCTTTTGTTTCTCTTTAAAAAATAAATAAATCATTCTTTAAAATCACAAAGTCTGAGTGGACATGCAGTCCTACACCAGAGAAGCCTGCACACAATTCAGGTCACGTTTCGTAATCTCGCCTTGGGTTCTTGCAGCGTCAATAGAGCCAGAAGAACGTCAGCTCCCGCCCGAGATTTCCCCAAACTCTCCGAAGAGGTACATATATTTATAGATGAAAGGAAGACAGGGTTGCTTGCAAAGGTCCTCCTAGATAAAAGGAAGCAGAAGAGCTGGTAAATATCCTGTCCGCTTCCAAGCCACATCCGCTAGCATTGTTTGTTTTATGAAGCATGAATCTTGTTTGAAAAGGGCAGGCAGGGGGCAGTTAGGCTATGGAGTGAGCTGTTCAGATTGGATAATTAGCATATGTATTTATTCGTGCATTCGTTCACTTATAAATTTTTATTCAACCTTTCAGGGCAAAAAAAACAACAACACCCTCCCTAGCTGGCTTAGAACAAGAACAATCATTTGTGGTGGGTGGCTAGAAAAGAGCTGTAGCTCAGAGGTAGTGAGTCTGCTTTGAATGCAGAAGATTCCTGGTTCAGTCCCTGACATTCCTGCCTAAAACTCTGGAGAGCTTCTGCCAGTCAATGTAGGCAGTATTGAGCTAAATGATCAGGACCGTCTTACCCATAGGCACTAGGGGTGCTGGGCACCCGGGCACCGGGCTCTCAGGGCATAGCTGTCAACTTACAGATTTGAAAATAAGGGACCAGCAGCCTTGAAACTAAGGGATCAGCAGCCAAAATAAGGGATTTTCCAAGCACAGGTATGTTCAACTTCTGAGCCCCTCCAAGCCAAAGGCAGAGAGCCCAGCCAGCAGCCAAACGAAGCCTCAAGCGGTGGTTCCCACAGCGCAGCAACCCAGCAAAGGGGATGCAGCAAGGAAAACCACCGTCACCTCTCCGCTGGGAAGCGCTGAGCAAAGGCGAGTCCCCAGGCAACGAGGCCGATTTGATCGGCACAAGGCATGCAAGCTCCACCCCCCAGTCGTTCTTAGACTCCTTATTGGGTGAGCAACGCAGCCAAGCAACACAGTTGGAGCCTCCCTGGCCGCAGGGAGGGAGGGAGAGGAGCTGCTTCCTTTGAAACCCGGGAAATTTAAGGGACATCATCAATAAGGGACAGCAGCGGGACATGGGGCTGGGATAAGGGACTTTCCCGCCAAATAAGAGATGGTTGACAGCTATGTCTCAGGGGCACCATGCTGTGTGTCCAGGGCCCAAAAGTTGAGCCCAGGGAAGAGCCCGCCCGTCAGTTGGGGCACCGCGGTGGGCTCAAACTCTGCAGCACGAGTTCGGGGGCAACCGAGCCAGCGAGATGCTGAGGCGGCCAGCCAGCTCCTCCCTCCTGCGTGCCTGGGACTGGGGAACCTGGGGGGGGGGTGCCAGGTGGATCTTTGCACCCCGGCACCGCATCTGCTTAAGACAGCCCTGTAGATGATGGACCAATGGTCTGGCTCAGTTTAAGGCAGCTTCCTATGTTCCTCTGTAGATACAAATAAGCCCCCAAATAATGGCAGATAATAATGGCAGCAGCTAACAACCAACATGCTTACCAATGGAACAAGGAGCTCCTTTTATTCCATGCTGTGTGTATCCTGCCTGCTTCCATCTGATAAGATTAGGATCTGGCACAGAATTCATCATCTTCATAATCTTAATACCAACCTGTGCTGGAAGTGTATTGGTTTGAATACCAGTTTAATTGTCGCAACATCTTTGAAACGGTCTCAGGCCTGAAGCATGTTTAGTGCCCGTCTAAATACAGCAGAGATCTTGGAGATCTGCAGTTGCCTCAGCAGGCAACATACCAGATCTGAAGGAATCTGCAGGCCCTGGTCCCCCTGCTCCAGGATCTGATCCCTATCTCCAGGTTGAAAATCCAAGGCAAGTTACTGAGCGCCCTCTACTTAGGACCAAACATTTGCTCTCCTCTTCTGTGGGTCCTCAGCACTTGCTTTTAGCTGTGCAGTGGCACCTTGGTTCTCAAACTTAATCCGTTCCGGAAGTCCATTCCAAAACCAAAGCGTTCCTAAACCAAGGCACACGTTCCCATAGAAAGTAATGCAAAATGGATTAATCCGTTCCATTTTGCATTACTTTCTACTTTCTAATCCGTTTAAAAACAACCCCTAAAACAGCAATTTAACATGAATTTTACTATCTAACGAGACCATTGATCCATAAAATGAAAACAATAATCAATGTGCTGTACTATAAAATAAATAAGACAGTATTGTAGATGATAAAAATTACATTTCACCCCCTTACCTGTACTGATGATAGTCATTGTTTGGATGGGGGGCTTTTATCCATTTCCACAGTCACACAGTCAATCAGACAGTAGTTGAACTGGGTTCCACAGTCACAAAAACAAATTAACCGGGAAAGCCACAAAAACGCAAAATAAATAGCAAAAAGAAAAGTGCCAAACTTAATCTGTTCCGGAAGTCCGTTTGACATCCAAAATGTTCAAAAACCAAGGCACAGCTTCTGATTGGTGCAGATGCCCAACAGCCGCATCGGACGTTCGGCTTCCAAAAAATGTTTGAAAACCCGAACACTTACTTCCGGATTTTTGGTGTTTGAAAACCAAGGTACCGCTGTATATATTTATTTCACAAGCTTGGACATAGAAGGGGGCCTCTCTAAGAATCCCATCTACACTATACTTTAAAAACCGTATCATACCTCTTTATCCAGTCAGGGCTTTCTCCGAAGAATCCTGGCATCTGTCATTTAAGGGTGCTGTGAGTTTGCCTGTTTGCCTCACAGAGTTGCAGTGGTTTAACAGTCAACTCATCTTCCTAGGGAACAAACCTCAATCCCCAGGGTTAGTTGTGGAGTGGGGAGGAGGCACGACTATAGGGTGCAGATGTTGCCTTATACAGCAAGACCATTGGTCCCTCCAGTCCAGACATGATTGACCATGTTCTCCAAGCTCTCTGCCAATTCATTTGATGGTTGTTGTTGTTGTTAAAAACAGTCAAGATCTTGATAAGCTGCAAGGGACGTCATCTGAGCAGGGTGACCAAAGGGTCAAAGAATGTAAACAGTAGCATTAGAGCAAAAAGCCCATTCAAACACACCACACTGACTAAGGCCACACATCCGCACCATGCAGTTATAGCACTCTTATGCCACATTAACAGCCACTGAATCCTGACCCAACTTTGCTCAAGTCAGTATGAAGGGCAGTGGCCACTGCTTACAGTACTGAACTTAAGAGCAGATCAATTTGTGCAGGAACTATTTGCAGCAAAAACTGCCAGAGGTATTCTGGTGTAAGATTATTGGTTGAATTACTCCCCCTGCTGGTGGATGGTAAAGCAGTGGCTGAGATTTTTTTTTTTAAAGTTGGTCAAACTTTGAAATGTCCTGCTTAATTAAAACATTTTCTTTTTACACTTTTCCCATACAATTTTAAGGGTGCACCCAGTTGATCACAGAGAGTAGCGGGGCAGGGGATAATTTTGGATAAAGCTTTTGCGCTGATGCATGATTTGTCATACATAAAGTTGCCTCACTGATCAAATATTCTCAAATATTTTCCATTGTCATGAAGTGGGACCTCCAGGAGTCTGTAACTTTCCTTTTCCCATTCATTCATTTCTTATATTTCTATGCCGCTTTTCATTCTCATGAGTCACAAAGCGGCTTACATACGATAAATAACAACATAGCAGAACGTCGCAATTGCAACACAGATGATATACAAATTACCAAGTCATCAATAAAGTGACCACCTCCTATAAAACATTAACAAAACAACGTTAAAAAAATAGATAACAGCCCAACCACGAGGAAAGTCATATTATAAAGTTCACAAAGTGCTTAAAATCCACAAAACAGTACAGTGGTACCTCGGGTTAAGAACTTGATTCGTTCCAGAGGTCCGTTCTTAACCTGAAACTGTTCTTAACCTGAGGTACCACTTTAGCTAATGGGGCCTCCTGCTGCTGCCGCGCCTCCACCGCACAATTTCTGTTCTCATCCTGAGGTAAAGTTCTTAACCTGAGGTATTATTTCTGGGTTAGCGGAGTCTGTAACCTGAAGCGTTTGTAACCCGAGGTACCACTGTATTAACAACAATATTAACAACAATATTAATAAACAAGCAAGCAAAAAACAAACTAAGCACTGCTGAATTCATGCTCTCTCTCTCCTTCTCTCCCCACCTCCCCATGACTCATAGTCTTCCACTCAGTTCATCAAAAAAACCACATTCACATTATGGTCATGGTAGCAACTTTCTTCCGAAATCTCTGAGGGCTCTGAGGGCTGTAGGGTGGGGCAAGGCAGGTGGAAAAAGCCCTTGCCTGGTGGCCAGCACAGAGTCTCCTTCCCCTTCCCATCCAGGCTGCAGTTGGGTCATTTTTAGACTCTGAACTTAGCAGTCTTATGGGGTTGGGGAATGCCCTTTAGATGGCCATGTGCATTGCCTTGCTTACTCTAAAAAGTGGCAAGCCAGCCCTCCTCTGTCTTGGGGGTGGGGGCTCCTGCTTATTCTACTTGGTGGGGAAACGGTACCTTCTGTCTTAACCCCCGGCCCTGCCAGCAACCACAAATTCCCATCACTTTCTTTCTGGCCAATGGAACTGTTCCTGTGCCCAGTCAGCCTGAACTGGTTACTCAGGAAGACTCCACCTGACACCTCCTCTCATATCCTTGGCTGAGAGGAAGGCACACACATGGTTGACCACACCACTAACCCGCTACCATTCCTCCCCCCTCTTTTTTTTTAGGGTGGCCAAATTGTAAAAAGGACAGGTTTTTGTAGCACCTTTAAGCAGCACCTGTTGAAATTCTAAGACACAGATAAGTCGCCTCTCATCATCTTCGATTTCAGACCGCGTGCTGCAGAAAAGAAAAAAATATATAATAAAACACAGAACTGAACTAAAGTAGCAGGTTGGAGACAGCTGCATAATCAGCAAAGGGAAGAAATGTTTTCTTAAATTTCTGTGTAAATAAAAATGTTTGTGCGGCACCTGAAGGGCATTAGGTGACTCTCTTTATGGAAATGATTCCATAGCTGGGGCACCTTTGTCCATAATCACTATACCTAAGTAGTTTTTCAAAAGGCAGTCCTGTACAAACCTACCTGGGAGTAAGTCCCATTGAACTCAATGGGATGTCCTTCTTAGCAGTAAACATGTATAGGATTGCAACACAAGGATGCAATTCTTTGCCCACTTTTCTTGTAGTAAGCATCATTGAATTCTGGAGATTACTTTTGAGCAGGGTTGCCCTGTTTGTTTCCCCGCAGGATACAACCATTTGCACTTGGCAGCTCAGCCTTAATTAACCTGCCCCTTTTCCCTCCTCGTTTCACAGAGGCTTGGGAGTCGAGAGCAAACCAGAACTGCAGCGAGTTCTGGAGCATCGGCGGCGGAACCAGCTGATCAGGCAGAGAAAAGAAGAGGAAGAGGCGAAGAAGTTGAAATCTCCCTTCGAGCAAGAGCTCCTGAAGAGGCAACAGAAGCTGGATCAGGTAGGACGCAGTTCTGAAATCTTGTTGCAATAAACCGCATCAGAAGTGCAGAGAAATCCACCCTGTACTTACTCTAAACAATCACATGGCGCTCTTCAGTCTTTTCACAAGCAACTCTGCATTGGTAGGTTAGGGGAAAGATTTGTGGGTTTTTATGTGCAGTGCTGCTGTCGAGCTTCATATCAGAGCAGGTAAACCATCAGCAACTAATGTTTTGTGACCAGAGGGCTGTTTCCATCCTTAGCCATCCCTCTGGGCACCCCAGGCCAGCATTGGGTGTGGCCAAAAGTGGGCGCGACCATGTCACCGTCTCACATGCATGCCCACACAGAGGCATGCGGCCAACCCATGTCTCCCTCCCCACTCATCAAACGATCGATTAGATCGGTGGCTCCTGAACATTTTTGGTCCACCACCCCCTTCGTTCCACAAGCTCATCCCCAGTGGCCCCAACCCTACAAGAAGTGCTATTCAGAACAGCAGTCTGCATGACCCACTCAGAAAAAGGCATACACAATAACAATTTAAATCAGTAACAAATAAGTGAGAATTTATGCAGTATCCACTTAAAACGATTTAATTTAACTGATTCAATAAAAATGGATGATTCAGTCCTTTGCACCTCCAGTGCCCCTCTGCCATGCTTTTGACCATGTGTAGGCAAACTAAGGCCCGGGGGCCAGATCCAGCCCAATGCCTTCTCAATCCAGCCCATGGACGGTCCGGGAATCAGCGTGTTTTTACATGAGTAGAATGTGTTCTGTTATTTAAAATGCATCTCTGGGTTATTTGTGGGGCATAAGAATTCGTTCATTATTATTTTCAAAATATAGTCCGGCCCCCCACAAGGTCTGAGGGACAGTGGACTGCCCCCCCCCCCGCTTAAAAAGTTTGCTGATCCCTGACTTTGACTCTTAGCACCCCACTACCTAATCCCACTGCCCACCCCCTGGAGGCTTGTACCACCCAGATTGGGAACCGCAGAGTTAGATCATTTATTTTTGTTGGCTTTATTATTATATTTGTACCCCACTTTTTCCTCCAAGGAGCGTAAGGTGGCTTCTTTGTATCCTCCTTACCCCACACTTTAACTGAACGGGCTGCCACGATTGAACTGTGCTTTGCCACCAAACGAATCCATTTTTATTCTTAAACAAGCACCCAGCACTCAGCTCTTTGCCTTGTTGTTTTGCTGGGATGCACGCCAGCCCCTTTTGCAAAAGCAAGGGGAGCAGGCCAGACTCCCAACCAACAGTAGGATAACAACTGATGAGTTTGCCAGGTGACACTTTTCATGGCATGGGAAGATCAGCGTTATCACCTGTGAAGTCCAGTTTGCAAATCTTGTTGTCGGAGCCAATGGCAAGCGGACCCAGCTAGTTCTAGTTTTGTGCCTTTGCTGAGACTAAGCAGGAGGAAGCAGAAAGGTCATGCCCCCTGTTACTTTGTTTGTAAGTAAGAGGATTGACAGAGAGGGCAGGCTGGGGTTGGTGTGGCAGGGGGCCCGTTCACTGGAGCAAACCAGCCTTCATTGGCAAAGGGCACCCCTAAACCCCAGTCCTTGACATGACGTTGTGCAATTTACCTTTGCTCAGGACTCGCAGGAATATGCCTCAAGCTTTCACCTGCTGATCTGGATAAACCCTTTCGATCCAGGTTCTGCCGTCCGTAATGGGATTGCAGCCACCAGGCCGCCAAAGCCTCCTGCCCCAGCAGCAGAGCAGCTGCTTTCTATCCTGGCTTTAATCCCCAGATCTTAACACCACTTACAAGCTCTTCAATCCCCTTGAAGTCACTGGGAGCTCAAAGCTTGTAAACACCAGTTCAGGATTTCAAAATTTTTAAACCAGCCTGGCGAAACAGGGAAGCCAACCAAAACATTGCGCGTTGCACTCTTACCAGATAGAGATCTTAATTAAATTTTCGGCAGAGCGCCGCACACATCTCTTGAAGGCACAATTATCAACATGTTGCCATGTTCATCCTTCCTGTTTTCATTAACACAGGCTGCTCCCTTCTCTCACGCTAGCTGGTAATTGCAGACATCGCTTAGTGGATGTTCCATGGCTTGGAAAACGCGTAGCGTGAGCTTAGCTGGAAATCTGCTGTAATTAAGCTCTTTTATTTTTTGTTTTTTTTAAAAAACACATACCCCAATACAATTTAAACGAAATACTCTCCTCCTCAAGCATTTAATTAAGAGTTCTTAACTCCTTTTATTTTATTTTAAAGCGTCCTGATTATTATGATTATTAATTACTATTGTCTCAACTCAACCTGATTTCAGCAATTTCCTAATTATTCTGGCTTATTTGCGATTAAAGCTATTTGCTAGACAGGCAAAATACATGATCCGAGCATCCCTTTCCCCCCTCCACTTAAAGCTTTTAGCAGCTGCCTTTCATTAGAAAAAGGGGGGGAGTGTAGGTGGTGCAACAGCAGGACTTTGAATGGGAGGAGATCAAAATGCATTCTCCCCGTACCTTAGCGGTACAGCATCTGCTATACTTGCAGAAGGTCCAATGGTCAGTCCCTGGCATCTCCAGGTAGGGCAGAGAGAGACCCTAGTCTGACCCCTAGGCTGGAGAGGGACTGCCAGTGAGCGTATACAGTACTAAGCAAGGTGGACCAATGGGTCTGATTCCGTATAAGGAGACTTCCTATGTTTCCCCCGCTAGAAGTGTGGCAACATTCCAAGGAGGTTCGTGCTGCTAATCAGCCTTCCTTCCCATTCTACATCCTGCCTTTCTCAAACCAGAGAAGGGGATTATTTTGGCATAGGGTGGCAAGGAGGGCCACCCCTGCAAAACCATCCCCCACTCCCCACCAGTGAACCTTCTGTTTGTAGAAACCTCCGACTGGAATGTAGCCTGCTTGTACAGTGACCCCATGAACCAGAGTCCGCCAGGCACTCCTGTCTTCCACTGCCTCCCACAGTTTGGTCAAACTCATGTTGGTAGCTTCGAGAACACTGTCCAACCATCTCGTCCTCTGTCGTCCCCTTCTCCTTGTTCCCTCAATCTTTCCCACCATCAGAATCTGTCCTTCCAGTGAGCACCCAGGGCTGATTTCCTTAAGAATGGATAGGTTTGATCTTCTTGCAGTCCATGGGACTCTCAAGAGTCTCCTCCAGCACCATAATTCAAAAGCAACAATTCTTCAGCGATCAGCCTTCTTTATGGTCCAGCTCTCACTTCCATACATCACTACTGGGAAAACCATAGCTTTAACTGTACAGACCTTTGTCGGCAAGGTGATGTCTCTGCTTTTTAAGGTATGCTGATCTGCAAATCTTTTCCGGATGAAGAGTGGGATTAAAATACAGTGGTACCTCGGGTTAAGTACTTAATTCGTTCCGGAGGTCTGTTCTTAACCTGAAACTGTACTTAACCTGAAGCACCACTTTAGCTAATGGGGCCTCCTGCTGCCGCCGTACCACCGCTGCACGATTACTGTTCTCATCCTGAAGCAAAGTTCTTAACCTAAAGCACTATTTCTGGGTTAGCGGAGTCTGTAACCTGAAGCATATGTAACCTGAAGCGTATGTAAACTGAGGTACCACTGTATCTTTAAACAGATAATAATAGAGAGAGTGCTGGGGGCCTGATGGTGAGACATGGAGAGCTGCGTTTCCACCACCTCAGCCTGAGGTCTCCTTCCCCTCCCCCCACCTCTCCACACACAAACATATACACAGTTTTATTCATGTATATATCCTTCCTTTCTTCTCCCATCAGTTGGAGAGGGAGCAAGAGAAGCAAGAAGAAAACGCGCCAGAGTTTATTAAAGTAAAAGAGAACCTGAGGAGGACATCAACGCTAACTGGGGCGGAGAAGGTCGCCTAGCAGATGGGAGCAGCTGAGACCAGAATAGAAGAGGAGGACCTTCTCTGCTCGCTTGAATACCTACATGCTGACATCTTCTTATATGGTGGACATTCGCAGTTACGTCTTTGGGGCTGCTTACTGTTTATTAATGCTTGCTCCAGTAGAAACTCCCCAACATGGGCTTTTGCTGTACATCTAGGAAGGAATAACATCGGTGTGTGGGGGGCTGGGAAAGTTTGTGATGCTATGCTAGTAGAAGCGCTTGGGTGGGGAGTAATAATAATGGCCTGAGCCTTCCTCTCGAGTAAACAGGCAATGTTGATGCCCTATCCCATCCCTTGTTAGCTCTGTGCTTAAACCTTGGAGATGCAATGTGTGGGCGATGATCTACGAAGACTAGGCCGCCATATCAATGCCAGGGCTTCAAGACGCTCAGCAGCAGAAACTAATGGTTGTAATAAATTTCAGGTTCAGTCGAGCTAATATTTGGAGTAGCTTGTTGGAAAACCAGGGAAGGGGGCCAAAAAAAGAAAGAAACGAAAAAGGGAAGAGGCTATCAGCGCCAGCTAACCACCAGAGCTCACTCAGCTACGCTTTTGTCACTTTCTGCTGTGTCGAAGCAACACCCACCCAGAAAATGCAACCATGTCAATAAGCGTGTGAGTTTCCGTACTTCACTTGAAGTTTGTGAAAGGCTCCCAGGTCGAAGCCCCCACTTGAAACCTCAGAAAGCCACGGCTGGCCTGTGTTGACAGTACTGAGTGATAGACCAATGGTCTGACCCACGATAAGGCAAGCCTCCTATGTATTGCACCACTGAGATGGGGCGGGGGGGGGCATGTGGTGTCTCTTTGTGTCTATGAGGATGTATTGGTCCTCTCTTAGATTCAGTCGTAAAATAGCACTCCCGTTTCTTTCTGCAACTTAACATGTTACTACAGAAATAGCAGGCCCGGGTTATATCATGCGGTCGGATGCAAAACCTTCTCAACCCTCGTGCTCTGACATGGGGAGCAAGGGTCGTATTCCAGAAGGGGCCTTTAGGAGCTGTGTGGAAGGAATAAGAAACCATGTCTACAAATGTGTTGCTTTCAGAATATGGAGGAAGAAAATGGCGGTCTCAGAGAGACGGGAAGTGGTGGTCTAATAAGAATCACAGCAGCTACATAGAGAGGGCCTGTGAGGACTCAGGTCAATGGCCTAACTCAGGCATGGCCAAACTGAGCCCTCCAGCTGTTTGGGGACTACAATTCCCATCATCCCTGACCATTGGTCCTGTTAGCTAGGGATGATGGGAGTTGTAGTCCCAAAAAAGCTGGAGGGCAAAGTTTGGCCATTTCTGCCCTGACTAGTCCAGCACCCTGTTCTCACAGTGGGAAACCCTTAGGCAAGACCCGAGTTCAAGAGTGCTCTCCTCTCCTGTGGTTTCCCCGCCATAGATTTTCAGGAGCAGTACTGCCTCAGACCGTGGAGACAGATAGCTATTGTGGCTAGTAGCCTTCACCGTGAATCTGCTGGATCCTATTTTAAAAGCTTCTGAGTTAGTGGCTGTTGCCGACTCCCTTGGGAGGGAGCTTCATGGTTTACTGCACTGCGTGAAGAAGGAGCAGTTCTATCGCACATAAAAGTACTTCCCTTATCTTTATTTCTTTGTTTAAAAAAAGTAGGTCCCTTCCCCCCGCCCCCTTAGTGGTACAACGTGAATTGGGTGGGGAATTCTTCTTAAAGCAAGAAACAAAAGTTGAGAAATATTTCCCTCACGGAAAAATTTGGAATAGTAATGAGAAGTTGGTTCAAAGAGAGCCTCAAAGTGACTTCACACAGGGAGGCTTGGCTTGGGACCATTTAATCCATAATACAACCTCCTGGTAGATATTAGGAATTTGCGTGTGTAAACCCTGGGGCTCGCCATTCCAAATGTTCTGGAACAAGCCACGTCTGAAGGCTATGCAGAGATCTTTCTTGGGCAGTGTTTTAACAGCTCCTGGAGATCTTGTACTATATGAGTCAGAATTCAGCCTATACAGAGGTACCGGAAATTGTGCTTCCCAAAATGTCTGTTACTTTTCCTCGAAAGTGCATATTTTTATTATTATTACCCCAAAGACACTCATTCTGTACCCTACTTAGGTATACTGTGCTATATAAACATAGTGATATCTGTGCACCTGCTGCATGTATATTATTGCACATGTTCATATTAACAACTTAACTGCCACCATTGCTTTCTTGGGGAGAGAACATTTTATCAAGAGAGAAAAAACAGAACAAAACCTGAATTGATGAGTAATTGTATATTTTGCTAGATATTCTATGAATGAAAACAGCCGGCAGCCAAAATAAACTGATTTCATTTTTCTAAGGAACAGGTGATCTTTTAAATCTACAACTTCAGGCTTAATCAAGGCGGGTGCTTCAACTTTCGTGGTCTTCCTCCCAGGTGACCACCTTCTAATTAAGAGTTGCACACTGGGATCTCCACCCAGGACCCATCTAGGGAGAAAGAAAGCATAGAGAGGGAGACCAGGAGCCACATTCCTCTCTGGGCAATGTTCTGCTGGTGGTGGACACAATCAGAGAAGAAAGTGGACAGAGCAAAAATGTAGCTTTTATCTTCATATAGTTGGCTAGTTTCTATGCAGCAGGGCTCCTGTGCCCCTCACAGAGCTGCAATTACTGGAGTGGTTTAACAATCAATGCATCTTCAAGAGGAAATCTGAGAACTGTAGCCTCTGTGAGGGAAAGATGGGCTCCTAACCAACTCTAACCAACCACAGCTTAACAAACTACAGCTCCCAGAATTCTGTGCGGAAAAGCCACAAATTTTTAAAGTTGTTGTTGTTGTTGTTATTTATTCCCCAGCCACTCTGGGCGGCTTCCAACAGAATATTAAAATACAATAGTCTATTAAACATTAAACGCTTCCCTAAACAGGGCTGCCTTCAGATGCCTTCTAAAAGTCTGGAAGTTGTTTTTCTCTTTGACATCTGGTGGGAGGGCGTTCCACAAGAAGACCCTCTGCCTGGCTCCCAGTAACTTGGATTCTCGCAGTGAGGGAACCACCAGAAGGCCCTCGGCACTGGACTTCAGTGTCCGGGCTGAACGATGGGGGTGGAGACGCTCCTTCAGGTATACTGGCCCGAGGCCCTTTAGGGCTTTAAAGGTCAGCACCAACACTTTGAATTTTGCTTGGAAAGTGGCTTTCAATGTGTGGTGTAAAAGCAGCCTTTGTCTAATTCCCTTTCTGTTTCTGTGTGTGAGGCAGAAAGAGAGGCTGCATCTACACAGCTTTTTTAAAAAAAGCTCTGAAAATGCTCTGGTGAAAACAATTTTAAAGCTCGCAATGGAAAATTAGAGTTCTTATTTCAGCTCTACAGCACCATCTGGTGTCAAAGTGTTAAAACGCATTTATAACTTCTTTTTCTTTTACTAATGTAGCTTGAACTTGAGCCCAAAGATCATTCCTCAAGGGAACCCATATACTGTCACTGGAAAGATGCTAAACCCAGGCAAACAGCTGCCCTCATTACTCTGGTCAGGTATATTAGCCTCTAGTGACTTATGGGTCAGGTTCAGGTCAGCAACATTGTGAAGCTACTTCCAAGGCCCCAGCCCTGCAAAGAATTCATCTGCCATCTTCACTATTTCGGTGGACATCATGAAATCTATTAGAGCGCTTCACAATCCAAGGATGTATAATGCAGCCAGCTGTCTGGAACGCAGCAGCAAGTCTGGGTTTGGCCAACGTCTGGATAAAAGAGTGCCTGGGTGCTTCCACCTTGCTTTTCAGAAGCAAGATAGGATACAAATGTATTAATAATGATGGTGGTGATATTTAGAATCTTTGAACGATGCAGAATCTCAAAAGGAGAATAAGGTCGTGAGATTCAGTTCCCCATTATTAATTTTGGGAGGGCAAATCCTTTGATGTGTCTCGCCCGTTCGTTGTTCACAATATTCCCCCTGTGGCTGAGATACTTACCGTATTTTTTGCTCTATAAGACTCACTTTTTCCCTCCTAAAAAGTAAGGAGAACTGTGTGTGCGTCTTATGGAGCGAATGCAGGCTGCGCAGCTATCCCAGAAGCCAGAACAGCAAGAGGGATTGCTGCTTTCACTGCGCAGCGATCCCTCTTGCTGTTCTGGCTTCTGAGATTCAGAATATTTTTTTTTCTTGTTTTCCTCCTCCAAAAACTAGGTGCGTCTTGTGGTCTGGTGCGTCTTATAGAGCGAAAAATACGGTGATTAATGGGGTCCCATGAACACCTGGGAGCGTTGGCAGTCCTTGCTCCATCCGGCCTCATTTCATAACAGCCATTTGGCAAGGATGCCAATTATCCTTAGAACACCTTGTGGCGGCAAAGAAGACAAAAGCAAATCCTGCCCTGGAGCAAAGAGGTTTTGACATCCCCAGGCAAGCCTGCCCTGTGTACGAGTTGCATATCGATGCCCACAGCCCAAGCCCTCCCACTTCAACCCACCTTCACATGAGCAGGTAAATGAACCACAAAGGAACTAGCGTAGCACAGCATCCAAACCCAGGATCATGGTTTGTTTTGCACTCTTGCACCAAGGACAAGTTCTAGTGTCGCTGCTGCCAGAACTGCTTCGGGTCTACTGTCTTCTAGTGGCTATAGCAAGTGCAGCTGTAGTTAATGTTAAGTTGTGGGTGAACATATCAGAGGACACAGCGATTCTTCAAACAGCTCTAGTTTATTCACAGGCCAGAACAGAACTGAACTGAAGGGTTCAGCCAGCCTGCTTATATAGAGCTCCACTACAACGCAACAGTAACCATTTTCTGTAACTATCCAATCACTGAATGTCACTTTCAATCCCTTATTTGCATATGTGGACCTGAGTGAAAACTATCTACAGTATCCCCCTGCTGGCCCAGGGTGAAAACTTCAGTACATAACAGTTAATACATGTATACATTCACAGCGCTTCAGCTTGAAGTTGCACAAGGCTTTGATCTAGTCTGAGCCTGACAAAAATGTTTAAACCACTGAACACATTGGTTTGCATCCATCTGTCTCGGAAGACAATGGAGGGATGAGTTGAACCGTTGGAAGGTTGCAACGTCTGCTGTGGCTATAAAGATCGATAAGGGAGAGACATGTTTTGTTGCAGCTGGGGCAGATGAAGGCGTCTGGTTGTGCTGATGCAGAGGCACTATGGTGTTTCTTCTCTCTGCACCCCTCTCAGAAGTCATTCCTCCCTTGGTCACCGCTGCAGACAAACGTCCTGGCTGTGTGTCTCCAGGCACTGCAGTCGTCATAACTCCTCGCAGCCGCCGAACTGAGCATCTCTGCCTGGGGCCTCCACTCTGCCCATCACCGCCGCTCCCGCTAGGCTGTACTGCGGCTGCGCAGCCGAAGGACCCAAATGAGATGGGCAGCCTGGCACGGCCTATGAATTGATGAGGAGCCTTGAGAGGAGAGCGTGGGCAACCATAGAGAAAGCAGATCAGAGAGAGGAGGCGGAGGCAGAGGCACAGGCGCGGGCAGGTGTTCCAAGGGCTAACCATAGAGGGGGAAAGCTGAGGAAGGACCGCAAGTGCTTCTCCCATAGATTTGTAGTGGTAGAAGAGCATAGATGGTCTGATCTACGGGTTTACTTCAGGCGCTATTTCCCCGCCCCCCTTCCTCCCGCCCCGCCTGATGGAACTGAGAGCTGCAGATGGAGCACAAGAGAAAAGATACAGAACTGCAGCAGCATCTTCGTAGCTTGGACTTCGTTTTGCACGAAAAGTGGTTGCTGCTTGTAGTTATTTAATTGCAGTGTTTCATCAGCTGGTGTCTTGAGCAGCAACCTCTGGAAACAAAGGGCTAAAAACCGGCGCTGCTCTCCAAAATTATCTGGTCCCTTTTAACTTCATATTTCAGCTGCTTGTCTAAAATCCCTTATTTTGGCTGCTGATCCCTTATTTTCAAATCTGTAAGTTGACAGCTATGATGCTGCCAGACATAACCTATCATTTTCTAAGGGGGGAGGAATTTAAATCCCATTATATATAATTTACAGGCATAGACAAATCTGGTCCAGAACTGGGAGCCATCTTCCAAAGGTAGGAGCCAGGATCAATAATGGACAAAAGTATTCCCCTTGTCAGGATTTCCTGCTCTCTCTGTGTGTCTGGATTGGCTAAAAAACCCCCCACAAGATTCTTCCACCTTCTATTTACACTTTGTGGCACTAGCTGGTGTTCAGGCTAGCTCTGCTGCAGTAGTGATAAAATAGCCCTACAATATTTCCACCCTGTTGAATGAGTCTGAGAAACAGACACAGACACATAACTTACCTGAGTTGTGCATATGTTCAGACATGACTCCCTTCCTTCTGAAAGGCTCATCCTTACTTCAGTTGTCAGTTTGTTCCTACCACCCCCTCAACTTTACAATGGTACTGGGATGTTTCATCTATTTGACAAGCAGATCCCATTAACTCTAAGGGACTGAGTAACTTTATATATATATATATATATATATATATATATATATATATATATATATATATATATATATATATATGCTTTCGTAGATTTTCACGGGTACAGGAATGCAGGTTTTGGTGTCTTCGGGTGTCTTCCCGTGTAAGAGTTGGGGTGTCTAGGCGACGTTTCGACGAGGTCTCACTCGTCATCTTCAGGCTGGTGCTTTCGGTTTCTTGTTACTGGAACAGAGCAGGATCTCAGTGTTTGAGTTCCTATAAATACTGTTGAGGGGGTGTGGTGTATAGCCTCCAACGTTCTGGGCAGAGAGGAAGTTCCCAGGTTAGTGTGTCTTTTCTTCTTTTGTTCATTAATTATTTGAGGGATATCTTGAGTGATTTCTTGAGTGATATTCTGAGTACCACTTAGGAGGGTCATTAGGTGTGGATTAGTTGCTAAAGCTTTCGTGTCTTGACCTCTTGACCTTGTGAAGAGTTTTTTCTGAGAAGATGGCTGTACTGCACTTAGTTGTGCTGTGGCTTGGCTTCGTGTATAGGGGCGAGCTGTGGTTTTGTGCCCTGTGCCAGCCAGATCTGTGTAGGGATTGCAGGGGGGTGCAGCATCCGGAGGTGCCACTATGGTTTGGCTACTGGATGGTGTCTGTAATTTATCTGTGGAGAGGGTCTGGGTTTGGGTCTGGTGTGGTTGATTGGAGATGGCGTTCTGTGTGCCTCTGGTTCTGGTGTCGGTTTTTGTGGGGAGGGCTATTTTCCAGATGTCTGGCAGGCGGGACGTATCGTCACGCTTGTTCATGTTGTGAGGGTGTTTCTCTATCTCGATGGCTTCCATGATTATTCTCTTGTGGTGGTGTTCCATGTTAAAGAGCAATTTGGAATCTGAAAAATTAATTTCGTGTCCTGTTTCTTTCATGTGTTGGTAAAGAGAGGAAGTTTTTTCTTCTTTTTTGACGGCATTCTTGTGTTCTGCGATACGTGCATTTATTCGTCTGTTTGTTTGTCCAATGTACGTGGCTGGGCAGACTTTGCAGGGTATTTCATAGACCCCTTGGTTTTCTAACTGGATTTTATCTTTGGGGTTTCTGAGGATATTGGCTATTTTTTGGTTGGTGCAAAAGGCTGTTTTGATATTGTGTTTATGGAGGATTTTGCTAATTTTATCTGTAGTGCCCTTGATATAAGGAAGGAGGGCCATGCCATTGTTTTCTTCTGTGTCTTGCTTTTTGGGGGGTGTTTCTTTTTGGATTAGCTTCGTAACCCTGTTTTGCTGGTATCCGTTGGCGATTAACACATTTGAAAGATTCTGTAACTCAGTTGTCAAGTGGTCTTTGTCAGCCAGGCGTTTGGTTCTGGAGATGAGAGTCTTGGCTACGGAGTTTATTTGTGCAGGGTGGTGGTGTGATTGTGCATGTAAGTAGCGGTTGGTGTGTGTTTTTTTCCGGTAGATAGTGTGTCCTAGGGAGCCATCAGGTTTTTTGTAGATTAGGACGTCAAGGAAGGGAAGTTGGTTGTTGGCTTCTATTTCCATAGTGAATTGTATTTTGGGGTGTAGGCTGTTGAGATGTGTGAGGAAGCTATCTAGTTTTTTCTTCCCGTGTGGCCAAATTACAAAGGTGTCGTCAACATACCTGAGCCAAAGTTTGGGTTTGTGTTCTGACTTGTCTAAAGCATTGGTTTCAAAGTGTTCCATGTACAGATTTGCGATGACCGGTGAGAGGGGTGATCCCATAGGTGCTCCTTCTATCTGTTTGTATCTTTGTCCATTGTGGATGAAGTACGTGTTGGTTAGGCAGTGGTTGGTCAGGTCCAGGATGTATTCGGGGGGATTGTATTTGTTTTGAATGGCTGTCAAGGCTTCATTAATGGGCACTTGTGTGAAGAGAGATACAAAAAAACCTGATGGCTCCCTAGGACACACTATCTACCGAAAAAAAACACACACCAACCGCTACTTACATGCACAATCACACCACCACCCTGCACAAATAAACTCCGTAGCCAAGACTCTCATCTCCAGAACCAAACGCCTGGCTGACAAAGACCACTTGACAACTGAGTTACAGAATCTTTCAAATGTGTTAATCGCCAACGGATACCAGCAAAACAGGGTTACGAAGCTAATCCAAAAAGAAACACCCCCCAAAAAGCAAGACACAGAAGAAAACAATGGCATGGCCCTCCTTCCTTATATCAAGGGCACTACAGATAAAATTAGCAAAATCCTCCATAAACACAATATCAAAACAGCCTTTTGCACCAACCAAAAAATAGCCAATATCCTCAGAAACCCCAAAGATAAAATCCAGTTAGAAAACCAAGGGGTCTATGAAATACCCTGCAAAGTCTGCCCAGCCACGTACATTGGACAAACAAACAGACGAATAAATGCACGTATCGCAGAACACAAGAATGCCGTCAAAAAAGAAGAAAAAACTTCCTCTCTTTACCAACACATGAAAGAAACAGGACACGAAATTAATTTTTCAGATTCCAAATTGCTCTTTAACATGGAACACCACCACAAGAGAATAATCATGGAAGCCATCGAGATAGAGAAACACCCTCACAACATGAACAAGCGTGACGATACGTCCCGCCTGCCAGACATCTGGAAAATAGCCCTCCCCACAAAAACCGACACCAGAACCAGAGGCACACAGAACGCCATCTCCAATCAACCACACCAGACCCAAACCCAGACCCTCTCCACAGATAAATTACAGACACCATCCAGTAGCCAAACCATAGTGGCACCTCCGGATGCTGCACCCCCCTGCAATCCCTACACAGATCTGGCTGGCACAGGGCACAAAACCACAGCTCGCCCCTATACACGAAGCCAAGCCACAGCACAACTAAGTGCAGTACAGCCATCTTCTCAGAAAAAACTCTTCACAAGGTCAAGAGGTCAAGACACGAAAGCTTTAGCAACTAATCCACACCTAATGACCCTCCTAAGTGGTACTCAGAATATCACTCAAGAAATCACTCAAGATATCCCTCAAGTAATTAATGAACAAAAGAAGAAAAGACACACTAACCTGGGAACTTCCTCTCTGCCCAGAACGTTGGAGGCTATACACCACACCCCCTCAACAGTATTTATAGGAACTCAAACACTGAGATCCTGCTCTGTTCCAGTAACAAGAAGCCGAAAGCACCAGCCTGAAGATGACGAGTGAGACCTCGTCGAAACGTCGCCTAGACACCCCAACTCTTACACGGGAAGACACCCGAAGACACCAAAACCTGCATATATATATATATATATATATATATATATATATATATATATATATATATACACACTGCACTAATCTCAATGAACTATAACTTCCACCCGACCACCAGTTCACACATGCACACAATTCCCAGCTCTCTTAACTTCCCTGTCCTAACTTCTTGACTAGACCCAAAAATACCCTTATTCTTTGGACCTACATTCACATTTGGAAATCTGTCATAGACAACAATACAAGAAAGCTGCTCCCCTATTTGTGGTTTTATTGTTTCCGGGTGGCGCTGTGGGTTAAACCACAGAGCCTAGGGCTTGCCGATCAAAAGGTCGGCGGTTCGAATCCCTGCAACGGGGTGAGCTCCCGTTGCTCGGTCCCTGCTCCTGCCAACCTAGCAGTTCGAAAGCACGTCAAAGTGCAAGTAGATAAATAGGTACCGCTCCAGTGGGAAGGTAAACGGGGTTTCCATGCGCTGCTCTGGTTCGCCAGAAGCAGCTTAGTCATGCTGGCCACATGACCCGGAGGCTGTATGCCAGCTCCCTGGGCCAGTAAAGCGAGGTGAGCACCGCAACCCCAAAGTCGGCCACGACTGGACCTAATGGTCAGGGGTTCCTTTATCTTTACCTAAAATTTATACACTGCTTGATTGTAAAACAAACAAACAAACACCTCAAAGTGGTTTATGACCCATGCCATAGAGCAGTGTTTCCCAACCTTTTTTGGGCAAAGGCACACTTGTTTCATGAAAAAAATCTCGAGGCACACCACCATTACAGCCCCGTGACGTCAGCGCGCAGCGTCACGCCGGGAGGGACATGAATTGCTAGCAAATTACATAATCACCTCCTTGAGGGCTGGCTCATCTTCTCCGAAGGCAGAACCCCATTAATTAACAGGACAGACTCACACCATAGCCAAGACGAGGGGGGAAAACCTCAGTCATGCACAGTCATGCACATGTGGGGGCTAAATGAGGACGAAGACCGGGCAGAGAGCAGGGTTCAAATCACCCCACCTGGCCAGGACAATCCCTGGGTGCTCCCTTGGGCCACTCGCCTGACCCACCTCGCAGGGCTGTTGTTGCGAGGATAACACGGGGAGAACCACGCGCGCCCCCGGGAGCTCCTTGGAGGAGAAAGCGGGCGATGAATGCAATGCACGAAATATATGAGAAGCGACCAGGTTTTGCAGGTGAGGGGCCCCCGCCAGCCTCCGCTTCCAACACCCGGCGCAACGACGCCGAAGTTTCCCCCCGGGCTCGGCTCGGGGAGCAGCGCTGCTCCCCCCCGGCTCCCCTTCGCCCTCCCGGCTCTCTCTGCCGCCCACTGGGGACCCCCCTCACCTGCTAAGTCCGGAGCGCCGGTGGAAGTTGCATGCATGCATGCAGGGCGCCGCGTTGCCATTGCATTGCACTGCACTCCATGCAACGCCTGCACACATGCATTGCCTTGCACGCCCGCCAAGGGGTCTCCCCGCGGTCCGATGTGTCCCCTCCGGCGTGGATGCAGCATTGCAAAAATAAAACCCCCCCGACGCAGCCCTACCTGGGGGGCAGCCTCCGCCTCCGCCGCTCTGCCTCCGCGGGGATCCCCGGGCTCCATCCTGCCACCCGATCTCCGCGGGGGCGCAGGCAGGCTGCGCGGGGTCTGCGCGGAAGAGCCCCTGCCCACCCGGCCGCCGCGCTCATTCCATGGCCGGGAGAAGAGCGCTTCAAACAAAACGCCCGGCCCGCCAGGCCACGCTGGGAAACGTAGTTCGCGCACCCCGCGTGGGCGCGGAGCCCAAGGGCGAGGGGGCAGCCCCCGCGCCGGGGACGGAGGGGGAGAGGCTGGGTGCAGGGGTGGAGGGACGGGTGGGCGAGCGAGTGAGTGAGTGGCAGCCGCCAAGCCTTGGCCGAGAGCCAGGAAGGGCCTCCCCGGAGGAGGAGGAGGAGGAGGAGGGAGGCGCAGAGCGGGAGGGAGGGAGGGAACCCCAGGGGTCATCTAGTGACGGCGCCCCAATCGAAAATTTTAGTTTAAAAAAAATATCTTACAAATTTTTTAATTTTTCCCGCGGCAAACCAGGCAACATCTCGCGGCACACTAGTGTGCCGCGGAACAGTGGTTGGGAAACACTGGCATAGAGAATAATACCAAAAAAGAGAAAGAAAGATTCCCAAAGGGTTAGGGTGCACCCTGCCCCCCCCCATCAAATATTTTTTTTAATTAACTCTCAACCCAGTCATTTACCCTCTGGTACACTGCAAAGCACCATGCTCAAAAATGGCACAGAATATACTAATAAATATGTCAACTTACATCCACCTACTGCAGGCTCAGAAACATAATTTCACCACTGGGGGGTGCTTTTATACAATATTCTGAGAAGGAGTAGCACAAAGTTTACTCTAGCTCAGGGTTGAGAAACCTGCGGGCCTACATATGTTGTCGGATTACTGTCCTATTGCCAGTGTGGCCAGTGAGCATGGATGATGGGCATTGTAGTCCATCAGTATTCCAAGGGTGGCAGGCTTCCCACCCTTGCTCCAAAATACGCATGTAAATTCATCCCCGGTACAGGTATGGGGAAACTTTGGCCCTCCAGATGTCGGTGAACCACACCTCCCACCTGCTCCAGCGGGCATTGCCAATGGCCAGGGAAGTTGAGTGTTGCTACACATGCCCCAATACATGTGGCCTGCATAACTCAGAAGTGAACTGTCATTTTGCTTGGGAAACTGCAATTCCTGCAACCAGCTTAAGAGGGTGGAGAGGTGGAATGTCTTCAGCCTAATCTGAGAAACACCTGGACAATCCTTGCAGGAAACGCAATAAAGGATTTACCATATTTTTCGTCCTATAGGACGCACTTTTTCCCCTCCAAAAATGAAGGGGAAATGTGTGTGCGTCCTATGGGGTGAATGCAGGCTTCAGGAAGCTCTGCGCAAACCTTGGGAGACCGGCTCCGAGGGTAGCGCAGAGCTGCCTGCAGTCCCGGGATCAGCGCAGCTCTGCGCGGCCACCGGGAGCTGGGCGCGAAGTCCCGCCCCGCTCCGGATGGCGGCGCAGAGCTGCCTGCAGTCCCGGGATCAGCGCAGCTCTGCGCGGCCACCAGGAGCCGGGGGCGAAGCCCCGCCCCGCCCTGCTCCCGATGGCCGCGCAGAGCTGCCTGCAGTCCCGGGATCAGCGCAGCTCTGCGCGGCCATCGGGAGCGGGGCGCGAAGTCCTGCCCCGCTCCGGATGGCGGCGCAGAGCTGCCTGCAGTCCCAGGATCAGCGCAGCTCTGCGCGGCCATCGGGAGCGGGGCGCTAAGTCCCGCCCCGCTCCGGATGGCGGCGCAGAGCTGCCTGCAGTCCCGGGATCAGCGCAGCTCTGCGTGGCCATCGGGAGCGGGGCACTAAGTCCCGCCCCGCTCCGGATGGCGGCGCAGAGCTGCCTGCCGTCCCAGGATCAGCGCAGCTCTGCGCGGCCACCGGGAGCCAGGGGCGAAGCCCCGCCCCGCTCCCGATGGCAGCGCAGAGCTGCCTGCAGTCCTGGGATCAGCGCAGCTCTGTGCAGCCATCGGGAGCGGGGCGCTAAGTCCCGCCCTGCTCCGGATGGCGGCGCAGAGCTGCCTGCCGTCCCAGGATCAGCGCAGCTCTGCGCGGCCACCGGGAGCCGGGGGCGAAGCCCCGCCCCGCTCCGGATGGCCGCGCAGAGCTGCCTGCAGTCCCCCCCAAAAAACTAGGTGCGTCCTATGGGCTGGAGCGTCCTATGGGGCGCAAAATACGGTACCTTAATCTCAGCATTAAGGTGCCGATGGTGGAGGAGGAGGAGGATATTAAAGTAGTAGGGCATCACAGTGTTTTAAACATACAGTCCACGTCAAACGATTTCTGCATCTAACCCAGTATTTCCCACCAGGGCTGGCAGCAACTCTGTGGAGTCTCAGGCAGAGGTCTCTCCCATCCACTGCTGCCTGATCTGTTCTTGTTTTTTGCTGGAAAAGCTGGGTATTGCAGCATGTGCTCTGCCACTGAAGTTTGATCTTTCCCCAGCACAACACACACCCAAGAAAATCCACAGATGCTGATTATTGATTATTGGCCAGTGGACTTCATTTAGGTGGTGTGCAACATGTTTCCTGATTTGCGGTTGAAGGCAGGTTGATGGCACATTAAATATGTCTATTGGTTTTTAACTGCGTTTTTATTGCTTCTTTTATTTCTTACATTGCATTGCAATTTGAATTCTACAATGAAATGCAAGATATAATAAAAGAAGCAATAAAAATGCCATTAAAAATCACGCGGCAACTAGCACAGTGCATTATAGTGGCTACAAGAGGCAGAAGAATCGCTAAGTGGTCTAGCAAGACCCTTAGCGATCTTCAAGTGGTCCGGGGGGGGGGGGAGTTTGGAAACCACTTCCCCAGAAGCAACCTCCATTTAAGCTGGTTCATAAAGATTTTATAGCAGGTTTTTAACAGGTGAAAGTTATGGTGCTATGAGTTCAGAAACTATTAACCATGCTTTCTGTCCTTTCTGAGCCTGATAATTAAAGGGCATTTGTTTCCACTTGCCTTCATCCAAATCCAGTTATAAAACAGGATCAATCCTTTGCCTTCTTATGAAGCGGGTTAGATTACCCATGTATAAAGACACAAGACCTACCCACCTTGGAAGAATGGCAGATGCAACTAATAGACTATATGGAGATGGCGGAAATGACTGGCAGAATCCAAGACCAGGGAGAAGAGTTGGTGGAAGAAGATTGGAGGAAATTTAAAACTTATTTGCAGAAATATTGTAAATTTTTGAATGCTGATGACATTGAAATGAATTGAAGGGGTTCTAGCAACAAGGTAAAATGTAAGATGGGATTAATAATAGATAAACTAATAGGACATGAATTTGCTGAACCAACTTCTAAAAGGGATACAAAAATGGGAGACGTGTGGAAGTCAGGAAAATAAGTTAACTAAAGATGAGAAATTAAGAAAGAGGGAATTTTTGTTTTTCTTTTATATGTGTTTTTTCTTTTTCTTTCTTTGTGTTTAATGTCTGTATTTTTGTATTTTGTAATTTTGTATCTTTTTCATTTTTTGTATCTTTATAAACTTTTCTATTGATAAAACCTAATAAAATATTATATATATAAAAAAATAGATTACCCATGTATAAAAAAATTGTCTCAAGAAAGGAGTAATGTTTCCCTTCCCTTTGTGTTGAAACTGCCTAAGGGGAAATGAAGGCCTTGCGAAAGTGGATGTCGCTGAAGGGCCATCAAATTTGTATAAATCGGTCTTAGGGAAACTAGCAAGAATTTGCAGTGTTTCCTTTGTCAGCCAGTGTGGTGTAATGATTAGAGTGTTGGGAAACCTGGGCTCAAATCCCAACACAGCTATGAAGATCACCGGGTGATGTTGGGCCATACATACCTCTCTCAGCCTAACCTACCTCGCCCGGTTGTTGCGAGGATGAAATGGGGAGCAGGAGAACCATGTATGCCACTTTGAGCTCCTTGAGAATAAAATGTGGCAGGTATATCCATGTGAAACTGAAACAGAGAATTGTAGGGTTGGAAGGGACTCCAAGGGTCATCTAGTCCAACCCCCTGCAATGCTTGAACCCACGACCCTTAAGTTCCTCATGCTCTTCTGACTGAGCTACCCAGCAATAAACCTCCCCCGCTGTTAAGGAACTTCAGCACAATGCTGCTGTTCCAGTTTCAGGGCTGATAAAGCAGCCACATGCTCAAAGTCCAAAACTGTTATTACCTTTCTTTAACCCCCTCTCTCCCTGAGCTGAGTCTCTGGAACAACTGCACGACAGGCAAAAAATTCAGCGATCTTTTTCCTAACATGGGGGTGCAATGGTGGGGATTGCATAAGCAATTCCCATCTGATCCCGGGCATATGCTGATCGTTCAGCCCAGACACTGAGGTCCAGCTCCGAGGGGCTTCTGGCAGTTCCCTCCCTGTGTGATAGGAATTTTGAGGTCTTAGGTAGATGGTAATGTTGTTAAATGTACCAACCAAGCACGTACATACCGTATTTTTTGCTCTATAAGACTCACTTTTTCCCTCCTAAAAGGTAAGGGGAAATGTGTGTGCCTCTTATGGAGCGAATGCAGGCTGCGCAGCTATCCCAGAAGCCAGAACAGCAAGAGGGATTGCTGCTTTCCCTGAGCAGAGATCCCTCTTGCTGTTCTGGCTTCTGAGATTCAGAATATATTTTTTCTTGTTTTCCTCCTCCAAAAACTAGGTGCTTCTTATGGGCTGGTGCGTCTTGTAGAGCGAAAAATACGGTAGATCAGCACAGGAAGACCGACCTGGAACCATTTTGATTCCTAACCTGAGCAAATGTTTTCTCTGCAAGGTCAAAGTGGGACATCTCCCCATTGTCTCTTTCCTCACCAATCCTGTCTTAAGGGCACATTTTAAGATATGAATAGGGTGTGAGCCTGTGACCTGGCCCAGGAACAAAGTATTTATCATTACAAAAGACTGGCCAGGCTCCCAAGGCAATCCAATCAAGTAACCTGCCAGACAGGAGATAAACAATGACAGGAGAAAAACAGCATTCAAATTTCTGTTTTAGACCGCCTTTTCTGTGATGTAGGTGTGATGTATCTGAGGGGTGGTCTTAGGTTACACCCCTTCTGTGATGTATGTATGATGTTTCTGGGGGTGGTCTTGATCTACAGGGTGGCAATTTCAAAAGTCTTTATAAGGCCTTGCACGGCATTTTTCTGGGTCCTTCCTCTCTCCTGCAAGTGAGGAGAGCACCCTATTGCAACAGATCAATAAAGATCAAGCTTTCTTGCTGCTTTGCTTCTCAATATTCTCTGGTTGGCCTCTGTTATTTTCTCCTACCAATAGGGAACCTATGTAAGGACTCTATATGGCCTCTTAGATACCCCATAAGGAAAAAGGGCAATTTTTGTTTACAACACCTGCAAGAAGTGAGGTTACAGGGAACCAGGCAGAGGGCCTCCTCATTGGTGGCACCCGCCCTGTGGAACGCCCTCCCATCAAATGTCAAGGAAATACAGTGGTACCCCGCAAGACGAATGCCTCGCAAGACGGAAAACCCGCAAGACGAAAGGGTTTTCTGTTTTGGAGGCGCTTCGCAAGACGAATTTCCCTATGGGCTTGCATCGCAAGACGAAAGCCCATAGGGAAATGCTGGCGGTCGGGAGCAAAGACTTTCGCCCACAGCCGGCCTTCAGAAGAGGACCTCTTCTGAAGGCCGGCGGGGTGCAAAAGTCTTTGCTCCCCCCCGCCTGCCTTCCCCCCCGCCTGCCCCGGGCGATCTTAAAATGCTGGCAGGCAGGAGCGAAGCGTTCGCTGCCGACCCCCAGCATTTTAAAATCTCCCCGGGACAGCAGAGAAGTCGGGAGCATTTTAAAATCTCCCCGTGTCCCGGGGAGATTTTAAAATGCTGGGGGGCTGCCGACCCCCAGCATTTTAAAATCTCCCCGGGACAGCAGAGACTTCTCTGTCCCGGGGAGATTTTAAAATGCTGGGGGTCGGGAGCGAAGCGTTCGCTGCCGACCCCCAGCATTTTAAAATCTCCCCCTGTCCCGGGGAGATTTTAAAATGCTGGGGGTCGGGAGCGTTCGCTGCCGACCCCCAGCATTTTAAAATCTCCCCGTGTCCCGGGGAGATTTTAAAATGCTGGGGGTTGGGGGAGATTTTAAAATGCTGGGGGTCGGCAGCGAACGCTTCGCTGCCGGCACCCAGCATTTTAAAACGCTGTTCCGAAGCGGGGGGCGGGAACATCTGCCCCAGCCGCCCCGCTTCGGAACGCTGTTCCGAAGCGGGGAGGGGGGGCGGGAACAGCTGCCCCAGCCGCCCCGCTTCGGAACGCTGTTCCGAAGCGGGGCTGGGGGCGGGAACACCTTCTGAAGGCGGGCAGGGGGCGAAAGTCTTTGTCCCCCCTGCCTGCCTTCCCAGGGGCTTTTAAATCGCCCCGGACAGCGGAGAAGTCCTCCGCTGTCCGGGGCGATTTTAAAATGCCGCCCGCCAGCATTTTAAGATCGCCTGGACAGCGGAGAAGTCCTCCGCTGTCCCGGGGTTTTTTAAAATGCTGGGGGTGGGAAGAAAAGCCCTTGTCCCCCCCCCCAGCCTTCAGAAGAGGTCCGGGGACAGACTGTCCCCGGACCTGGTCTGAAGGCGGTTTCCCTAGGAACGCATTAATTGTTTTTCAATGCATTCCTATGGGAAACCGTGCATCGCAAGACGAAAAACTCGCAAGACGAAGAGACTTGCGGAACGAATTAATTTCGTCTTGCGAGGCACCACTGTAAACAACTATCTGACTTTTTGAAGACATCTGAAGGCAGCCCTGCTTAGGGAAGTTTTTAATGTTTGAAGTTTTATTCTGTTCTTAGTGGTCTGTTGGGAGCTGCCCAGAGTGGCTGGGGAAACCTAGCCAGATGGATGGGGTATAAATAATAAAATTATTACAATTATTATTATTACTATCATCATCATCAGTGAAGGCCGCATTTCAGATATGAGATTGGAGGCTACTAGAGAACAGGGCTTTCTCTTATTGCAGAATGCCCTCCGCAAGCATATTTGCCTGGTGCCCATTCTATAATCCTTGAAGGCCTAGTTCTTCCAAGATTCTGATGGGATGCAATTGCAGAACAGTCCAAATAGTTTACCTGCTCCTCATGTTGATCAATCCTACAGTTGGAAGAAATATATCCCCACCTTAAAACCTTGAGGGAAGAGGTGGCCAAAAAGAGGACCAACACCACCATGTATCGAGACGCTGTAAAAGCTTATCGTCATGCCCGAGACAAAGCATTGGGCTTATATATAAAGCAATGTAAGGCCACTGCAGAGGCAGGAACAGCAGTCATGACCCCCCTCCGTGTAGTTTTCGACAACCCGCCTCCAGCGCCACCGGCGCCTGCGGCAGGAGCAGACGGCGCCGGTGCCCCACCGCCACCTCCGCCGCCCCAAAGAACCTTTACCCTTCAATATGTTCCTTTTACCACCACTGATTTGTTTAACTGGAAGACCCACACCCCGCCATTCGCTGAAAAACCCCAGGCAATGTTGGACCTACTGTCGTCTATATTTGCAGCCCATGAACCCACCTGGCCAGATTGCCAGCAATTACTGAGTACCCTTTTCACCTCTGAGGAAAGGAGGAGAATCAACACCCAGGCTTTGGAATATTTGAGGGATCAACAGGTGGCTGAACAGGAATGGCCAAATCGATATCCCCTAGCGGACCCACATTGGGACCCAAATGATGCGGACAACCGCACCACCTTAACCACCTACCGAGAAATTCTCTTACATGGGGTGCGTAGGGCAGCTAAGAAACCAACTGACCTGTCCAAAGTTTCAGGGGTCCTGCAGAGGCCAGATGAATCTCCAGGCGAATTCTTGGAACGCCTGATGGACGCTTACAGAACTTGGACCCCCTTTGACCCCGAGATCCCCGCGCATGAGTTAATGGTCAATGCCTCCTTCATAGGACAGTGTGCAAAAGACATCAGAGTAAAGATTCAAAAACAACCGGGGTTCCAAGGCATGACCAGGTCCCAACTCATGGCCATCGCCCAGAAAGTCTTTGAGCAAAGAGGGGATGTTGAGAAGAGGGAGAAAAAGCAGTGGATGAAGGAAAAGGCGGCCGTAATAGCCGCGGCAATCGCGCACCGCCCAGGGAACCGGGAGGTCCGCCGCAGTCAGTCAGAGTCCCGCAGTCGAGGGGGAGGAAGAAATCAAGCTTTAGGAAGAAACCAGTGTGCAATATGTAAACAAGAAGGCCACTGGAAAGCCGAGTGTCCCCAGAACCAGCCAGGAAGGACGGGAGGAGGCCGAGGACGGGAGCGCCGGGGCAGGATAGTGGAAGGAAGATACGCCAGAGGACCAGACCGGACAGACCTTGTGGGTCTGGCAGCCATGGGCGACTATCAAGACTAGGATGGACCGGGTTCCTCCCTTGTAGGCACACAGCCAGCCTCCTCAGGTTCCCAATCGGAACCCATGGTCAAAATCAAATTAGGGAACCGACTTATCAATTTTATGATCGATACCGGTGCCCAATACTCAGTCCTAACTACACCCCTTCAACGTGAAAGCCAGAGAACAGTGAATATAGTGGGGGCAACTGGCAATTATTCAAGAAAACCTTTCCTACAACCCTTGGACTGTCAGATCGGGGGGCGTCACCTGACCCATCAATTTTTGTACATACCTGAGTGCCCAGTGCCCTTGTTAGGAAGAGACGTCCTCTCCAAACTACAGGCTCAAATTACCTTCACCCCCAAGGGACCTGAGTTGAAATTGCCCCCCCAGGCCAGTGGCATAATGTCAGTTACAGTGCCCAGAGAACATTCGTGGGGATTTCTAGCAGCACTGGCCACCGAGCCCCAGTCAGTCTCCTCGACTGACCATATCCCGAAAAACCTCAGAGCGCCACCTGGCGTCTGGGCTGAAGACAATCCTCCGGGATTGGCCATCAATATACCACCTATCATAGTCAAATTAAAGCCTTTTGCAACGCCGGTGTCTGTAAGACAATATCCCTTGCCACGCCAGGCAGTGGAAGGAATAAAGAAACATTTAGACCGTTTGCTCAAGTACGGGCTACTCAAACCTTGCCAATCTGAATGGAACACCCCTTTATTGCCGGTCAAAAAGCCTAATACCAATGACTACCGTCCGGCACAGGACTTGAGGGTAGTCAACCAAGCTACAGAGACCCTACATCCCAATGTGCCCAACCCATACACCTTACTGAGTCTCATCCCACCTGAAGCCACCTTCTTCACGGTACTGGACCTCAAAGACACCTTTTTCTGTTGCCGCCTGGCCCCTCAAAGCCAACCCCTTTTCGCCTTCCAGTGGGAGGACCCAGTAACCGGTACAAAAGGGCAACTCACTTGGACGAGACTTCCCCAAGGCTTTAAGAACTCTCCCACTCTTTTTGGCACAGCATTGGCAAAAGACTTGGCACAGTACCCTTCCGTACCTGGCCACAAGGTGGTGCTACAGTACATTGATGACATCATTCTGGCCGCAGTAGACTATGAGACGTGCAGGGAGGGCACCGAAGAATTGCTCCACCTGCTGTGGGAGGCGGGATACAAAGTTTCCCGAAAGAAAGCTCAATTATGCCAAACAGAAGTGAAGTACTTAGGCTTTAATGTGTCACACCAGCAGAGGGCACTGCGCCCTGAGAGAAAGGAAGCCATCTGTTGCATGAAGGAACCCACTACCAGAAAACAGTTGAGGGGTTTCCTAGGAGCAGCAGGTTTTTGCAGAATCTGGATCCCAGGCTTCAGTATTTTAGCCAAACCTCTCAATGAGAGTACTAGAGGAGGAGAAAGAGATCCCTTTGAGTGGGGACCGGCCCAACAAGAAGCCTTTGAGACTATTAAACAGTGTCTAATGGCCGCACCAGCCCTGGGTTTGCCAAATCCCGGAAAAGCATTCCAACTGTATGTGCATGAACAGAACGGCGTGGCAGCTGGGGTCCTAACTCAGAAACTAGGCAGCTGGAATCGGCCTGTCGCCTATCTCTCCAAACAATTGGACCCCACAGCGAAAGGATGGCCACCCTGTATGCGGGCCGTCGCCGCCACGGCCACAATAGTAGAAGAAGCAGGCAAGTTCACGTTCGGCCAAGAGATGCATGTGAATGTGCCCCACTCCGTTCTCACCCTTATGGAGTTTAAGGGGAACTATTGGATGACCAACCCTCGCATGGCCAAGTACCAAGGACTTTTGTGTGAAAACCCCAGAATACACCTACGGGTTGTCAACACCCTCAATCCAGCTACTCTACTGCCCTTGCCTGACACAGACACGATAGAACACCACGATTGTCTCCAAGTGATGGATGAGGTTTATTCCAGCAGACCGGACCTGAAGGACGAGCCGCTGAAAAATCCAGACGTTGTATACTACACAGATGGCAGCAGCTTCATCCTGGACGGCGTCCGGAAAGCCGGGTATGCTGTAGTGACCAATGAGGAAGTCGTGGAAGCAGAACCCCTGTCCCCCGGCACCTCTGCCCAAAAGGCCGAATTGATTGGACTGACCAGGGCCCTGCAATTGGCAGCTGGATGTAAGGCTAACATCTATACAGATTCCAAGTATGCCTTCTTGACCCTGCATGCGCATGGAGCCCTCTGGAAGGAGCGAGGCCTGATCGGAGCCCACGGGAAAGCCCTGAAATACGGTCCAGAGGTTGAGACGCTACTGGAAGCGGTGTGGGCCCCCGAAAAGATCGCCGTGATGCATTGTAAAGGCCATGGGAGAGGCCGGGACATGGTCACTAGGGGCAACCGGAGAGCAGACAGCGCGGCTCGTGAGGCAGCTTTGAAACCTCCGCCAGCACTCAATGCAGCCCTCATCCCAGAACTCACTCCAGACGATGTGGAACCGCGCTACACACCTGAGGAAAAGCAGTGGGCACGCCAGGAAGGAGCAACACTCCAGGAGGGATGGTTCCGTCTACCGGACAACCGTGTGTTTGTGCCCCAACATCTGGCTAGCGTGATTGTGAAGAACTACCACGAGTCCACTCATCTAGGGGGTCCAGCTGCCAGAGCACACCTTGGGAGACTTTTCTATATCACTAACCTTTCTCAACTAGTTGCTGCTATATCCCAGAGGTGTGTCCTGTGCGCCAAGAACACCCCCAGACAAGGCCACCTCCCTCCACCAGGTGTACAACACGTGGGCTTTACCCCTATGGAAAGCCTGATTGTGGACTTCACTGAACTACCACCAGCAAGGGGCATCAAATACCTGCTTGTGTTTGTCTGCACCCTCACGGGGTGGACAGAAGCGTACCCCACTAGAACAGAGAAAGCTCGGGAGGTGACCAAGAAACTGTTGCATGAACTCATACCCCGTTTTGGCCTCCCCAGAAGTATTGGCAGTGACAATGGGCCGGCCTTCATTGATAAGGTTGTGCAAGAAGTCTGCAAAGCGTTGCAGATTAGATGGAGGCTCCACGCAGCCTACAGGCCCCAGAGTTCGGGAAAAACCGAGCGCATGAATCGCACCCTGAAGACCCATTTGGCCAAACTGACACAGGAGACAGGACTATGCTGGATAGATGTCCTGCGCCTCGCTTTGTTTCGGGTCCGGAGTGCACCCACCAAAAGACTGAGACTCTCACCCTTTGAACTTTTGTATGGCAGGCCACCCCCTTTCGTCAGAGACATCCCCGCCAGCTTGGGCCGGGTGGGAGACCATATTACCCAGGAACAAGTGCAATCCTTGTCCCGTGTGTTTAATTCCCTTTCCAGGTACACCCTCGAGCGCACGCCGTGCAGTCTTGCCGAGCCGGTCCACCAGTTCCAGCCAGGAGATTCCGTGTGGTTAAAAGAGTGGAAGCACGACCCTCTCATCCCCAAGTGGCGAGGCCCGTATACCGTCCTCCTCTCCACTCCAACTGCGGTGAAAGTAGCCGAGGTGACTCCCTGGATCCATCACACACGTCTGAAGAAGTCTGAGGGTGTCTGGACTTGCAAAAGAAATCCTGCTGACCCTCTGAAACTGACTCTCTCCAAAAACCCCTGTGTCTGACGCCACCGGGAGCGCGTTGGGCCACGGGCAACGAGACCCTGCGACGGATCATCACCTTGTGTCTGACGCCACCGGGAGCGCGTTGGGCCACGGGCAACGAGACCCTGCGACGGATCATCACCTTGTGTCTGACGCCACCGGGAGTGCGTTGGGCCACGGGCAACGAGACCCTGCGACTGACCATCACAAAGACTTTCACAGAGACTTTTTCCCTTTTCTCTATTCTGTGTTGTATTGATTTGTTCTATGTTCTACAGCCCTGCCCCTACCGAGCCATACCAGCCCTTCTGGACTGCTGAACTCTGCTACAAGTGGTTCGTCTTGCCTGTGGTAAGGGACGGCGTGCTCGTCGACTTCTGGGAACGGGGGCCTAACAGGGCAGCCGCGCTGAGGCATCCCACTGACCCCCTGTGGCTGATTGTCCACAACACATCCCAGCGCACGTGGGTGTTGCTCCTACGGGAAGTCGAGGATACGGTCGAACTCTATCGAGTTTTCGCCCGGTCCTGTTTTGGGGGGGGGGATATCCAGCTGTCTAAGGGGAGGTGGAGCACAGTACCAACCCCATTTGGTACATCACGCCCAGACCTTGGCCCGGGCGTTGTCCAAACATTGGATCAGGCGTTGAATGGGAGGGAGCTTGACCCCGGGGCGTATTGAAATTGCTGAACAAGTGCCCGTAAATCCGGCAGCTCCGCCTGCAGTTGTTGTGGTGGCCCGAACCTCCCAAAATCCCAGAGTAAAACCTGAACTAATAGGCTTGGTAACTCCACACCTAATACCCTTGGACGTAGCAGGATACTCTTGTGGCTGCATAAGGGTTGCCACCCCAGGGTTTCAGCCTCCCCTCGCCCTGGTTAGAAGACACGTGGGCGACAACCACCCAATAGGACCGGCAGGTCGACAGTCAGTTCTCCTAGCCTCAGAAGAATCCAGACCCTGGTATAGACCCTGGAACGTTGATGGCCCTGAATTAGCGGAGCTCCTGGACATTGCCTATCTGCAGGCTCAGGCAGGGCTCCGCCGGTGGTATCTTGGCAACTAGGTATAGGAACCTCACCGTATGCAGAGACGCCCTTCCCCTTTAGAACCATATCACGAGGACTGGTCAGAGCAGCAGTGTTACAAGTGGTTTGCCCGACCAGTAACCCGCAGAAGCTTCTTTTTGCAGGAAGGAGCGTTCAGGTGTGGCCACTATACCTTTACCCTACGTCAACACACCACTCTTCCCTTGTGGCTGGTCTATAGAGCTTCGGAGGCTCAGGAGTGGGTTCTTAGACCTGTCGGCCTAATCCGAGGAGTAGGCCCCACTTTTGAAGCTTACAGGGTCTACTGCCATCCCCACAGTTCCCGAGGCCTAGCAGTGTATCACTCCCGGACGGATACCTTTCCCTGGGAAGAGTGGGACCGCTACGTGTGTGCACGCTGTTCACGCCGTAGCAGGGCCAGGAGTTAGAGGCCCCATGCCCTGGCCTTGGTGGGCCACCATCCTTTTTGCTTGCGGGATTGCCATTTTTGTAGGATTTCTGTGTTGGTGGTACAGTCCCCTGTTTTGGGGCGCTGAACAAGATGAGGAATCAGGTCATCCCCTGGCTCCTATGGGTCCTCACCTCGCAAATGGCCACAGGGTGGAAGGACAACACCTTCCTGAACATGACAACGGCGGTAGCCAAGAGCCTGAATAGGTCAGAATGTTGGGTATGTGTGCATGTCCCCATGCACCTAGGGCAGGGAATCCCCATAACAGGAGTACCTTTCTCGATGAATGCTACTTCTTTTCGAAGGCTGCTGATAGTAGGGCCTCCGTGGCTGAACGAGACCTACATGGTTCCCCAACACCACATTTGGAAACTTGACAGGGTCATAGAGGGAGGCCCATGCATACACAGGAGCGTAGCGCCTGTGGACAGTGCCTTTTGGAAGGCCCGGTACCATACCCCCCTTTGGAGGGACTATTGGTGGAAGCCGGACATTCCAGATGAGATTTTTGTGGGCAATCACTCAGGGTGTACGTACGTACATAATGTGACTTTCGCTCCAACGCACGCATTTGATGTCCCCCTTGCAACACCGGGGTGGAGGAAGGGATGGTTTTGGCTATGCGATCACACCGCTTACAAAACATTGCCTCGTAATTGGTATGGGACCTGCAGCTTAGGAACCTTGGCCCCAGGGCTCACGATCCATGATACATTCCCTGGGAAGGTACGCCCCCGCTACCGCAGGGCATGGAATCCCTTGGCAGAAAACCCTTTGGTGGTCAGAAACACAGCCTTTCACTCCTTTATGAGATCGTTTTTCCCTGGCCTTGGAGTTTTTGAGGTGGAAAGGGCACTGGTCAATATTTCAGCCTCCCTGGAAATCTTTGCGGCCTCCACCGCAGATGCTTTAACCACCTTGCAGGAGGAGATAGCACAAATGGCCCAAATGGCTAACTCTACGGCTGATGCCCTTATGGCCCTTCAGCTGGAAATCAGGCAGATGGCCGCTACCACTATACAGAACAGGATTGCTTTGGACTACCTACTGGCCAGCCAAGGGGGGGTTTGTGCCCTTCTGAACTCCTCCTGCTGTGTATACATTAATCGAGACCAACGAGTGCTGACTGATATTGGGCAAATCAGGGAGTTAGCAACCATATACAACCAAAGTAAACGTGTGGAGAATGATGTTGAACGCATTAAGAAGCAAGCTGACTTGTTCCACGAGGTTAGTCAAGATGGTGCAGGTCTACCCAGTATATGGAGTTGGCTTACTTCTTGGCTCCCAGGTTGGTCATGGTTAAAAGAGATTTTACTTGTGATTCTGGTTTTCTTTCTCATTGTAATCGCCTTATCATGTTTTGTGCCTTGCCTTATTCAGATTGTACGCCGAATGGTGAGCCGCTCAGTTAATGCAGCAACACGCACACAAGTTCTGGCTCTCTACGATTTTGTATCTATAGATCCATCAAGCGAAAATGAAGAACCGTAACCGGTCTGCATTTCCGTGATGGAAAGGGGGGAATGAAGGATTGAAGGCCAGGATGACCAGTTGAGAGCCAGGCCAGAGCCATGTTTGAACCTCTGAGAGGCATTTCAAAACGCAAGCAGCTAAAAACTATTTTTCTCTCTTGCCTTGCAAACAGCAAGCTTTGCAAACATTAAGTAGGTCACAGGAAGATTCTGCAGGTGCAGGAAGTTTGCCAGTTGAGGTTAAGCCATTTCTGAGAAACGACCCCTGACAAACAGGACGTAGCTAACCACCTAGAGAAACTGTCAAAACCACAGGATGCGTTTCCAGTAAACACCTGCTCAAGTCCAGTTCCAGGAACTGGTAAATAGTTTATAAGCTTCTGGCGCCATCTAGTGATTAGGGCAAGCTTGGAACCGAACACGGCAGCCACCAATGTGATTGGTAGAAGCTATGATGAATATGCAATAGATAGGGAGTGGTGAGGGGCTGGGCTATGCTTAGCAAGAAGGTATATAAGCAGACTACTCCTAAGGAGGGGTGGGCATTTTCTCATTTTTCTGAAATGCACCCTTTGCTTTTGTCTGACAAAACCAATAAAAAACTTTTTCTTTAAGAAACTTTGCTGCCTGGTTTTTACATTCCTGGTCTAAATACCGAAGTCCCTTTCATTAAATGTAACCTTGTCCAGCCTTTGAAGGAAATATTTTGATTCTGGCCCTGCTCATATGGCCCTCCAGACATTACCTACATATGAATGAGGCCCTTGGGATGAAAAGGGTTCCCCACTCCTATTCTGCACCTATTAGGTGAAAGATCCCTGGCCCTTTTAAAAGAAAAATCTGGCCAATCTGTTTCCAGCCCAACTCGAAGAAGCCAGGAATTGATGGGGGGGGGCAGTTCTGTGAAAAACATGTGATTTACCACTGAGCTATATAGTCTTTCCCCCAAGGACAATAGCCTAAGGCGCAATTTCACACACTGCAGCTGCTGAGGTATATGTTTTGAAGCACTGTTGATGCCTTATTGTTTTCCCAGTGCAACTTAAAGCCCCAAGGAACATCACCCTCTCGTCTTTTGAAGTGAGCAGAGAACGGATGAATCCAAACACACACACAAACCCAATAAAAACCATTTTTTAAAAAAACACAGGGATGAATCCAACAGCAGGCGGATTTAAAAAGAAACTCTTCAGTAACGCTTAAAAAAAAAAAAGTGTTCCCCCCCCCCAATATTAGTTTTTCAATAAAAAGGGGTTTAACAGGAAAACAGAACTAGAGTCCAGTCTGCAGATTACAATGGCAATGGTACAGCTTAATTTGGTGCAATAATGCATCCATGGTCGTGCATAAGCATATCACAAATTCACAAATCCTCTCCAGAAACCTTCTTTTGCCTCAGGTGCAACAAGGATAGTTTTGCCTCTTTTTATATATGAAATAAATGGAAACCACGAATTTCATCGAATGTGCCTTTCTCTGTGAGTCTTTATATTACCTTCTGCATCTCGTGAGTCGCCCTGATGGTACTCATTCCAATATAGGGAAAAGTTTTGCTTTGATTTTTAAAAAACTGCTGCAGGCTGCCCTGAGCACCAATTTTGCAGTGGAAAGGTGGGGTGTGAATAATAATAATAATAAATAGTGGAGGTGATGAAAGTTCTTAATGTTTGATGTTTTTCGTATTTTTAATATTCTGTTGGGAGCCACCCAGAGTGGTTGGAGAAACCCAGCCAGATGGACATGGTATAAATAATAAATTATTCTTATTCTTATTATTCGTACAGTATTCTTAATATTAAAAAATATATAAAATTGTAGTTGGAAGGGTCCCTTGAGGGTCATCTAGTCCAGACATCTCAACACGTGGCCCTTGGGTGAGAGCCAGGGCCGGATTTAGCTTTGATGAGGCCCTAAGCTACTGAAGGTAATGTGGCCCTTTGTATGTCCAGCTGTCCTTTGTCAACAACAAATTGTCGCTGAATATATGCTATATGGTAATTTATAGACCTAATAGGTATCTAAAACCATTTGCACATACTGCCATGCAAATAGTCCATGCAGAATATAGGCACCCTATATATAGAAATCAGCAAATCAGTGAGATTTTAGAGAGCAAGCTAGCAGGCGGGGCCCATGACTTACATCCTAGGAGCCTACACGATACAAAACACTGTTGCTGTATATAGGTTTTATTTTATTGTTTTTTATTTCATATTTTGGAAATGTACATCCAGGTTTTTTTCCTTTATTTTTTTGGGGAGAACCCAAGAGAGTGGGGCCCTAAGCCATAGCTTGTTTAGCTTATACTGAGGTCCAGCTCCGAGGGCCTTCTGGCGGTTCTCTCACTGCGAGAAGCCAAGTTACAGGGAACCAGGCAGAGGGCCTTCTCGGTAGTGGCGCCTTCCCTGTGGAACACCCTCCCACCAGATGTCAAAGAGAACAACAACTACCAGACTTTTAGAAGACATCTGAAGGCAGCCCTGCTTAGGGAAGCTTTTAATGTTTAATAGGTTATTGTATTTTAATACAGTGGTACCTCGGGTTACAGACGCTTCAGGTTACAGACGCTTCAGGTTACAGACTCCGCTAACCCAGAAATAGTACCTCGGGTTAAGAACTTTGCTTCAGGATGAGAACAGAAATCGTGCTCTGGCGGCGCAGCGGCAGTGGGAGGCCCCATTAGCTAAAGCGGTACCTCAGGTTAAGAACAGTTTCAGGTTAAGAACAGACCTCCAGAACGAATTAAGTACTTAACCCGAGGTATCACTGTATTCTGTTGGAAGCCGCCCAGAGTGGCTGGGGAAACCCAGATGGAAGGGTTATAAATAAATTATTATTATTATTATGTGTAATCTGGCACTGCTTGGTTGAGAGCATTTAGGAGAGCATAGAGTTAAGCGTAAAGCCTTGATTTCATCATCTGTTACATGAGGATGAACTCTGATCCTGTTAACAGAGACAACCCTTCTGATCTGAGAAGGCCAAAAAAAAAGAGAGAGAGAGAGAGCTTTCTTGGCGTTCTTCCTCTGTTCCCGGGAGCAGCTCGCCATTCCGGCCAGGAGAAGGCGGTGGCGACACGCGTCTGCCCGCTCAGCCAGTACGATAGAGACGGAGGAGAAAACACCATAGACGCGCATATGCAAAGAAGGGGGGGGGGAAGGGCATTCAAACTTAGCAAGGCGCTCGGCAGTGGAAGTCTTTCCGTCCGCCGCTCGGATCAGGAAATAGCCTTGCGAGGGTTCCCCTTTGCGAAGGGCGGTAAGTCACTTTGCACGACCCACGTGTGCGGAGGGGGGGGGACCAGAGCTGTCAACCTTTCCCTTTCTAAAAGGGAAATTCCCTTATTCCGAATAGGATTCCTCGCAAGAAAAGTTGACAGCTATGAGGGGGACCTGACTGAAGCTGGACTCGCTTTCCCGGGAGTTACACCCCCACCCCCCCAATTCGGTGGGACTTTTAACTTCTCGGTAGTCTCTCCCGGCTGAGTTCACTTTGCCCGTCGGAAACAGCAGAGGTTTCACGGGAGGTTTTTAAGCAGCTGTCACGGGTGCTTTAGCGGAGATGCGTGCATTGCAGGGGGCTGGACTAGATGACCGCCAGGGTCCCCCCTCCAACTGTACCGTTCTATTAATTTCTGATTGTGAGCGTGAAGGGCCACACAGTGATCACCGCCCGTACTTTTCCGCACTACATTTCCTCCCTGCCTCCCTGTTTTTACAACCCAGCAACGCTCAAAAACCCACACCTGCAACTCTGGATGACGTTGCATGCATCTGATGGAGGGCGATTTAGTCCAGGGATGCCTATACAGTATAAATTTGTTCAACTTTGAAGGTGCCACGAGGGTCTTCGCTGGATATCGCCCGGGTTGTTCCTGTCTGAGACGTTTCTTTTGAGATCAGAGGTAGGGAAATTCCCCTATCAGCTTTACAGAAAGTGCGATTTTAAGAAAAGGCTTACTATTGCAAAATAATAATTCGCAGCTTTGAAAATGTTTAACCCATGTTGGGTGTGCGCAGAAGGAAAAACACGTACCTTGGGATGTGCAAGCACAGGCACTGAATTTGTTGTGCAAGAGGGTACAGTGTGAGATCTACAGCTGCGATCAGCACAAAGTTTGAGGTTTTGCAATAACTCCTGTGTCCTTAGGTACAAAGCAGAGGTTTAATGCACCGTGCCAAGGAAATGGGGGGGGGGGTGAGAGGCAAAGTAAGTACACTTGGCTTTATAAAGAGGACAGATCTCCCCAGCCCCCAGAAACTATTAATTCACAACAGCTTAAAATAGGGTTTGCAGAAAGTAGATTGTGATCTACTGGCAGATCTTTGGTTTGCAATAGATCAGCAAGGATTCTGACTGCCAATTGTTTAATAGCCGCAACAGCAACCCCCCCCCCCCGAAAAAAAGATTGATGGAATGAAGTTTGGGGACCAGGAGTCAATTTTTTTGTGTGAGAGGACTGGAAAATCAGTTCCGGTTCTGAAAACAAATTCCTGGGCTGAACATATACTCAGAGGCACTGTGGTCCTCAAGTCTCTCTATCTTTGCCACTGTTTTGCACCTGGTTCCAATTGTTGTATCTTTGAGTACTGTTATTCTCCAGCAGATAGTATTGAGAGGCATGGGGGCCTATGAACCCAGTGGTGGTATATTTAATAATAAGATGATGATGATGATCAACAACAACAACAACAACAATTTTATTATTTATACCCCACCCGTCTAGCTGGGTTTCCCCAACCACTTTGTGCAGCTTCCAACAGAATACTAAAACACGATAAACTTCATAACTACCAGCTGCCAGTACCCATGAATTTTTCCGGTCCCCTTTCAAACCTAGTGGCCAGTAGCTCATTGGTGATTTCTGCAGTTGGGCACACGTTCAAGGGATCTCAGTGTTTCAGTCAATGATTATAAACAGGGGTCAGCAAACTTTTTCAGCAGGGGGCTGGTCCACTGTTCCTCAGACCTGGTGGGGGGCCGGACTGTATTTTTTTTGGGGGGGATGAACGAATTCCTATGTCCCACAAATAACCCAGAGATGCATTTTAAATAAAAGCACACATTCTACTCATATAAAAACACCAGGCAGGCCCCACAAATAACCCAGAGATTCATTTTAAATAAAAGGACACATTCTACTTATGCAAAAACACACTGATTCCCAGACCGTCCGCAGGCCGGATTGAGAAGGCGATTGGGCCGGATCCAACCCCCCGGGCCTTAGTTTGCCTACCCATGATTATAATTATGAGCAGGCACTTCCCAGATTATCATATTCTCAAGGTGGAGCCAATTGATTTAAAGGTGTGCTCAGAGAGCGCAATCCTGCGCACATTTACTCAGAAGTAAAGTGCACATGGCGCTGTGTTGATAGCCATTCAAGGGCCGTCTTAAAGAAGCATCAGTTCTGCAGACAAGAATATAAAACCCCACAACTTCATTATAAGACTTCTGCAAATGCTCAGTAACTAATTTCCTCTGTCTCTTCAGCATTCCACCAACGTTTAAAATGGCATCGTGGAATGCAAATAAAAACATCCAGAATTCCACTAGACAAATTGTGAACCCTGACCTTGACATTGAAAGAAAAACGGCCTCCTTCAGTGTTGAACGACTGACCAATATACTGGATGGAGGTGCTGAAAAGACACAGATGCGGAGGACAGTGGGTAAGTCGTCCACATGGAAATAAGTACCGGTATTTGTGTTATTTTGAACGTTGACGATACGCTATTTTAAATGCTTCCCCAACTATGCATCGTTTGCCTTTTGGTGTATCCTCCTTCGCAGCGCTTAAAAACAATTTTTGGAGCTGGATAATTTTGTTTGCAACAAAAGGCGTAGCCAAACTAATTGTATTTTTTGCAGTCTTCAGAAACTGGACTGGTGAGATGATTGATTTTAAAGAGGCTCTTCCAGCATGACCTGTTCATTGCACATTCATCCTGATTAAGTTTGTGCAAAAGCTAAAACAGTGGTTGTGCAAGAACCTTGAACCTTGTCCAGTAATGTATGAACAGCTAGCACAAGCTTTTAAGCGCTGGAATTAACATGCTGGCAGTAGTCTGTCCCCCATCAACTTGTATGCATTAAATGATGGTGGATTTCATACAAGTTCTCAGCAGGCTGGACTAAGATGGCCTCTTTTGGGTCACCCCCGACTCAGTGATTCAGTGAAAAAGAACCTTAGGCTAATGTGAATGGCCTGGAGGTTTCTACTGCGTTGTAAAATGCTATAGATCAGGCTTCCTCACCCTCGGGCCCTCCAGATGTTTTGAGACTACAATTCCCATCATCCCTGACCACTGGTCCTGCTAGCTAGGGATTATGGGAGTTGTAGGCCAAAAACATCTGGAGAGCCGAGGTTGAGGAAGCCTGCTATAGATGCTTCACTGCCAGAACTGCATTTTCTTCTGTAAATCTCGTGGTGAACATCAGTGTAATTGCAGCTTGGTTTTCCTGTGTGTGATTCCTGTGCCTCGGCCTGCTTAAAGGATCGTTGTGTACTCTGCAGAAGCCATGATCCAGAGTGATCCGGTGTTCAGCCTAGAAAACCAGTACTTCATGAGCCAGAATGAAAGATACGAAGATGCTGTCAGGAAGTCCGTTCACCTCTCAAAGATGGCGGCCAAAATGGGATGGGCAACAGGCGGACCTGAACTGGCTTACTGCAACAGGTGATTTGAAAACAATAAAATGCTGCTAGAATTGTATTTTAGCTGTCTTAAAAAAGTGACTGCTTTCACCTAAGCTAGGTGAGGCGGCTTGCTATAGTCAAGGGAAATCTCTGGCTTCTGAGAGAGTGTGCGAATTTGTGGCAGACAGAATTACCTGTTGTCGATCCTATACCTTTTCAGAGTTGAGAGGACGCCACATCTGATTTGAAAATTTACCTATATTTTTATTATTTTTGTAAGCTGCTGCGAGGTTTTGTTCGGTTACAATCAAGCAACGTGTCAATGTTTCTAAATACACAAAGGAGCAGTTATGACCATATTGCCTCGTTCTGGGCAGCCGTAGAATGTGAAAGGGTTTGGGTTCAGGTTCAAAAAGCACAGGGGGAAAGGAAATGTATGGGGGGAGAGCTTGAGCACAGTAGTTCAGGCACCTGTGACTTCAACATCGGCATCGTGCGATGTAGGGATTCCCTTGCACTTGATCTGGAAACGGCAATTAGTGCAGAAAGTGAGCGAGAGTGAGACCCTGTCAACATGTCACCTGGCTGTTCAGAAAACTGCTCTGGATGCTGATTGGTTACTGGGCCGGGTTCAAGGTGTTAGTATTAGCATATAAAGGCCATAGCAGCTTAGGATCAGCTTACTTGATGGGTCACCTTAACCCATATAAGCCCACCGGACCCCTTCATTCCTCAGAATGGGCACTGTTGCAGGTTCTATGCAATATTAGACCTATACTTGCAATAAGTCTATCTCCTAGTGTGCCTGCACCTGCACATTGGAACTCCCTGCCAGTTGAACATCAGGCAGCCTCCTTCACTGTATCCTTTTCGGTGTTTGCTAAGGACATTTTTGTTCAGGCAAGCCTATCTGGACACCTAAAAGCTGACATGTTCTTCAATCTATGTTTAGCTTAATTATTGATTTTAAGTCTATTTAATTCTTTTTTAAAAAAGAAAACACCTGCTTTTACTTCATTACCGTTTTGTTTTTCGTAAACCGCTTAGAGGTTCTAGTTGCAATCAGGGTGGTGTATAAATTTAAGTGCATGAACAGAAAGTAAGGTTGCAGCCTTAATTTTGCTTACTTGGAAGTACACCTTGTTGAATTAAATAGGGACTTACCGTACTTTTGAGTACACATGGTTAGCTAGGGATGGGAAACCCAAAGGACACCTTCCAGCCCTCCCTCTCTAACAACAACAACAACCACAACAACAACTTTATATGAGTGGCTTCCGACAAACCATAAAACCACAGTAAATCATCAAACATTAAAAACTTCCCTTTACAGGGATGGCTTCAAGTGTCTTCGAAAAGTCAGATACAGTGGACGCTCAGGTTGCGAACGTGATCCATGCGGGAAGCACGTTCGCAACCCGCAGCATCCGCAACCCGCAGCGACGCATCTGCACACACACGGGTCACGATTTGGCGCTTCTGTGCATGCGCAAAGCGAGATTTAGCGCTTCTGTGCATGCGTGACCGCCGAAAGCCGGAAGTAACCCGTTCTGGTATTTCTGGGTTTCAGCAGTCTGTAACCTGAAAAAACACAACCTGAAACATCTGTTACGCAAGGTATGACTGTAGTTGCTTGTCTGTTTGACAGCTGACAGGAGGGTGTTCCACAGGGCGGGGGACACCACTACTGAGAAGGCCCTCTGCTGGGTTCCCTGCAACCACACTTCTTGCGGTGAGGGAACCGCTCGGAGGTGGACCCTCAGTATCTGGGCTGAACGATGGGGGTGGAGGTGCTCCTTCACGTATACAAGGCCAAAACTCCCCCCTTCCCTGCTGTTGGGATTTTCCCTAGCCCGCCCCCCTCACTGACTCTGCTCCATACCTTCTGTGGTTGCCAGGTTAGAACATGTCCTTGAACTATGCTAATACCTCTTAATTGCCTTTACTGGTTGTAAAGAGCTCAGACATCTGCATAATTTGCATGTAGCCTACTGCATACAGGTGAAAGTTCCATCCACTGCTCCACCCATTGTGTGTGTGTGTGTGTGTTTGTGTTGTTGGCCATGCTCACCACTGGCACCTAACCCTCAAGCTGAAAAAAGCCCCTGTCCCCTTTCTGTGCACACTTACTGTACGTCCCGTTTGCATCGGACGGCACTGTAGAACTGTACTGTAGAAGCCAGTGAGGTCAAATATATATTGTTCCGTATTTGTGGGAGCCCCTTGGATTTATACTGCAGGAGGGTAAGGGCAGAAGCTGCTGCGGGAATGAGTTAGTGAGGGCTGTCAATGGCTTTTGTGGGCAAACCGAACGAACGGGTAATGTTAGGCCATGTTGACTGGCTATTTCAAAATGTGCTTTTCTAACTTGATCTTAAAAAGTTAGATAAAGAAATCTTACAGAGTAAACAAAAAATGTATAAATTATTAAATAATATACAAACAGATCAAGAAATTAAAAGTAAGAATATGTTAAGGTGGGAACAAGATTTAGGTTATGAAATTGAATACAAAGATTGGGTTACCAAGATTTTGGACCAAATGTGCTTTTTATCAGTCGTATCTACCAGGGAGCAGTATGGCACAAGGAGGAAGACAGGGGTCATGCCCCTGTTGTGAAGTTAAATGCCCCACTGAAATGTCACGTTCTCCATTGATGTAATCGCCCTGCGCTTTGCAATTTTGATCATACGCTTGGGGACTAACGTCAAGGAGATGACAGGAATTGTATATCCTTTTGCAGGGCTCTTCATGCCAACCTGGCGTTCAACGTCCATGTGGTCTTTGTTAAGAGCCTTATGGGGTTGGCCACAGACGAACAGCTCGCTAAGTGGCTCCCTTTGGCAGAAAAATTTTACATCGTAGGGACCTATGCCCAGACCGAACTGGGTCACGGTAAGTTTCCTAACTTATTGTGGCTCTTAGGGCCAGAATCCATCCAAATACCACAAGGTCAAATTCCACTGTGCCAATGGGGACCTAATGTAGCAATTGCTCCAGAGCAGTTGTGGGGAACTTTTGCCGCCAGCCCCCCAGGTCTGAGTCCAGGCAGCTCCAGCTGGCATTTTGCCTTGCAACAGAGTGGGCAGCTGACCACCCAGAAGACTCCGACCATTGGCAATTGTCTGGCAGTGCTTTAGGGGCTCTGTTCCCTGAAGGCCACAAGAAGAAAATGGCTGGTAGTCTAAAACTGTCAAGTTCAACACCTGAGTTTTGATTGCAGGGAAGATCCCTATTTTTTGTTTTTGTTTTTTAAAAGACAGCTGGAGAATAGAGGTCATGGGGAAATGGGGTTAGCCACACTCAGGGCTTTATTTTCCAGCCGGAACTTGCCAGAACTCAGTTCCAGCAACCCTCAGGTGGGCGCAATTGCCATTATAAGAGAACAAGGAAGGCGTTCATGGTGATTTCTGGCACCTGTTTTTCTAGAAAAATACCACCGGCTGCACTGACCATGAGTCAAGGAAGCCCCAAATTAAAAAACTGAGTTGCCTGTGAGGGTGGAGCTCGCTTACAAAAAAGGAGAAGTTGCACCCAGTCTTGAGAACAGCACAGCTGGGATTTGTGGGCCTGACTAGTGAATGTGGAATCTGCTAGTGGTCTTGCGATGCTCTGAGAAACCGTGTTCTTTGTTATTAAAGGAACTTACCTTCGGGGATTGGAGACAACAGCCACCTTTGATGCTGCGACCCAGGAGTTTGTTCTCAACACGCCAAGCATATCTGCCATGAAGTGGTGGCCGGGAGATTGTAGGTAGCAAACACACTCAGGGGTGGGGCCTTTTCGTTCGTTCTGTGCTTTCGTTGTTTCCGAAATCTTTAAAGGGTGTATTATAGCTGTGTGTTTTAAAAGTGTAAGTGGAACACTGTGAATGAATCCACTTGGTAAAACGTACAGAGTAAAACCTGCTTTCCATTTGCTGCATTTCAGCAGGAAAACACTGGTTTTCCTGGGGTAAGCGCCAGGACAGATGAACCCAGAGTCCCTTCCCAAACCCCTGGTTACTTGTCTTCCCAATCTGCATCTCTAATTGCAGCTTTGAATATGGTCAATGCTGGAATATAAAGGTATCATAGTACCATTATACAGATCTATGGTGCAACCGCACTTGGAATACTGTGTACGATTCCAGACACCCTACCTGAAAAAGGAGATTGTGAGCGTTAAAATCGAGATGTGAAAAATATGGAAACAATGAGGAGAGGCAGGACTTGGAGATTTGGAGATATGCTTCAAGGTCCAGACTGGGAAGTCCCGAAAAATTAATAATTATAATTTGGATGATAATTTGGTCTTTTATTTTAATTTAGTTTAATTTAATTTTTTTAAAGTTTTTTTAGTTTAATTGGATTATGATTTGATATGTTAATTGGATGTTTTTTATTGGAAAATAATAAAAATGATTTAACAACAACAACAAAAAGGAGATTGTGTAGCTGGAAAGGGTTTGCGAAAGGGCAACCAAAATGATTGGGGGGATGGGAGCAGGTTTTCCTGTGAGGAAAGGTTGCAACATTTTTAGTTTAGGAAGAAATCAAGAAGCAGGGGGTGGCCTAGCTGTGCGTAACATTATGTATAATGTGGAGAAAGCAGATAAGAGAAAAGTTTTCTCTTTAAGAGAGGTTTGGAGAAATTCATGGAGAATAAGACTGTCAGTGGTTCCTGGCTACATAGGCTATGTTCTCATGTCACTGTAGCTGGGAATGGCAGGTGAGGAGTATTGCTCTTGCACTCACAGGCCTTTGGCCTTATGCAATAATAATATTACTTATACCCCGCCCATCCGGCTGGGCCTCCCCAGCTACTCTGGACGGTTTCCAGCAGAACATTAAAAGCATAATAAAACATCAAACATTAAAAACTTTCCAAAAACAGGGCTGCCTTAAGGTGTCTTCTAAAAGTCAGATAGTTGTTTATCTCCTTGACATCTGATGGGAGTGTGTTCCACAGGGCAGGTGCCACCACCGAGAAGGCCCTCTGCCTGGTTCCCTGTAACCTCACTTCTCACAGTGAGGGAACTGCCAAAAGGCCCTCAGCGCTGGACCTCCATGTCCAGGCTGAATGATGGGGGGTGGAAACGCTCCTTCAGGTATACAGGGCCAAGGTTGTTTAGGGCTTTAAAGGTCAGCACCAACACTTTGAACAGGGCTGTTCTTATGTTCTGAAAACGCCGCTTAACTTTTCGAGGAATTGATGACTTATTTTTCTCGCCCTCCATTCACCCTTACAGTGGGACGAACGGCGACTCACGCTGTGGTCTTTGCTCAGCTTTACCTGAAAGGGAAGTCGTATGGCATGCATCCCTTCATGGTGCAGATCCGCAGCCTCCGAGATCATTCTCTGGAACCAGGTGACTTACTCCAGAGAGTCCCGAGACGATTCTGCTGGGTGGTGTTTTTTTTATCTCTTTCAAGCCTGCCAATGCTGGGCTTTGACCATCAGAAACAGGAGTGCCTTGAGATCAGTGGTGCCATCAGGGCAGGCTTGGGAGGCAGACATAGAAACATAGAATTGGAGAGTTGAAAGGGATCCTAAGGCTCAATCTAGTTCAACCCCCTGCAATCGCAGTCTTGGGCCCCTCTCATCAGAATGATCAAAGGGCCCTCTAAATGCAAAAATAAATCTGGTTTCCAACATTATTTTTAAGCTCAGGAAAATGCTTTCATGTTGTCATGTGGGTCAGATATATTCATCACTTTTGGGGCTGTGCCATAATAATAATAATAATAGTGAAAAATAAATAAATAAATGGAGAGAATAATAGCAGAGTTCATCAGACACCATTACATACAGAAATACATTAGCCAATCTATTAAAGTATTAAAACATTATTGACAGGTGCAAAAAATGAGGGGGTGCAAAGGGTGTCCGGCTTACCACCATTTGAAGGTAATGTCTGTAGTCCTATACAGTGGTACCTCAGGTTACATACGCTCCAGGTTACATACGCTTCAGGTTACAGACTCTGCTAACCCAGCAATAGTACCTCGGGTTAAGAACTTTGCTTCAGGTTGAGAACAGAAATCGTGCTCCGGCGGCACGGCGGCAGCAGGAGGCCCCATTAGCTAAAGTGGTGCTTCAGGTTAAGAACAGTTTCAAGTTAAGAACGGACCTCCGGAACGAATTAATTTCTTAACCCAAGGTACCACTGCACATGCTTACTTGGGAGTAAAGTCCCATTTGTCTCAATGGGGTATTCTGCTGAGTAGACATACATAGACTTGCACTGTAAGTGAAGTAGTACATACTGCTGTCTAATTTGGGGGGATTAATAAAAAAGAGTTCATAAATTTTTCAGTGCTTTCTGTTGGGCAGAAGAAACGTCTGCTTTCATTGGTGGGCATTAGACCATTAAGTCCAGAGTCTATTGTTCCCTAACCACATCACTGTGCAGAATGCTGGGTTATGTATCCTGATTTCCAAAAGAAACTTGTGGAAAATTTGCACAATTTTTTAAACCTGTCTGTCTGTCTGAATCCTTGCTTGTTTCGCTCCGTAGGAGTAACTGCAGGGGATATTGGTCCCAAAATGAGCTTTGAAAATGTTGACAATGGCTTTCTCTTGCTGAAGAATGTTCGGATTCCGAGGGAAAACATGCTGGCCAAGTTCTCTCAGGTAAACTTAGCTGTGGATATGAAACAGGTTTCATCAGTTGCACCATAGCAAAGGCCTCTAGTTATTCTCTCATGTGTGGAATTTCATATGGAATCTATCAGGTGGTGAAGACAGAATGTCAAGAATCTTCATGAACTTTCATTCTCTTTTTTCATTTTTTTTAAGAGACTAGTCCTCATAGTGATCGAGGAATGTTTGAAAACAGTGCTTTTTCAGGGTTTATTTGTTTGTTTTAAATGAGGGGCCAGTAGTCATATTTTGATAAAAGTGCTGTGGGCAATAGCACAAAATGGCTGCCATGGGCAGCAAAAAAAGAGGTGACAGAGAAACCGGTGACAGGAAGGGGGAAAAACCACTGTCTGAAAGACATTTGCAGAGTCTGTAAATGCTTCAGAGTTCTGAGTACTGGACTTAAATTTTGCTTCTGCTAACACACACCTCTTTTTTTATTATTTCACAATTTCCAGGTCCTGCCAGATGGCCGGTATATGAAAAAAGGATCCGCACAAATTAACTACCTTACTATGATTGTGGTCCGTGTCCTCATGCTTCAGAATGAAGTTGTCCCCAATCTGATGAAGGCATGCACCATCGCAATCCGATATTCCGCAGTGCGCCGGCAGTCTGAGCTAAAGCCCGGGTATGGCGGGAATTGAGAGCTTGGCTCCAGGCAGGGATACGTTAAATGTCCTGCTCCTCTGTTGACTATTTTTATTGTTGCTTTCCTCTTTTCACACCAACTCTCGGTGTTCCGGCCACTAATCCCCACTCCCACCCCTTGTTTTCTTGATGCAGCAACTTAAACTATTAAGCAAGCAGATGAATTTGCAAATGTTGAAGAGGCAGTGAAGCTGCTGGAGCCAGGAGTGGGGTGGGGGCCGGAAAAAGGGGGGTTGGGAAACTAGTGTGAGGGACCGGGTGCCCCAAGGGTCTTGAAAGACCTACATTGGCTCCCAGTACGTTTCCGAGCACAATTCAAAGTGTCGGTGCTGACATTTAAAGCCCTAAATGGCCTTGACCATTTAGGTATACCTGAAGGAGCGTCTCCACCCCCATCGCTCAGCCTGGACACTGAGGTCCAGCTCCAAGGGCCTTCTGGAGGTTTCCTCACTGCAAGAAGCGAGGTTACAGGGAACCAGGCAGAGGGCCTTCTCGGTGGTGGCACCCTCCCTGTGGAACACCCTCCCTTCAGATGTCAAGGAGATAAATAACGATACAACTTTTAGAAGACACCTGAAGGCAGCCCTGTTTCGGGAAGTTTTTAATGTGTGACATTTTAATGTATTTTTAATCTTTGTTGGAAGCCGTCCAGAGTGGCTGGGGAGACCCAGCCAGGTGGGCGGGGTACAAATAATAAATTATTATTATTATTACTTTGGAAGGGGACGCTGTTTACCAAACATGTCTCTGTCTCAATATGTTCTTCCTCCTTCTGTGACCACAGATACCTGGCTGTGTGTTCATGCTGTCTCAGAATTTATTTCAGGTCAGGAAAGACACAAACATAGAGGGAACCCAGGGCTGTCTGTGTGTGTACATTAAGGCTATCGAAAACAGCCTCTGCTTAAATCTGCTTAAAATTATCTTTATTTTAAAGGTGTTAGAATGTGCATGTGCAGACTTCAAGTTACCTCCATGTATTTTGAAAAGGGATGTTTCCTGGAATGGGATTCATTTCTGCGGCTTCCACTAGCGCAAAAACTTACTTGAATCAGCCCCTCTACCTGCCGCATGGCCACCGCTGGCCCCCTAAGCTAGTCAGGTGGAAAATGCTGTCCTGTTAACATTGGAATAAGATCTCATCGCTAAGCCGGTCACCACCTGTGAGTGGATGTTTTGGGGGCATGTGGTTGGGTCAGTTCGTGAGACAGAAATTGGCCGCCCTGCGCTGGCTTTCCAGAATGAAAGAGGAAATGCAAAATGGAAACCCCTTCGGGTAATTGGAGGCTATTCGTTTGCCGTTCGTTTTGGATAATCTGCAACATTTTCTCCCCCCTCAGTGACCGGGAGGCAAAGATTCTTGACTATCAGACCCAGCAACAGAAGCTTCTCCCTCAGCTGGCAACCGCCTATGCCTTTTACTTTGTTGCAAAATATCTGCGGGACTTCTTTGACAGGGGCTACATGGAAACCAAAGAAGGAAAGTTTGACTTGCTCCCTGAGGTAACGTGAAGAAAGATAAGCAATATCCCTTCAAGCCTTCCTTTAGAAACCTTTAAACTTTGAAAGGTGTGTAATAAAACAAACAAATGATCAGAAGAAGAAACCCAGAAGATTTTGAAATATTTTTTAAAAAAGAAAAGAAGTATCAGGAAGAGGGCTACTTCAGATATATATCCACATTGCTTGATTTGCAATCAGATGTGTGAGGTGATATTTATCTACGTTTACAGTGGTACCTCGGGTTAAGAACTTAATTCATTCCGGAGGTCCGTTCTTAATCTGAAACTGTTCTTAACCTGAAGCACCACTTTAGCTAATGGGGCCTCCTGCTGCTGCCGCACCGCCGGAGCACAATTTCTGTTCTCATCCTGAAGCAAAGTTCTTAACCTGAAGCACTATTTCTGGGTTAGCGGAGTCTGTAACCTGAAGCGTATGTAACCTGAAGCGTATGTAACCCGAGGTACCACTGTACTTTAAAAATATTTACATGCAAAGCCCATCCAAAGCCGTTTACAACAATAAAAACTCTCCCCCTCCTTATAGAATATTAGTAAAACAATGCTAAAAACAATCCACAAGAATAAAACAGACTAAGAAAAAGTAACAGTTTATTTTAAAAGTGACACAAGTGGTGTGGCTGCTGCAGGCTTTCCCTCCTCAACTGATGTATTTTCCCCCCTCAACTGACAAACCTGCTTGTAAAAACCTGGCTGTTGCAGCTGATTTTAGATATTCAGGAAAGGCAAGTGTTACATTCCCTTCAAACTGTGCTGTTTCAAGCTCTGGGTGTTGGCAAAGCCGAGTGCCTCTCCCACATTTCCAAATACAACACTTGCTAGACGTGGAAAGCTAGACGGAAACCTTTGCTCCTGAGGTACTTTTCACATGCAGGGTTCATTCAAACATGCGTCACCACATTACAAACACACTTGCCATCTTGAAATGGTAGAGTTTCAGGGGAGCATGTACTCAGTGCTGTCCTCGTGATTGAATTATCTGTTAAGTGAATTTGAATCTGCAGTTTCAGGGTTTAGTTCAGGGACAGTCACCTTGATGCCCTCCAGATGCCGTTGGACATTCCTGACCATTGACCATGCTGTCTGGGTCTGAGCGAAGCCAGAATCCACCAACATCCAGAGGCCGCCATGTTGGATATTCTCAGTATCATTGATAATGTGGCTAATTCCATAAATACAAAACAGAGTTTCTGACGTTGCACAAAACCCAGCACTTTTAAGGCCTCGCTGGTGTCCAGTAAAAGGTCTTAATTGGTTTTAACTGACTCTCACAGGAATCAACGAAACTTGCTCTAGCCGCTGTAGAGCATTGTCATGCTTATGCTTTGGTCTGATTGCAAATAAGTTTTGTAACCTATCCCAAGAATTTAGGACAGGTAACACTCCCGCAGCCATAAAAGATGACCTATGAATTTAAGCTGAGGAGGAGGATAATAGGAAAGGATATAAACCGACAGACATTTCATACGTCACTGGTCCAGAGATGCTGTTCTGTAGAATGGGAAATGCAGAAGTGGTCCACTCTTAACACTGTTCTTTCTGCCTTAATTCACAGCTTCATGCTCTTGCTGCAGGAATTAAAGTCATCGCTACAGACTACTGCTCGGCCGGAGTCGAGATTTGTCGGAAGGCCTGTGGGGGCCATGGCTACTCTCTTCTCAGCGGCCTGCCTTCTTTATTCACCAGGCAGGTGGCTGGTTGCACCTATGAGGGGGAAAACACTGTCCTCCTCCTGCAGACAGCCAGGTAACTGCACTGAAAATCTATCCAAATCTAACTTCCATCTTGCTTCCGAGGCCCTTGCCAAAGCCACTTTAGATATCAGAAGCTTTTCTACAATACGTTTCACGTTTTATTTTCATGATTAAAACCATTTATACAGGTGGGTCTGAACTCTGAATTAGATCTTAATTGTTTAATCTGATTATTTGTATTTTGTCTGTTACTTTGTAAGGTAAAGGTAAAGAGATCCCTGACCATTAGGTCCATTCGTGACCGATTCTGGGGTTGCGACGCTCATCTTGCTTTATTGGCCGATGGAGCCGGCATACAGCTTCTGGGTCATGTGGCCAGCATGACTAAGCCACTTCTGACTTCCGGGTTAGCGTGATCGGCAAATGGCGGATTCCCTCCGAGCTCCGGAGGGAATCGGCTCCGTGGAAGACAGGTCCTGCTGCGGCGGCGACGCGGAGACCCTCAGAAACCACAGGCGCGGAAGCCTGTGGACCTGGTGACTCGGCGGGCACCATTTGCGCCCTCCCCGACCCACGAAGAAGCCTTTTTAAAGGCTCCGGAGCGGGTGACGGAGAGCGGCGTGGTGCTGTGAGTGGATCGCTTCTTCTACGGAGTGAAGCCGCGAGCCATGGCCGGAGAGCGCTGACTTCTTCCTTGAATATTTGGGCTGCAAAAGTAACAACCCATGAGTAGTACGGAAATTGGACTTAAAATTCTTCTTTTAAAGGACTTCCGGGTTGGCGCCATCGCCGAATGGCGGACTCCCTCCGAGCTCCGGAGGGAGTCTGCTCGGCAGGGGCTGGGTCCTACCGCGCCGGCGACGCGGGGACCCTCAAAAACCACGGGCACGGAGCCCGTGGACATGGGGACTCGGCTGGTACCGTTAGCGCCCTCCCGACTCGTGAAGGAGCCTTTTTAAAGGCTACGGATCGGGTGCCAGGGAGCGGCGTGGTACTGTGAGTCTATCGCTTCCCCTGCCGAGCGCAGCCGCATGCCATTCGTCGGAGAGCGCTGGCTTCTTCCATTGGAAATTCGGACATTTAACAACAACCCGTGAGTAATTGGGTAACCGGGTATAAAAGGAGAAAAAAAGGATTTTTTTTCGGATTCGGCACGAGCGGGGGGGATCTAAAAAGGAAGTCAGTCCCCTCCCTGATTGTAAACATGCTAAAACAAGGACTGAGAAACCAAGATCGATTCAGAAGTTTATTGCTGACAAAAATATCAATTCCACGATGGGATACTACAAGAATTGTGCTGGAGGAGAAAAGTCGACGGCGAGAGGGAAAAGGCAAACCCCCCCCCCGGGAACCGGGGCGATTCGGAGAACCTGGCGGAGAGAGATGGAGAGTTTGACAGCTGTCAAAGTAGCTGTCAAATCTTGAGAATACAAAGAGGACTTTGTTACAAGTATTTTGCTGGTTAATTTTGTTACAATTGGACCTAAATATGGATACAAAATGTCGGGGGAAAAAAGAAACAACAACTTGACTTTTTGGATTAGAGGACACAAAGTTACTGCAACCCCCCTAGAGGGGCTTTGGGACATTACAAGTGGCGTATGTGGAAAACTACTCCGGGATGTGTACTGGTTTTAGCTCCTGGGAAAGTAGCAAAACTGAAATATTGTTTTGTCTACAGAGGTGACAACACAATAGAATCTTTCTATTGAAGCAAGGTAGGAACTGGACGTAAGTTTTTGTTCCTGAATAACAAACCTCTGTAGAGATACTAGATTTCGGAATAAGAATGGTTCTGCAGCTGAACAAGACAGAAACCTGAGAAAGTAAGAAACAAAAGAGCAAAGGACCAACTACGCCACGGAAAGAACAATGGGAGGAGCAACAATGACCAAGGGAAATTAAAGGCCTCTATTAGACTGGATTTTTGAAGTTAAACATTATCAAAACAAGCAAATTCAAAGAAAACCGGCAAGATGGATTGAGGAAAATTTGGCTGTGGACTTGAGACCTCCAGGCCGACAACATACAGACTGATGGACATGGGGAATCCAAACCGGGGAAGGGAGGGGGAATTCTAGAATCCAAAGGCTATGTAACCAACTTTTGGAATCTTCTTCTATCTTCTATCTTTTATCTTTCTATATAACTTTGGTATTTTGATTTAACATGTTTTGGAAAAAAAGGGGGAATTCGTGGAAGGAAACGGGGCAGATCTTGGGGGGAAAATCTTTGCTTTATTTTGTTAAAGATGAGGAGTGATGTTAGGATTGTAATTTAAATTGGCTAATAGGTACAACATATTAGGTTTAAATTAGGAATGAGAACTTGTGGAACCAACGTAGGGAAAGGGGAATACAGTCGGGAGGGGAAGGAGGGAGTCCCAGAAAGAAGGTTATGAAAATAAGGGTTTAAAATTGGTCTTTCTTTTTCTTTCTTTTCTTTATCTTTTCTATTTTTTCTATTCTGTTATTATTGGAAATTTTAATAAATATGATTATAAAAAAATAAAATAAAATTCTTCTTTTAAATTCGGCACGACCGGGGGATGCGTTAAAAGGAAGTCCGCCCCCCGTTTTGTAGACAATTCAAAGCAAGAATTGGATAACTAAGGTCGAGAGACCACTTCTCTCTTTGCGAGATAAAAGTTATTAATTCCACGATTTGGCACTATAAGTATTCTGCTGGAGGATAAGAACTGATTTTAAGGAGCTGAGGCGCAACCCCCCGGGATCCGGGAGTGATCCGGGAGAGAGCCTGCTGAGGAGGTTTATAGAGTTTGACAGCTGTCAAACGAGCTGTCAAAGTTACAAGAATTCGCCTTCTGTTATTTCTGCTGGTTATTTTTGATACATTTGGCTTGAAGCCATTGAAAATAAAGGAAAAATAAGAACAAAGTAACTAGATTGTTGGAGAAAGAATATTAAGTAACCAGAACCCCTCTAGAGGGGGTTCTGTGACATTACAATGGCTGCAGATGGAAAACTACAGGCTGAGCTGGAAAGAATGTTCTTTCTCGTGGGAAAATTACAAGATCAGAGTGTAGCTCTGGCTACAGATGTTTTGACTTTGAAATTGAAAGTAAATAATCTTGTTGACGGCGCCAAGGACTTGACCCAAGAAAATTCTGCAGTTGAACAAAAAGAGATATGTGCAGACTCAGAGGAGTGGGAAGGAGGAGCTGAAATGTTGCAGGTGAAAAAGGACAATCAGAGGCCTGTAAAAATGGATTACAAAAAAAACAAGAACTGGATGATGAAAATTTGGTTGGAACTTGAGAATGAAGATTGGAGGAATCTCCTCACGGGGAGATCGGAAGACCTATGGATTATAAATTCGACCAAGGTGAAAGTTGGAGCTTTTGGGACATTTGGACTTAAAAGGAATAAGAAACATGATTCGGGCTCCACTTTTGAATATGGAGGTCTGGTTGGAAGAAATGTAGACCCCATTGGGACAGAGCTTCTCCGAGATTCAATGTTTATTATAAAAGACTACCAACAAAACCGGCAGAGAGGGACTGAAAGAGACTTAAGGGCCTCGGACGTGAGGGATCCGGGCTGAGAGTTGACAGATTGATGTATAATTCTTGAGGATCGAAACCGGGAAAGGGGGGGGGGCGAGAGTTTCGGAATCCAAAGGGTGTAAAATTATATGTTGTTTTCTGTTTTTTTGTTTTGTAAATAATACAAAAATTGGGAAATTTGTGGAAGGGAAATGGGGTCGCCCTTAGAAAAGTATGTAAAGGATGTGTATTTTGGTTTAATTGAGGTTTATAAGTTAAATTTGGTTAACTAAGAAGAATTAAGTAAAATATTAATAAGGTAAAGGTGGGAGATAAGAACTTGCTGAACAAACTATTGGAGTTGGGATGCAGGAGGGGGAGGTGTGGGGAAGTCAGGGGAAGTGGTTAAGAAATTAGGGATTTGAAATTATATGTGTTTGTCTTTGTGTTTGTATGTTTGTGTGGTGTATTGTTTGTGTTTGTGTAAATTTTGAAAACCCAATAAAAATTTTATTAAAAAAAAAAGCATGACTAAGCCGCTTCTGGCGAACCAGAGCAGCGCACGGAAACGCTGTTTACCTTCCCACCGGAGCAGTACCTATTTATCTACTTGCACTTTGACGTGCTTTTGATCTGCTAGGTTGGCAGGAGCAGGGACAGAGCAACAGGAGCTCACCCCGTCGCGGGGATTCAAACCCCTAACCTTCTGATTGGAAAGTCCTAGGCTCTGTGGTTTAACCCACAGCGCCACCCGCATCCATCCCAATCTCCTTGTATTTGTATTGTTACTTTGCACTGTACCTTTAAACTCTACCACAGAGCACAGACATTTCATATGTCACTGGTCCATTTTCTGAAATTTGGAAAGTACAGTTCTCTACATGAGAACTGAAATACCTAAAAAAACCTACTTGAAACTAGGCAGCCAAAGTTGTTGTGCATGAAGCAACTTCATGCGGATTTATTTAAGGGAGTGCTTGACACTCCAAAATTCTGAAATGACGAGCTCCAAACTCAGCAACTGGGAAAAACTGACACGGATTGCATCCTTTTTTTAGGTGTTTACAGTTCTCATGTAGAGAACTGTGCATTCCAATTCAGGGCACATTCCAATTGCTCAGCGGTCAATGCTGTTGAAGCGTATTTTGCAGCCAACTTTCTGTGAGGGAAGAGAAAGTTGTCATTTTGGCCAGAACTAAAACCTCTCGCAGACTCAAGAAACAGGATTTCTTAATTTCAGAAAATGGAAGGATTACGTAATTTGGTTGTTGCTGTTGTGCCTGGGGACTAAGATAAGGATTAAGGAAAGATAGTGGTGTGTGAGATGTTATGGGCCGAAAATCAGGATATGCAGTGCTCAAGTGTGCAGGTGTAACTCTTCTATCTTCTGCAGACTCTGACTGGCAGAAGAATGAGTGGAAGAATGATTGACAGTGGAGGAATGGAGTCAAATGTTGGGTGGAGCTACGAGTGAGTGATAGGCAGATAACACCACTCTAGCATTATTTTTAATGAAAAGTGGGATTAGAAATCACTTAAGCAAATTGAGCGTTGATTGGAAAATGACAGTTGACTGACTGCAAGAGACAGAAAGAAATGGAGAATGAGATGAAAGAGACAGTCAGACAGAAAGCAAGCAACTGTAAAAGAGGATAGCTGTTTTTGAAATACCATTGAATCTTCTGTATGCAATAACTGCTTATTCTGGATGTTGTGTTCCTTAATCAATTGTCTGCTTAGCATTTAAACTGTGTTCTGGTCTGGGTGGATTCTAAGGTCCATACGTCTCATCCCACGTGGCTTGTGCAGATGTATTTGGGTAAGAATATAAAGGGAGAAGCCTGCTGGTGGCAGCAGGTATTTTGTGGGAAGTCTGTACTCAGTGGAGTCTTTGAGTGACTAATCTAATGGCCTCCTGGGGGTGGGCCTTTGTAGAAGACTCTGGAATAGTGATCCTGACAAATATATTTTTTTGTGTTTTCTCTGCCAACAAGTAGGGTTGCAAACCCAGCACACTTAAGAATGCAAGATAGAGTTGCTGAGGATTCTGCAGCAGAGTCAATATCCTGAGATACAGCCATGATGCATGTTCTTAAATGGGATGCGGGTGGCACTGGGTTAAACCACAGAGCCTAGGACTTGCTGATCAGAAGGTCGACGGTTCGAATCCCCGCAATGGGGTGAGCTCCTGTTGCTCGGTCCCTGCTCCTGCCAACCTAGTGGTTCAAAAGCACGCCAACGTGCAAGTAGATAAATAGGTACCACTCCGGCGGGAAGGTAAATGGTGTTTCCGTGCTCTGCTCTGGTTCGCCAGAAGCGGCTTAGTCATGCTGGCCACGTGACCCGGAAGCTGTACGCCAGCTCCCTCGGCCAATAAAGCGAGATGAGCGCCGCAACCCCAGAGCTGGACCTAATGGTCAGGGGTCCCTTTACCTTTACCTTTATGTTCTTAAATATCTTTCTCCCCCCGGCCTGCCTATTAACTATCCTGTTTTCCAGTTATTTGTATCATGAGTCGTACAGGAACGTTGCCTTATCTGTGGCCTTGCTTTTTAACCGCTGAAAAATAAGTGTTTGGAAACAAGTTGTGTAGTTCAGCAAATGCCTCTGGGATGAGGAGGTCACTCAGTTTTCATTTTCTTTGTCATTAGGTTTCTGATCAAGTGCCTTGGGATGGCACAAAGCGGCCAGCCTCTTCCTTCATCAGTTGCTTACCTGACTTCTGAAAGCTTTGGGAAATGCCAAGCCCAGGAAAAGAGAGACTTCCTCAATCCTGACGTTTACACTGAAGCTTACAGGCACAGAGCATTCAGGTTGGTACAGAGATGCTGGAACCCAACAGTTTTGCTAGGGTGGTTTTTTTTTTTTGGGGGGGGGGGTTCTTGCATGTCCCATCTTAAAGGCACAGGATGATAAACAACAGGAGATCAAATAAGGTGTAATCGTGATCAGGGAAGGCTGTGGGCCAAGTTGTATCAGTCTAACCTACCTCATGGGGTTGTTTTGTGATATTACAATTGCTCCCCGAAACTCCCTTGATGAAGGGCTGATTACATAAGCCCTATTTGAAGGCTGAAAGATACTGTTCCCCGCGACCCTGAAATTACTAGTTGAATGTGTTAACTGTTTTTAGAATGCTGTTTAAAATGTTTTATATCTGGGATTCTCGAACTGTAGTCTGTGCCCCACCAGTGAATTGCGAGTTTCTTTCAGGCAGTTTGGGTCATGGCTGCATTAAAAACATATTCTTTTTTTAATTGTATTTTTATTGCTTCTTTTGCTTCTTATGTTGTATTTTATCTTGTTACAATTTCAAATCTATGGGGTGCAAACGGGTAATGCAATAAAATGCAATTTAAGAGCAAGATGCAAATGTTCTGAACGCAGGATAAATTCATCATATAACAGGGGACTTATTTGTACTGTATTTTTCGCTCTATAAGACGCACCAGACCATAAGACGCACCTCGTTTTTGGAGGAGGAAAACAAGAAAAAAAATATTCTGAATCCCTGTGCAGCAATCCCTCTTGCTGTTCTGGCTTCAGCGATAGCTGCGCAGCCTGCATTCGCTCCATAAGACGCACACACATTTCCCCTTACTTTTTAGGAGGGGAAAAAGTGCGTCTTATAGAGCAAAAAATCTAGAAGCAGGGTAAGAGCTACTGTGGAGAGAGGCTGGTACATGTGCATATTGCCCAAGCTATACATTCATCAAAACAAGGTGGTAGAGTTCTTTGGTGGTAGTAGTAGGGATTGCCATCACTTTAGGCCACATGACTTTTTTGGGGGGAAAGCTCCAACATTTTTTTCTAAGAGCTGTTTTAATTTGCATGGAGTTGTTTTTGTGTTTTACATCATGGACCATTCAAAACTGGTGAAGAGGCTTCCGGAGGCGGCGCGAAATAAGTAATGGCGGTCCTCTTTGCGCTGCGAAGAGGGGCTCCGCAGAAAAGGGTCGTTCGCTGCGGCAAAGCGACGACCCATTAAGATAAACCACGAGCAGAACGAGCTCGTGGCCGTGGGATCCGGCGGGCACCTAGAGCGACCCCCAAAACGAAGAAGGGTCCCCGTAAGGGGGTCCGGAAGCGCGGAGGGGAAGCGGTGCTGTGGATTCATCGCTCTTTCTGCGGGAGTGAAGCCGCGCGGCTGTTGCTGATGAGCGCCGACCTTTCTTCCTTAAGAATTGGATTCTAAATCATCTACTCGTGAGTAGGAAGAGTATTAATTTCGGGACTACAAAGTAAAAATTTGGCTGAAAGCAGGAGACGAGAAAAAGGAAGTCCGTCTCCCGGTAGTGCTTAGAGATCAAAGGCAAAGGAACTGACAAGCTGGAAGCAGTGAAAAGGGATTTAAAGACGGGAAGCTTCATGCGTCTGGCGGAGTTGGTAACTGAAGGGAAAGGCAAGCTTTTATTTTTCTATCTGTTACTGTGTTGATTTTACTTGAGGATCCTCTCCCTTACTGGACTTTTAAAACTTTAAAAACCCCAGTCCCGGGCTTGCAGGGGGTAAAAAGCTTCTTTGTGGATACAAATACAAAGTTGAAACGGATACATAGAGGCATCATTGGTGGATACAATTAAATAACTGTATCTTGCATCTTCAGATAAACTATTGGGACAATATTGAAAGGGCTTTGCCAGTGGAAAAAAAGTTTTCTTTGAGGACTATTGTTAATTTACTTAACTGCAGGAACTTTAATGGCGACTGAACCTTCTTCCTTCTTTCCTGAACTGTAACAACACTCCCTCTAGTGGAGTTTGGGATTTACAAATTCCTGAGAACCAACTTTGTTTTGACTCTCTGTGGCTTGGTTATCTACTTTGAGGCCTGTCTTTCTCATGGAACATTTGACAGTTTGACCTTGAATCCAAAGGCAGGTGTGGGATGAGTGGTCCACCGAAGACAAGAGCTGCGTCGAAAGCAGGAAAAGGCCAATTAGTACAAACAACTCTGATTTCCCAGGCTCGCAGATCTTCAGTCCCTGCTGTTTTACAGGGAGCTGTATCCTCAGCAACAGCTCCATCTAAGGAAGCCGAACAGCCAACAACTGAGGATATGGCAGCAGGGGGATCTGGATCTCTTTTAGAGGAAATGCTACAACAATTTGCAATTTTGAACAAAAAGGTTGACGACCAAACTGCTAAAATTGACCTAGCTACATCCTCAATTACTAAACTTTCTGAACAGGTGGCTAAGCACTCACAAGATATTGGGAGTTTAAAGGACGCTACATCTGAAAATCGGAAATTGGCCGAGGCTGCGAATGAAAAAGCAGGCCAAGCAATTCAGAAAGCGGATGAATTGAAAGGAGAAGTAAGGCCGCTTTACAAACACGTCAGCGACCAGCAGGCCTACCTGTCTATGGTGGAACTGAGAAACAGGGAAAATAATTTGAGATTACGCTCTATCCCAGAGATTGAGAAAGAGGACTTGACTGGCTTTTTGACAGCAGAATTTTCTAAATTCTGGGGTATAGAAGAAGATACAGACTTTAAAATAACAACTGCATTCAGACTGGGAAGGGTTGCCAGGAAGGACAGGCCTAGAGACTGTTTGATCATTTTAAGGACCAAGCAAGAGAGAGACAAACTACTTGACCTACATTTTAATAAAGCACTTGAGATCCAGGACAGAAGAGCTCAAATTTACAAGGATATTCCTAAACAACTACTGGATCTCAGATCAAACTACACTGACCTAGCTGGGCTTTTGAGAAGCAACGGAATACCCTACAGGTGGGAGTTTCCACAAGGCCTATCATTCAACTACACAGGAAAGAAGATTAAAATCAAAACGAAAGAGGACAGCCAGAAGTTTCTGCACGACCACGGAGAAGACCTGCAGAAGGGAATAGCAGGTCCTTGGCCTCCACCTGAGTCTGGGAAAGTGCCAGCACCCTCGGATTTAGACAAGAAAGAAGACACCCCATAAAGAGCAACAACAGATCAATACAGGATGTCTCTACAGCTGTATAGTTGGAACATTAATGGCGCGAATTCCCCGGAGAAACGCAAAAGGATTTTTCATATTTTGAAGAAGGAACATTTGGATATAATCTGTCTCCAAGAAACCCACGTGACCAGGCTTCACAGGAAAGTGTTAATAAACAAAAGACTAGGCCAAGAATTTATCTCATCAGACAGAGTTAAAAAGAGAGGAGTGGTGATCTATGCAAAAGAGAATTTATCACCAAAATTTTTGTTTAAAGATGAACAAGGAAGAATCCTGGCAATTGAAATACAAATCCAAGGAGAAAAAGTTTTGATATTAGGAATTTACGCACCAAATGAGGGGAAATCGGAATTCTACAAGAAGCTTCATGAGACATTACTGGATTATCTGGACTATTCTAACATCATTATGATGGGAGACATGAATGGGGTGGTCTCTACCTATATGGACAAGTCACAGAACCAGAACCTGACCAAAGATGGAAGACTACCAAAGACTTTTTTCGAACTAACTGACAATATGGATTTGATTGATCTATGGAGGACGAGAAACCCCCTAGGTAAAGAAGGAACTTTCTTTTCTGAGGCCCATCTGTCATGGACAAGAATCGACCAAATCTGGACAACTAGAGGTCTGGCACCTAAGACCACAAGAGTAGAAATCTGCCCAAAGACATGCTCCGACCATAACGCTATGAAAATAGAAATGAGATTTACTACTGCCGATTCCTTCAGATGGAAAATGAATGACAACCTGCTAAGAGATCAAGAGATTGTAAAGAAGGCCCAAAAAACTTTAAAGGACTACTTTGAAATTAACCTCAACACCTCGGTGGAAAAAAGAATAATCTGGGACGCAAGTAAAGCTGTTATGAGAGGGTTTCTGATACAACAAAATACGATCAAGAAAAAACTTTGGAATGGGAAAAAGGATAAGATATTAGAGAAGATAACAGCCGGAGAGAAAAAATTAAGACTAAATCCAAAATCAAAAGAGACTTTAAGAGAAATTAAATTTCACCAGTCACAATATATGAAACTGATCAACCAAGAAGTGGAATGGAAAATTAAACAAATGAACCAAAGATCTTTTGAATCTGCGAATAAATGTGGGAAGCTGTTAGCTTGGCAGTTGAAAAAGAGACAAAAATTAAACTATGTTACCAATCTAGAAGTGGAAGGAAAAAATATTCAGAAACCAGGAGAAATTAGAAAGTGCTTCCAGAAATATTTCAAAAAACTGTACACCCAAGGGCCTGAGGAAGTGGCTGAGATAGAACAATTTCTGAAAGATAATGGCCTACCAGAATTATCTCAAGAGAAGAGATCAATCTTGAATTGTAAAATAACACAACAGGAAATTGAGGTTGCCATACAGAACATGCAGTTAGGCAAATCCCCAGGCCCTGATGGACTTACCTCCAAGTACTACAGGATGTTAAAGGACTACTTGACACAACCATTAGTGGAGGTTTGCAACCAGATTATGGGGGGAGGGAGGGCACCAGATACGTGGAAAGAAGCATTCATCACTCTGATACCTAAAGTGGAAACTGAAAAGACTCAACTTAAGAATTACCGTCCCATCTCACTCCTGAACGTGGATTACAAAATATTTGCAGACATTTTGGCAAATAGATTTAAAAGGGTCTTAAATGAAGTAATTCATAAGGACCAAGCAGGCTTTCTCCCTGGTAGACATTTGTTTGATAACACCAGGAACATTATTGATATTCTGGAACTTTTACAAACAAACATTAACACTAAAGCAGTGTTAATTTTTATTGATGCGGAGAAAGCCTTTGACAATATTTCTTGGAAATTTATGAAGAGAAACTTGGAAGGGATGGGAGTGGGAAGGGGGTTTGAGAACGGAATAGAAGCAATCTATTCCGAACAAAAAGCTAAGTTGATAGTGAACAATGTGGTGACAGAAGAACTTCAGATTGAAAAAGGAACACGCCAGGGGTGCCCCCTGTCCCCTTTATTGTTTATTTCAGTCCTGGAGGTTTTGCTGAACATGATAAGGAAGGATCGGCAGGTACAAGGAATACGGGTCGGAGTGAAACAATATAAACTGAAAGCATTTGCAGATGACTTGGTCTTAACATTACAGGAGCCAGAATCTAGTACAAAAAGAGTTTTAGAACTGATACAGAAATTTGGTCGGGTGGCGGGTTTCAAGTTGAACAAACAAAAAACTAAGGTGTTAGGGAAAAATTTGACAGCTACTGAAACAGAAGAGTTTCAGAAGGAAACAGAACTAAACATTGTTAAAAAAGTGAAATACCTGGGGGTTAATCTCTCTTCCAAGAACTTGAACCTATTTAAAGATAATTACGAGAAATGCTGGTTAGAAGTTAAAAAAGATTTAGAAATTTGGTCAAGACTGAAGTTATCCTTGTTAGGCCGAATTGCAGCTATAAAAATGAACGTTTTGCCAAAGATGTTGTTTTTGTTTCAGGCCTTACAGATTGTGGACAGAGTGGAATGTTTTGGAAAGTGGCAGAAGGATATCTCTAAATTTGTCTGGCAGGGCAAAAAGCCCCGAATAAAGTTTAAAATACTAACTGATGCAAAGGAGAGAGGGGGATTTGCCCTGCCGGACTTAAGGATATATTACGAAGCTGCAGCCTTCTGCTGGTTGAGAGATTGGATTTTGTTGGAAAACACTGATGTCCTGGATCTGGAAGGCTTTAATAACTCGTTAGGTTGGCATGCGTATTTGTGGTATGACAAGGCAAAAACACATGGAATGTTTAAAAACCATATTGTCAGGAGAGCAATATTTATGGTCTGGAAAAAATACAAAGACTTATTAGAAAGCAAAACTCCGAGGTGGGTATCACCAATAGAGGCCAAGGCTCGGAAAAAACCCAATATGGAGGCCGGATGGCCGAAATATTGGGAAATAATAGAGAACATTGGAGACAATTGGAGGTTGCAGAGCTTTGAAAGGTTAAAGGGTAAGGTGCAAGATTGGTTTCACTATGCCCAAATTAATGAGGTTTTTAAGCTAGATAAAAAAACAGGATTCCAGGTGGAAAAATCGAAACTTGAGACAGAATTGTTAGAACCAAAGACCAAGCTATTATCGAGAATGTATAACTTGCTGCTTAAATGGAACACACAGGACGAGACAGTTAAATCAGCCATGATAAAATGGGCTCAGGACATTGGTTATAACATCATGTCTGAGGACTGGGAAAGGTTATGGACCACCGGTATGAAGTTTACGGCATGTAATGCCTTGAAAGAAAACATTATGAAAATGGTATACAGGTGGTACATGACCCCAGTCAAGCTTGCTAAGATTTACCATTTGTCCGATAATAAATGCTGGAAATGTAAGGAGGCTGAAGGGACATTCTTTCACCTCTGGTGGACCTGCCCAAGAGTGAAGGCCTTCTGGGAAATGATATATAACGAGTTAAAAAAGGTGTTTAAATACACCTTCCCTAAGAAACCGGAGGCATTCCTCCTGGGCATTGTCGGCCAGAAGGTGTCAAAGAAGGATAGAACTCTTTTCATGTACGCTACTACTGCAGCAAGGATTCTTATCGCTAAGCATTGGAAGACTCAAGACTTGCCCACACTGGAGGACTGGCAGACGCAACTGATGAACTACATGGAACTAGCCGAGATGACTGCAAGGATCCGAGATCTGGGAGAAGAAGCTATGGAGGAGGACTGGAAAAAATTTAAGGACTATTTGCAAAAGTATTATAAGTTATATGAACTTTAAGACGCCGTATGATTTGGAATGTTAGCCCCAGCAACAAAAGTGGTTTATATAAGAAATTGGATAATTTTTATGAAAGAATTAAGGTTTAAATGGGTAAAAATGACAATATGCTATATTTTAAGAGTAAATGGAAAACAAGAGATTTAAACTTAAACTGCAATTGAAAGTAAAAAAGAAACACATGAAACAAGGTTATAATTTGCTGATAAATTTTATTGTTAAGAATGCATTATGCGGGAGATGTGGGGAAGTCCGATAGAATTCTGAAATAAGTTGATGAAATGGTTGAGATTCTCTGTCTTTTTCTTTCTTTTTACTGTTTATGTTCTTTCTTTTCTATCTGTAATTTGGAAAAAACGCAATAAAAATTATTATAAAAAAAAAAAAAAACTGGTGAAGACACCTGCATGATACAGCCCAGATTTCTGTCACCTTCATTCTCCCCCATGTGCAGACCAGACCTTTGTTTCTGCCATTTAGGTGCATTTTTTTTAAATAGCCATAAATATTTGCAAAATTGTGACAGTTTTTTGGGTGTCTATAATAGCTACTGAAGGAGCGTCTCCACCCCCATCATTCAGCCCGGACACTAAGGTCCAGCTCCGAGGGCCTTTTGGCGGTTCCCTCCCTGCGAGAAGTGAGGTTACAGGGAACCAGGCAGAAGGCCTTCTCGGTGGTGGCACCTGCCCTGTGAAATGCCCTCCCATCAGATTTCAAGGAAATAAACAACTATCTGACTTTTAGAAGACATCTGAAGGAAGCCCTGTTTAGGGAAGTTTTTAATGTGTGATGTTTTGTTGTGTTTTTAATATTCTGTTGGGAGCCGCCCAGAGTGGCTGGGGAAACCCAGCCAGATGGGTGGGGTATAAATAATAAATTACTATTATTATTTTAATCTTTCCCTACAGAGTTGCAAGAAACGTAGCTGTCAAACTCCAGGGTTTGGTTCAGCAGGGAATGGCACAGCACGACGCTTGGAACAGGTGCTCTGTCCAACTTACCCAGGCTGCCATGGTTGGTAAAAACTTTGTAGCTTCACCCACTACTGGCTCTTCTGCCAGGAATCCTGTCTCGTAAACTGCACTTGAAAAACTAAGCCAATCATCATCAGTACAGTGGTACCTCAGGTTAAGTACTTAATTCGATCCGGAGGTCCGTACTTAACCTGAAACTGTTCTTAACCTGAAGCACCACTTTAACTAATGGGGCCTCCTGTTGCTGCCTCGCCGCCAGAGCATGATTTCTTTTCTCATCCTGAAGCAAAGTTCTTAACCTGAAGCACTATTTCTGGGTTAGCGGAGTCTGTAACCTGAAGCATATGTAACCTGAAGCGTATGTAACCTGAGGTACCACTGTACTGATGTGTTGTGTTGCATCCAGATCCCATTTTTTAAAAGCCCTGTTTTGTATAAGAACATGATACTGATGTTTCTAGATCTAAGAAGCACCTTGTTAAAGGAGGAGTGGCTAACCTTTGACCCTCAAGATCTTGCTGGACTTCATCTCCCATAATCCCTGGCAACTGATCATTCTGGCCGGGACTGATAGGAGTTAGAATCCAGCAAATTCTGGGGGAGTCTTTTCGTAAACCGCTTTGAGGGTTTTTTATTTTTTAACAATCCAGTAGTCTATACATTTTATGAAACGGATAAATAAAAATAACCTTGCCTGGAGATGCCAAGGATTGAAGCTGGGGCCCTCAGGTGATCTTCCCCTGAGCTACAACTTTCCCTAAATGGGTGTGTGTGATGATGAACAGTAGAAACAACTGACGAGAGATCATTTTGTCTCACTGTAAATCGTTTCGGGACTTTCTGCTGTGGGGAGCGACGCATAAATTCAGTCCACCTAACCCAGCTCAGGATTTCTTTTAAGAGTTGTGGAAGCAAGACCCCATAATAGACAGAGTAGTGGAGTGGAGGTTTTGGGAAAGGAGTGAGGAACGGATTTGCAGGTTTATGCCTTTGCTGTGGAAACACAGGCATGCCAGACACAGCCCCCAGTCATGTGGGAGCACACTAGAGAGAATCAGCTCCCACTCAGCTGGGGGCTGAGTCTGAAAGGCACTGCGGTCACCTTGATATTGGGGTCATATCCGCACCAGGCATTTAAAGCCCTCTTCCCACAAACAAACCTGGGATCTGTCGTATGCTGAGAGTTGTTAGGAGACCTCTCACAGAACCATGTTCAAATCCCCACGATGGGGTGAGCTCCCATTGCTCTGTCCCAGCTCCTGCCAACCTAGCAGTTTGAAAGCACACCAGTGCAAGTAGATAAATAGGTGCCGCTCTGGCGGGAAGGTAAATGGCATTTCCATGCGTTCTGGCTTCCGTCACGGAGTCCCGTTGTGCCAGAAGCAGTTCAGTCATGCTGGCCACATGACCCGGAAACCTGTCTGTGGACAAACACCGGCTCCATCGGCCTGAAAGCAAGATGAGCGCCTCACCCCATAGTCGCCTTTGACTGGACTTAACCATCCAGGGATCCTTAACCTTTTTTACCTTTATAACGGTGCTGTGACCTCTAACAATTAGGCTGGAGACAATTCCTGGCAGCTGTGACCTTGAAATGAGAAACCACATAGCCCAGGAATGGAACCCGGTTCCACAATGCCAACACTTCCCCCCCAAGGCGAGTTATCGCGCAGAGGTGAATGGTGCTTGCTTCTAGCTGTTTTTACTTTGCCAGGCTCACAGCCAATACATCGTGGTGGAAAAATTTGCCAAAGCGCTGGAGACGTTTGGAAAAGAGGCTGCCATCCAGAGGGTCCTTAAGCATCTCTGCGACCTCTATGCCCTGCATGGGATCTTTTCTGACTTGGGAGACTTTGTGCAGGATGGCTACCTTTCTACAAAGCAATCTGACATGGTGACCGAATCGTACCTGGATCTCCTGGCTGTCATTCGGTGAGGTTATCCTCTTTTTCTGCTAAGGGCTTAATGCCATTGGTTCCATGTTTGGAACATACATTGTGTTGTAACAGTCATTAAACAATACTGTATATGAAACTAGCAAGCTGCCCATCGTTAGGATGGGTGAAGAAGGAGACTCACAGAACTACAATTCCCAGAGTTCCTGGGAAGAGGGATGGAATGCTTAACCATTCTGAGAATTTCAGCTCCGTGAAGGGAATAGGGGTCTTCCTAACATCTGTCAGCATCCTTAATAAACTACACTTCCCAGGATTCTTTGAGGCTCAAGTGGTTTAGGATTGCTTTAAATGTATGTGCCCTTTGTCAATTTGGTATGCTTGAATGGCATTGAAGCTACAAAGCCATAATACACCCGTCAAATAGAAAATGTCTCTTTGACCTTTTGGTCAGTTTCCTACTCCGATGACGTCTCTTGTGGCTTATTGAGATCTTGTCTGTTTTTAATAAAAACAATCAGATAAAGATATTGCAATAAGCGTTGGCGTTCCTGCTGGTTCTGAAATTTTGAAAAGCGCAGAAGTCGCGACCTCTCCGTTTCCCAACGGAAGCGGATGCCTTAGCACCGTCGGGTGGTTTTGATTCAAAATCAGCTACGTGGGCTTTTTAAAGAAGTCAGAAATATTTAAAGACTTTTATCAAATCGCTTCCAATAAGGAGGGTGACTATGATGTCATGACTTCACCACGAAGCGTAAAAGCATTAAAAGATAAAGCTATCGTTTGCATGCCATTAACGGATTATATTCGGGATTTACCTTGGTGGATTGAAATTAAAGAGACACAATCTGTAACCGATAGATGGTAAAGTAAATTGTTCTGCTGGCTTCCCTGTGAAACTTACATTTTCTTATTATTTTCAGTTATCCCATGTGTATCCCCTTTCATTTGTCTGGGATCACAATATATCTACCCAGCATAGAATAACACTACAGGGTTTATTCTGGGTTATAAAACCCAAAGCAACGGGTGCCCCTGGATATCAAAATAGTATCTTCCATACCTAGCTCTAAGAACAGATTTATTTGTGCAGTCAATAGACAAATTGATTATCTAGCAATGGAGGTAGATATAGCCAAAAGATGTAAATAAGAAGGCAGTAAGGACAGTCTCCTGTCAGACCACCCAACCTACCAGATATTTTGGCCTACAATTACTGTACTTTTCCATGTATAAGACTAGGGTTTTTTACTTTAAAATTATGTGGAAAACTGTGGGTTGTCTTATACAAGGGGCAATCTCCCCCCCCTATTTTCTTAAATTGGAGTCCCTAAAAATAGGGGGTGTCTTATACATGGAGGCGTCTTATACATGGAAAAATACGGTAGTTCATTTATGAGAGGGGTAGGAAACTTATAGCCATCCTGCTGTGGCTGAATCACAGTTCCTATTATCCCAAACCATTGGCCCTCCTAGCTGGAGCTGATAGGAACTGGGAGCCCAACAACACCTGGCAGGCCACAGACCTGTGCTCCCTGATTGACAATGCCATTTGATCTAGACTACCGCAATGCGCTTTACATGGAACAGCCCTTGAAGGCTGTTTGAAAACTTCACTCAGGTAGCCAGCACAGGGCCACCCGGATTTTACAGACTACAAGCTTACCTTTGTGCTAAATGACTATGGGAACAAAAGAGAAAGCACCTCGCTCCAGTTTTGGCTGACTTGCACTGACGGCCAATTTGCCTGCAGTCCAGTTCAGGATCTTGGCACTTCCTTCGAAGCTGTAAATGTTCTAGGTCCTGCTTTAAAAAGAGGGCTCCTTCTGTCTTTGTCTTCATTAGCCAAATTATCAGTGTTGCAGCCCTAGAATCATAGAATCATAGAATCATAGAATCATAGAGTTGGAAGAGACCACAAGGGCCATCGAGTCCAACCCCCTGCCAAGCAATATCCTACTACAGCCCTGCTCGTGCTGTAGTAGGATATTGCTAGAATCCTAGAACTGTGGAGTTGGAAGGGACGTCAAGGGACATCGTCCAAGCCCTTGAAATGCAGGAATCTCAGCTAGATCATGCATGACAGATGGCCATCCAACCTCTGGTTAAAAACCTCCAAGGAAGGAGAGTCCACCACCTCCTGAGGGAAACTGTTCCACTGTTGAACAGCTCTTACTGTCAGAAAGTTCTTCGTGATGTTTAGACGGTACCTCCTTCCTTGTAACTTGAATCCTTTGGTTGAGGTTCTCCAGAGAGGAGAAAACAAGCTTGCTCCATCTTCCATGTGACAGCCCTTTAGATATTTGTAGATGGCCACCGTATCCCATTCTGCCAGGACACTGAGGTCCAGCGCTGAGGGCCTTCTGGCGGTTCCCTCGCTGCGAGAAGCCAAGTTACAGGGAACCAGGCAGAGGGCCTTTTCAGTAGTGGCGCCCACCCTGTGGAACGCCCTCCCACCAGATGTCAAAGAGAACAACAACTACCAGACTTTTAGAAGACATCTGAAGCCAGCACTGTTTAGGGAAGCTTTTAATGTTTGGTGGACTATTGTATTTTAATATTCTGTTGGAAGCCGCCCAGAGTGGCTGGGGAAACCCAGCCAGATGGGTGGGGTATAAATAATAAATTATTATTATTATTATTATATTATTATTATTATTATTATTATTATTATTATTATTATTATTATTATTATTATTATTATCCCCTCTCAGTCTCCTCTTTTCCAGGCTAAATATGCCCAGCTCCTTCAACCGTTTCTCATTGATCAATTTGGTCACCCTGCTCTACACACAATGCAGCATTTCAATATCCTCCTTAAATTGTGGTGCCCAGAACTGGACAGAGTTAATGTTTATGCTGCAGAAGGAACAAAAAAAACTTTCTGGCACTTCTAGGGTACAGAGCAAGTGTTAGGGGTTTTATTTGGTTTTTATGGAGTAGAAATTGTGACTCGTATATTGGGGCTCATTAAGATTCCTTTGCTCTTTTTCAGGAAAGATGCTGTGCCCTTAGTGGATGCATTTGATTTCTCAGACGCAAATTTAAATTCAGCCCTTGGCTGCTACGATGGTCAAGCCTATCAGAGGCTTTACGAGTGGGCCAAGAAGTCACCAACCAACCATCAGGTGAGAACAGCGCAGGCCAAAGTCAACAAGCAGCCAGACAACTTAAAGGAGAGGCCTATCAGTGCTTCCCTGTTTAACGTGAATTAATTGTCATGCTGCACTAAAGGTAAAGGGACCCCTGACCATTAGGTCCAGTCGTGGACAACTCTGGGGTTGCGGCGCTCATCCCGCTTTATTGGCCGAGGGAGCTGGCGTACAGCTTCCGGGTCATGTGGCCAGCATGACTGAGCTGCTTCTGGCGAACCAGAGCAGCACATGGAAACGCTGTTTGCCTTCCCGCCGGAGCGGCACCTACCGTATTTTTCGCTCTATAAGACGCACCAGACCACAAGACGCACCTAGTTTTTGGAGGAGGAAAACAAGAAAAAAAATATTCTGAATATCCCTCTTGCTGTTCTGGCTTCTGGGATAGCTGCGCAGCCTGCATTCGCTCCATAAGACGCACACACATTTCCCCTTACTTTTTAGGAGGGAAAAAGTGAGTCTTATAGAGCAAAAAATACGGTATTTATCAACTTGCACTTTGACGTGCTTTCTAACTGCTAGGTTGGCAGGAGCAGGGACTGAGCAACGGGAGCTCACCCCGTCGCGGGGATTCGAACTGCCGACCTTCTGATCGGCAAGTCCTAGGCTCTGTGGTTTAACCCACAGTGCCACCCACGTCCCCTGTCATGCTGCACTAGAGCAGGGCAAAGCCTGCTTTCCATACTGAGCCGAAATAAAATTTAATTATGGGAAGCACATTTGTGTTTAATCTATGCAGACTGAGCACAAATTAAACATTTGCGTTCAATTTGCATAACTTAATGCATATTAGCATTCCACAATGCATAGTTTGGATTCGCACGGTGCAGACTTCTGGACTGTTGTGACAGATTTAGCCCAAAATACAAGCAGCCCTGAGCATCGTAAACAGTAGATGGAACAGGGCAGGGAAGTGTTAACTGGAGCCAAAAAGTGCAGGGGGGAAAGTGAGTTTGGGGTGGTTCGGGGCAAGCTTTATTTTTAGGGGAGGGCTGACTGGAGCTTTGGAGAAGGCGGGGGAAATAAGGAGAGTTGAGGGGTGATATGGCATTAGCCACAAAAAAAGAACAGTGAGTGAAAAGAACACAGATCATCTAACACAGAGAAAGATGGAGAAACAGGAAGAGAGTCAAGGCACATTTATAAAAAGAGTTGTGTGCGCTCCACAATGCTGTGCAGAAAGGTGAGGGGGCACACCAAATTTGCTATGGGGCACATTTATTTTTAGGAAAGGCAATTTTCTACCTCTGGCGACTGCAGCGAGAAGCATGAAAGTACATTGTCAGCATCTAACAATCTTCAGCGCCGCAGTGGGAGCTTAATAGGACTCCCAGCAGCCAACAGGGTGAGCTGTTCCTTGGATTTCTCCCCAAGCAGCAAAACCAGAATCACAGGGAAGCCAAAGAGGGGCACAGCTCTTGACTGAAATCAGAGGGAGAAATGGGGCAGCAGTTGTGGGTTTCCTGAAACCATGATTCAAGAACTTGAGGATACATTCTGCAAAATAGGGAAATCATCTGCACGATTTGCTTAACTGTGCACTTAATAGAATCCAGGTTTTATTGCTGCAGAGTTTGGGCACAGGTATTAGTAATGTCGGTAAAATGCAGGCATGTTTCTCTCTTGCATATCTGCAAGGGAGAATGAGACAGCTCAGTGCAGAGCCCTGCTTATTTGCAAGGCTCAGGAGCCTGACCCCGATGCAGTTGAAAGCTGTGTTCCTCCTGAGGGCCTTAGGAGGACACAGGTGACATGCTCCTAGTGGCAGAAAGAGGGGATAGAGCTGGAAGAGGCATCAGTAGTCTAAAAGAGCACCGTTTGAGAGCTTCAGTGTGGTGTAGTGGTTCGAGTGCTAGACTAGGACCTGGGAGACCAGGGTTCAAATCCCCACTCAGCCACGAAGCTCACTGGGTGACCTTGGGAGTCAGTCACCGCCTCTCAGCCTAACCTACCTCACAGGGGTGTTGTGGGGGATTAGATGAGATGGGGCAGAACCACGTATGCCACCTTCAGCTCCTTAAGAGAAAAGCAGCAAATAAGTAATAGGCAATTGCTTTGCTAGCAGGTACAGGAAGGGCTGGTCTTGGTAAAATAATGCTCAGCACTTTGTTGTTATTTAGTTGTTTAGTCGTGTCCCACTCTTCATGACCCCATGGACCAGAGCACGCCAGGCACTCCTGTCTTCCACTGCCTCCTGCAGTTTGGTCAAACTCATGCTGGTAGCTTTGAGAACACTGTCTAACCATCTCATCCTCTGTCGTCCCCTTCTCCTTGTACCCTCCATCTTTCCCAACCTCAGGGTCTTTTCCAGGGAGTCTTCTCTTCTCATGAGGTAGCCAAAGTCTTGGAGCCTCAGCTTCATGATCTGTCCTTCCAGTGAACACTCAGGGCTGATTTCCTTCAGAATGGAGAGGTTTGATCTTCTTGCAGTCCATGGGACTCTCAAGAGTCTCCTCCAGCACCATAGTTCAAAAGCGTCAATTCTTCGGCGATCAGCCTTCTTCATGGTCCAGCTCTCACTTCCATACATCACTACTGGGAAAACCATAGCTTTAACTATACGGACCTTTGTTGGCAAGGTCTCTGCTTTTTAAGATGCTGTCTAGGTTTGTCATCACTTTTCTCCCAAGAAGCAGGCATCTTTTAATTTCGTGACTGCTGTCACCACCTGCAGTGATCATGGAACCCAAGAAAGTAAAATCTCTCACTGCCTCCATTTCTTCACCTTCTAATTGCCAGGAGGTGATGGGACCAGTGGCCATGATCTAGGCTTTTTTGATGTTGAGCTTCAGAGCAGATTTTGCGCTCTCCTCTTTCACCTTCATTAAGAGGTTCTTTAATTCCTCCTCAGCACTTATTTGCAAGGCTTTATCAGGTGATGTATGTGGCCTGCATCTCAGCCACTGCAGGAACACACTGCACATAAGCATGTCTTCCTACAGCGCCTTTTCCAAACATGAACTTCATACTGGTTCCATTGCTGAACTCTGCAGCTGGGCAAGAGCCCATAAGCCCTGCCTTTACCCTGTTCGGTCTTGACGCTAAAGAAGGAAGCACAGGGTTAGACAGGAAATTGACTCCTCCACAATGGCTTCTGTTTTCTGCCCTGAGTAGCTGACTGTCTATGCGATTGACACTCACTTTCTGTCTCCCCAACAGGACAACCGGATTTTTGAGACGTATTTGAAGCCGCTTTTCCGGAACGCCCTGTCCAAGCTGTGAAAGGAGGAAATGAAGCAGAGAGGCAGCTCTCCTCCCTCCCCCCCCGCCCTGCTGCTCTCAAAGGAACACCAACATTTATTGATTAATGTAAACCCATAAAATGTAATGGCCGACTGCCTTTTGAGTCTTGTCCATCAAAACATTCTCTTGAGTTTTCCTGGCAAGCGGAAGGCAGCCAGCGAATCTGAACAATTTGCTTTGACGGTGGGGAGATGCCTTTTAACTTCACCAAATAAGCCAAGTTTTATTTTATTTCGCTGTGCACAGCAGCCCTTGCTGACAAGGTATGTGTCAGCCCAGTCCACCGGAATTACTGCCATGAGATCAGTCCACCAGCCGTTTTAGGGCTGGGATTGGGGAACCTGTGGCCCTCCAGATATGGCTGAATTACAGCTCCCATCATCCTTGACCATTGGTCATGCTGACCAGAACTAGGAGGAGCGTCACAATTCCCTCCCTTGCTTTAGGATCCAGACCAGGACCAAGGGGGTAACAGTTATACAGAACCCCCTAGAGAGCCAGTGTGGTGTAGTGGTTAAGAGCAGTGGACTCGTAATCTGGTGAACCGGGTTCGCGTCTCCGCTCCTCCACATGCAGCTGCTGGGTGACCTTGGGCTAGTCACACTTCTCTGAAGTCTCCCAGCCCCACTCACCTCACAGAGTGTTTGTTGTGGGGGAGGAAGGGACAGGAGATTGTTAGCCGCTTTGAGACTCCTTCGGGTAGTGATAAAACGGGATATCAAATCCAAACTCTTCTTCTTCCCTATAGCAACTTTATTGATGGCAGAATTCCGGTGACGGCAGAAGGCATTGCTGTGGCTCTTCTCAGGGCCTGGCCACACCCACCAATTGATGTCATATGACCTCAGGTAAAGCCTCGGCTGCAAAGGAGCAATTGGGAGCATTAGACTGGGGCTCCCAGTTGTTCCTTTTGCAAGCAGGGTTTGCAATGTAAATCTGGAGCGGAACGCAAGCTGCACCATTTCAGCCAGGTCAGATCCACTTGATGTCATCCGATTTCCAGGTGACTGGCAGCGGGGCATGCTTGCCCACCTAGGACTGGCCGCAACTTGAGCCAACCAAAAATGATTCCGCCCCCTTTTCTTACACACACGTTTCCTGCGTGGAAATTCGCCCGCACTAATGTAAGAAGAGGCATGGAATGGTCCATAATGACGATTCTTGTTTTTAATACTTTCAGGGAGACGTACCTATTCTCCAAGTGCCTAACCAGTAAAGAAAGAAACTCGGCAAGATGCCTTTAAGAACCACCAGACCCTTAGGATGTAATTGTAGGTCTCTCAAACCCACCTCGCAACCTCTAATTTAAAATCTCGCTGCGGTGACAGAGCTTGCACTAAATTAAAGATCCTGCACAGGAAAGACAGGGGTATAGATGTTTTAAATTAATTTCACACAGGCACCAGGCAGGCAGAAGCACACAAGCTGAAATTAAGCTAATGATCAAGTTCCATTTAATCAGCTTGCAAGTGTGCAATTTAGGAAGAGCACTTTTAAGCAAATAAATTGCAATTCAGATGCTTCGAAGTGGGGAAGGGATGCAAGTTCGTTCCCTGCCTATAAAAGGAACAATGGCCTCATCCACGGACACCTCTGCTAACCTACCACAGTGAATTGTTGAGGATAAAATGTGAGGAAAGCTATGTATGCCATGTGAAGCTCCTTGGAGGACGCAGGGGATACATATGTATCTCGCCCCCTTTTTTTAGTGATAGACTACTACAATGCACCCCATGTGGGGCTTACCTTGAAGACTGTGCAAAAGCTGACGCAGCTGCTGCTGCCAGGTAAACACATGGGGCAGCAAGAGGGGCTCGTGTGTCACCAATCCTTAAAGCGCTGCACGGTCTGCCTATGAGCTAACTGTGCCCGATTCAAGGGATCAGTACAAAACCCCAAGTGGCTTGATACTCAAGTACTTAAACCAAGTGCCTTCCTCAGTTTCTGTCAGTTCGGGCTTTGAGATGGCGAAGCTGTGCTTGTAGTCCCTTGGAGAGACATGGGTCGTGGGGCCATGATGCAAAGCAGAGACTTCTCGGTGGTGTCTCCCTGGTTGTGGAATTCCATCCTGGTGGAAAGCTGGCTCCCCCCCCCACACACACACACTGTTATCATTCTTGAAAACTTGGAACATACTTTAGTACAGAGCTGGACTGGAGTTCAGCAGTCTAGGTATCGCCGTCTGTTGAATTGTATTTCATTGCTGATAAGGGTTTTATGGTTTTATGCATATTTTATTTTTATGATTATTGTGCAGCACTTTGAGCTTCTACAAGAGGGGGGAAGGCTGAGGAACAAAGAGCAATAAATAATGATCTTGTGAATAAATTAAAGGAGCGCTGTAAAGGAATGGGGAAATCCTCTGCTGGCGTTTAAAGTTTAAGAGCAAGAGGCTGCATGTGCGACTGTGGTTGGAACGTGAAAACTAGGACTGAGGAGTCTTGGATTCAAATCTACACTCAGCCATGAAGCTCATTTGGTGGTCCTTGAGCTGTCACCTTCCCTCATCCTAAACTGCCTCATTTGTTGTTGTTAGGATAAAGTGCAAAGGGGGTGGAGGCAAAGAACCATGGAGTCCGGGAGGAAAGGCACAGAATAAAAAGGTAATACCCTCAAGCTGAGGTGAAGATGGAGGAGGGATCGTAACAGCTTGACAAAGGCCACCTAATGAGTTTGTAATCAAGCTACAAGTAGAATAGAGGATTTGTTTCCTCACACTTAAGTCACTTTGCTGTATCTGTAGCTCATTAATGCACTACGTCAATGTAGTTCCATGGCGTCATTGAGATGAGTACAGTGGTGCCTCGCAAGACGAAAAGAATCCGTTCCGCGAGTCTCTTTGTCTTGTGGTTTTTTCATCTTGCGAAGCAAGCCCATTAGCGGCTTAGCGCTATTAGCAGGCTTAGCAGATCAGCTGTTAAGCGGCTTAGCGGATCAGCTGATAAGCGGCTTAGCAGCTTGGGAAAAGGGGGGGGGAGGAAAAAAAACCCCGCAGGAACTCGCAAGACATTTTCGTCTTGCAAAGCAAGCCCATAGGAAATTCGTTTTCCAAAGCACCTCCAAAACGGAAAACCCTTTCGTCTAGCGGGTTTTCCGTCTTGCGAGGCATTTGTCTTGCGGGGCACCACTGTACTTTAAACAAAAAGAAAGTGTCATTTGCAAGTGAAGCTGTTGCCCTTGTATAGTTTCCTTCGGAATCCAAGAGGTGATGGGTCTATCTTCCCCACACAATGTTGTTCTATTTTTAAATGGTGCCGCTTATTTTTTTTTTAAGATTCTGCTATTCATACGTTGAACAATTCTAGCCATTGCAAATAAAAACATGTAATGCCACGTTGTCTTATTGAAATGATTGGTGTTGTTGGTTTGTCAATGGAGACATATATGAGGAGAGAACAGCTTTTGGGGAGGGGTGCAGGATTATTGGTGCTGGAACCCTCCAAATCTACTGCTAACCCAGACTGAAATACTGGAAAGGGTTTGAGTAAAGAATTAAGCGAACCTTGGATGAAGCTAGCAGGGCCTCTGCTTGATGTTCAGAAATGTTTTTAGTCTTGAGTTAAATTTTGCAGGCCTCCGTTGTCTTCAAATTCCACATTCCCCCTTCTTGCATTCTGTCTTCTGGGATTATTTTATTTGGGAGAGTTTGGTAAAACGGCCGGCTAATACAGGTCCACTGAAGCAGCCTCTTACTTATTGAAGTCGTCTCACAAAATTAATGAGCCTATTTGTAGTAACCAGGCAGCTGTTGCAAAGCAGAGGGACAAGCAAGCTATTTCGCTTTAGTAGTGAAATACAGTGGTACCTCGGGTTACATACACTTCAGGTTACATACGCTTCAGGTTACAGACTCCCCTAACCCAGAAATAGTACCTCGGGTTAAGAAATTTACCTCAGGATGAGAACAGAAATTGTGCTCCAGCAGCGCGGCAGCAGCGGGAGGCCCCATTAGCTAAAGTGGTGCTTCGGGTTAAGAACAGTTTCAGGTTAAAAACAGACCTCTGGAACGAATTAAGTACGTAACCAGAGGTACCACTGTACATTAACAACCCTCTGCCGCTATTCCAGCGACTCCTGGTACCAAGCTGGTGCCAAATGTATTGCTCTGCTTTCCTTTGGACCACATCAGTGAGGACGAGAGTGTGGTCTTGTTGTCTGGGCAGCCCAAGACCTCCCTACAACTGCCCATTATCATTTATCACACACACACCCTTCACTCTAAGGCTGCAGGATGGGTTACAACACTTGAACACAATATTGAAAACAGCTGAGAACATAGCCAATTTTTAAAAACCTCTTTTAAAAACCCGAAGTTTTTAGCAAACTTTATTGAACTTTTTTGTGCTTTTACTGCTTTCATATACCGTATTTTTCGCCCTATAGGACGCACTTTTTCCCCTCCAAAAATGAAGGGGAAATGTGTGTGCGTTCTATGGGGCGAATGCAGGCTTTCGCTGAAGCCCGGAGAGCGAGAGGGGTCGGTGCGCACTGACCCCTCTCGCTCTCCAGGCTTCAGGAGAGCCCCACCGCCAGCCCCACAAGCTCGGGGGACAGCGGGGAGGCGCAGCGCGCCATCCTGCTGTCTCCTGACATGATTTGGAGGCTGGCGGAGGGCTTCCCTCTCCCCCAGCTGCGCAAACTCCCAGAGCGATGCTGAAGCTGCCCGCAGCTTCGGCATCGCTCTGGCTCCTGTTCTGGGGGCTGGGGAAGCTCGGGCTCCCCCCGCCCCAGCCCCGCGCCGGGGGGAAAAATAATTTTCCCCCTTTATTCCCCCCCCCAAAAAAAATCTAGGTGCGTCCTATGGGCCGGTGCGTCCTATAGGGCGAAAAATACGGTAATAGGCTGCTTAGATTTCTTTCTCTTTTTTTGGTCTTTAACTGAGCAAAAAATAAACAAACAAACACTGTAGGGGAAAACACGCTGGCGCAAGCCTCCTTTATCTGCCTGAGGCAGAAACCTCCTTCCCTCCCTCTGACATCACTAAAGAAGCAAAAGCAAGACTTAATGACTTTTTAATAAAAAACCCTTCAGGCCGTTCGCAAGCAAGGTTGCAACAATTATTGAATGAATAGGTACGCACACGCACACAAACACACACACCTGAATGCCATGTTCCAGAACTGCTTTCTGTGCGAGCTCTAAAACATGACCTTAAAGGCATCTTATGTTGTAATATTTATAATACTGTTTCTCTCACGTTTCTTGACCTCGTGTATTTCATCGTATAAGGGTCATATCTGTGTTACTACAAGCCCCATGCACAAACACAAAGCGAGACAGACTGCTGCAATTGTACATTTCTAAATGCTTTTTAAAAAACCGTTTATCTGCATCCACGAGAAACAAGCTTTTTGTTTGTTTTAATGGCAGAGAAGGTCGGCTCCTGTGTTCTTAAGAGAACCCTCTGTTGTCCCGAGCGCTCATCTGGAGGCCGGAGAATGCAAAGGGTGTTCTGGCATCTATTAGCGCTAAGCAGACGCAGAACACAAGCACTCAGATGGTATGAGGTCATAAGCCTGGGAGGGGTGGGAAGGCTTCATGAAAGAACCCCGAATGACGGGAGATCAGCAGTGGCATTTGTGCATCTCCACAATGCAAATGCAACAGCAATACAATAAAATGCATAGGAAACATATGTGCAGACTCACTACTTCTTCCCCTTACAAGCAAAATTGTAAAGCAAGATTTGTTTTTTAACCCCATTCAAAAAGCATTTGGTAGGGCCTCAGAGGACCAGATCAAATTGTTTCAAGGGCTAGATCTGGCCTGCAGCGTGCCAGCTGGCCTTCTTTATTCTACGGGAAGATGCAATTCTTCACAATTATATTCCTCTTGCCCAGCCCAGCTGCCCTGTGTAATATAGATCCCTAAATCCTGACGAAGTTCACTGCAGCGCTGTCATTATTTTGCTTAGAAAATTCCAACCAGTGATTTTTAAAAGTTTTCTTTCTTTCTTCATTTTCATTTACTCCTATGTATCTTGGAATAATTTCGAGAGAGCAAAAAAAACCCCCAAATCTGTAATTTCCATTTTTTATTATTAGCTTCTTGCTGGCAAGCATTACACCTGGGAATAATACTGTACCAGGCATTTTTAAAAAAAATCTGCCACAGGTATTATTATTTCATTCCAAATCCAATGAAAATATTTCTAACTGTATTTTTATCACCATGGGTAATATTTGGTTGCTTGTTTTATAATGCATAGAAAGAAAGAGTTCTCATAACTGTAAAATGCTGCACTGCTGACAATAAAACCAGGGGCAGAAGAAGCCTGATGGTACCTCAATTATTTTAATACTGCTTGCTTACCGATTTATGAAAACTAGGTTAGATTACATGATGGTAGCTTTTCCTCTCCCCAGCTGCACTTTAACAAATCTGGGTACAGCCCAGAGAGAACGTCTCCTACACAAACTTCTCTTGTACTGTTTCTTATTCATTTTGGTGTAGCTTACGCATGAGATAATTCACACTGGACTGGAGCCTCTGAAGTGGTTTGTAATAGCACTAGACGGGTTAAACACAGGTTAAAAACCAGGAGACAATTTTTAGCACTTTACATTGTACGGTGTGAACACCACGGAAAACGTGTCCTAAATGTAATTATTTCACAGTCCTTCCAAAGATGCCCTCTTGCTTCATCCTTTGAGAAAATAAAAAAATAAAAGTTTCTTTGATGGAAGGAGCAGGCACATGCAAACATTTCCTCACGACATGACGGAAGATTAGAGGCCGGAGCATGCCCATTCTCCGGTCCTTAGGAATCCATAATAAATATTTAAAACCAATATATATATATATAATCTATGTATATATGGAGAAAGGGAGAGATGCAGAGATTTTCTCCAATGTTGTTTAATTGGAAGCCAGTCTCCAGTCTCTTAATACCTTGTCCTGAGAAGCTGCTACATAGCTTCTGGATGGTAAACAAACGGGGAAAGAAGGGGTGAAATCAGTCGTCCGTTTTCTGTGCCAGTCTACAGAAAGTCCAGTTGTGTTCCACCGTATTTTCATTGGCTCGTTCACTCATGTGGTGGACCCTGGTGTTTCGGATGGTGAAGCCTTGCTTTGTGATGTACTCCATCAGGTGGACCCGAAGGGAGACTTCTTGGTGGTAATCGCAGGGCCCAAACGTGAAAGAAACTTGGCAGTCCCTCGTGTCCATCATATGCTTGTTCCACTTGGTGAAATAGTTGGAGATCCCTTCCAGCAACGAGTGGACCTTGGTCGTGATGGTCAGCTGCGTTATGATCACCGCCACCGGGTTGGAATATTTCGAGAGCTTGCGAGTGCTGGAGAGCTCAACCACTTCCTCAAAGGTATCCACGGGATACAGAGGTTTGGGCTCGTTAAGACACTGTATCAAGGGTTCGATCTGGTAGAAGTCCGCTTCTTTACGAAGCAGGTCAAATTCCTTGAAGTCCAGAGGCAGAGTCAGCTCTGACGTCCGTAAAAAGTTGAGGACGTACCGGAAAAGCGGCCCGTCCCGGTCGATGAAATAGTTGCCCTGGGAGTCCCTGGCGGTGGGGAAGCCTCCCCGGAACATGGCTCCCAGCATGGAATCGGGGTACCTCGTGAGCGTGGTGAGCGACGTCGTGTACAAATGTCCACCCACATTCAGAGTGACCGGCTCAGTCATCTGCGGAAGGGGAGAGGAAAAGTTTCAGAGCGCTCACAAGCCAACATATGAATACCCCGTAAGTACCTTAAACGATCATTTAAAAAACCACTGCTTGTACAAACAAACGCAAGCAAGCAATAAGAACTGCACTTTCCCCCTGTATGACTTAGCATGGGGCATTATAATCCAAAGTTAATTAGGGTAGAGCCCAACTTGCACTCACAGAAGTGTTTGTGATCCAGAAGAACAGAAATGGAGGGGAGTTTTCCTGATTTGCCCTTCCACCTGCAGCCATAGCTGTCAACTTACAGATTTGAAAATAAGGGACCAGCAGCCTCGAAAATAAGGGATCAGCGGCCAAAATAAGTGATTTTCCCAGCACAGGTATGTTCGACTTCTGAGCCCCTACAAGCCAAAGGCAGAAAGCCCAGCTAGCAGTCAAACGAAGCCTCAAGCGGTCGTTCCCACAGTGCAGCAACCCGGCAAAGGGGATGCAGCAAGGAAAACCACTGTCACTTCTCCACTGGGAAGCACTGAGCAAAGGCGAGTCCCCAGGCAACGCGGCCGATTTGATCGGCACAAGGCACGCAAGCCCAGTCGTTCTTAGACTCCTTATTGGGCGAGCAACACAGCCAAACAACACAGTTGGAACCTCCCTCTTCCCTGGCCGGCAAGGAGGGAGGGAGAGGAGCTGCTTCCTTTGAAACCCAGGAAATTTAAGGGACATCAGCAGCAGCAGGACACGGCGCTGGGATAAGGGAGTTTCCCGCCAAATAAGGGACGGTTGACAGCTATGCCTGCAGCTCTCCCTCTTGCCACCTGCCGCCCTGTTCTGGAGGGTCTCTAGCTCAATTTTCAGGTGGCACAAGGAGGGAGCAGAGAGAGAGGACAACCCCCCCCCAAAAAAATTGCCTGTCCACTTAGCAGAGGCACCGCCTGAATCAAAAGCTCCTCAGCTGAGCCCAAAGGCATCAACTGGATTCCTCCCCTGATAAGGCAGAACAGTATTTATAATCTGCCTTTCAATTCTATCTGGAACACAACTGTACCATCCTCTGGGAAGCATTCATCTAGCCATATAATTAGCTGCTCTCTTGGGCGGAGGAACAATTGCTGATGGGTGACCGAACGCAGCCACCTATCAGTGGCGCAGTAACTGACTCATCCCGCATCGCCCTGGCTCTGCGTGCCGTTCTCACCTGGCCTGCCATTTCCTTTTGAGATCACAGTGCAGACCCTGCTGCTCATGCAGTTATTCTACTGTGCCATCACTCCTGCGCACAAGTGTCCCCACCTCTTGTCCAAAGAGGAGAGGAAGGTGGGCAACCAGGTGAAGGGAGGCGTGACTGCCTCTTTATCCTTAATTTGCAAAGCTGCAAAAAGTAAGAGGTGCAAAAAAAAGGTACTTGCACCCCAGGATCAGTCGCAAACCACTGTTCTCTGTGGCACTCCTGGCACACACGCCACTTTGGTTTGCACCCAATGTTAGCTCTACTCAGAGCAGAGCCATTGAAATCCATGGCCATGGCCAACTTAGGCTCATTCATTTCAACTGGTCTACTATTAGCCCAACTGGGCTTTATACAATTATGGTACCCCCCCCCCCGCCCCGGAGGCTGCACTAAATGGCTCCACGCGGCCAGTTTCACCCAAGAATGAGCTCACTTAGGCACCCCGTGTGCCTTTGTCCACAATGCTGCACAACTCTTTTGGAGATTTTTTGTGTGACAGTATGTCTGGAAGAGAGGGAATCTGCTTAGCCTTTACAGTGTAGCCCAGCAGGCTACAGAGTCTGAGTTCAAGCACAATGCCTCTCCTTGCTCTATGCACATTCAACATATACTAGGCAGAAATAGCTCAGCCGAACAAAAAAGAAACCAATGCTGAGAGCACCAGCGGCACCAGACTTGAGTAAGGATTTCTTTTAGGTCGAAATAAAAGAGCGACATAACAAATGAACTGCTGAAATGAAGAGACAATTAGGAGAAATGCGTGATTTGCCCAGAGAAGCCCCCCAGGATGAGTCAATAGAAATAGCAAAATAAGGCTCCTTTAAAATATTATACTGAAGCTGGAGATAAAACTTTCTGGCTGCAAACATCAATGACTTCTTGACCACTGCACTGGAAAAAAACAAGGCAGATTCACTTCTGGGCCAGGTGGCAGATTCATGAGTGAACTAGCAGGACATAGAGTGCTTTTGAGTCAAGGTGAGATGCTCATCTAATTCTTCCGCTGCCTGCGGGATAGTTTTTAGAAAAGGATGCTTGGCATTAAGAGATTCACCTGTGAAGGCCTAATTAAATGGGATTTCAGCTGTTCTTGTGCATTAGGAGCTACTGACGGATACTGCCCATTCTTTCACAGGAAAAGAGGAAGAGGTGAAAACTTTCTCAGATATGAATATAGTCTCTAGGATGTAGGCAAAGGACACCTGGGGTTTGCAGTATCCTGCCCACCCCCCTGCACAAACCAGGATCTTTCTACCTACCATCAACTGCCCTGTGTGAAATACCCTGATGACTTAATATAACATTATGTTTTGTTTTGAAATGCAAATGTTACTTATAAGCAGCCTTGGGAGGCTTTGTACCCTGAAAGGCAAAATATAAGTACAGTTGTTACCTTGGTTTTTAAACAGCTTAGTTCTTGAAAGTTTTGGCTCCCAAACGCCGCAAACCCAGAAATGACAGTTCCAGTTTGCAAACTATTTTTGGAAGCTGAACGTCTGACGGGGCTTCCACGGCTTCTGACTGGCTGAGCTTCCTGCAGCCAATCAGAAGCCATGCTTTGGTTTCCGAACGTTTTGTAAGTCGAGCGGACTTCTGGAACGGATTCCGTTCGACTTCCAAGGTACGGCTGTAACTGTAATAAACAAGTAATACTACATGGGCAGGAAGCTGTTAGAAGAGTGCCAACAGCGAAGATCCTTGTGACATAAATTCAGCGTAGCATAAATTCCCATGGAGTCGCCTGCTTTGTCAGACGGATGAGAAAGACCAGGTTCGCCATATCCCCTGCAATGCAGGAATCTCAACTAAAGCATTCGTGACAGATGGCTACCCAACCTCTGCTTAAAAGCTGTGTTCGAAATTAGCCAGGCGCATTTTGCACCTGGCTACCAACCAAGTAAAGGTGCCCTGGCCCCAGGATGGCATCTGACATCTCCACCATCTGGAGGTGCAAGCCTGGGGATCACTGGATCTTTACTAATAACACATCCTGTAGGATTCTATCAGTTATATTTTATCTGCACAAAATTGGAATGAATTTCAGGAACCAAAATGCTTTTTTCTGTGCAGCCTGGGTAGGAGCAGTCACCATTAAGAAAAATAGGTCAGAATAGGCCAATATTTATATGTGGCCTGTCCCTGGATCAAGCCACTTTTCTTCTTTAAGTTCTCAAAGCTCTTAACCTAGCTCAAGGTTGTCATCTGAACCAGCCAGATGTTTAACTGATGATCAATCACAGTCAGTTCATCCTTTGAAAAATAAGACTTTAGAGCAGTCTTACCCAAAATGGCAACAAAGCATTCCATTTGGGCAGCTGTAATCTTGCTTTTTAGTGGGACGCGCGTGGCGCTGTGGTCTAAACCACTGAGCCTCTTCGGCTTGCCGCTCAGAAGGTCGGCGGTTCGAATCCCCGCGACGGGGTGAGCTCCCGTTGCTCGGTCCCTGCTCCTGCCAACCTAGCAGTTTGAAAGCACGCCAAAAAGTGCAAGTACATAAATAGGTACCGCACTGGTGGGAAGGTAAACGGCGTTTCCATGCGCTGCTCTGGTTTCGGTGTTCCATTGTGCCAAAATGCTGGCCACATGACCCGGAAAAACTGTCTGCGGACAAACACCGGCTCCCTCAGCCTGTAAAGCGAGATGAGTGCCGCAACCCCAGAGTCGTCTACGACTGGACTTAACTGTCAGGGGTCCTTAACCTTTAATCTTGCTTTAAGGAGCCATTTGGCGCCTAGCTTATATTATCTGAGTTCCTAACAATGCTTAAAAACCTCTAATGAATGTGATCTTCGGGCTGGAAGAAGGTTCTCCACCCTTGCCTGCAGCTGACAGAGGAAATCTACCGGCCAAATCTTTGGCTGTAGGTCTGTAGCCAACAACACATACAGGGTATTACTACTTGAAGAAATGGAGCATTTGCATGGGGCCAGCTGTCTGGTAAAGGAGCACAGGAGGGCAGATTTAAACACATGTGCACAGCAGACACACACAGAACCCCTGGGAGAATTTGCCATGCCCCCACAGCCCAGCCGGCATACTTACTATATATCCCCAGTCTCCATTATCCATCTGTTCCAATGCGCGAGCTGCGCGAGCCTGGATTTATTGGAAGTCTTTTGAAAGTTTATGCAATTCACGGCTTATTCCTCCCTGGTGGGGGTGGGAGAGAGAGAAAAGCAGAGCAGATTGTGAGCACTTTCAAGATGGAGAAGAGCAAGAAGAAGAGAGCGGTGTTTCTACCCCTTCAAAAGGCAAGCTCTTTGCCTGCGCCTCCGATTCCAGCTACAAAGAAACTCAAGTACAATCACCTGCAGAAAAATTTACCTTCCCGCCACTGACCTTCTTGCATCCTTTGCAGGTGTAGAGAGCCGCTGAGCCTCGCAGGGGGAAAAAAAGATAATCATTACGCAGCCGCCTGAGTTAAAATAATGAGCACTTGGTCTCTGAAGGTGATCCACACGTTTAAAAAATGGTCCGCATATTTTATCTGGGAGAAAGGAGACGGTTTTCAAAGGTTGCCCCATACAAGCATATGCCAAGGAAATGTGAATCAATGACATGGATGTACCTCAAAATCCACCTGCCCCAAACTGGGTTTCCCCAAACTTGGGTCTCCAGCTGTTTTTGGACTACAACTCCCATCATCCCTAGCTAGCTGGACCAGGGGGTCAGGGATGATGGGAATTGTAGTCCAAAACCAGTTGGGAGACCCATGTTTGGGAAACCCTGATCTAGATGTTTTGGACTACAAGAACCATCATGCCCAGCCAGCACGGACAATGGTCAGGGATTGAAGGGAGGCAACCCAGCCAGATGGACAGGGTATAAATCATAAAATTATTATTATGTAAGTCCAGCAACATCTGAAAGGTTCCAGGATGGGGGAGGGTTTGCCATTAACCCATGTGTGTCCTGTACAGGAGCTCATCAAAGTACAGTGGTGCCCCGCAAGACGAATGCCTCGCAAGACGAAAACCTGCTAGACGAAAGGGTTTTCCGTTTTTGCGTTGCTTCGCTAGACGAATTTCCCTATGGGCTTGCTTCGCAAGATGAAAATGTCTTGTGCTTTTTTTAAAAAGCCGCTTGAAGAGGCGCAGTTGCGATGGACCGTGCTTCGCAAGACGAAAAACATCGCAAGAAGAAAAGACTCGCGGAACGAATTCTTTTCATCTTGCGAGGCACCACTGTAAGGAAACTGGAAATGAACCAACACTGAAAATCAAACAGCAATAGCCACTGCCATGGGCTAGACACAAAACAACACATAACTATTAGCCAATGAGCTACAAAAACTTTTTTTAATACCACCCAGACTTCACCAGCAGATCCCAGGGCGGATTACAACCATTAAGAAAGGAGAATTAAAGTTAAAACATAAATTATGTTCACAGTAACAGGGTGGGGTGCTGAAAACACACATCTCAGGTGTCAGAGGCCAGGATAAAGTCTTCAGCATTCTCCAAAAGCTGTACAGTGGTACCCTGGGTTACAGGCACTTCAGGTTACAGACGCTTCAGGTTACAGACTCCGCTAACCCAGAAATAGTACGTTGGGTTAAGAACTTTACCTCAGGATGAGAACAGAAATCGTGTGCCGGTGGCGCAGCAGCAGCAGGAGGCCCCATTAGCTAAAGTTGTACCTCAGGTTGAGAACAGTTTCAGGTTAAGAACAGACCTCCAGAATGAATTAAGTTCTTAACTCGAGGTACCACTGTACAGTGAAGAAGCTATGGGAAGGGGGCCTTCCGCAACTTAGGGGCTGCCACAGAGAATGCCCACTTACCAAGCCACCGACCCACACGGTTTCTGAGGGTGGTGGAACAAACATGAGGGCTCCCCTTGCTGATCTTAACACACAGCCCAGGCTTTGTTTTTGGGGCAAATTGATAGTCCACTCCCACCGATTTGGCATTAAAAACATTTTTTCAATCTGATCTCTTCCTACTCTCTAGTCATGCAGCAAAGATTAAAAAAAACCACAACCACAACAATACCATGGTTTTGTCCTTGGAGCCTTTCGTAACTATGGGGAGCTCAGAACCGGAAAAGCATTTGCTCTTCAGCTTCAATGGACGGCAAACTGGGATCCTTGCGAGTGCTGTGGAAGAATGCGGCTTCCAGTACAATTGCTCCCAGCTTCTTTGCAAGCTCTGTGATCTCACAGGAACGGCTAACTACAAACCGGTCCAAACTGCGACCCACATTTCCACACGCAAGCATGAAATCTCCACAGTAAAAACAAAACAATGCAAGGCTTGGCTGAAAACAGCAGGGCTGCTGCCGCCCTCTGCAAAAATCCATCTCGTTAGTTGGAACAATATTTCTTTCCAGCTTTGAAATAACTGGCTCACCATTCTTTCATAGGCAGATAGGTTTGGGAGGGGGGGCCGAGAGAGAGAAAATGGAAGCAGCTAAAATAGGGGCAGTTGACCATTTTCGGCCAGAGGAGCACACACAAAACACACACAATACACTCTCCTCTAGAGAATCTGTGTGAATCAGTTAAGAGAAAAGTAATTGGCCCCTCTCCACTCATCAAACAATTGATCTGAAGACTGGTGATTTGCATCCTCATCACAGCACTGTATCTACTTTTAACCCCCCCCCCTTTTTGCTGCCACCCATATTGGGGGTGCCAGGGAAGACCAGAAAATAAATGTTTGGAAGGGGGGGTGTCCAGATCAGGCTGGGGCTAAGCCACCCCAAGCCAAGACTAACATCGCAAAATGGCATTCCGGTGCAGTAACTTTGCCCACAATCTGTGTGACATATTCAAATCGGACCATGCCATTGGTCGTACCTACGTAGGACTGAAAACACGCAGAAGTTGTGTCAACATCAGAAAATGTTTATTTTATTTATTTAACAAAACATGTATACCACTTCACCATAAATAAAACTTCTAAGTGGTTGGCTGTTTTTATATCCTATCTAGGATTTTCAGTAGTACAGTCATATCTTGGAAGTCGAACGGAATCCATTCCGGAAGTCTGTTCGACTTCCAAAATGTTCAGAAACCAAGGCACGGCTTCTGATTGGCTGCTGGAAGGTCCTGCAGCCAATCAGAACCTGTGGAAACCGCGTCAGACGTCCGGGTTCCAAAGAACGCTCGCAAACCGGAACAATCACTTCCGGGTTGGCAGCGTTCGGAGCCAAAACGTTTGAGTCGTAAGGCGTTCGTCAACCAAGGTACAACTGTGTAGTGAAGGCAACTGACTGATGTCAACTCCTTGATTAATTTGTCACAGTCAGACTCTCCTCTAGATTTGGGAAATGAGTTCTCCAGTCTGTTGACCAGGCAAGTGCAGATGCCTTGGTTCCTCAGTTCCTTACAAGAGCTCTGAGGCTTAAGCAACACACGGACTCCCAACCCTGTGTGATTGAGAACCCAGACCATGCAAGGTTGCATATCATGAGATCACCTGGTGTCTACAGAGAGGGGCTCCCAGCTGCATCCGTACCTTCAGACCTGACAGCAACTGTTTTTTAGAAAGCTAAAGGGGTAGCAAACATGAGGGTGTGGAGCTAATGGATTTCACAGAGAGATTTCCATCTTTGCCCACTGTAATCCAAGCACCTTGTCTTTAAAGTCTACCAGTACCTGTAAGAATCTATTATTCCTCTTTTTCCCACTAAGACATCACATTGAGAAGCGGGTGGAGGGAGGAAACAGCTTGAAGGTTTAAACAAGCTTTTTATCCAAAGCCATGTTTTCTGAGGTCCGTATAAATCCGTATAGTTAAAGCCATGGTTTTCCCAGTAGTGATGTATGGAAGTGAGAGCTGGACCATAAAGAAGGCTGATCGCCGGAGAATTGATGCTTTTGAATTATGGTGCTGGAGGAGACTCTTGAGAGTCCCATGGACTGCAAGGAGATCAAACCTATCCATTCTGAAGGAAATCAGCCCTGAGTGCTCACTGGAAGGACAGATCCTGAAGCTGAGGCTCCAATACTTTGGCCACCTCATGAGAAGAGAAGACTCCCTGGAAAAGACCCTGATGTTGGGAAAGATTGAGGGCACAAGGAGAAGGGGACGACAGAGGATGAGATGGTTGGACAGTGTTCTCAAAGCTACCAGCATGAGTTTGACCAAACTGCGGGAGGCAGTGGAAGACAGGAGTGCCTGGCGTGCTCTGGTCCATGGGGTCACGAAGAGTCGGACACAACTAAACGACTAAACAACAATGAAGTGTTGAAGACACAGCTTATGGCGAAACCATCAACCATGGGAAACAAAACTGAAAGTTTTTGATGAATTCACTGCAGATGAAAGTTTACTGCGGGCAAGAGGGGAATATAAAGAACTATCCCAAAGGAAATTAACCACAGTCAGATGTTGCGGGCATTTTTCTCCAATCTCCGAAGCGCAGTGACACCCAATGGATATCCGTCTCTTGATTTGAAAAAGGAAGAGCAGTAAGTCAGTCGGCATCAACCAGCTCAGCTTTTGTGACCAATTTCCATTCCCTTTATTGACCCCGTAGGCCTTAAAAGATGCCTAAATCACTGCTCTTTGCAGGGGAAGGGAGATTTACATCTTCTTGTCTCCTCCGCAGGCAAAAGAGACAGCATTTGATCGCCAGCCTGCTGCGTAGCACCAGAATGAATAATTTATCAAAGCAATTAGTTCAGGCAAGCCTCTTCCCATCCGTTTGCACGGGCAAAAAGGAGGCGCAGACAGCAGATGCCTCATTGATTTGGTGTAGGTTTCCAGGACCGCTAACAATCTAGAAATCTGGTTAGAAAACGTTAACACTTCAAGGAAGGAACAAAGTTATGCACAGCGACAGACTATCTCAAGCAGTTAGAACATAACCTTTTCTTTTTTTAAACAAGCTGACTCCATCAAACAACTTTAGCCTGGAAACTGTAGGGCTGTATTTCAATGGAACTACAAAACACCCATCCTGATTTATTTCATGCACCCGAGCGCATAAGCTTTCTGGGGGCAACAATAGGAGGCTTGGCCATTGTCCTCTACGTTTCCTTGCAAGAAATAACAGGATGGCAATTCCCAGGGCAGAAGAGCAGAAACAGAGAAGCTGGTGCAAACTGGGGCAGTATTATGGCACGCACAAAACTCTGAAGCAAAGTGAGCGTCCCAAGCATGGCTGGAAAGATCTCAGGTGCCTCAAAAAGCAACGCTGTGGCACCTAAAACATTATTTGACATCTTTCCCTACCCATGTCCAGGTTTGGCTTCATAGATGCTGATGCTGGATCCTGTTTTATTTATTTTTTAATTGCAACTAGAGATAATTTTTCCTGCTCTTACCATGGCAGCACCTTCGGTCGCCCCACCAACCTGCACAGCTCTTCAACCAGGTTCATTTTTTTTAATGCTGATGACCAGAAGTTATATGTTCTATAGCAGGGATGTCCAACCTGTTGACCGCGATGAACAGGTTGATCCCCGGACGATCTCGGGCTCCCTCTCAATCGGCGTTGGCGATAAGCAAGTCTGCGGATGAAAGTCCCCGCCCCCTCATCCGCGGCTCTGTTCCTCGTTTGCGTCAAATGGGTGTTCCTTAATGGTATGTTAGGAAACGGAAGCAGAGAGTCGTTACCGCAGCATTACAGTTTTAGGTGAGTGATTTTCTCCCTCCTCCCAAAAGGTCAAGAACTTTAGTCTCCTCCCTCCCTAAAAAAAAGCTCAACAACCCCTTGGCTTGGTCCCCCCTAAAAAAGGTCAAACAACTTTGGCTTCCCACCCCCTTCATGGGTAGATCACTTCCAGAATTTTTATACTGGGAGTAGATCGCAGTCTCTTGTGTGTTGGACATGCCTGTTCTATAGAAATGGCTTGTTATTACAGTGGTACCTCGGGTTACATACGCTTCAGGTTACATACGCTTCAGGTTACATACACTTCAGGTTACACACTCCGCTAACCTAGAAATAAGTGCTTCAGCTGAAGAACTTTGCTTCAGGATGAGAACAGAAATTGTGCTCCAGCAACGCGGCAGCAGCGGGAGGCCCCATTAGCTAAAGTGATGCTTCAGGTTAAGAACAGTTTCAGGTTAAGAACAGACCTCCAGAACGAATTAAGTACTTAACCCGAGGTACCACTGTTTTATTATTATTATTAGTAGTAGTAGTAGTAGTAGTACTGTTGCTATTTTTATTTTACTATTTTCAGAAACTTGTGCTCACTTTGCTCGGTGGGCAAAATAAGATTATCCAGGAACAGGATGAATATCTAATTTTCTTTTTTTTTTTTTACTACCCCTAACAGCAACCCTGAAAACAAAGCCATAAAAACGGGAGGGGGGGTGCTAACCCATAGTTCAGGAGTCTAATTTGCCTCACTGCCTTCCTGCCCCAGGATCAAATGTTCCTCCTGCTTCCCAAGGGGGTCCACCAATTTTGATGGCAGCAGAGGAGGGGAGGGGAGAGAAATGTAAATCAAGCACAGTGCTAGGGGTACAAATTGTCCTCTTCCTGATCATCAGATTGATTATCTGATGCGAGAGAACGATGACCCCACAGATCTACGCAGATCAGCTGGGGGGGGGGCAGACGAACTGTGTGCTTTTGTGCATGGCAGCTATTTGCAATGCACAGATGGCCTGAAATTGGGGAGGGGGGAGCATGTAGATTGTGAGCAGCCTGAATCTGGCATTACACGCCAAGTACTCCACCCTGGACACAGGACGCTGTAGAGGTGCAGGGAGAAAACTGCAAGCATGGAAATTGCCATGGGGGGGAAAGCCCTACTGCTCCCCAAACCAACCAGCGTACCTACACCCAACCCAAAAAGGAAGGAGGGAAGCTGGAAGATGGAAATAGGGCTGGTCAGTCCTGACCAGCTGTTGACTAAATAATTTTAAGCTCGCGTCTAGAAATCTGAGCTGGTGCTTCACTTTGTTTTCAAAGGGAAAGGTTGGAGGATACATGGGTAAGCTTAGCAATGGCATTATGCCTCTGCAGTGATCCCCTAAAGTGATACCTATGTGGTTTTCATTACACAAGGCCCAGCTTGTGTAAATGTCAGCTAATGAGTCACACGCCGCTGCAAAACCTTTCGACGGGATAAAAAAGAATGAAAACAGAATTAGAGTGATCAGTTCTGTTAGTTACAGAGATAGAGCACAGCCTTACAGTGAGTCAAACCACTGGTCCACCCAGCCCAGGAGTAGGGAACCTGTGGCCTTGCGGATGTAGCACAGCTACAGCTGTATCATTGACCTCTGAGAGTTGTAGTTCAGCAACATCCAGCTCACGGTCTTTTACCCAAGATCCTTTTAACTGGTGGCACCAGAGACTGAGCCTAAGAAAAAGTCACGTGTCCTAACACTGTGTGTGTGGGGACTGCTCCCAGATTATCGCAAATGGCTGATGTTCTACCCGTGTGAACAACTATTCAGAGGTAAAGGTAAAGGGACCCCTGATCATTAGGTCCAGTCGTGGACAACTCTGGGGTTGCAGTGCTCATCTCGCTTTATTGGCCGAGGGAGCCGGCGTACAGGTTCCGGGTCATGTGGCCAGCATGCCTAAGCCACTTTTGGCGAACCAGAGAAGCCCCCGGAAACGCCATTTACCTTCCCGCCGGAGTGGTACCTATTTATCTACTTGCACTGGTGTGCTTTTGAACTGCTAGGTTGGCAGGAGCTGGGACAGAGCAACGGGAGCTCACCCCGTCACGGGGATTTGAACCGCTGACCTTCTGATCGGCAAGCCCTAGGCTCTGTGGTTTAACCCACAGCGCCACCCACGTCCCACTCAGAGGTACCTTGGCTTTTTAAAACCTTGAAGATTTTACAGACAATACAAAAATGGGAATTTGAAAGGGCTTAAAAAAAAATTAACTAAAAAAGAGGCTGTAATTTTCCTTGCACAACTCCATGCTGTCCGTCTTTCAAGCTGTTTGCAGAATGACAATTGCATCCCATTATACTAAGATCCCTGCCTCTGGCACCAAGATATTTTATATATGTAACAGATGGCGTATGTGTCCTAGCTCCAAGGAGAACTACAGCGGCATTTGTGCTGAATCTCTCCCTGTCTGAAACATGTAAAGAATTGGGCATGAACATTTTTGTTTTTAAAAAGGAAAGGAAAATGTTCAGAGAGATTAGAGTTACAAAGGAACCTAGGCAGCATAAGAAGTCAGAAAGCATTTAAAATACAGCAACAAAATGATACCATTTAATGAGCGGTCTTTAAATGCAAGTTTTTCAATGACCCACCACTTGGCTATTTAGCACTACACTACAGCCTCTACTTATGATCATAATCCATTCTGGAGGCCTGTCCGCTGGGCAAAACCAAACGCTAGTAGAGGCACCGTTGTGCGTGTGCACATTCGGCGGCTGCGCACTTCTGTGCATGTGTAGAGGCGGCAGCCACTTGTGCACATGCGCAGGTGGCAGAAGCTGCTTCCGCGCATGTGCGGGTTTACTTCTGGGTTTGCCACGGTCACAACTTTGAACGTCCGCGAGAAGAGGCGGATGTAGGTCGAGGTTCCACTGTACTCTAGTATAGATTACTTTTAAGCACATGCCCTCAATTTGTTTACCTAACCCCCTTTATGGTGATAAATACTGTACTACAATCACATCCCGTTTCAGACTGATGGGCTGCGTTGGTGTTTTCACAAACAGCTGGAAGGGTACCTACTTTCCCTGCACGGTTTTCTCCCTTCTGTCCTAGGCTGAACATCAGTTAGGGCTGGTTTTCAACTTTATGATATTATCACCAGCTAAACATCGCGATATACTGATATATCACAATGTCTGAAATAAGGATGGAGCTATGTAGAGGCGTTGGCTGGCTTCACGGTTTTCCCCACATTGTGATTTTTTTCATAGCGTACACCCACACACAAAACTATGAAACCGACATCACAATATGGACTTTGAACAGGTGATATCGATATATTGCCCAGTCCTACTGAGTACCGTACCAGACCACAAGACGCACTTAGTTTTTGGAAGAGGAAAACAAGAAAAAAAAAATATTCTGAAATCTCAGAAGCCAGAACAGCAAGAGGGATCGCTGTGCAGTGAAAGCAGCAATCCCTCTTACTGTTCAGGCTTCTGGGATAGCTGCGCAGCCTGCATTCGCTCCATAAGACACACACACACATTTCCCCTTACTTTTTAGGAGGGAAAAAGTGAGTCTTATAGAGCAAAAAATACGGTATGTGGGCAGGGTTCACACATTACTTGAGTGGTATTCAGCTAAGTTTTACTCATTACTGAAAGTTAATGAACCTAGCTTAGACATGGAGGATGATGATGATTAGAATTTATATACCTCCCTAAAGCTACAGGATGCTTCAGCTGAGATTCCTTCATTGCAGGGGGTTGGACTAGATGACCCTTGGATCCCTACCAAATCAAAGATTCTATTATTGTATGTTCATTAACTTCAGTGCAATCAATCCTATACTTACCCGGGACTTACTTCCTGCTGAAACGTGTACAGTCTTGTGCTGCAAGTGGGTCTTACCCTGTTCCACAAGCTTTCTTTAAAAACAAAAGCCACATTCCCATCGACCCACCAAAACAGGGAAAGCTTGAAATGTTCAGAATTCCACAGACTCAGGCCATATGCTGGCATTTGCATCATGATACTACTATGTAGACCAGGGGTCGGCAAACTTTTCCGCCGGCAGGCCGGATCACCTGCACGCAGGAGCGCATGGGCACGCACACAGGAGCGTGTGCACCCATGCACATGCGCACACACCCTCCGTTCTTTCCCCGCTGGCTTTTGAAGCCATGGCGGGGGGGGGAGGAGGCATCTGCAGATTCCTATTGGCTGCAGGAGCTTCCTGCAGCCAATAGGAAGCCATGGTTGTGTCCTGGAGGTCAGTCCCCACGCAGAGCTAAACCGGCATGCCACGCCAGTTTACCTCTGTGTGGGGACTGGCCGAGCATGCGGTAAGGCCAGGGGCCGGTTTAATGACCCCCTCGGGCCATATCCAGCCCGCGGACCGTAGTTTGCCAACCCCTGATGTAGACCATCTGAAGACTCTATCTAATGAATGGAGGATGAGAAGCTGCAGTGTTCTGTGGACGGTGCCTTGCACCTCCCAAGTGCTATGGGGTCTGATTTACTAGCCATTGCCATCTAACACAGCTAAGCCAATATGGTGCCTTCCAGATGTCTTTGGACTCTAACTTCCAACAGCCCCTGTCAGCTTGGACAATGGTCAGGGATGATGCTAGCTGTAGTCCACCTGGATGATGCCAATTTGATTACCCCAAATATATAAATAGGTAGAACTAATTTGGTGGCTACATAGAAAATCCACCTGCTGTCTAATGCAGCAGGTATCTGTCCAGCACAACATATATGGGCGCAAGCTTAACACAAGTCAACAGTGTGATAGATTAGCAAAAATAAGCTAATGCTATTCTAGGCTGCATCAAGAGAATTCTAGTGTCCCAATCAAGGGAAGTCAATAGTCTTGCTCTATTCTGCCTTGGTCAGACCACACTTGGGAGTATTGTGTCCAGTTCTGGGCAGCACAATTTAAGAAGGATACTGACAAACTGGAACATGTAAAAAGGAAGGCAACCAAGATGATCAAGGGTCTGGAAATCAGGTCTTATGAGGAATGGTTGAAGGAGCTGGGTACGTTTAGCCTGAAAAAGAGGAAACTGAGAGGACATGTGCTAACCACCTTCAAATATCTAAGGGCTGTCACATGGAGGATGGAGCAAGCTGGGACCCAAACCAATGGATTCAAGTACAGTACAAGAAATGAGATTTTGACTAAACATCAGGAAGAGCTTTCTGACAGTAAGAATTGTCTGACAGTGGAACGGTCTCTCCTTGGAGGTGGTGGACTCTCCTTCCTTGGAGGATTTTAAGCAGAGGTTGGATGGTCAGTCCCGTCATGTATGATCTAGTTGAGATTCCTGCATTTCAAGGTCTTGGACTAGATGTCCCTCAGGGTCCCTTCCAACTCTGCAATTCTATGAATCAATGAATATCCTACTACAGAGCAACCAGGGCTGCAAAGCTGTTAATTTGGCTAATGAAGACAAAGACAGAGAGAGCCCCCTTAGGTAAGCATGCATGGGCAAACTCGGCCCTCCAGATGTTTTGGGACTACAACTCCCATCATCCCTAGCTAACAGGACCAGTGGTCATGGATGATGGGAATTGTAGTCCCAAAGCATATGGAGGGCCGAGTTTGCCCATGCCTGACCTAGAACATTTACAGCTTAGAATGAAAGTACCAGGATCTTGAACTGGTCACGTATGATCTAGCTGAGATTCCTGCATTGCGACACAGTTTGTTCCTACCTCTGAAAGCATTTGCTACTCACCTGGTTCCCAAAGACCAGCTTTCCATTCTTGTCAGCATTTCTTTGATATACCCCTTAACCCTTCATTGGGACAGCCCTCCAAATTCTGATGGCAGGGCTACCTGAAGAGCGTCCAGCAACAGAACCCACTAACCTAATTAATACTTTCTATTCCTGTCTCCATGGGAAGCTTGAGCACAACCGACAACATGATGCATCTGCTTTTCACACAGGGAATAAGGCTATCCATGGATACCAGCTAGCCCTGAAGGCTGCATAAAAGCTTCCAGTGTTGAAAGCAGGATGCCTCTGAACAGCTGTTGCTGGTGAGCACAAGTAAAAAGAAAGTGTTGCCGTGCTTATGTCCTTGCAGGGTTCCCATATTTATCTGGTTGGCCACTGTGGGAACAAGGCCATCAAATTATCAGTTATTTGGCTTATTATAATTCACACCCCAGGCTGCCACAGGCCTCAAAATATCTTGGTCTGTTTCTTGATTGGAAGCGGTCCTTTTTGACAGCAGTTCCCCCTGTGGAAATATGTGACCATGTGCAAAACAGACTGACTGGCACAGACTATCATTTGGACTTCTGCTTATACGGAACAATGCATCTGAGCTAGCTAAACCAAATTCCAAGAACCAAGAGTGACATGGTTGCCATAGGTTATAATCCAGGAGGACCTGATTTGGTTAAAGTTGGTGCACATGTTGATTATTTCACTAACAGCAGAAGGGCACCGCACAATTACAGAACAGAAAGTGAAAGATATATACAGTAGAGCAGTATTTGCAGCCCTGGATTGTGGGTGGATGACAAGCAAGGGTGAAAACACATTGTGCCGGAACAAGCAAAAGACCAAACAAGAAACCCTGTTAAAAAATTCCTCCCCACCCTTCAATCTAAATAAGGATCCTCTTCACCTTCATTTCCAAACACTACTACCTTCAGAAGGGGAAAGCCATAGAGCCACAACACAGAGAGGCTCTTACTCAGGTACCCCAATGGGCTGGCAGAATCATCCTACTGAGTTTAAAAAACGAAAGCAGCACAGGGACCCTTCTTCAACACATGCTTTCCTCCACCTTTCAGGGGAATAACCCCACCAAAAAACAGAGGTCCTGGCTATGCTTCAAACTGTCACACATAATACCAGGAATTCCATCTTCCTACAGAAACTACAGAAGGATCCAAGAATCCTGGCAGCACACACATGAAAACAAAAAACAGGTAATTCTGGAAATCATCCATCCTTCAGAGCCAACACACACACAGAGAACTTTAGGTATTTTGCACTCTAATCCCAAGCATGTTTTGCTCAGTGGGACTAATTTCCCGGTAAGTGTAATTAGGATTGCTGCCTTAATGACATAATTCACATGCGTCTGCAAAAACAAAAACCCCCGAAATAAAACAAAGTCCAATATCCAGACTCTGTACCATGAGATCGCTAACACAGAAAAGTATGCCCATGTTACCCATTAGCATGTACTGTACTGCAATAGCCGAGAGGATCACTCTTTAACCACCGTTCCCATGAGAAGGACTGAAGGTGTAACATTTATGTGGTAGCTGCCCAATGTCGAATGATCCAGGATGGCTCTTCAGACACATCCTGATTACTCCCTTAATAAGAAGCCAGGCATCCTGACAAATCCCTAAACACACACACCAGGCGTCCTGCCTGCCTCCTCTCCTGAAAAGGGACCCAGGTGTCCTGTTTTCGCTCTCCTTTCCTTCCTGAAAAGGGACCCTGCCTCCTCTCCTGAAAAGAGACCCAGGCGTCCTGCCTGCCTCTTCTCCTGAAAAGGGACCCAGGTGTCCTGTTTGCACTCATCTTTCCCTCCTAAAAAGGGACCCAGGCGTCCTGCCTGCCTCATCTCCTGAAAAGGGACCCAGGTGTCCTGTTTGCACTCATCTTTCCCTCCTAAAAAGGGACCCAGGCGTCCTGCCTGCCTCATCTCCTGAAAAGGGACCCAGGTGTCCTGTTTGCACTCATCTTTCCCTCCTGAAAAGGGACCCAAGCATCCTGCCAGCTTACATATCCTGCTCCTCTCCTCCCTTTTCTCTCCTGAACAGGAACCCAGGAGTCCGGGCTGCATCTCCCACCCCTCCTTTGTAAGAAGCCCGGGCGTTCCGGTCTCCCTCCCTCCTCCCCTTCGCCGCCGCCGCCGCCGCGACGAGGAAGCCAGGCGTCCCGAGGGTGCAACAACCGCGGCGCAGCCGTCCCCTGGGCAGCCCTCCCGGCGGTGTCTTCCCGCCATTTTATGATGCCCCGACCTCCGCCGCTACTCACTCGCGAACAGGCGCGCCTCGGGGAAGCTCCCTCCGTCTCTCGGCTTGTCGCGCGCGCTCTGCGCTGCTCCCGGGCCGGCGGCGTCGCTGGCTCCTCCCCGGCGCCTCCTCCTCCTCCTCCTGCAGGGCCTGCCTTGCTCCGCGAGGCCTCGTGCAAGGGGCGGGGGGAAGCCTTCCTAAGGGAAGGGCTGGAGAGGAAAAGGAGGAGCGGAGCCTGGCGAGGCCTAGGCAGGAGGGGAGTCAGTCTCTCCGAAGCGAGCCGAGAGCAAATTATCCCCATCCTCCCCAGCATATTGATTCGGAGGCAAGTCCCGCCGAGTTCAGTACATGCATAGAGGACCGGGGCTTTGGAGATGAAGAGAGTGCCGTTATGATGATGATGATGATGATGATGATGATTATTATTATTACTATTGTTGTTGATGCTATATATTTATTTATATCCAGTGCTTTTTTAAAAAAAGGTGCTGGTACTCCCACGTTTTTAACATCTGGGTGCTAGTATTGCGTATCCTTGAGTACCCCCAGAAAAAAGCGCTTTTATTACCCTGCTCTGATCCTAAACCTCTGCTGCCTTGCAGGTTATAGTACTTTGTAATACTTTTATTTGTACCCCACCCATCTGACTGGGTTGCCCAGGTGGCTTCTTCGGGAAATGAAAAGGCTAAGGAGTAAATCTGGAATTAGATGGCGCATTGTACACCTCCTTCCAGCGACTCCTGGTACCAGTGGCGTAGCGTGGGTTGTCAGCACCCGGGGCAAGGCAAGTAATTTGCGCCCCCTAACCCATGGATTTGCGCCCCCTAACCCTAACCCCCAGATGTTGTGCCCGGTGCGGCCGGCCCCCCCTGCACCCCCCACGCTACGCCACTGCCTGGTACCAAGCTGGTGCCAAATGTATTGCTCCTTTGGACCACATCAGCGTGGCCAAGAAGGGGGTCTTTTTCTGGACAGCCCAGGACCTCCATACACACTGCCCAGGCTTGTATCCCAGGGAGGTCACTTTGGTGTTGCTAAAGCAGTGGTTTGAATCCACACACCCAGACAGATAATAAATTATTATTATTATTATTAATACCCCGCCCATCTGGCTGAGTTTCCCCAGCCACTCTGGGCGGCTCGCAATCGAGTTTTTAAATCAATACAGCATGGATGGATGTTAACAACAAATAATACCTGGCCTTTTCCCCCAGCTTGCTTGCCAAAAAAAGGGGGGGGGGACATTAAAAAAACTGAACATAGATGGAATTAAAATTATATACCTTTACAAAATTATTAAAGCCATACCAAAAATTACAGAAAAGCAGCATGGCACCAGCCCTTTCATTAAAAGCAGTCAGTTTCTGTTGGAAAAAGAAAGTATTCACCTGCAGGCAGAAGGACAAGGAGGGAGCCAGTCTTAACTTCTAAACCCTTCATTCATCTGGCTCATCCTTCACATTTTTGAGAATAAGTATCTTTGATAGGGCTGCTCATAAATGCTTGAATAGACAATGCAAAAGTTGGGAACCTTTAGCACTCCAGATGTTTGCTAAACTACAACTCCCATCAACCCCCGTAAGCTTGGCCAATGGGCAAGGATGGTGGGAGTCGGAGATGTACTTCAGCAGCATTCTAGTGGGCATCCATCAGTCTTGGGTTGACGATGGAGGAGTGCACCTTTGGGGATAAAGAGAGTTACAGCACCTCCTGTGGCTGTAGGGACCAATACAGAAGACACATGTTGTGTTGCAGGTAGGGCAGATGAAGGTGTCCTTTTGTGCTGATGCTGGTGTGCCATAGCGTTTCTTCTTTCTGCGCTCCTCCCAGCGGTCATTCCTCCTCTGGTCACTGCTGGTCAGCAACATTGTTGTTGATTTCTTAATCAGAGGGCCAAAGATTCCCCACCTTTGGGCCGCTGATTTAAGCCTGAGGCTAAAATTCTATGCACACTTACCTGGGAGTAGGCTCACCCTCTGAGTAGATGTATATATGATTGCATCGCAAGGCCCTAATCTTTAGACATACCCACCTGAACACTTTATCCTGCCCTCCTTCCAAGGAGCTCAGTGCAGTGTACAAGATCCTCTCGCCACCCATTAAGCCCTCAACAATGCTGAGACCTAGCTTGGGCTGAGAGATAAGAGACTGGCTCAATATCACCCACTGAGCTTCACGGCTGATGAGTAGGAATTTGAAGCTTAGGCCCTCTGGCCCTGATTTGGAATGTTAACCATTTTGTCAAACAGGCTCTGCATTGATTTGTAGTAACTCAGATGTAACTTGTAATATACAGTATATATTTCCACAAGTGGGAGAGATGGAAAGCAGGCCTCATTCCATCAGTTTAGCTGAAAGTCCAGCTCCTTACCCCTGAACTATGCAAGCTTGTCGTTATAAAAACAATTACTTAAGGATTGCCTGAGTATAATTTTCTCTCCCTATCCGTTTCCCCTTTTGTATAATAGGGATTTTTTTTTATTGGTTGTAAGCCTGTGGGCAAGGACTGTCTTGTTTAAGTTGGTTGTATGTGAGCCACTCTGAGAACTTTTGTTTTTGTTTTATTTTTGCTAAGGAATAGGGGACAAATGCTCTAAATAAATAAATAGCTGACTCTGCCACAAATTGGCAATGTGCCCCGCTCCAGCCCAGGGGAAAAAGAAATGGGGAAAAGTAGATCCTACAAGCCTTCAATCTGCCCATGCCTATTTTATGCCACTAGAATGTTACCATTTTCAAATACACAGTGAATGGCATCTATAATTTTAGTTCACATGTGATGTTATATTTAGCTAATAACCTCTCCAATAAGGTCATTTCAATTTGCTCTTCGAGTATTACGTGTTCACAATATGTACAAATTGCACTTGACTATTAGCTGTGCTAATGAGCCCACTTAGAATAATCTAATCATTAGCTATTTGCATGCCTTAAAAAAAAGTTATTTCAGCTGCTTTCCTCTTCCTTTCCTTCCCCCTTTCAAACCAAATTCAAAAGATAAAAATGAAGTCACTGCTCCTTTCGACTGGATAATGCAAAATTCTAACATACATTTCCAAGAAAGAAAGCGCGCCAACCAACCAGCCTCAAAATTGACCCACTCAGTTATTTAAACTCATGATAATTTATTGGGTCTCACAGTAAACTCTTATAGAAAAAGGGTTAGGCATTAATTCCTATGACGTGTTTTTCATTCAATTGCTTCAAAACGTAATAACTACATTTTCACTGTCTGAAAGCTCTCTTGTTCTGGCATCTTAATTGGTGCTCACATTTATCTTTCTGCAAAGGTCCACAGCCCACTCGAATGCATTTTTTACACAGAAGTAAGTCCCCTGTGTACAATTGGAGTTAGTCCCAAACGGCTGTGCACAGGATTGCAGCAAGCTTTCTTCTGTGCCTAAAGAGAAACTACTTGAGAATGTGAGGGTGTCACTCTGAACAGACAGCACAAGGCGGTTCCTGGTGTAAGAAGTCACCAAGCAACAGCCCAGCAGAGAGCCTGCCACCAGCTGGAGAGGCATTTTGAATTTATAGGTGCATGAATGATCCACCCTGATGTAATGTTAACAGTCTGCAGGATAGTTCTGCTAGGAAACCTATGATAGTTACAAGTACAGTATTCAGTTCTTCAAATCTTCTACATTGTTGTTGACTCTTTGTATGGTTGCATTTTTTTATTTATGAATAGTCTCTTGTGGATTCCCATGGAATATGCTGTTTCCCCCCCCCCCCCATTTGATTCCTTTAATGAGTATTTTGAAAGGTATTTTTAAAATGTGGGGTTTCTGGTTTAGAAAAAAATCAAAGACAGAAAAAGAAGACTTTCCTTACCAGCATATTTATTTTAATTTTTCTCATGTTTTTTCTGTGGTGTATCAACTGCAGTCCACCTATGCCTCGGAAGATGTGAAGCAATGACTGGAATGTGGATTTTGTGCAAATTTCCTGTGTCAGCAGTGTATCTAGTTTCTTGGCTGGTGAACTGGGCTGGTTTGGCTTCTTTAAAAGTTGATGCTGTTTTCTAGCAACACCACTGATTGCCTGAAAAGAACAATAGAATGTGGGTTCTGTAGAAATATTGTAGTTTAACGCATCATTCCCATCTTACTTAGTTGTAATGTTGTCCTTGGAAGTAGACACTCCAAAATGTTTTTCTGGAACAGAGTTTATTGCCTGGAACAGGTCGTTTATGGGTGTGAGGGTGTTAATAAAAGTATAATACAGAGGCAGTTTCAGTTTTGAAATATGTATCATGCTGTCATTCTCAAGTGTAAACCACTCTGATCTTCAGATGAAGGGCAGTACTGTACAGAATTCTCATAAATAATAATACTAAAATGTCTCTAACACATCCAGCTGTTTTACCAAGGGGTTGTTGAGTCTGGTTTTGTTCCGTTCCAACTTTTGGCTTGTACCCTGTCCCATACAAAGAGCCTGGTGGATCAGACCAAAGGCCCTTCTTCTTCCAACACCCTGTTCTTACACTGACTAACCAGTTGTCTATGGGGAAACCCACAGCAGGACACAAGCACCTTCTCCCACAGCAAATGGTGTTCAGAAGATGTATGTTGCCTCTGACTCTGGAGTCTACAGCTACTGATGACCATATCCTCATTTATCTAATCCCTTTAAGCCACTCAAGTTTGTGGCCATCACTACATCTTGTGGTAACCAACGGTGAAGAAATATGCAGCCTTTAGTCTGTTCTGAATCTCTCATAAATCACCCATTCACACACATATATATATAACCTACTTAAATACATGGAACCCCCCCCCACCACTGCAAGGGTCCTTTAATAGCAGACACAGGCAAGCTTCATCAGTAGAAGAAATTTCAGATACAGTGGTACCTCAGGTTAAGTACTTAATTCGTTCCGGAGGTCCATACTTAACCTGAAACTGTTCTTAACCTGAAGCACCACTTTAGCTAATGGGGCCTCCTGCTGCCGCCGCGCCACCGGAACACGATTTCTGTTCTTATCCTGAAGCGAAGTTCTTAACCTGAAGCACTACTTCTGGGTTAGCGGAGTCTGTAACTTGAAGCGTATGTAACCTGAGGTACCACTGTACTTCAAAGGCTTTCAGGCAGCCACTGTGGTGCAGTGGTTACTAGACCAGGGCTTGGAAGACCAGGATTCAAATCCCTTTTCTCAGCGATGACCTTGGGCCAGTCACCATCTCTCAACTTACCTCAAGGGTTGCTGTGAGGATAATAATAATAATAATAATTATTATTATTATTATTATTATTATTATTAATTTATTTATATTATTATTTAAATTAATTATTTATTTAAAATGGGGAGGGGAAAGAATCATGTACTCTAGCTTGTGCCCACTCGAATGTGATAAATAAACAAGGCTTAACAGTTAACTAGTTCCTAGCCAAGTGGGTGGAATGAAACGCACCCTCTTCCCTCCCTAGGACATTTGACAGCCAATGCCTGAGCTTAATGAAGCTGCTACCAACGTCACCCATGAAGCGCACGGATTGACGCAACGAGGCGTCCATCAATCAGCAGGGCCCGCCTCGGCCTTATAGGTCGAGTCTAGCCAATGGGCGCGAGCGTTCTCAACTCATGGCGGAAGTGAGGCACGAAGCAGCGTCGCGGAAGGGCCCCCCCGCCTGCCCGGTGCTGCTTTCTCGTTGCTAGGCGGCGACGACGGCGAACGAGGCTGGCATAGGGCGCGCCGCGTAAGGTTACGCTGAGACTCGCGCAGGGTTGAGGGCACATCCAAGATGGCGGCGGCAACGGGGCCACTGCGGGGTCTGGTGCGCTGCTCGCAGCTGGTGGCGGCCGGGCGCTTCGCCGGACTTCCGCGGCGGCGGTTCCACGGCTCTGCGGTTGCCGCTGCTCAGGTACGGGCGCTCGTGAGGGAGCGGGGACTGAGGCGACCTTCGGGGCAAGGTTATAGCGGAGCAGTTGCTGCTGCAGCAAAGCAGAGGACGCATCCCTTTCTGTACCCGGACAGAATTATTATGATATATTTGTTTATACGTCGCCTTCCCGCCGCCCCACTCTCTGCCTTAGCGCTTGAAAGGGAAGGTCCTCTTTCTCCCGGGGGCGCCTTTGGCATCCCAGCCGTGAAAGGCAGAAAAAGGACACTCTGCACCTGCTCAGAGACACTGTTGCCCCTTTGCACGCTCTCTGATGTCCTTTTCTTCCCGCCCCGGTAAATACTATTGAAGTTACTGGCGAAAGCCAGACCTCTGGCGTATCCTCACATCCCTCCTCTTTATTGCAATCATAATGTAATTATAATAATTTATTATTTATATACACGCTCAGAGTGGCTGGGTTTCCCCAGCCACTCTGAGCGGCTCCCAACTGAATATTAAAAACATGATAAAGCATCAAATATTAAAAACCTCCCTAAACAGGGCTGTCTTCAGATGTCAAAAGTCAGATACAGTGGTGCCCCGCAAGACGAATGCCTCGCAAGACGGAAAACCCGCTAGACGAAAGGGTTTTCTGTTTTTCAATGCGCTTCGCAGGACGAATTTCCCTATGGGCTTGCTTCGCAAGACGAAAATGTCTTGCGAGTGTTCCGATTTTTTCACTCCCCCCCTTTTCTAAGCCGCTAATAGCCTTTTAGCCGCTAAGCCTTTAATATCCGCTAAACCGCTAATAGCGCTAAGCCGCTAATAGGGTTGCTTCGCAAGATGAAAAAACCGCTAGACGAAGAGACTCGGGGAACGGATTATTTTCGTCTTGCGAGGCACCACTGTAGTTGTTTATTTCCTTGACAGCTGGTGGGAGGGCGTTCCACAGGACAGGCGCCACTACTGAGAAGGCCCTCTGCCTGCTTTATTATCGTTATTGTGTTTATTTATAATGACGGCTTAGCGTAAAATTAGAAACAGTTTACATTTAAATATAAGGGAGTGGGAGGAATAATTAAAAGAAACAGTTAAAGGCCAGTACAATAGATACATTGATATGTGCACTCGTGTACAAATTCAGTCTTCTCCGATCTCGTAACCATGTTGGTTTAGCGTGCAAAAATGTTAACATGTCTCAAAGGGCAAAACAACCCATCAGTTAGCCTTCAGCTTGAATTTCCTGAAGCTAGTCATGCAGCTGTCACAAAGCGAGCACCCAGATCCATGCTCAGATTAATCGATTGCTAAGAGTTCATTGACGGGTGAGGGCTCTTGAGAGCAGTCACTGCCAGTGAAAGTAGACAATACTGAGCAAGCACCAGCAGGCAGAATAGGCCTGCTGGCATCACTCCGGAGGCAAAGACCAGGAGATCCCTCGGGCGCTGGACATTTCTGCACCATCAAACCAACATCCTATGTGGTGCAGCAGAGGTTTTCTTTACAAAATTCAGTTAAGGATTGCTACTGCTGACATGGGCATGGGCTGAAATTTGTAAAGAAACAAAGTTTTACAACAGTCTTCCTTGATCTATAAGGGATGACTTTGATTTGATATTTAAATCGCTTACTGATCTCTTTTTGCTGACAGCTTAGCCAAAGGAAATCCACCTGACTGTTTAGAATTGTCCTTTAGAGTTGACTTAATGTCAACAGGTATCTCATCTCCAGGAACTGCTGTCAGGATCTAGCCTGGAGCTCATAAATTGTTCAGTTTCGGTTTCAGTTTCTGTTAATTGGTTCTCGTGGGAAACTTGCAGATTCTAGCTTCACCAATTTACTCAAGCTGGTGTCAATTTACTCTTGGCAGAAAGCCCAGGTCTGCTTGACCTAGAAACTACTTACTCTGATTGGTTAACGAGCAGCACTCAACTCTGTTATCTAGGGATTGCTAGCACAGTTTGATGTGAGGTGTGTTAGGAGTTAGAAGTGCTGTGTATGGTTTTGAGAGAGAGAAAGAAAGAGGATTTATTTTGCTTTTATTTGTATGCAGAAACTCTGCTGGTTTTATTTTTCCTTTTAATAAATCCTGTAAATAGTTATTCTGAGTCTAGCTGACTAGTCATTACTGCCGCAACTAGCTTCTTCGCTGTGCAGGAAAACTCTGCTACGTTTGGGCTAAAGCCAATAGGGCTATGCCTGACACTCCAAAGTTCCATGAGGTTATGGGCATTGTGCTGCCAGCCTGAGTTGCGGTGGTGTCAGCATCAACGGCGTTGGTTCCAGTAGTTCCAGAGGTTGTTGTTCCTGGCTGGTTCCTGACCGTGGTGAGCTGGTGACGCAGTGGACACAAGGACAACAGCTGCAGCGTGTGAGTGCTGGGTGCTGTGGTTCCTGTTTTCTCTCTCGGTGGTCGTGAGTAGCTGGTTCCGGGTTCCAGGGACATCGCTCTCAAGATGGCCTCACAACCAGTTCAGATGGCTTTTGAGCGTCTGAATGACTCCAATTACTTGCTGTGGTCGGAACGCATGCAGGCAGTGCTGCAGAGGGATCGTCTCTGGCAAGTGGTGAGTAAGTTTCCTACGAAGCCTGATGATGAAGACCTCGATAAAGACCAAAGAGCAAGGGCCACAATTGTCTTGGGGCTGGAAGATTCCCAGTTGCCGTATGTGAGGGGAATCAAGACAGCTAGAGGTGTGTGGCAAGCACTTAAAGAACTCCATGTGCGTGAGACAGCGGTTTCCAAGCTGTTCATTCGCAAGGCATTATACAAGGCAATGTTACAGCCTGGAGTTACAATGCAGGAACACCTACACAGTTTACAGTTAAAGTTTGCTGCGCTACAGGAAAGAGACTGTGCGTTAGACCAGCAGGAGAAGGTGGCTATTATTTTGAGTTCTCTCCCGGAAAGCTGGGACAATTTAGTTTTGTCTCTAGAAGGCATACAGGAGCGTGATTTATCAGTCAGTTACGTTACTGGGCGTTTGATTGAAGAATGGCAGAAGAGGCAAGAAAGGTCGATGGCTGCAGAGGCTTCTACAGGTGGGCGGTTTGGAAGGAGTTCTCATGCCGTGCCAGAGGTGAAGCAAAAGCAGCGTACTGGTGAGGAGTCAGCGTTTGCTGTTAGGCGTTGTTTCCGATGTGGGTCTTCAGCGCATCTAAAACGACAATGTCCGGAGTTGGTCAAGTCTCAGTTGCCGGTGCAGGAGCAGAGACGAGATCAGCAGCAGCAGCAGCGTAAAAAGAAATTCTTCAAACGAAAACAGTCGGCTCAGCTGGTGACCGGCGAGGTCAAGATTGCTGATGAGAAACAAGCGGTCTGGGTGGTCGATTCGGGAGCGTCTCGCCACATCGTGAATTCAGATGAATTGTTTGTTTCCAAGAACTCAGCACAGCGCAGCCAGGTGGCTCTAGCAGACGGAAGTACTTCCGAAGTGATTTCGGGGGGTGCAGTTTTTGTTCCTTGTCTTCGTGAGTGCCTGCAAAATGTACTTTGTGTGCCTTCATTAAGGAGCAATCTGATGTCTGTAGATTGTTTGCTAAAAGCTGGGTTTAAAGTGTATTTTGAAGGAGACAGTTGCATTATTAAGAAGGCTGGTGAGATTTTAGGCACTGCTAAGTCAGAGGGAGGCTTGTTTTGGCTTAAAGCAGGATCTCAAGTTGCAGCAGTAGTCAGTAAATCTCAGCCTGCTAACAAAGCTATACATGACAACTGTGTGCACTTGTTGCATAGGAAAATGGGGCATGCTTGCTGGAAAAGTGTACTAAAAATGTCTGAATTGGCTGATGGGGGTAATTTAAAGAGTTGTAACAAGTACCTTGATTGTAATGTCTGTAAAAAGGTTAAAACCCACAGAGTCTCTTACCCCAGAAGTGACAGAGTTAGTGAGTCACCGCTACAGCTGGTTCACATGGACGTAATTGGTCCATTTGCTGTAAGCAGGGGTGGATCGCGCTTTTCACTAACAATTGTGGATGACGCCACACGTTATTCTTGGGTTTTTCCCATGAAGAATAAGGGTGACGTGTTCACTAAATTTAAAGGCTGGGTGGCATCTGTGGAAAGATTTCTGTCCATTAAACTCAAAAGGATTCAGACGGACAGAGGTGGCGAATTTATGTCAAATGCCTTTAGAGATTGGTTACAAAAGCGTGGCATTGGGCATAGAAAAACGAACGTTTTTTCCCCAGAGGAGAATGGCGTTGCAGAGCGAAAAAACAGATCTTTACAAGATATGATGTTTGCCATGCTTGAGGATGCTGATTTGCCCATGTCTTATTGGGGGGAGAGCATGCTCACCGCGTGTTATCTCCAAAACAGGCTCTTTCATCAAACAATAGGTACAACCCCGTACTTTAAATTGTTTCAGAAAAAACCCAAAATTGACCATTTGCATGTGTTTGGATCAAAAGCCTGGGTATTAATTCCGAAACAAATGAGGAAGAAGGGAGATCCTAAGACCAAACAGTTAGTGTTTGTGGGTTACCAGGAGCTGGGAAAAGGTTTCCGCTTTGCTGAAGGGACAAATGGCATTGTGATCTCCAGGAATGCCAGTTTTTGTGAACATAGTGGCTGGGAGAGACTACATGCCAATACTGAGGTTTGGTTTGAACCTTCCCAGGAGCTTCATGACTCTGAAGGTAGACACAGAGAGTCAGAGTCTGAGGGGGAGGAAAGTTCAGATAAGAGCTCTCAGGAAAGTGAAGTTAGCCAAAGACCAGTTGCTAAGCAACAAAAGAGAGGTCGTAGTTCTGAGGAGGAAAGTGGGTCAGAAGAAAAATTTTCTCCCAGAAGATCTAAAAGACAAAACAAAGGAGTGCCTCCAGTGCGTTTTTCCCCAGATACTGCAAATGTGTTTAGTGTAAGTGCAGAACCCAAGAGTTTTCAGGAGGTGTTAAAGTTACCAAAAGAGGAGGCAGAGCGCTGGAAACAGGCAATGGAGGAAGAGATGTCCTCTCTGAATGAGCACAAGGTTTTTACACCAGTAGCAGCGCCTGAGGGGGCAAAGATTGTAGGCTGCAGGTGGGTGTACAAAAGACTTAGGCCCGGTTAGGACATATCTAGGGTTGGAAGTGTGCTGGGCCCAAGATGGCAGCTGCCTAATTAGTCAGCAGAACAAAGTTAAACAACTACTGACTACATACAGGATGCGGGATTGCAAAGGGGCAGCGGTGCCTATGGATCCAGGTTTCATAAAAACACTTCATATAGATGAGAGTCCTGAATTTGAACATCCTGATGTATATCACTCTGTAATTGGAAGTTTATTGTATATAGCACAGTGGTCCGGACCTGATATTAGCTATGCAGTAGGCATATTAAGTAGATTGGTCTCAAAACCCACACTAAATGCCTGGAAAGGGGTAAAACAAGTTCTGAGATATCTCAAACAGACAATTGGCTATATGTTACAATTAAATTCTTCAGAGGATGAAATGTTGAGTTGCTACTGTGATAGTGACTGGGGAAATTTGCCAGATAGAAAATCTGTCACAGGACTAGTCATAATGGTCGGTGGAGCTTTAATCAGCTGGCGGTCACGCAAGCAAGACGTTGTAAGTGTGTCATCAACGGAATCAGAGTATGCCGCATTGAGTGAATTGTGCAACGAGGTGATTTATTTCAAGCATTTGATGGCAGATTTAAATGTAAATTGTGGAGAACCAGTACAAGTTTACATTGATAATCAAGCTTGTATAACATTAAGTAAAACAGAGGGTTTCAAATCGCGTTCCAAACATATCTCTGTAAAATACCAAAATGTACGTTGCTGTGTACAAGACAATGTAATCACCTGTACTTATGTGTCAAGTGAAGAAAATGTAGCAGATGTGTTAACTAAACCATTGGCAAAGATAAAGAACAAGCGAATGTGCAAGGGTTTAGGTTTGCTGGAAAAATAATCTCCTACATAGGTGTATTTGGAGTTAATTGTTCAGCAGAATCTGTGAGGGGGTGTTCAGTTTCGGTTTCAGTTTCTGTTAATTGGTTCTCGTGGGAAACTTGCAGATTCTAGCTTCACCAATTTACTCAAGCTGGTGTCAATTTACTCTTGGCAGAAAGCCCAGGTCTGCTTGACCTAGAAACTACTTACTCTGATTGGTTAACGAGCAGCACTCAACTCTGTTATCTAGGGATTGCTAGCACAGTTTGATGTGAGGTGTGTTAGGAGTTAGAAGTGCTGTGTATGGTTTTGAGAGAGAGAAAGAAAGAGGATTTATTTTGCTTTTATTTGTATGCAGAAACTCTGCTGGTTTTATTTTTCCTTTTAATAAATCCTGTAAATAGTTATTCTGAGTCTAGCTGACTAGTCATTACTGCCGCAACTAGCTTCTTCGCTGTGCAGGAAAACTCTGCTACGTTTGGGCTAAAGCCAATAGGGCTATGCCTGACACTCCAAAGTTCCATGATAAATATGCTGTGTCTCTTGGGAACATCCTAGTCAGACAAAAGGGAGTTCCACAGAAAATATGAATGTGACCCTAACCCTAACCTTTCCCACTCCTTTCGTGAGATCGTAGGTTAGCCCAATACATTCATTTGCTTTCAGCCATGGAAGTTTCCAACCAACTTTCCTCCTTGATTAAAAAAATTAATTCATATCCTACCTTTCTTCCAAAAAGCTCAAGGTTCCTAATAACAAAAAGAAATGGTTTGTGGATTGTGACCTAAATATGTCTTCTCATTAATAGGTGACTGTCCGTGACGCTTTAAACCAGGCCCTGGATGAGGAGTTAGAGAGGGATGAGAAGGTTTTCCTGCTGGGGGAGGAAGTTGCCCAGTATGATGGGGCATACAAGGTAAGAAGAAGATGCAGTAATTAGGGCAGCATAATCAGTGCATTTCTTTAAAAGTTATAAATAGCAATACCACAACCCTCTTTTTTAAACCTACAGATTAGCAGAGGACTTTGGAAGAAATATGGTGATAAGAGGATAATAGATACTCCTATATCAGAGGTATGAATTCATAATACATTTTAATTTTTTTCTATTTTAGTATTTAATCCGAAAAAGTGCAATACGTCGTCTAGTTTTCACGAAGTATATTTTCAGATAGTTATGATTTAAATTTTAGTTTTCGTCACACTTTGTTCTTCCTTCCCCCCCCTCCCAGATGGGCTTTACTGGAATTGCTGTAGGAGCTGCCATGGTATGTATCTTCCATATGTGTATTTTAAAAAAGCATCTTAAATACAAAATAGTGCCATTAATTCACCGTTTAAAAAGCAACTTGGGAATGGCTATTAACATAGCTACTTTGTCTTCACAGGCTGGCTTGAAACCTGTTTGTGAATTCATGACCTTCAACTTCTCCATGCAAGCTATTGATCAGATTATAAACTCAGCTGCCAAAACCTACTACATGTCTTCAGGTTTGGTACCTGTCCCTATTGTCTTCAGGGGCCCAAACGGAGCCTCGGCAGGTGTTGCAGCCCAGCATTCCCAGTGTTTTGCGTCCTGGTATGGGCATTGCCCTGGACTGAAAGTAGTCAGCCCCTGGAATTCGGAGGATGCAAAAGGTCTCCTTAAAGCCGCAATCCGGGATAATAATCCAGGTAAATGAAGCCAAGATATCTTTGTGGGTGTAATGCTAAAGTGTTAGCTTATTGGGTTATTACCCGCATTAAACATTTTATGCAGGGCATTGGGTGCCAGAAGCAAATCTAATTTGTGGCATCTGCATCATGTTGAGCGCCCAAGATTTAGCTGGGGTAGTGCGCAGTCCTTCATGGGTATCCTTTCAGATACTAGATTAAGGAAACATTTTTGCTTTTTGGATGATTTCCTTTTAAGACGCGGATTGTTCTTAGCTATAAAGTTTTGTGTTTTGCCTTGGAAACCATTATGGCTACAATGTTGTGTACAAAGGTAGCAAATGAACAAAATATTTCCTCCCTTTTAGAGGAATTGTTCTTCTATTAGTGTTCCTTCAAGTCAAGCTAGTGTTCAGCTTGAGCTGAAGTGTAAGCTGCAGATGTTGCATTTGGAAATAAATCTTCAGCTCTCTTCTCCCCTTTCCAAAAAAAATAATATTGTCATGACCAAGATCTAAAGAGTTGTGCAGCAAGTTCCATGGTAACTCTAGAGGTACCTTTCATAAACAGAAGTCTCCCATGGAGCATATCAAACTACTTTAGAAACTGCGGGGAGTTAAACTTAGATTAGGCTCATGTGTGCTGCTGACGTAAGCCTCATCAGTTCTTTGGATCTCAGCCAGTTTATCACTGTGCAGGCCAGAACATACCAAAATAGCGTACATTCATTTAAATGCTGTGTTTTCAGTTTGGTCAGAATTATGATTTCATAGCAATAGTGGAGGGAAGGGGCTTCAAAGGACTTTGCATGGGTACAACACCCTTGGAGGTGATTGTAGAGCAATCCTAGCCCTGCCAGGAGAGCATCAGGACAGAACACAGTGGTCATAACTGAAGCTCTGACACTTAACACTAGCCAAGGCATTCCCATCTACTAATCTACTAATCTAGCGCTGCTCTGGCTTTAAACTTTGAGCAGCTGCTCCCTCAACATTTTTGAAGCATTCTACTTTATCCCACGGATAAAGCACGGGTGACGCTGTGGGTTAAACCACAGAGCCTAGGACTTGCCAATCAGAAGGTCGGTGGTTCGAATCCCCACGAAGGGGTGAGCTCCCGTTGCTCGGTCCCTGCTCCTACCAACCTAGCAGTTCGAAAGCACATCAAAGTACAAGTAGATAAATAGGTACCGCTCCGGCGGGAAGGTAAACGGCATTTCTGTGTGCTGCTCTGGTTCTCCAGAAGCAGCTTAGTCATGCTGGCCACGTGACCCGGAAGCTGTACGCCAGCTCCCTTGGCCAATAAAGCAAGATGAGCGCCGCAACCACAGAGTCGGCCACGACTGGACCTAATGGTCAGGGGTCCCTTTACCTTTTTACTTTACCCCAAAGGATTAAAAACAAATAAAAATGGATGAGCTCAAAGTACTAAGAACTACAGTGGTGCCCCGCAAGACGAAATTAATTCGTTCCGCAAGTTTTGTCGTCTAGCGAATTTTTCGTCTTGCGAATCACGAAATCCCATAGGAATGCATTGAAAATCAATTAATGCGTTCCTATGGTCAAAAAAAGTCCAAACAAAGCCAAATTTGGTACAACAACAGTTTATTAACTGCTCTTTAAAGTCACACATACTGTAAAGAGCAGTTCAAAAATTGAAGGGAAAATAAATTAACTTTATAAACAAAACATGTCTTTGTTTTTAGACAAAGGAAACAAAGTCGCGAGACGTTTTCGTCTTGCGAAGCAAGCCCATAGGGAAATTCGTCTTGCGAGGCAAATCGAAAACGGAAAAACCTTTCGTCTAGCGAGTTTTTTGTCTTGCGAGGCATTCGTCTTGCGAGGTACCACTGTACAGAATTTTATATCCTTTGCTCATTTGGCCAGCTTCAATTTGGAAGAATGCTTTGCTTGGCTGGTTGTTTTTTTGAAAGCCCTATGAGCTACTTCCTCCTCTGAAAGCTAAATGAGCTACTTCCTCCTCTGAAAGAAAAGTCAGATCCCAGTTCTTTTTTTCTCACCTAAATTTGTGGCTGTTCATGCTATCAATTCATGCTTATATCAGCTGATATGGGCCAGATGACTGCATAAAGTTGGTACAGTACTGGAGAGTGAGCTGGATCATTTTCCCATGCACACATCCTTAACTTCCACTTGAATATTTCAGATTGGTGTCTGCTGCATAATGGATGATGTCAAAATACTTGCATAGCTTAGGCATCCTCAGGACTTTGGATCCTGTGTGCCTCGCCACCACAGGCCACATTTCTGGCATCAGCACAGGCTGCTTAAGCCAGGACAAGTTCTCCCTTGGCATGTTGTACACAATCCCTTCTCCATAGTACCAAACTTGGAATGTGGGGGTGTTCTCTTCTGGCTTGTCCTAGGAGTCTTTGACCACAAAAGTAATGATTGTGGCTCACCAGAGATTTGGAGGAATGCATCGTATAGTTCACATGTACCTATTTTTAAAATTGCCTTTCTAGTTGTAATGTTGGAAAACGAGTTGATGTACGGTGTGCCCTTTGAATTGTCGGAGGAAGTCCTATCAAAGGACTTTGTTGTTCCAATCGGAAAGGCGAAGGTAGAAAAGCAAGGTATGTAAAACTAGCTGTTTTTACTGAACAAGGCAAGCCCCTGCTGTGTTCTTCTACTGTATCTATCAGAGAAACACTGTGCTTTCTTCTTAAAATGTGTTTCTTTTGCTTGCAGCACAATCCTTTTATGTGCAAAGCTACCCAGTGTTCTTCCCATCCCAGATGCATTTCCATTAATCATATATATATATATATATATATATATATATATATATATATATATATATGAAATTACCAGTTCTTCTCTGTGAAAGTGTGTGTTTCTCTATACATTGGGATTCAGTGAGAATGCCTTTTTTGTTTTCTCACTACCCAAAAGACCATCCAGAAGTTGAGTTGGCTTTAGAAGAGATTATGCCTTTTTTTGAGCGGACGGTGGTGAAGCTCTTCCTTGACTGTAGCACTGTAGGATGATCAGTCACATCACATTGTAAGCCCAACCCTCTTTGCCCAGCAGCTTTCTCTGGATTTGTGAGGCACATGCAAATTCCATGGTTTGGAGATTTGTTTGCCACAGGTGGCCTGTCAGTGTCTGAATTCCTTCTGTCTTTCATTGCCGTTCTCCCCACTCCTTTTATTTTAGAAGGTTCAATAATCACAGAAGGGCAAATGTTTCTTTTGCCTAGTAAACTAGCTTTTTTGAATTCTACTTTTCCTTGCTCTCAATAAGTACACAAGTGCTTGGATAACTCAAGTTTAACAGTAATAAAAAGCACTGTGTTCTGACCTTACTTGGCACTAATATGAATGAGGGTGTTTTCAGTGGAGACTCCACTATTGTGGAACACAATTCTACAGGGCATCAGACGGGGTATCTGCCCTTGTAGGTTTTAAAAAGGCCCAAAAAGACACAACTCTTTACTAATTCATGGGATGAGTTGCATAATTAGTTTTCACCTGGTTTGGATGATTTTTTATATCTTGCTGGAATAAGGTTTTTAACGTGCATTATTGCATGCTGAAAAATGGCTGTAATCATTTACCATTCTATAAAGGATCATAAGCTGTTTGGTTTAAGAGGTTAAAAGAAGTTGACCGGGTGGCGACTGCTAGATAATCTTCTGTTCTTAAGAATATGTCTGCATGCTAAAGTTAATGACGTTGTAATTCTCAATCCTCACCAGCCTGTGTGTTTCAGGAACCCACATTACCATAGTGTCTCATTCACGACCCGTCGGCCACTGTCTGGAAGCAGCTGCTGTCCTTGCTAAAGACGGGGTGGACTGTGAGGTATGTGTGTGTGTTGTCGTTCCATGAGATTACAATCCACATTGAAGAAACCCTCTTAAGCTTCTACTCCACAGCTAACTAACTTGTGGCATCGCAGTGTTCTGTAAGCTACTTAATACAGATCGGTTCCACTGTTTTCTTGGCAGTTCTCTTCAGTGAACTTTGCAGAGCTGGGGCAAGTTAGCTACAGGCAGCAGAAGAGAGCAATTGCTTGAATTTCAATTCATCTTGCATAAGTTGGAGAAGGGTTGTGTCAAATCCAAACTTTGCACTGAGAAGCTGAACTATCTGATATGTATAAATTACAGTGGTGCCTCGCAAGACGAAAATAATCCGTTCCGCGAGTCTCTTCGTCTAGCGGTTTTTTCATCTTGCGAAGCAACCCTATTAGCGGCTTAGCGGCTATTAGCGGCTTAGCGGCTAAAAGGCTATTAGCGGCTTAGAAAAAGGGGGGGAAAGCGAAAAAAAATCGGAACACTCGCAAGACGTTTTCGTCTTGCGAAGCAAGCCCATAGGGAAATTCGCCTTGCGAAGCAGCTCAAAAACGGAAAACCCTTTCGTCTAGCGGGTTTTCCGTCTTGCGAGGCATTCGTCTTGCGGGGCACCACTGTATACTAATTCACTATATGAAGCTGCCTTATCCCAAGTCAGTTGTTGTCTGCTATGACCTCCACCAGCTATCTAAGAACTCAGGTCTATTCTTGGTCCTACAGACCTACCCTACTTGATAAAACTTTAAAATTGGGGCCCCGTTTTAATCTGGTAATAGATCTTTTTAAAAGTTATTTTTCCACATACCGTATTTTTCCACATACCTATAGGGCGCACCAATCCATAGGGCGCACCTAGGTTTTTTTTGGGGGGGGGAATAAAGGGAAAAAATTTATTTCCCGCCCCAGGCGCGGGACTGGGACGGGGGAAGCCCCCAGAACAGGCTGCTATCCGCAAGCCTTGCCCCACCAGCCCCGACAAGCTCTGGGAGTATTCCCCACCTCCCGCAGAAGCCACATGCTCTTTAAAGGGGCTGTGCGGCTTCTACTGTCTTTTCTAGGAGATGGGGGAATTCCCCCACCGCCCGCAGAAGCCACACGCTCTTTAAAGGGGCTGCGCGGCTTCTATTGGCTTTTCTAGGAGTGGGGAAATTCCCCCAGCTCCCTGAAAAGCCTGCAGGCTGCCATCCGCAAGCCTTGGGAGCCCGGCGGGAAGTCACACCGGGCTCCCAAGGCTTGTGGAGAGCTTCCTGAAGCCTGGAGAGCGAGAGGGGTCGGTGCGCACCGACCCCTCGCGCTCTCCAGGCTTCAGCGAAAGCCTGCATATGCCCCATAGGACGCACACACATTTCCCCTTCATTTTTGGAGGGGGGAAAGTGCGTCCTATAGGGCGAAAAATACGGTAGGTCCTTATTAAAAACTGCAGATCACAGGTGCTGTTTTAAGGGGGATGAGGGTCCCCTATGTGCAAATATGTACGGATTTAATCAACCAGTTGACTTACGTGGTGTCCAAGATTTGAGAATACCAGTTGATAGGAATGGCAAACACAAATGTCCCGCTTGGCCACTGTGAGAACAGGATGCTGGACAAGACAGGACTTTGGCTTGATCCATCAGGGCTTTTGTTACTAGACAGGAGATGGCTCAGTTTTTATGCTTGTTTATTTTTCATAACTTGTTTTCTGCTCCGACTAGGCTGAAGTTAATCAGAAATGATCTAAAGCCTGCTCTAACCTCTCTCCAGGTGATAAACCTCCGCACCATTAGGCCAATGGATATCGAAGCTATTGAATCCAGTGTCATGAAGACAAATAATCTTGTAACAGTGGAAGGTGGCTGGCCCCAGTTTGGGGTAGGAGCTGAAATTTGTGCCAGGATTATGGAAGGTATTTGGGATTATCTTGTGTCTGACCTTATTAAAATACGTTGCTATTTTCTTGAGAAGCTAGAAATTAGATCAGCAGTGGGGAACCTCTAGTCTTCCAGGTGGGGCTGGACTACATCACACATTATCCGTGACCACTCTTCATGCTGACGGAGGCTAGTGGCAAGTTCGAGGGCCACAGGCTCCCTGTCCCAAGTTTAGGTCCTTGAATTGAATTTGCTCCATCCCATTTGTAGTAGCAGCCTTCTCTCCCACTTAAAAAGGAAAATGTATTCTTAGAGTAGGGGGTCATCAATGAGCCCACGGCTTTATAAAACCCTACTGTACAAACCCAATGCAGTTTATTGCATTATAGATTGCAGGTAGGCTATTCCACAAACCGCATGGAATAAGCATCTTCTGTTCTTCTCCCTACAACTTTCAATGTGCCACCTTGCACTGCTTGGAGGAAAAATGAAACAAACCTACATGACCTTTGAGCTTGCTGCGCCCTTTACCTGCTGCTGAAATGCAAGAATAGGTAGTTTTTCTTAGGCAGGGACTTGGGTAGGTACTTTGGGGTTCACTGTCTCCTCATAGCCCTTTTTCTAAGCTAGAGGCAGTTATCAGCGTGGGCTGTAACCTGTATCACTCCAGCCACTGACTATGCTGCCCGCCCACCACATCTTAGTTTGTACTGACTGAGATTTCTCCAGCTTTTGAGAGATGAACCTTTCTGCTTTCAGGTCCTGCTTTCAACCACCTTGACGCACCCGTCGTGCGTGTCACCGGGGCCGACGTTCCCATGCCTTATGCAAAGATCTTGGAGGAGAACTGCATACCTCAAGTAAAAGACATAATTCTTGCAGTGAAGAAAACGCTAAATATCTAGTTCTGTGTATGCTGTATGTGGATGTTGTTCTTCTGGAGTTAAAAAAAGTTTGTGGAATGTATATTGCAAGCGATTGTATACATAGCTGGCCTTGCATAGGATATAGGCCTCTGGCAGGGGAAGAGCAATAGCTACGTTGTCTGTTGCAAGGCATGTACTCCCTTTCCCAAGGGAGGTGCAGATGGCCTAAAATTGTAATAATTGTAATTCTCTAAAGAACTCTCGTTGCAAGATGAAGTGTTCTGTTTATCATTGTACATGGTGATCAGGCTTGCTGATTAGCAGCTCTAGTGTCCGAGGAACAGTCTCTTGCTGCTCCTGCTCGTTTTGTAACCTACAAGGCTTGGAAATAAAAGTACATTAACAAAGATGGGAGAGGGAAGTATTTTTCTGGTGTGAAATAGTCCAAAATGGAAGCAGCCTGTGACGAAACATTTGATGCAGGCTGAATTGTCTCCTTTCAGAAATTAGTGCATATTAATGTAAGGCTGAAGGTGCTGCAAAGTATCTTTGCCAAAACCACATAGATAAATGGAATTTTAAAGCTTCTAGACATTCACATTTTTCACCACAGAGGTGGTAATTAACATTAAAGTGTGTTCCCCTCCCAGCATTATTGAAATTCCATTAACATTTATTTTAATAAAAATATGACTGAATAATATAATAGGTTACATGAAATCTTATACACAATGACACTCTGCATAGTAACAAACACTGGTGTATACTCGACTTTAAAAATCTAGCAATAATCCTTTAAAGTGCAATTTAAGAGTTTGAGCAAATCAAGAAGGGCATCTTTTCACTGACATTAAATTATGGAGCTCTTTTGTTAACACCCACTTCAACAACACATCTCACATTGCTGTAAATTTTGGTTTGATGGAAACGCCCTGCAACTCCCCATTTAAGTGTAACGCAAGCTCATTACAAAACTTACTTGCTTGAATTACTCCTCTTTTAAAGCAGAGCCATCTTAGGTTAACAGGTCTTTCAATAGTATTAAGAGTAGTGCTCAGGACTTTACAGAGCAGAGAAGAAAGGGAGACCAAGCCTTAAATCTCTCACCAGTGTTAACTTTCAGACTGAGTGAATGTTTAGCATAATTAAAGCTAATTCAATGCATCAAATCTTGATGTACCGGGTTTTAAACTTTCAGAAGCAGGTCTCAGAAAATGAACTGCCGTTGTCGAGCTATTTTTATTCTATTAGAAGGAATACAACATAGCAAAAAACAAGATCCCACCCCCTAAAAGAAGGAGGGTTCCTTTAAACCAGAATCGACACTTCACCCCCCGAAATGGCAAAGCAATTTGACACGGTACTGCTACTCAGTTAAGAGATTGTGCTAAGGGGGGTGGGGGGTGGGGAGGAGCTTGAAATGGCTCTAAACAAGCAGCTGTAAAACAAGACGCCACCAGGCAGTGGCTATATCAAATAGTTATTTAAGATTTGTTCCTAGAACACAAGGAATACCCCAAGCTGGGTCGGGATGAACAGTTTCAGCTGATTCTAGGAGCACTGTAGTCACAGGTTTCTGTTTTCTTCAGACCTCCTTTCTGGAAATTCTGAATTGAGCTGAGTAAGGCGCCCCGGCTTGTGCTGTTTACAGGCCGCAGGTCAGGCTGCGTTGCCACATCCAAATTAGGAGGAGGAGGGGGAGCTGCTGGTGGTGGCGGCGGTGGCGGCGAAGGAATTGTCGAGGCGCCTGCTGCTGGGAAGATATTAGACGTAACACAGTCAGAAACCGAAACCAGTGAAAGCAAGATACTGCTGGATAAAATGACACATCTGCAAAAACTGCCCAATGTACAAAAGAAAAGAGTACGGTAGGAAAGCATGCAAAAAAAACAAAAAAAGCCAAGATGATTTCAGGTTAAATAATAATAATTTAAAAATGGACAAGAATACAGGCATACAGGATGAGAATAGATCAAAAGAGCAGGCAGGACAAATAAGTCACACTTAAGATGTTTTATGGTCCTTGCAATCCATGTTCATGTGGACAAGCAAACTGGAGGAGGAAATAATTATCATTCCAGGTCCAGTTCGTAAGCATAAAAACTGGGCTGTAGACCAGTGATATATTGCCTACGTCCCATAGCTTGTGGGACGCAGCCAAACAGCATTGGCTTAGCTTGTGCAAAGCAAGACATTGGCCTTCCAAACGTTATTTCTAGATGCTAAGTAGAGAAGCATTGCAAGGAACATCTGCCTCAAAGTGACCACCACCTAACTCAGTAACACGCTCCATCTTTGAATTTACATGAATGCTGAGTGAAAGCTGGTGCCCGCTTCTCATGCGCAGCTAAGGCAAGGACCACTGTTGTAAGTCTTGCTTGGATAGGCACAGGGTCCTTATGTGCATTGCACACAATGGCATTCACGGCGCAAAACAGGAACAGGCATTTCTCCCTACGTTATACATTATCCCTGACAAGCACAGCAGTAACAACTTCAGGATTAGCTCTTCCAGCATAAGAACAGAGTGCTGTAACAGAGCTAAGAAGCTGCCATAGCTATAATTCTCTCTTTGGAAAATGGGGTAGAATTAACTGCAGCTGATAGCCAGAAGGCTAATTTCTTTTTCAGTTTTAATCTACACCGATGATACACCCACCCCCAAAAATACACTTTGGGTATAGGCACCAGGCAAGCATATCTAGAAATGCAGAATGGCGTCCTGGGAAGAGCACAATTAAAAGCAACAAAACGTTATTTTTTTATAGGTGCCTGCACTAGTACCTACCCAGGACTTCACTGTTATCACTGGCTTGAAAGACAAAAGTCATTGTATCCTCTTAGTAGCTTGGTACTATGGAGAAAACCCACACAGCAGGGGTGAGGAGCCTGTGGCCCTCCAGATGTGGTTGGACCACAGTTATCCCTGAGCATTGGCTGGGCAGATAGGGAGTTGGGAGCCCAACTTCTGGAAGGCCACAGGTTTCCCACCACTGCTATATAAGGGTTGAATGGCAAAAGACGTGGGGCTGCTCTCCAGCATTTGTGCCCCAACCCACTGCTGAAGTCAAGAACGCACGTGGAAGACACTTGAGTTTGCTTGATACTGAACGTTTTCAGGAATTCCTACAAGAGGTAGACCAGGTCCTCCTCCTAGCAATCACACATTTGTTGGATTGCCCTTATCTTCTCCATGTATGTAATAAAATGACTTATCAAATACAGTCATACCTCAAGTTACAGATGCTTCAGGTTGCGTTTTTTTGGGTTACGGACCGCCGAAACCCGGAAGCACTGGGACGGGTTACTTCCGGGTTTTGGCGGTTGCGCATGCGCAGAGGCGCCGAATTGCAACCCTTGTGTGCGCAGACGTGGGTTGCGAACGTGCATCCCACACAGATCACGTTCGCAACCCGAGCATCCACTGTATTAAGACTGTCAGAATAAAAGATGTTTGAAAAGCCAGATTTGTTATGGATATGGGAAACTAAAGGTAACCAAACTAGACTACAGGTAAACAGAACATCCTGGCAGCTCAAGTCCTTTCCCACAGAGCAGGTAACCCCTAGACAAGTGCAGAGGGCAACAGTGGAAAGGCTTTAGCAGGTCAGAGGTAGCCTGCAAGCCAAGATCAACTTTCCACACCCAACGCAGCTGCTGGCAACGTTGTACAACACCCTGTGTACATTTGCACCACAACAGCACCCAAAGCCAAATCCTGCCTAAAATGTTGGCAGAACTGCCGCTTATGACAGCAGACATGGAGAAGCAGCACTTTATTAAGGCCCTTCTCCCAGGTGCAATCGCTTTTTCATCCTCCCGCTCCTTTCAGGAGACAAAAGCCAGCCTGACAGTCCCTATCTCACGGCACATCAGCTTAAAACCGGAGAAGCCACATGTAGGCACCATCTTTGACATGCTAATGGCAGCGAGGGATGTGGTTTCAAATTCTTCATAGAGAAATCCTTTTGAAACACTTTCTCCAGCAACAATATTTCTAAATGCTTTGATTCAGTTGATAATCAGTTTAATGCTTTGGCGGAGGGGGGGGAGGGAGCAAGCTCAGAGAGAACCGAAGAAGGGCTGCAGGAAAGAAAATGTACAGCATGGCAAAAAATGCATGATGGGGTGACAAAGGAAGAACATGGGGAGAAACAGCAGCATGCTACCAGCTGAGCAGGATCAAGCGGCAAATACATATTGAGTTTATTTAACAAAAACAAAAAAACCAGCATCCTAAACAGGCACATAGAGGTTTGTCTTTCAACCCTCCCTGAGACATCTAAACACAGCAGGTTGCGAAGACGAGTAACATTCAACCAACCAAGTGAAAGAAGGAGGTATAAAAAGCTAGAAACATATAGGTGAAAATGCACCGACCGTAAGAACCAACTGAGAATGCAAAATTAGTTGCAGGATGCTAGGAACAAAAGATCAAAAGCAAAAGGATGCTGAGCGCAAGTGCCAAGGCGCATTGCTTGCAATTACAGTGACAGATGAAAATGCCAACAGCCCAATGAAAGGCAGCTTACTACACTTAGGAATTCAAAGTCACCACCCTCAGTTACTAGAAATAGGACTTGGACTTTTACACTGGGTACTTATGTTGCTTCACTGAAAGTCATTTTGGAAAAAAAAAATCCAGTTAGAGACTCTCTGGCCTTGATTTGTCTTCTCAGATAGCAAATAGGGGATGGATCGGGGTGATCCAAACATTCCTCTTCCAGCTTGCGTGTCTGTTAGAATTAAATACTCCTAATTCTCTTTGCCGACTTTACTCTTGACTTCTGTTTCACTAGGGAATTCTGAGTGGGGTCTTGCTGCACCAGTGTCAAAAGCGCCCATAATATCCATTTAAGAAGGTGCAAAGACCACTCCCCTCCCCATTCTCTCTCAAAAGCATATACACCCAACTTCTACAGCAGAAATGCTTTCCTCCATGTGGAGTAATTACATTACTCAGGCAATACGAACCAGCACTCATAAAAATCTCCACTTGGAATTCCTAGAATTTCCTCCTTTGTTCTTTTACACACTACTCATATGAGCAGACTACCGTATTTTTCGCTCTATAAGACGCACCAGACCACAAGACGCACCTAGTTTTTGGAGGAGGAAAACAAGAAGAAAAATATTCTGAATCTCAGAAGCCAGAACAGCAAGAGGGATCGTTGTGCAGTGAAAGCAGCAATCCCTCTTGCTGTTCTGGCTTCTGGGATAGCTGCACAGCCTGCATTCGCTCCATAAGACGCACACACATTTCCCCTTACTTTTTAGGAGGGAAAAAGTGAGTCTTATAGAGCAAAAAATACGGTAATTGCTCAATCTGTTAAATCTGCCGATATTGCCATTTGTTGTTCCTCCTTTTTTTCATTAAGCAGTATTTCACTTGGAAGAATATGTTGATTGGCAAAAGCAAAGGAATCGTAATACTGGCTAGGAGGTCTGGTACGTTCAGCAGAATTTCTGTTCCACTAAACTCCCTCAAATCAAGCATTTGCCCAAACACACTGTTATGATTTAACAAACAACTATTCGATGAAACGGCAATCTTCAGCCAATTCAATCCACATCTATTAACTAAAGCAGGCATCCCCAAACTTGGCCCTCCAGACGTTTTGGGACTACAACTCCTATCATCCCTAGCTAACAGGATCAGTGGTCAGGGATGATGGGAATTGTAGTCCCAAAAAATCTGGAGTTTGGGGATGCCTGAACTAAAGCATTAACTGCTTATTAGAATTTGCCCCCCTAATAAATTATAGGACTAAAATGGAAGGGCAAACTAGCCACACTCCCTAGCATCAAAGAGGATGATAAAAGAACCTGTTCTTTATCTTTCTAGTTTGCATCCAATAATTTGCAGATACCCCCCCCCACCATTTCAGCATGAAAGATTACCGCATATACGCAAATCTAATGCGCCATCAAATCTAACACACACCTCAGTTTTCAAAACCTTGAAACCAATAAAGTATTTGCTGGCGAATGTAAATGCACCATCAAATCTAATGTGCACCCTAATTTTTGCAATGTCATTTGGCCATAAAAGGTGTGTATGACATTCAAGTAAATACGGTAATTACAGACAACTGAAGCCAACAGCACCTAGCTAAAAAACCAAGGCTACTGTGTCTTTTTCCATCTATAAAGCCAGCTTGGTTCAAACCTGTTCACGCTTAAGCTATTTTAGCTCTAGAGAAATCTGTGTGTGTAACATCTCCCACCACCACATTCCGGGCAGGGTGGGGGTTGGGAAGAACAAGACAGGTGGGTAGGAAATGATCTCTACTAGTGGAGTATCACCACTCTTGCCCTTGTCAACAAATCATGTGAAGACAGCGAGGACATCTGTGGTCTCCAGATGTTGCTAGCCTCAACCAGCTTGGCCAATGGAAAGGGATGGTGGGAACTGTTGCTCAACAACTTCTATAGGACCAGATTCCCCATCCTTGTGCCATAGCATATCCCCACAGCACTAAGGGGCTGCTCAGGGTCAGCTTCTGGCTGCAGAAACATGAGCAGCCCACTCTCACCTGACATAATTCATGCTACCATTGAAAGGCAACTGATTACTGCCTACAATCTCTCCTGGAACTGTAGATAGTGATCCAAGGTCAACTAGCGAGTCTCATGGCTGAGCAGTGATTTGAACTTGGCCAAGGCACTGCACCTGCCTACTTGACTATATCGGCTCACAAATTTATTTCAATCTAGGTAACACTTTTACCATCATGGGGATAAATTGGGGGGAGGGGGTCTGCTAGCACCAAAATATACTGGACTGCCTCTTGCAATTCACCCACTCTTGTGCTTGTCATTTTGTGGTGTGTGCGCGCGCGTGTGTATCCTTCAGGGGCCATTCTTATTTTCCTTCATGCCTCCTTCCCTTACAATTCCTTGAGTGTCCCCCTGTATTACATATTTCGAAAGGCTGCAAAGGAAAATATTCTTTTCTTAACTGCTGACAGCGAAGAGTACCTCTTTGCCCTTTCATCAATGTCTTCGTAGAGACATCGATACTGTGGTTTGGACATTAAAAAGAAAAAAATGTTTAAAAAGCAATCATCCAGCTAAAAGCTGAAGAGAGATGGCTAAAAGCTGAAGAGAGATGGCAAAGCGTGTTTCGGTTTGTTTTTAACGCACAGTTCACCACAATAACTTGTGAATAATGCTTTCCATTTTGGGTAAACATCTTTAAACATCAACATCAGATTACTTTACCAAGAATTCACGTTCAAAATGGCGCATGCTCTATTGAAGACAGCGGAAAGGAAAGAGAGAGAGAGAAAGAAAGAAAAGAGACAGGAAAAAGAGCACAAACAGTCAGTATTCTGATGTTAAGAGGGCTATTCAACAACAATAAGGAGATACAGACATCGGTTATTAAATACAGTTATGAACACAATGGTTAGACAAACTGGCCTGCTGACATGTTTTTCTATGGCTTTAAACTGGGGTTCCCAAACTGTGGTCCATGGACCACCGGTGCTGTCTGCAAGCTTCATTTAGGTGGTTTGCGGCCTGTCTGTGAAGAGTGACAGCAGCAGAAGCAGCGGTGAACCTGTCACTCTTAGAACGCAGTGATCAACCCAGAGGGTGAGTTAGGTGGACCAGAAGTGATATTGGGAGGAAGCTCTTAAAAGGAGCAGAGAGGATTAGCAGCTAAATTAATGCAAGGCTATAATTAAGAAGTTTAATATTGGTTCAATGAAAAAAAATATCATATAGCATCTAACAGAGTGCCTTACAATTGCTTAACATGCAGAAAAATCATTAAGCGGTCTACCAAGACCCTCAGCAATTTTCACGTGGTCCATGGGCAGGGAGGGAAGGTTTGGGAACCACCGACCTAGAATGAATTGCCCAGAGATAACAAAACGTCCAGATCGTAGTACACACACCACATACAAAAACATTCAATATTTTTCACTTTCGAAGGACTTCAGAGACTGGAGCCGTTTTATAGCATCAGACAATTCACTCCTCTAACCTGTATTGCCTATGCTTTCCAAGCTCTTAGAAAAAGGCATCTTGCAGTCCTGTTACCTAGGAATATTTAACTGCAGGAGCTAAGGATTGAACCTGTAGCCTTCTGCAAGGCGTGTATGTGGTCTATTGAACTATGGACTCCCATATGTCAAGCACTGTGGATAGTAGGTCCCTTTAGAAAAGGTATCTTATTCACAATCCTTTCCCCAGAATCTAAGCAGCAGCAATCTCGAAATACATTTTCAAAACTCATTTGTCTTGTATGGAAGACATCACTAGAAAACGGACCTGAAATGATCCACTGCCTTCCAAGGTTAATTCAGCCACTATATACGGATTTAGTAAGCTCATGACAAAATATCAAAACAAGCAAGCAACTGTGCCCAAATTAAATCTACCGAAGGCCTAGAACCACAGAGGTTTGTGTGACGATCAACACCTGCCGCTACCTAAATCAATTAAGGAATAATGTATCCAACCAGGAGGAAGGAAATCCTTTAAGTCATTTCGCTTCTGAGCTGCCACCCACCACACAAACACACAATATGCATTTATTGTGTCCTCTGGTGGAAGTTGTTCCAATGGAAAACACACAGTTTAAACCACTCACGTGGCTGTTTCATCCATCACAAGTACACTGTTGAGTTATCAGCTGCTCAATCAGGGCTTTTTTTAAAATGCCAATTTGTATTATTCTATTAAGAAAAAGCACCACTCAGGATGCCTAGAAATGTGTATGTCATCTGAAAGTGGAGCAAGCACTTTTTCAAACTGTTAAAAGGTCCAAGGGGGTGACACATAGACATGTAGTGAGACGGTTGGTCGTGCAGCACTGGCAAACACCCAAAGGGCCCAAACGTATGGTGGACCGAAGAAGTTTAGAGACAGCACAAAAGAGTTCTCTGATTTCCCTTCCTGCCCCTTCCATGTGAAAGAAACCCACTTAGGGGGCTTTGACTGAAGCCTGCAAAAATCCTAAGACTGGATAGAGGAAAACTTGAACTAACAAACAGGAAGGAAAAGCACAGTGAAGAAGGCAGACAGAAGAACCCACCACACTGGACAACAAGGAGGTATTAACCTGAACATATGAATATATCTTATACAGACTATTCTGCTTCGGTGCTTAAATGAAGTCATCTCAATGGGCTAGGAATAGCTTAGATTTAGCATCAGCAAAGGGGCCAGGCAGGCAGGCTTAAAGGAAGTACAAACTATGAAGCACGGCGTCATCAAGTAATTCAGGTTTATGTTGATAAAACAAGAAGGCTGAAAACAGTTTGCCAGATTCAAAGAAGAAACACAAAATCTGAACTCTCTTCTATGGTGACAAGGCAGAATCAAAAAGCTATCAAGATGCATTTTAAGGCAAGTGGTATTATTTCCTGTCTCATAAAGAGCAAAATTAGTCATTCTTCTGCTTGGCGACAAAACCCAAGAGAGAGATGGGCTGGCAGCGTGTCGACTCTTTAACTCACCTGCAGTACAAGGTGGAACAGGGGAAGAAGGTGATGTCAGAGGTGAACTCGCCCCAGAGCCTGCTGAATAAGAAACATCCAGAGTTGCTAAAAAGGTGCAGTTTCAAAATCCTTTTCACTGCTTAAAATGAGACTTGCTGAAATAAGGGAGGGGACTGGGCCAACTGCACATTATACGTTAAATGTGGAGGTGCATTTAATGTGACTGATTTTTAAAAAACCAAAACAGCAGATTTAGTGGGAGACAATCAAGATCAGAACCACAGCAGGAGGGGAAGGCTAATCTAACTATTTCATTCTCTGCCACAGTCCATGTGAAAATCCCACCTCCCCTCAAACTACTATTAGTGTCAGGAGGAAAGCTTCGATTAGCGCCAATGAGAGTTTTCCTTCCAAAACAAAATAGCAGGCAAGGGTGGGGAGTGGGGCAGTCTTTTCTTGTCGGGAAGCAAAAGAATTAAACTTCTCCTCACTTGTCACAGTCCTGACTTTTAAACAAAGACCCGCACTGGCAGCTATTTTGCTTTTGTTTTAAATAAGCCACACTGAATGCAAAGATGCATTCAACGTGATACAGTTTGGCCCTGTAGCTAAGCGGAGGAACCAGGCAGAATATGAGTGGGTGGGACGCAAACAAGGCCAGGGTGTTCTGTGGTGGGTCACGCTATGCAGTTTGCAGCAGAGAAGGGCAAACCCTGCACAAATTTCACTACTCTGTCTGCTTCAGAGAGACTAATTCTATCCTTCGGAGCACTGATCTCACTAGTGCAAACTTGCCTGGAGGGGAATTAAAATTCCAGCGAGAAACTTTACCAACTGTACTCTTAGCTAAACACAAGGGGATTTGCAGGTGGGTTTTGCCAGGTCAGCGGATGTTCTCGGCACCTGGTCATGAACAAAGCTGAACACCATGAAAAGGTTCTGGGAAGTAATGAATTACTAAATCCTTGAGGGTCAAACTAGGGGATTTGTGGGAGTTGGACAAAATGTCTCCCAGTGCTGGGAGGCAGCAGTTTTTTAGAGAGAGAACTGCAGCAGGCAGCAGTGGCCATGGATCAGATCAGATCAGATCAAATCAGAGTGTGCCTGTGTGTATTTAACTCTTGTTCCACAGGCCTATTGTCTGATCAAACCCCTGTTTCTTTTCCACACACTGGGAAGACAACACAAGGCCAATTTCATTTAACAGCCCACTGGGGAGCACGGTCTACCTCCCAGACACTGCTCGGATCAAATCCACATCTTCCCATTGCTCAATTTCAGGCTTGCCTGTTTTAAAGCAACAAACCCCAATGGGTTTCTTCATGTATCCTCTGTGCACAATCTAATTTGGGTCACTAAGTGCTGCGCAGCAACACACGTCTCTCTATGTGGCGAGGCTACCTTAATGATAAGCGACGCTTCCAAAATCTCCATTGGTGGAATATATTTTATTGCGAGGTCTGCAGAAGTATGCAGAGCCTTCTATTAATTTTATTCTAAGGGGAATACCATGCTCTCTATAGTCGTTCTATAGTCTCGTTTGGATGTGCTGTGTTTGAAAACTTAATAAACACATCTCTCTCTTTTAAAAAAATAAAAAGGCTCTGCTTGGAATGTGTATCAAGGGCCTATCGCCCTTCTCATGGAGGCAGCTTCCCTTCCCTTCCTGGTGAATCAATTGCTAGAAGCAGAAGGGAAATATTGTTGAATTCACGCTGAGATGATGTGCATTTTCCAGCTTCTGGTCTCAGTCAGGCTCACCATAAGCAAACGGCTGCTGCCACAAAGAGCTGCCACAGCCAGGGCAAGGGTGTGCCAACACAAGTGTGTGCCAATCCTTGTGCACATATGGAAAATGGCTTAACAAGGAGATCCCAGTACGTTTCCGAGCACAATTCAAAGTGTTGGTGCTGACCTTTAAAGCCCTAAACGGCCTCGGTCCAGTATACCTGAAGGAGCGTCTCCACCTCCATCGTTCTACCCGGACACTGAGGTCCAGCACCGAGGGCCTTCTGGTGGTTCCCTCACTGCGAGAAGCCAAGTTACAGGGAACCAGGCAGAGGGCCTTCTCGGTAGTGGCGCCCTCCCTGTGGAACGCCCTCCCACCAGATGTCAAAGAGAACAACAACTACCAGATTTTTAGATGACATCTGAAGGCAGCCCTGTTTAGGGAAGCTGTTAATGTTTGATGTATCACAGTATTTTAATATTCTTTTGGAAGCCGCCCAGAGTGGCTGGGGAAACCCAGCCAGATGGGCGGGGTATAAATAATTAATAATAATAATAATAATAATTATTATTATTATTATTATTATTATTATTATTATTATTATTATTATTATCCTGAGAATTGCAAGTCACTATCCCAGAAAAAGTCACCCTAGCTCACAGCTCAAGGTCTGACAACCTTGCAGCAATGGCATTGTTAGCACTGCACACACACTTCATTAGACTCTGCAGGAAAAAATCTTTCCCCGGTGCCTCATATGTCACAACAAGGCTCCCATCTTGGTGTAATTCATGGGTAGGCAAACTAAGGCCCGGGGGCAGGATCCGGCCCAATCACCTTCTAAATCCGGCCCACAGACGGTCAGGAATCAGCGTGTTTTTACATGAGTAGAACGTGTCCTTTTACTTAAAATGCATCTCTGGGTTATTTGTGGGGCCTGCCTGATGTTTTTACATGAGTAATAATAATAATAATAATAATAATAATAATAATAATAATAATTTATTATTTATACCCTGCCCATCTAGCTGGGTTTCCCCAGCCACTCTGGGCGGCTTCCAACAAAATATTAAAATGCAATAGTCTTTTAAACATTAAAAGCTTCCCTAAACAGGGCTGCCTTCAGATGTCTTCTAAAATGCATCTCTGGGTTATTTGTGGGGCATAGGAATTCGTTCATTTATTTTTTTTCCAGAATGTAGTCTGCCCCCCCCCCCAAGGTCTGAGGGACAGTGGACCGGCCCCCTGCTGAAAATGTTTGCTGACCCCTGGTGTAGTTAGTTACCTGAATTGTTAGAGTTGCTGTATTTCATCGTTTGTTCCTCTCCACTCTCAAAGGACGAGCGTTTAGACTTCTGCAGGCACAAAAAGGAAGAGATTCAACAGTTCACAAGTGGTTAGCCGATTGCCGTTTCGCAATTCTTTTTCCTAGTTCCAAACAGGCCTGCAGCATTTCACACGCATTATATACAGTTTGAAATGGGATGATCGCATATACACTATTTTCCCATTCTGAGAAAACTATTATTATTAATCTTAGATTCCAGTGCTGCTTACTTTTCGTGCCAAGATCTTCCTCTTTTTTTTCTCTTCCTCTGAACCATAATGAGATTGGGCTCTCGTCAGTCTTCTGTGCTGATGAATCTTTTAACAAAAGGAGAAAAGGACTTAGGGGGCAAAGCAGATTACAAATGTTTACCAATTCAAAAACCATTTCCCCATTAGATGTTGTTGTAATAGTTCTCTCTGCTTTATATACATTATAAAATGAAATAATTATAAAAAATATTTACCAAGAATAATTAATAATAATAATTAGCAGTATTTGTCTGAGAAACCATCAGCACTAATGGAAAGAGGTTCAAAACTTACCTGTTTCTGTTCTTCTACTAGTCTTTTCTCTATGCATTCTTTGGCAATCTTCAATGCTTCTTTTAACTTAGTGGGGATCTGATAAGCGAAAAGAAAAAGGTCCACAGCTTGGTGACAGAGACTAATATTTATAACATGGCATCCATGCAGATATTCTCTAAAAGTCTGTTGGGCTTAGGGGGAGTGGGGGCCAGGGGGAGGTAGCAATGTGTCAAGGACTGAAAAGTTGGGAAGGGACGGCTAGATAAAATATACTATTAAAAGCAAATTGCCATCAATGTAATTCAACTGTACCTTAAACTGTGTTTTTTCTGAATTTGTTAAAAGGACATCACTGAATAACCTGAAATAAAAAACAAACAGATAATGCACATTCAAAAGCCAGCCACCTTACCTAACTGCTGGGTTGTGGTTTTTTTTTTAATTTTGCACTTGGACTAATAGGAACTGCAGCTAATTGGATTAAGCTCCATATGGCAAGGTAGAATGGGCGAAGCAGCTCCTTTCAACTCAGGTCTCCAGCAGCTTAGCGGAAACTAGTACAACTAGGTAAGGACCTGCTTTGCAAAAATAGCTTGCCGTGCAATGACTAAACCACGAGACTGCAATTCCAAGGAGCCAGCCTTAGCTGCGATATAGGCGACAGCAGCCTCCTACCCAGTGTTGCTCAGAAATTCTAAGAAATGGGGGGGAAATAGTGCAGTTTTTAAAATAGTGGTGCAAACCAGTGCCATTTCAAAAGGTTCAATCCACCACCTCCTTGACTCAAAAAGGCGCCCAACTGTATCCAGATAGACAAAAACCTGCTCCGTGATCCCAGGAACCACCACACAAAATGTGGTGACGGCATCCGAATGCACAGCGAAAAAAAGCAACTTTCAAAACTATACAGCGGATGTTCAAACATGTGGTTCCATGAACAAGTGAGTCACTTGAAGCCAGTTAGGAGTGACTAGCCTGTACAGAGTGAACAGATAGGGACTTACGGCATTTGTAGGAGCCGGGAGACTGTAGGCATGCCGTTCTTCATGGCTTCGGGAGAAATAATGGATTCCAGTACAGTTACTGAAGGGGTGAGAAATACAGAAGCTAAGTTGAAGGTGAGAATTGTAGAAGCCCATGAAAGAAATGCAAACAATCCGAGTTTCCGCTTGAACTAGGCTGAAATGTTGCTTCGAGCATTTCACTCACCTACAGATGTGGATGGTGCAGGGGGGAAGCTGTCCACTGGAACAGAGTCTGGGGGTCTCCCGTAGGTCATTTCGTACAGTAAGTGACCAAAGCAATGCACATCAACACTTTCTAAAGTCTGCGAAAAGAAATGGGAGGGAGAGACAGCTTGCTTAAAATATCGATGTGATTATCACGTGACCCCTACTCTCCATTGGAATCAGCGATCCTGCACATGTAACAAATGTTTACTTCCTGCGTGTACTTGCTGCAAAATGAATAACAGCCAACAGCAAGCATGAATTACATGAATTAAGGCTATATTCCTATACACACTTACCTGGGAATCTGTCCCATTGTACTCAACAGGACTTGCTTCTGAGCAGGCATGGGTTAAGATCGAGCCACAGGAGGATTAGCAAGTTTAGGGAACTGTGATTTGGGACAGACACAAAACAGCCTCTCTGCTGACTGCTTATATTGCAAGCTCATGTCTCGAGCAAACTCAAAACAACTAGGTAACAATTTTTGAAAGCAGCAAGATCCAACTTGTTCTACAAGGTATTTTCAGGACTACCAATATGGCAGAGATCCCACCAGATAAGTGATGTTAAGTATGACATTATAATAGAGAGAGGAGCTTTTCCAAGTGATAAAACAAGACCCCACCCCCTCCAGGATAATCCATCGGTACTCTGCTCACAAGTTTACAGCACCAGTACTACAATACAGTCATACCTTGGTTTTCAAATGCCTTGGGAGTCGAATGTTTTGGCTCCCAAACAATCAAAAACTGGAAGTGATTGTTCCAGTTTCTGAATGTTCTCTGGAACCTGAACGTACGATGTGACTTCTGCGACTTCAGAAGCAGCGCCTTGGTTTCCGAACGATTTGGAAGTCAAACGGATTTCCAGAACGGATTCCATTCGACTTCCAAGGTACCACTGTATGTGGTATTCACAAATGCCCTTCTTTGGCGAAAAGACACTGTAGCAAAGGAGTAGCAACTGTACATTTATTGTGCAATATAATATTTATCTGAAAAAGCCAACTACGTACTGCAAGGTTTCGGCATTTCAGAGTTGGCTTATTGTTCTCCCTCTAGCAAAACAAAACCAGAACAAGTCAGGGGGTTCTCCCTTCTGACTTTTGGTGCCACCCTCCATTTCTCCTCTTCTTTCTTCCCAGAAAAAGAAGTGCTAACTAGCTCTTGTAACAAAACAAAACAAAAAACAACACATATTGCTGTGTTTCCAAACATCCTTTAAACATCTTTCTATTAAGCTTCTCTCATAGCATTACTGAAAAGCTTTTCTTCTTAAATAAGGTGACTATTTCAACGTATGACATCTATAATGGATTCCCATGCACACAGATGCTTGCCTCGACGTACATTAATTTTGCGGAACTGTGTGAAGTAGGACCGGTAGAAGGAGGGGAGCCCCAGCAGCGAATTCTCCAAATCCAGTAACCTGCATGTGTCCCCGTCCATCATGACATTGGAAGCATGGAGGTGGCCGTACGGAAATCCTTTTTCGTGCAAGAACTTTAAGACCTGGGAGACCAAGCACACAGATGTTTTAGTTTGAGGAAATTAATTCCCTTGGCAAGATCTATTAAATGCCTGTCCAAGGATGTATCCCACACATCCCAAAGGGCATTAATTGGGGGCTTTCGTTCTGTGATGGGTACAAGCCCTATTCACACTTCCCCTGCCCAACCGCCTTTGATGCTTCTGTTATTACTATCCAATAGCCCTTCCTCTCCCCTTTCAGATGCCACACCTCAGTTTCTTCCCATTCTGTCAATAATTTGCTCAAATACCTTCCCTCCCTTCTCAAGCCACCTTGAACTCATAAGGTGCACACCTGCATTTTTGTGGGATGTGATCCACGGGTAGCAGTCAAGTACAACATTCCTTGTTTTCCTAGAGTGGACATGCAAGGGAATGTTTGGTCCAGCCAGTTGAAACTTCCTGTTCCTCCTGGCCTGGAGCATCCTTCCTCTTGGATGTGACCAGAGGTGGGCATGACCTTACCTGTCCACGTAACAAAAGGACGAGTCACGCAGCTCCCACCCCACCTTTTTTCTCTTTCTCCTTTCGTCTGCTTCCAGCTAGGACTGCTCTGTTGGCTTGCAGCCAACAGCAGCACAGGGACTGTCCCCCATATGGGGTAAATCCACATGTTGCTATTTGTAACTTCAAGTCTGCCTTCAGGATTCATACTGTGTACTGCCTGAATGTGAGTCAACTTACTTTTTGTTGACTAAGAATAGGATTGTGGTGTCTTTATTCTTTTAAGAGGGATTCAAGGGAACGTACCAGGAACGTACAATTCAATCTGTGGCAGATTGAATGGCATAATAGTAAGAGGTTCTAACGAGCCTGCAACCAGCTTTCTGCTGTGTGCAAGAAGGGGAATGTAACTCTGATACTGTTTAGAACTTCAAGTGGATTGTCTGCCTTAACAGCAAATCTATTTTAGACAATTAAAAAAAAATCCTGTACCTCTAGAATTTGTCTGCCAAACGTTTTAATTTGCTGAAGTTCAAGACCCTGAATTTTCTTCGGGTTGCAGTACTTCTTCAGAAATGGATCTTTTGGCTTCGCCTGTAATAATCATAACAGCAATTTTGTTTTTAATATCAAACATCACAGAAGTTATCACATCAGAGCAAGGCATTTCAATTCTTAAAAAGTTTTTTTTTCCCCTTGCATGCACTAAGAAAATATTAGGGCAGGTCCCTGATTAAAGAAATATTTAGGCAATTAATCACATGAGCTGTAGTCTAAGGGTTGTGTCGAATGATAGTCCTGCTAAGAGTAGACCTAATGAAATTAATGGACAACTTGGGTGCATCATTTCAATTGATCCACTCTCGAGTAGAACTGGAGTTGGATACAATCCTAAGTAATTACATTTGCATGTGAGTAAAATAATAGTTCTGAAGAAAGGCATTGTTTCCCTTGATTTTAGATGCAGGTCTTATAGCAGGCGACATCTTAGAAGAGGAACACCCCACTCACCTTGTGTGTGAGAAAGAAAAGTTGAAAATGCCAAAAATGCCTCTTAGTTTGGTGCCTGGTGCTTATAAGAACGTTGTTAAAAAGAATATATACACCATACTATGTTGTAAAAATTTGCTGTCCAGTTATTAGGTATATTATATATCATGCAAGCAAAATGGTTCTTTAGATTTATTCAATGTTGCAGACCTAAAACATACGCTCTGCAAATACATCAAGTCCACATTACTTATGTACCTTGAAAACATTACGCCTCGAGAGCATACTTAACCCTACCTTATATATCAGGTCTTTGAGTGTTCCTTTTTCGCTGAAGGGTCTTATTACCAGTGCAGAAGATTCATTGGCCATTGCAAAAGTGACTTTGTAAATATAGGGATGCTGTTTTTTAAAAAAGGGAGAGAACACATTTAAGTTTTCTAACATTCTGATCCTAAGTCCCACCAAGTTTGATGTGCAAGTACGGCCTTCACAGTGATCTAAACCAGTGATGGGGAATATGGAGTCCTTTCAACCTCATGGTCAAGAACATCTGGAAGGCACCAAGCTAGGGGAAGGGATGATTAAGATGACAGTCCGAACGGGGCTTTACTCAGCCAGTCTGTTGCTCTATAAAACACCCCTGATTTTGTTGAACATTCATTGGACCAAACACGACTCACTCTTTCACATGACCAAGTTCCAGGCACATTCTGCACACTGTAAGTCAAGAAGATTGTTGCATGTTCAGGTCCCCCCCCCCCCAGTATGCAGCAAACACCAAAGCCTGCTCAAAAGAGTGAGAGATGTCCTGGCAAAAACAATGCTGTGTGTTCTAGAGAAATTTGTGCACGGCCAATTGCTCACATTTAAAGGATTAGCGTTTCCCAGCAGAGACCTTTACTTTTGTTTAAATTTTGAACATGACAATCAGGTTTTTTTGTGGCAACACCCTCAGGAGCTTCTATTGCGTTGTAAATAAGTACCTAACGCCTAAAGTGATAAAAGAGAAGGGCATACAAGGTTACTATGGCACATGGTGTTTGGGATGAAACCATGACGGTAGTTCATTTGTTTGCACAAATTAGCTCACAAATAAACTTGTTTTGTTCCTGCAGAGCTTATGGTTGCACACCTCATTTTACCAGATCCACACAGTTAAAATCCCCATTAACACAGTGGGGGATTCAATGCAGCTTTTTTTAATGGCTACTAGCCAAGATGGCTATGTTTCACTTTCACTGCTGAAAGGCAGAATTGCCAGTTGCTGGAGATCCCAAATGGGGAGAGCAATTAACTTTTACTGCCTCCCCCTTCCTCCCCTCTCTCTTCCAACTTCTCTTTTCCCTCAACCCCTTATTGCCTATAACAGAAACGTCTCACTCTATGAATATGATGGAGTTTACAACTTGAAAACAGGGACTCTGTATGTTCTACTGCAGGCTTCCTCAACCTCGGCCCTCCAGGTGTTTTTGGCCTATAACTCCCATGACCCCTAGCTAGCAGGACCAGTGGTCAGGGATGATGGGAATTGTAGTCTCAAAACATCTGGAGGGCTGAGGTTGAGGAAGCCTGTTCTACTGTTACCCAAGAAAATATTGTAATAAAAACATATTTAAAAAACAAAAGGCAAGAAAGAAAACCTGCAACAAAATGTATTTCTTTTATTTACTTAACAAAAAGAGAACGCTCAAAATAAACTCCTAGCCGGCTGTGACAGGTTCACAGCTAATGAAAAGCACTTTAAACGCCCATCCAGTTTAAGAACGATGCATGGGCGATAGGGAGCCCAAGGGCCAAGCTTTGAAATCAAGATGGGATACGGTAACCTCTGTGCACTACTGACTTTTGTGAAGTTTTGTGTTGGACCAAGGAAAGTATATGGATTAAAAGTAACAATTAAAGAAACTACTCACAGAACAAGAAGAAAGAAGTTTCACAGCGCACTGAAGATCTTTGTCAGACAGGTACTTGTCAGGGCCCAGGTCAGCCTGGAAATACAACGACTACGTTACTCAAAATGACAAAAAACAAACAAAACACCACACGCTGATTAAAAGAACAGGCACACACTGTCACTGAAGCACCACAATGGCAGCCAGCATACTGCCCTCCAGATGCCATTGGACTTCCAACTCCTATGAACTCTAACTAGCAGAGGGATATTGCAAGTGGTTGTCTGCAACATCTGGAAGGCCCACAGCGACTACATCTGAAGCACTGCTCTTCCTGCATTTTCTGAAGAGCTTCCCCCGTCCCCGTCCGTCCCCCCCAGCCCTCTTTTACAGCATGGAGCAGCACAACCTACTGCTTTGCCATTGAATCACCACACTGGCCATGCCACTGCTGCCACCTCCTGGGTACCACTGCCCAAGAATCATAAAGATGGTGTTAGTGGTCCTAAGAATCCTTCCCTCTCCCTCCCCCTCCCCCCCCGCGCCCACCAACCAGGTATAATGGTTGGGGGAGAATTTCACTTAAACATGCAAGTATGGACATATAAGCATCCTTAAAGGTAAAGGACCCCTGACAGCTAAGTCCAGTCACGGACGACTCTGGGGTTGCGGCGCTCATCTCGCTTTACTGGCCAAGGGAGCCGCCGTTTGTCCACAGACAGTTTTTCCGGGTCATGTGGCCAGCATGACTAAGCTGCTTCTGACGAAACCAGAGCAGCGCACGGAAACACTGATTACCTTCCCGCCTGAGCGGTACCTATTTATCTACTTGCACTTTGACATGCTTTCGAACAGCTAGGTTGGCAGGAGCAGGGACCGAGCAAGGGGAGCTCACCCCGCCACGGGGATTCGAACTGCCGACCTTCTGATTGCCAAGTCCTAGGCTCTGTGGTTTAACCCACAGCGCCACCTGCGTCTGGCCCTGGGCCCAGCCTGCTCTGCATAGAATTCCAGAGTTGGAAGGGAGCCAGGCTCATCTAGCCCAACCCACACAGCAGTGCAGGAATATGCTGCCGTCCCATATGGGGATCAAACCTGCAACCTTAGCATTATCAGCACCACGCTCTAGCCAACTGAGCTTATAAGACGATTGTTGCGAATACAGTATGCCCAATTGCCACTAAATGATGTCTCACAATATGCCTCGTCTTCCTTCCCTTCTCATCTCTTGTGTTTACTTTTAGGACCCATCTGCACTATTAGGAGGGGTGCGTGTCATAGAAGCGCACTTCTTTTGTCATCTTGGCTCCTGTGCTGAGTAACTGCTTCCATGATTCAAAGTCTTGGTTACAAGGCTGCTTGAGCCATTGATGGACATTCAAGGGAAAAGGCCAGAGCGGAAAGAAATCTCTGTATTAACCCTTTAAGATTTGTTTTGCTGTCCCCCAGAGGCTGGGTGGGCTGTATGAGTCACAGATTGCACGAGCCTTGGCAACCATGCTGGTTGTCCTCATTCTGCTCTAGCCCAGTTTACGTCGTGATACTCCTACAGATTCACAGTATCTTCACTACAGACAAAGTGGGCGGTTACTAAAAACTGCATTATGTATAAGTGCGGTGAAAAAGGAAGAAATTCGGAAAATGCTGCCTTGGAAGAGATGACAGAACTTCCCAAAAGTGAAACTTGCCCAGCTCAACGCTAGCCGCTCCTTTGGTTGATTTTTAATCTTCATTAAGAAATATTTCTTCCGCATCCTCCACCCTAAAAAAAGAAAACGGCCACGTGATTACCAATAGTTTGAAGTTGCCAAATCAGGGTTTTCATTTTCTACACAAGCCACCTTCAGATAAGCAGATTGGCCAGGCGTGCTCCCAACATGACCCCAATTCTCCTGCAGCATACTGCGTTTTCTATAAACACCAATTAGTTCAGAAAGTCTGTTCCAATACGACCTCATTGTTTCACTGTCTCAAATGAAAAGGAAAGGGAGTTTTCACGATCAACTGTACAAATGCACTATTGCATTAAATTGTGTGGATGTGGGTGGTCCTTAAAAATTAATATTTTGATTACTTGTGTTACGGGCTGATTCATGACCATTCTTCCCAGTGCTTTTTTTCTGGGGGGTGCGCAGGGGTACGCATACCCCTAAATGTTTTGTGAATCTTTGTGCTTTTGTCCATTTACTGTGTTTATTTTTCCCGATTTGAAAAAATTGTGATTTTCTTGAGTCAAAATGAGAGCACCCCTAAACATTTTTTAAAGAAAAAAACTGGTTCTCTCTAAATAGTCTGAAGTGGGACACGCCTACATATAAACTCACTTCCACCTTTCAAAAGCCACTTTTGGAAACTATCTTTCAAGCCTTACTTTCCTCGTCTACAACAGAAAACGCAAAGAACTGGAAGTTTACATGAAACAAACTTTCTAATTCATTTTCAAGTTTTAAATGTAAATATAGAGGTGTGTGCATGGAATGTGCATTTGAATAAAATTTAAGTATAACAGAGGGAGGGAGGAAGTCTGTCTCTTGAAAAGGGCCTCAAACTGTAGCAGTGTTCTGATAAAAAGGTAAAGGGACCCCTGACCATTAGGTCCAGTCGTGACCAACTCTGGGGTTGCGGCGCTCATCTCGCTTTACTGGCCGAGGGAGCCAGCGTACAGCTTCCAGGTCATGTGGCCAGCATGACTAAGCTGCTTCTAGCAAACCAGAGCAGTGCACGGAAACACCGTTTACCTTCCCACCAGAGTAGTACCTATTTATCTACTTGCACTTTGAGGTGATTTCGAACTGCTAGGTTGGCAGAACTACCGCAGTGTTCTGATACACAGCGGTAAATGTCTAGTAAACAGGGGGAACCAATCCAGAAACACATCAGGGTCCACAGTTTGATCCATAGCTGTCAACTTTTCCCTTTTCTTCCAAGGAATCCTATTAGGAATAAGGGAATTTCCCTTAAAAAAAGGGAAACGTTGACAGCTATGGTTTGATCATCATCACCAACTTAATATATGACACAAGTATTAAATGGTCAAGGCTTAATGGTCAAGGTGACATGGCAAATTAAAAGGACCTAGATTCAGTCCCTGCCATTACCACTTAGAAGGCTGGGGACAGCTTTTACGGAAGGCTAAACTAGAAGAGGACTAAATTAGCAACTGCATGATTATTATTTTTTAAGTAAACAGAAGGCATAGAGGGGGGCCATCTGGATCAAGACTAGGAGGGAACGGTAGAGGAATTTAACTCTGCCATCTGCCCCTTGTTTACATTGCAAAGAATGCTTCCACTAGTGCAATCGGACCACGGCAGAGAACAAAATCCCTCTTCATGCCTGATATTTTGCATGAAGGTATCATGTCTAGGTATCATGTCTGCTGCTGCTGCTATTCAGAGGACACTCAATTGGGTTGGATAAGCCGACAGCACATTTCTGTGGTTTGTGGCGCAATCGCCTTACCTAGCGAGCAAAAAAACTCTTACCAATATCCTTTAGCGGTTCCACCACTTCCCACTTTGGCTCTGACCGAAAGAACATCGAAACGTGCTGTAAGGCAATCTCTGCAAAGAGAATTTTGGGTGGCCATTAGGTACACATATTAACAAGGGTCAGTGGTGAAGCTGTTACCTTATAACGTTTTGCACAAGAGAGGGCGTCTCCTCAGAGGGTTCTTTCCCACTCTAGTTCAACTGAAGTACACACACTTCCCGGGATTTTATTTAAAACCAGAGGACTAGGCACCACAAAGTAATTATTTTATAAGGGTATAACAGGTGACAACCCCACCACCAAAAGAGGCTATTGGTAGGCTTCCATGAGGGCAAAACTCAGCAAAGACTAAAACACTATTTAAGAAGAGGAGTCCCTAGATCAGCAGTGAGGAACCTGTGGTCCTCTAGCTATTGCTGGACTACAACTCCCATCAGTCCCAGAGAGAATGGATGATTGACAGGGATGGTGGGAGCTGGAGTTCAATAATATCTGGAGAGTCACAGGTTCCCCATCCCTGCCCCAGATAAAATAATTTTTCTCTCAAGGTAGCCTGGTGTTGAAATCAGGAACAGCAATCCTAATTGTCAACATCTAACAACCCTGGTAGCTTTGTTTGTGAGGCCCTCTCAGAGGTCCAGAGAGGCCTAGGTCATTTCAGGCTTTTGAGGACCTTAGCCACAACAACAACAACATGACATATGGAAATAAAATAAGACACCAAAATATTATGCCACTAGAACAGATAGATTTTAAATATTCATAAATGTTAACAAAACCTTTTTCAAGTAACAACAACAAAAAAGTTTTTTATCATGTCACATCTTTTTTTGCTTAAATTTGCAGGTCTAAACGACATGTGTGTGTCTGATGCTCACAAAAACAAGTTGTGAAACTTATCAAATGCCCCAAAGTCAACAAGTTTCTAAATCTGAGGCTCTGGCCAAATAACCCTGCCCTTCTTGACTGGCCCTTGTCTGAGTTGGGGGGTGAGGGGCCCACTGAAAAAAGGACACAAAAGCATCTGTATAATGTGTGAAATCAGATGTGCTGAATAAAAACATATATTTGACTTCTGAAGTAAGAGTCAACCAAGGATGCTGTAATCTCTTTAGAAGTCTCTCTTATGTACAAGGACATTGTTAAGCCTACAAAAAGGATATTCTCTGTCATTTGTCTGGAATATTTGCTACTCAATACATTTCCTTTCATGCGTGCACACGCACACAAAATGGGCACGTGTCTAGTTTACAGTTTTCTATGAAGACAAATATTCTGTGAATCAGCACGGAAGGTTGCATCACAGTAGGCAGCGAGAAGCCGAGGAAATCAAAAGTTAAAAACAACATTCCATTCTCACGTTGCCCCACTGTGCTCAGGTGTTTCATCTCTAAGGATGAAAGAAGTGCGCAGTGGGAGATGAGGCCTTGAGCTGTGAAATGTTGAAGCAAACAGCCTAACAAGGACACGGCAGCTACTGCAGCAGGCATTTCCATGAGCTGGTGGGCTGAAGAAAGAACAGGACGCTTTTCAGTTCCTTAGTTTAGATTTCAAATGTATGGGGGTCTCTTGCTGTAGTCCTAATATTCCCTCAGATAAATAGGGGGGGGGAGAGCTGTGAAAGTCTGGCTAAGTAATCATGAAATGCAAAATACTACCCATACCCAAAGCCTGCTTGCACCCACAGAAGATGAGCAAATCTTGGGCAGAAGAGTTGCAGAGGCAGGACTCCCAATAACACTTAGAACACAAATTGCTGGTGAAGTTTCTCAGTGTTGCAGAAGGCCTTTTCTGCTGAAGAAAACAATGGCCTGGTTCACATATCATTACGATAAACCATGGTTCATGTTGTCCAAACCAGGGTTCATAGTTTATTCCTCTCCTAACAAACCACAGGCAGTAGCCAAACCGATGACACAAGAAGCCAAAGGCTGTGCTTTTGAATCTGCTTTAGATGGACAGCCACTTGCTGTGTCATCCATACATGGAACAACTGTGGTAAATCTGTTCTCTAGTTGGTGGAAATAAGCCAACTTCAAACCATAGTATATATGCAGCAGTATTATTATTATCCTCCTCCTCATCACCATCTCTTTTTTGATGCAAATGGTTGATCTGCTTCAATGGCCTATTGAACGCTCTGGTCCTAGGTGCGCAAGACTCTTATACAACCCCAAAAAAGGAGAAGGGTGAAATCCTCCTGCCTTAACAGTTGGGCTGAAGGACTTTCCAATGAAAACAAGCAATGAAATTTCCAAAATAGCCTACTTACCAGTGTAGTTTACAGAGTAATTGTTTGGATCCAAAAATTTCTTTACCAATTCACAGTTGGACAGAATGTGATTGGAAGTAATTGCATTGAGATAGTTCTGGAGTCCTTTCTGTCTTTCAGCTATGAATTCACGATCCATATTTCCAATCAACTTTTTGGGAGGAAGAGGTAGACTGAGAGCAGATATCTTCAAAAACAAAAGTTGCAGAACAGGTACAATGTAAGAGAAGTGCAGAAGTTACTATAAAAATTCCATTAAGCGGTCGGTTTCCATTCAATTAAACAGCCTCATGTACTTCACTTCCCCCAAAGGAGCAACAGAGACTTTCCCTTCTATATTTGATTTACCACTGCTTAGGGTTAGTTATGAACCCTAATCTTGGCTATACTTGGTTGAAACAAGTCCACTTCATAACCCATTGTTTGAAGTTGGCTTGTTTAATGCAAACCATAATTCGGATTAACCAGGGTTTATTGAGCTCAGATGAAATGCTGGTCAAAAACAGAAGCAAAAGCCCTTTTTGCTCCAAGCATCGCCAGAGGAGAAGAAGAGAAAGAGGAGCTCCCTGCAGCTCATTCCCATCACGGTATACTATAGCAAGCGATACTTTTATCATGACATTCAAACACAACCGCTGACATGTAACTGAAATTTGGTCATTAACAAACCCAGACCAGAGGGAATTAAGCAACCCTGAGTATTTACCCAGAAATACCGTATTTTTCGCCCCATAAGACGCACTTTTTCCCCTCCAAAAATGAAGGGGAAATCGGGGTGCGTCTTATGGGGCGAATGCCTGCAAGCCTCGCGCGCCCGGCAGGAGGTCCCACCGGGTGCGCGAGGCTTGGGGCAGCAGCGGACTGCTTGCGCGCACCTAGAAGCTTGGGGCGCGCTGAGCTCAGCACGCCCCAAGCTCCTGGTGTAGCGCAGCGATCCGCTAGCCCTGGGAGAGCCCCGCGGCTCTCCCAAGGCTAGCGGACTGCTTGCGCGCACCTAGAAGCTTGGGGCGCGCTGAGCTCAGCACGCCCCAAGCTCCTGGTGTAGCGCAGCGATCCGCTAGCCCTGGGAGAGCCCCGCGGCTCTCCCAAGGCTAGCGGACTGCTTGCCGGCACGCAGAAGCTTGGGGCACGCTGACCTCAGCTTGCCCCAAGCTTCTGGATTAGCGCAGGGGTCCGCTAGCCCTGGGAGAGGCGCCCGGCTCTCCCACGCTAGCGGAGACCTTGCCGGCACGCAGAAGCTTGGGGCGCGCTGAGCTCCGCACGCCCCAAGCTCCTGGTGTAGCGCAGCGCACCTGGGGGGGAAATACAATTTTTTTCCTTTATTTCCCCCCCAAAAATCTAGGTGCGTCTTATGGGCCGGTGCGTCTTATGGGGCGAAAAATACGGTACCTGAGTATGTACCCAGATTAGTTAATAATAACACCAGTAAAATTACAATAAAAACATAATAGGGGGGGGACCCCAATTTAAAATACAGGTTAAAATGCAATTTGAAATGCAGTCTCATTTTAAAAGTAGCCCATAGATCAAAACCATAAGGGGAGGGAAACATAAGGGTCAGACCGAGTCCAAACCAAAGGCCAGGCAGAACAGCTCTGTCTTGCAGGCCCTGCGGAAAGATGTCAAGTCCTGCAGGGCCTTAGTCTCTTGTGACAGAGCGTTCCACCAAGTCGGGGCCAGTACTGAAAAGGCCCTGGCCCTAGTTGAGACCAATCTAACCACTTTGCGACTTGGGACCTCCAAAATGTTATTCCTAAATACACTAAAAGGCCTGGTTTGGATGTCAAAGCACAGTTAAAAACAAACCATAGTTTGATGTGAATGAGCAGCCCACTTATGCAAGCTGTTGAAACGTTCTTGCTCTGCTCATCCCACACTCGTACTGCTGTAGGACTGCAGAGAAACAAGGCAGAGTCTGGCTTGCCATGATGTCTGAACCCAGGTTTATGGCTTCTCCCCCCCTGCAAACACACCACAAGCAGTAAGCCGAGCACAGACCTTGGCTACCTGCTCCAACCACCTGGCACAACGACCACCAGGATTCAAAAGATAGTTGTTGTTTTGTGTGTGTGTGTGTGTGTACATATAGAAAGTTTTTCAGTCTCAATAACTCTGAAGAAGTGTAGAACAGTCTACAACAGCCTTTCTCAACCTGTGGGTCCCCAGATGTTGTTGAACTACAACTCCCATCATCCCTAACTAGCAAGGCCAGAGCTCAGGGATGAAGGGAGTTGTGGTCCAACAACATCTGGGGACCCACAGGCTGAGAACCACTGGTCTACAACATCCATAAATAAGAACAAGATAAAATATCAGCATCTCAAACATAATGGCAAACAGACAACAGCAGCGGCTGGAACAATTCAATTCTCCTAGAAAGGCTGAAAAAAAGAGGACAGGTTTCACCACCTGCTCTTTCGTAGTCCTTTGCTTCTAGGAGTTTGAACCATGTCCAGCAATGCCCCACCACAAGATGACCCAACATACAGAAGTCAGTGATTCTGATTAAAGCTTTATAATAATCCACTAGCCAAAGAAAGTACAGTTTTAAGACTGACAGCATGGTATCTCAATGGCAAAACCTTTCTCGGGAAACAGAAAGAGGATGGACTGCGAGAGTCATCATTTCATTTTGCAACGGAAATTACAAAACGCCTTCCCGGCCTGAACGGAATTTGATTCTTGCTCTTCGTGCAAAAAGCAAAGGGTCAAAGATCCTACAGTTCCCAGGGCAAACAAGAAGTGCTAAGGTCAGAATGCACTGCTACCTATTTATGCCATCCCAGTGTTGCACAATATGTAGGAATAACTTCACTGCCTGCCTAAATGACGTTGGCAATATTTACAATGCCAGGGCAATGGAGTGGAAGTATCTCAGATGCTTAAAAAAAAAAAGTTGTCTCCAAGATGAACATAATTCAAAATTTTGTATAAGACACCTAAGGAGAATCAGCAGAGTGTTGTGGGGGGCCCTAAATGGTTGCCCGAGTGGTTCCCCCTTATTTTTTCTTTGTTTAAACTTGTTTTTTTCATGTGCTGTTTTTCGAAGAATTATCAGTCCATACGGAGGAAACAGGAAGGAAGGTTCACAACATTAGTAAGTACCACAGAATTGCTTCTTCCTTCCCCAGAAAAACTTTTGCTGAGCTCATTCACTTCTCAGGCAGTGATTTACTATCACCATCCTGCTGAACTGACACATATATTACAGTCTGCTTTGCAATGAAGACTTTGGCTTGTCAAACAGATTCCCCCCCCCCTTTTTTTTAATCTACTGCCATTACTGTTTTAACCAGTGGTTAAATTGCTGGTTTTATCTTCTTTTGTGTTTTATAGGACTGAGCTACGCTGTATTTTATCTTGTTCGTTGTTATAACTGCCTCGAGCCACAGTGTGTCATAGAATCATAGAATCATAGAGTTGGAAGAGACCACAAGGGCCATCGAGTCCAACCCCCTGCCAAGCAGGAAACAAAAGACACGATATGAATGTAAATAAAGTGATCCTTGAATGTGAAAATGCCCAGTGCTGATCTTTAAAACCACCCTGGAGACAGCAGTATTTTGAAATACAAACCATCTCTTCACATCAGTATAGAAAAAGAATCAATATTATATATATATGAGAAATCCATTTAAAGGGCTTAATATGAATGGACTTCTCTCCAATAGTCTATTGTACTGAAAATTTGGTACACCACACACAGAGAACAGGCACAAGGTAGTCATTGTAGTTCTACTGGCTTGTTTTGTTGGAATCATCAGGGTAGGACTTTGCCGAATGAGGACGGCCCCCAACATAGCACAGCTGGTTTACTACGATTTGAAGCAATGTGAAATAATACTTAATTCCCCCCTAAAGGAGGAGGGCCCGATAAGATCATTATGCCTTGCTGCCAAAATTACTTAACTGCGCCATTTGTTTTGCATATTACCGTCCACGAGAATGCCTTAACAGAATTCTTGCTCCATTTGTATCTCACAGAGAATGCGAAAAGAGCCAAAGGGTCTGCTGAAACCCACTTGACAAAATTCTGCAATCACTAACTTCCCTCTTCTGCCTAGAAGTCACTGAACAGTTCTTTAACATACATCCTCTTCCCCTGTACTTTCCCACGCATGCTTAAAAAGAATTCAATGCTCTGGGAAAGGCACAAGCACACAGTAGCTGCAGTGTTTGAAAAATGAAGGAATGCTACAGCACCAGAAAGTACTTCGGAAAGGAACAAAATGACTGCATACACTGCATAGTTTTTTTTAAAAAGCACATTATGACTTCTGCTTTTGTAAGAAATAGACGTTTTGACCACAGAAGATGAATCAAGTTAAACTGAGTGTCTGCCACTCTTCCCGTCTTCAATGGGTTGCACAAAACATTACTAGGAACAGTTTTTTTCCATAGAGTACTTTAATACAGTGGTACCTCGGGTTAAGAACTTAATTCGTTCTGGAGGTCCGTTCTTAACCTGAAACTGTTCTTAACTTGAGGTACCATTTTAGCTAATGGGGTCTCCCACTGCTGCCATGCAATTTCTGTTCTCATCCTGAAGCAAAGTTCTTAACCCGAGGCACTATTTCTGGGTTAGCGGAGTCTGTAACTTGAAGCATCTGTAACCTGAAGCATCTGTAACCCGAGGTACCACTGTAGTTTGAATTAGCAGGTCTGTTTCTTCAGTCTGTACACCTTTGCCTGTTCAAACGTTTGTCTTTTCATTAGCCTGGTTCATTTGTCTTGTTTAACTTCAGAATGTTTAACTATCGTTTAATGGATCAATGTCCCCTTCATGGATCACTGCCTTGCCGTGGCGAAGGAGCTTGAATAACTCAGAGAAGCTATGAACTATGCCAAGCAGGGCACCCAAGATGAACAGGTCATAGTGGAGAGTTTTGACCAAACGTGATCCACCTGGAGGAGGAACCGGCAAGCCACTCCAGTATCCCTGCCAAGAAAACTCCATGGACAAAGACAACAGGCATATAAAAGTTATGACGCTGGAAGATGAGCCCCTCAGGTTGGAAGGCGTCCAACATGCTACTGGGAAAGAGCGGAGGACAAGTACAAGTAGATCCAGAGCTGATGAAGCGGCTGGGCCAAAGCCGAAAGGACGCTCAGTTGCGGATATGCCTGGAAGCGAAAGGAAAGTCCAATGCTGTAAAGAAAAATATTGCATAGGAACCTGGAATGTAAGAACCATGAACCTAGGTAAGTTGGATGTGGTCAAAAATGAGATGGCAAGAATAAATATTGACATCCTGGGCATCAGTGAACTAAAATGGACGAGAATGGGCGAATTCAGTTCGGATGACTATCATATCTACTACTGTGGGCAAGAATCCCGTAAAAGAAATGGAGTGGCCCTCACAGTCAACAAAAGAGTGGCGAAAGCTGTACTGGGATGTAATCTCAAAAATGATAGAATGATCTCGATACGAATCCAAGGCAGACCTTCTAACATCACAGTAATCCAAGTTTATGCACCAACTACTGGTGCTGAAGAAACTGAAATTGACCAATTCTATGAAGACTTACAAGACCTTATAGAAGTGGCACCAAAGAAGGATGTTCTTCTCATTATAGGGGATTGGAATGCTAAAGTAGGGAATCAAGAGATAAAAGGAACAACTGGCAAGTTTGACCTTGGAGTTCAAAATGAAGCAGGGCAAAGACTAATAGAGTTCTACCAAGAGAACAAGCTGGTCATCACAAACACCCTTTTCCAACAACACAAGAGACGACTCTACACATGGACATCACCAGATGGGCAGCATCAAAATCAGATTGATTACATTCTCTGCAGCCAAAGATGGAGAAGCTCTATACAGTCAGCAAAAACAAGACCTGGAGCGGACTGTGGCTCAGATCATCACCTTCTTATAGCAAAATTCAAGCTTAAACTGAAGAAAGTAGGAAAAACCACTGGGCCAGTAAGATACAATCTAAACCAAATCCCTTATGAATACACAGTGGAAGTGAGGAACAGGTTTAAGGATTTAGATTTGCTGGACAGAGTGCCTGAAGAACTATGGGTGGAGGCTCGCAACATTATACAGGAGGCAGCAACTAAAACCATCCCAATGAAAAAGAAATGCAAGAAAGCAAAGGGGCTGTCCAACGAGACCTTACAAATAGCGGGAGAGAGAAGGCAAGCAAAATGTGAGGGAGATAGTGAAAGATACAGGAAATTGAATGCAGATTTCCAGAAAATAGCAAGGAGAGACAAGAAGGCCTTCTTAAACAAGCAATGCAAAGAAATAGAGGAAAACAACAGAATGGGAAGAACCAGAGATCTGTTCAAGAAAATTGGAGATATGAAAGTAACAGTCCCGTGGACTGCAAGAAGATCAAACCTCTCCATTCTTAAGGAAATCAGCCCTGAGTGCTCACTGGAAGGACTGATCGTGAAGCTGAGGCTCCAATACTTTGGCCACCTCATGAGAAGAGAAGACTCCCTAGAAAAGACCCTGATGTTGGAAAAGATGGAGGGCACAAGGAGAAGGGAACGACAGAGGACGAGATGGTTGGATGGTGTTATCGAGGCTACCAGCATGAGTTTGAGCAGACTGCGGGAGGCAGTGGAAGACAGAAGTGCCTGGCGTGCTCTGGTCCATGGGGTCACGAAGAGTCGGACACGACTAAACAACTAAACAACAACAAAATGGATCAATGTACTGGCACTCGCTGCTCCAAAATCCTCACTTCCCCTGCTCTTGGTTATGCCATGCAAGACAGCAACACTTTGGCCTATCAGATCGTCTGAACCAGGGGCACAAGCTTCACTTCTCTCCAAACAAACCACACACCTGGGTATCGCCAACAGGACAAGCCAGGGTTTCGTTGCGCCCGGCGTGCTGCAGCCAGGAGAAAAGCAGGAACTCTGAGCAACAGGCCTCAGCATACCGCTCATTCCCGTTAAACCACTGATAAACATTAACTCTTGTTTAACTCTTGTTTAACAAAACGTGCAAACACACGGCATCCATTCACATATGCAAAAGTGACTTCACAAAACACACAGTAAAGATACGGTCAGGAGCTCGTCCTACACTCAAGTAGGACCCTGGCAGAGACACATGCCCGACTGGCATGCTCCCTCCCTCCTGGTCGATCATTTGGGAGCTTCAAAAGCTTTCTTCAGCCCGAACATCACAGCGACCGATGCCAACAGACATCAGCACACTTAGGGATCCACAGAGTCTTCGCAGCTTGTGTGACAGACCTCAGCAACTCAGCATTTTGGCTAATCTACTTTATTTACATATAAACACACACGGAGCACTGCAACATGGCTCACTCTCTCTCTAGCATCAGACGCCAAAGAGAAAGAACAAAGGACAATAGTCCCACTTCACGGAACACAGTAACACAAACATCCTGTCTCCGTCACTTCCCACTTTGTGGAGTCAAAACATATACCATCATGTGATAGACAACAATCCCATGACTGCAATCATGGAGCAGGAATTCTAACAGATACTTGAGGAATTTGATCTTTGTGAATTCTCATATGAACTGTCCTGATCCACACTTCCAGGACTAATGCAAAGAACAAAAAACTTAGCTGTCCATTGGATAACACCAGCCCACTTTGCTGTTTCAGGCAAAACAGAAAGTGCTGCCCAGTGGTTACTGCGGTCACCAGCACTGCCATACCTGCACCTATCACTTACCCTGCCGCCACTACTACCACCACCACTTGCCCACTCTGCTGCCTCCGCTGCTGGGGAAAAAACAGGGCTGCCATCGGCACCAATTTCGGGTGAGATCTTGGTGATTGGGGACCACTGAGATCCTGCCCAAAATCAGCACTTCTTCCCCCCTGCTGGCAGAGATGGCAAGGTGACCACAGGGGTGCCACCGCCTGAGGCAGTGGCCCCACCCCACCTAATGGCTGTGCTGGCCCTGGATTTCACACTTCCCAAATTTCCAACATGCTTCTCGGATCAAAAAAGTCTCAAACGCTCTTTGAGATCCGTATATTGAATATGACTTTGAAATGCAGATCTTGGTGCAGAGCTGCTTCTTCTTCTTTTGATGCAGATTAATGCAGAAAACATGTCAAAACAGATTTGTGGCTGAGACGAGCAGAAGTGACAGGGAACAGACACAGACTGAATTCTCTAGCCCTAGATTCCAAGTATAGTGGTACCTCAGGTTAAGTACTTAATTTGTTCCGGAGGTCAGTTCTTAACCTGAAACTGTTCTTAACCTGAAGCACCACTTTAGCTAATGGGGTCTCCCGCTGCTGCTGCGCCGCCAGAGCACAATTTCTATTCTCATCCTGAAGCAAAGTTCTTAACCCGAGGTACTATTTCTGGGTTAGCGGAGTCTGTAACCTGAAGGGTATGTAACCCGAGGTACCAGTGTAGTTTTCATACAGCAACAAAAAACAAACAAACCTCTTACCTGCAAACTAGTATTCAGCAAATCGAAGTCACTGTATCTTCTTATAATCTACAAAAGCAACACAGAATTAGTGCCGGTACCACACATTCTAGTACAACTGGGTATCGACAATCCCATTCTATGGGTACAATTGTGGCAGGAGCCAGGATCACAAAGATGCAAAACCTCCAAGGAGAACTAGGGAAATCGCTCTCTGGGCATGCTGCAATCACTCTATAGGAGCAAAGCATTGCTTCCATTCCATGTACACAAGTTTACTGGGGCTTGGGCTGCCCCAGCAGCATGGATTTGTAGTGATCCTTCTTATATCTGGGCTTACATGAAAATAAATTGTCAGCGGAGGAACATAAATAAGGGCCTAAGTTTATTAAGGTTTCAATGTACAGGTGTTTCCCTTTTGAGTATTGCTGGCTTCTGTTTTAGGAAAAACAGATTGCCCTTTCCAGAAATAGTCACATCATGGAATTTGGAATTTCAGGAGGGGCTCCATGCATTAAATGGTAAATCCGATTCTGGGTACAACAGCATTTCGCAAAACCAACATTCATAGTGTGAACAACAGGCTTGTGTCTTCAAGCCCCTTGGAATGCACACATTAAGGAGTCACACCCAACCAGACCTCTCCAGCTTGCGTACTTGGATGTTTAAGGATGCTCACCCAACGGCACATGCTAACAGTATGCAAGCAGACTGAAAGGAAGAAAAGAGTCATACAGTGGTGCCTCGCAAGACGAAAAGAATCCGTTCTGTGATTCTCTTCGTCTAGCGGTTTTTTCGTCTTGCGAAGCAAGCCCATTGACGGATTAGCGGATTAGCGCTATTAGCGGCTTTTAGCAGCTTATCTGCTGATCGGATCAGCTGATAAGCGGCTTGGAAAAAGGGGAGGAGGGGAAAAAACCAGCAGGAACTCGCAAGACATTGTCGTCTTGCAAAGCAATCCCATAGGAAATTCGTTTTGCAAAGCACCTCCAAAACGGAAAACTCTTTCGTCTAGCGAGTTTTCCGTCTTGCGAGGCATTCGTCTTGCGGGGCACCACTGTATAAGCTTTTTCAGCTTGCAAGTGGGAAATCTGGCACTTGCCCATGTCCTTCTAGGCCACACTTTTAGGGTCTCTCCCCTACATTTCTCTCTTCCTTCAGAAGAGATTTGAGTCGTCTCTGGTGCCTTCTATTCTAATAATAAATTATTATTATTATTATTATTATTATTATTATTATTATTATTATTATTAATTTATTTATTTATACCCCGCCCATCTGGCTGGGTTTCTCCAGCCACTCTGGGTGGTTCCCAACAGAACATTAAAAATAGAATCAAACACTAAAAGCTTCCCTAAACAGGGCTGCCTTCACATGTCTTCTAAAAAGTCAGATACTTGTTTTTTTCCTTGACATCTGATGGGAGGGCATTCCACAGGGTGGGCGCCACCACCAAGAAGGCCCTCTGCCTGGTTCCCTGTAACCTCACATCTCGCAGGGAGGGAACTGCTAGAAGGCCCTCAGTGCTGGACCTCAGCTGGCTGAGCGATGGGGGGTGGAGACGCTCCTTCAGGTACTTGCTCTCTGTGCTTGCAGCATCCTTTAGTATTGAGTGAAATGGGGTAGGTGTGGGAAATCAGTATGAGTTTGGCTCCTTTTTACAGTCTCATGAAGATGAAGAAAAAGAAGAAAGCATCACAGCGGTGCACTTTCAGGATCTAAACACTGATGCGTCTAATTTGAACCAACTGGGTGAGAGCAAAGAAGAATCTGCAGGCAGAAAAGAACACACAGGAACAATTCACCAAGCCCACATGCCGCTGGCATAGCTTCTTTCATTAAAAAAAAAAAGTTGTGCGCAGAAACATCTTGTCAGTGCTCAAATGACGAGGGAGCCTTTCGCTGTGTTCCCTGTAAAATCCAGTTAACAAAATGCATTTCCTTATGCCAGAGGTTAACAAGTTACCTGCCAACTGTTTTCCATGGAAATCCCTCTTTGCACACGAATGATGTATTCCTAGGAAGGAGTAGAAAACCCAATTAGAAAGCAGAGATTTGTCCATTTTAAATCTATTCATGCTTTTACGGTAATCTAAATCTGCCCATTTGTTGTAGGACCATGCTGCCCCCCCCCCATGAACAATATCTTGTGACCTTTACGGTTTTTTCAAGGCTATGCAGAGCTCTGCATTTTGCTCTCTTCTCTGTGCTGCCCTTTCACCCCATCTGATTTATTTTGTTTCCCTCCATCGCATACACTTTTATGTTTTGCATTATGCCCCACTCGATGACGGCTGCACTCCTCTCTTGTCAAACAAACACTGAAAACAGCAAAAACAAGAAACCAAGTCATCCAAACTATCTCGGCTACCGTCCTGCAGGAAGGGACCATGTTATTTCCGCCTTCTGTACCAGAACACCCCCACTAACTGGAGCTACGCAAGTATCTCTATGCTAAGAGAATTGCACACATTTATTAACTACTTAAGTGTTTGAAGTTTACTCAGTAAACCAAAAAGCAAGACACATCCTACCCAAGCCACGAGTAGCAAAAGAAAGAGAAGTGCTCTCCAGAGAACTAAAGTACAGTGGTACCTTGGGTTGAGTACTTAATTCCTTCCGGAGGTCTATTCTTAACCTGAAACTATTCTTAACCTGAAGCACCACTTTAGCTAATGGGGCCTCCCGCCAGAGCACGATTTCTGTTCTCATCCTGAAGCAAAGTTCTTAACCCGAGGTAATATTTCTGGGTTAGTGGAGTCTGTAACTTGAAGTGTATGTAACCTGAAGTGTATGTAACCTGAGGTACCACTGTAGAAGCCATTCATTTCTATACGTTATGGCCTCCTCCTTACGTCAGGGAAACCTCAGGTTGCCCATTTCATTTATTTTTCGTTTCAGATTTTAAACACAGATCCCCGAAGCACACTCGAGACTTTAATTGCAAAAAGGTACATCCCTACCCAAAATTGCTCGTCGATGAGTTTTTTAGAGCAAGTTTTAAAGCAGCTTTATCACATGGTTATTCTGGACCCAAAGCCGAGACAGAAGAGGAGGTACAGCTAGAACAAGTGCAGGGCGGGGGTGGGGGAATTTGCGCTCTCTCCTTGCTATGCATTTGCTGCTGCTTTCTCTGCAAGAGAAGGGAGCTGTGGGATTACACACAAACACAAACACAAACACAAACACAAACACAAACACAAACACACCACTTTACAGCAGCTGGTCTTGACCCTGGACTTCTTGCTGGAAGGGGGAGATTTAAACCAAAAGACCACTAACATTAAAAAATATGGGTTTTTTCCATTTCTTTCTGCTGGCTAGTGGCTAGGAGTACAGTGGTACCTCGGGTTAAGTACTTAATTCGTTCCGGAGGTCCGTTCTTAACATGAAACTGTTCTTAACCTGAAGCACCACTTTAGCTAATGGGGCCTCCTGCTGCTGCCGTGCCGCCGGAGCACGATTTCTGTTCTCATCCTGAAACAAAGTTCTTAACCCAAGGTACTATTTCTGGGTTAGTGGAGTCTGTAACCTGAAGCGTATGTAACCTGAAGTGTATGTAACCTGAGGTACCACAGTACTCCGCTAACCCAGAAATAGTACCTCGGGTTAAGAACTTTGCTTTAGGATGAGAACAGAAATCACGAGGAGGCGGCGCAGCAGCAGCAGCGGGAGGCCCCATTAGCTAAAGTGGTGCTTCAGGTTAAGAGCAGTTTCAGGTTAAGAATGGACCTCCGGAACGAAGTAAGTACTTAACCTGAGGTACCACTGTATAGTAATTTTTGGGGGAGTGGGTTGATTAGAAACGTCCACTTCCTGATTACCCTACTTCATTTCAGCAGTCTAATTCAGGAGGGAAAAGTAATTCTTCTCGCTGAGTAAACAGGCAGTCAGAAACCGTTCCTAATCTGCTGAAAATCAGCCAGGGATCTAGCAGTAGATTCCAATCTACTTTCGGCCCACCCCTGCTGTACAACAGGCACACTTATCAGTAAACCAGCATATTTATGAAGCATACTCTTTCACAAGTAGAGGCAAGCTCCCACAAAGGTAGCCTCACGAACTGCATATCCCAGCTCATCCTATTCTTCCCTGCCCCTTCAGTCTTCCAAAGCATTCTAGTCTTCGTGACAGTCACCACGTTCAACCTCCCTGCTGCAAAGCAGCTGATCTGTTGTCTTGCATTCAGAGGTGGAGGAGGAGTCCAAGGCAGGAGCAAGACTGGCATACTGGCTAGCGTGGCATAATGGTTAGAGTGCTGGACTAGGACCTGAGAGGTCGGGGTTCGAATCCCCACTCAGCCAAGAAGCTCACTGAGTGACCCTGGGCCAGCCATCATCTCTTGGCCTAACCTGCTAACAGTCACAGGACTGTTGTGAAGATGAATGGGGATGAGGAGACCCTTGGGAGAAAAAGTAGAATAAATGCAATTAATCAATCAATTACTGTTGTGGCTTGAATTGGGGAGGGTGTTTTCCATGTTGTTTTTGTGTGTGAGAGTGAGTGAGAGAGAAAAATATGAAATATGAATTTTCACCTCTATAGTATAATCATTTTTTTTATATAAAAAGGTAAATTGCTTGGATACCTTTTAGGTAACAAGCAACTAATAAGTTGAAGATTATTATTATTAATAATAATAATCCACACATGAGGAACTGCCAGTTTACATAGACTGGAGGCCTATTATGTAGTCTACTTAGGTAATGGTTTAATCCAGCTCTAGACTGCCTGGGTTAAAATTGCCTTATGCTTTGTTTTCTAATAAATACTGTATTGTGCAAGAGATAATCCACATTCAGTTTCTGATTTCCAGACGCTGAGGAAACACACTTTTATTCAGCTAGCTATCAATAGCTCTCTCGGGGTCACAATCTGCAAAGGTTAAAAACCAGGTTTTTACTGTATCCTACTGGAAGTGAAGTAGTAGCCCGCTGCATTGAAATTAACAACAATGCCTTCAAGCCCTTGCTCACGCTGGCTGTAGGAACCGCTTATGGGAGCTGAAAGCCAACAGCCCCCCAACAAATAGAGTCAGAGCCACCAGAAAGAAAACTAGTTTTGCTTTCTGAAGCACACCATGTACACCAAGCATTGCCATTTACGCTGCTCAACTCTGGAGAAACTGGGGGTGGAGGGAGGGGGAGAAAAAATATAAATTACCGGTACAACGTACAAGAAGATGAAAATGAAAGAGTGTAAAATCCTGAACAGAAATAAACAGACAAGGTAGCCAATCCTGAAGCAGTACAGTGGTACCTCAGGTTAAGTACCTAATTCGTTCCGGAGGTCCGTACTTAACCTGAAACTGTTCTTAACCTGAAGCACCACTTTAGCTAATGGGGCCTCCTGCTGCATCGCTGGAGCACGATTTCTGTTCTTAACCTGAAGCAAAGTTCTTAACCTGAAGCACTATTTCTGGCTTAGTGGAGTGTGTAATGTGAAGCGTATGTAACCCGAGGTACCACTGTACAGTCATACCTCAGGTTAAATGTGCTTCAGGTTGAGTGCTTTCGGGTTGCGCTCAGCAGTGACCCAGAAGTAATAGAACGTGTTACTTCTGGGTTTCGCCGTTTGCGCATGCGCAGATGGTCAAAATGACGTCACGCACATGCGCAGAAGTGGCGAATCGCAACCCGCGCAGACGTGGGTTGCGTTTGCTTCTGGATGCGAACAGGGCTCCGAAACAGATCCCATTCGTATCCAGAGGTACTACTGTATGTCATAAAGAGGTATTCATTTATTTATTTCATTATATATGAATATATAGAGAGAGTGCTTGATTGTAAAAAATAATAAAATAAAATAAACCTCTGTGGTATGACAGTCTCTAAGTAGGTTTTTTTAAAAAAAGGTAAAGGACCCCTGGACAGTTAAGTCCAGCCAAAGGCTCATCTTGCTTCAGGCTGAGAGAGCCGGCATTTGTCCACAGACAGCTTTCCAGGTCATGTGGCCAGCATGACTAAGCTGTTACTGGCACACGGAGCACCATGAAGGAAGCCAGAACGCACGAAAACGCTGTTTACCTTCCCACCACAGCAGTACCTATTTATTTACTTGCACTGGTATGTTTTTGGACTGCTAGGTTGGCAGGAGCAGGGACAGAGCAATGGGAGCTCACCCTGTCGTGGGGATTCGAACCGCCAACCTTCCAATTGGCAAGCCCAAGAGGCTCAGTGGTTTAGACCACAGGGCCACCCGCTCCCTTAAAGTCTCGTAGACACACAGGAGATTCTAGCAGCGGAGCAGCAACCACATATACAGTGGTACCTCTGGTTATGTACTTAATTCATTCTGGAGGTCCATTCTTAACCTGAAACTGTTCTTAACCTGAAGCACCACTTTAGCTCATGGGGCCTCCCGCTGCCGCCGCGCCGCCAGAGCACAATTTCTGTTCTCATCCTGAAGCAAAGTTCTTAACCCGAGGTACTATTTCTGGGTTAGCGGAATCTGTAACCTGAAGCGTATGTAACCTGAAGCGTATGTAACCCGAGGTACCACTGTATGCTCTTCTGCTCAAGGGTACAATTGGAAATTAATCACTGCACTCTCTTGACACGAATTTGAGGTTTACGCATATACCTCCAGTGCTTCACGCTTCAGGGTTGATGGTGGTGCGCAACTTAAGGACTCTAGGCTAGTAGTAAACCTCTCTTTCCCCTCTCCCCTAATTGACACTCATCTCCAAATGAACCCTGACACCAAAGCAGCTTTACTCCTGTGGGGCTTTGACACTGATAATGCTGATGTAATGAGTGTAAAGAAGCAAAGCAAACAAACACGCTCCCTCGGTAGGGAAAAGTATTCACCCACAAAAGCAATGCTTCCCTCAGAACGCCAGCGGAACTTTAATATATGTAACCTGCAAAATCAGGAAATATTAAAGCATCTATTTACCATAATGTGCAGCAGTATAAACAATCATCATCGTTTTGTGAGATAGTATCTGGAGCTCTGTCTTTGCTGCCTTGTTTGATCCCAAGCCAAATGCTCTCACAAAACCCAGGATGTTTTGGAACAGCAGAAATATTGCTTAAGCAACACACACACACACACACACACACACACACCCCGCTTCAATATTTACAAAACTACAAGTACAGTTTCAACACTGCTGCAAGCCCAGAACATGAAACTGCCAAGACAGAAAGCGTTACATTGCCCAATAATGTCTGTGCTTGAAGGCACTACATTTTTAAGTATATAAAGTATGGTGGGAGGAATTCCCTTCCATTCCTCATGCACCCTCCACCATCACCTAGTGAACTCAAAACTCCCCAGTTGTGCACTTTTTATTCTGCCTGACCCCGGTTTCCATTTGGGGAAAACAAAATGCAGGTTTCGATGCTGTTCATTCCTGCCACACTGAAAATTCCTTCTTTAAAAAGCCCTATTTGGACTCATCAGTTTTTCAACTGCTGGTTTAGAATCCACAACTGGGTTGTATCCTAATCTAAAGTGGGTCACACCCACAGATTTTTTTTTTTTTAGCTTGTTAAGGTATTTCATTTTGTTTTTTTTTCAAAGAAGGAGAGTGACAGATGGAAAACAAGAGACTGTGTGTGCAGGAAAAAGGGAGGTGAAGAAAGAAGAGGAAAGGAAGAAACAGAAAGGTTGAAGAATACTGATATGTACTATTACTATAGCAAAATTAGTTTAGCCATAACTTTTTTGAGTAAGATATACCACTGGCATACAAACCTGAGGCTTTTTCTGGTTACAGTACCAATCTGTCAACCTGCCAGTAAAGTTGTGGGATAAATATATTACCAGGAATTCTTATAATTCCAAAAGGCCTCTGGATTCCAAATTCAAATCTAGAATTTGCCTCTACTGGAACAACAGGCTTTTCTAATCCCTGCCACCACCCAAGTAATGAACAGCCCCCAGCTCCCCGCCCCCCAAAAAACCACACAGAAAAATACAAATCATTTGTTATACCACACCACCGGGTTCCACACATGCATATGGAAGATGGGGGGGGGGGGAACCTTTGGAAAGGAAAAAACAGATGGCAGGGAAAGAGTTAAGCATGCTTACTCCTTTCATTAAAGCTACATTTCACACCCTGTTTCCAGGCCAGGAAAGCCACACACACACACACACACACACACACACACACCCCAAAATAAAAAAAATTCCTTCCAGTAGCACCTTAAAGACCAACTAAGTTAGTTCTTGGTATGAGCTTTCGTGTGCATGCACACTTCTTCAGATACACACTTCTTCAGATGCACACGAAAGCTCATACCAAGAACTAACTTAGTTGGTCTTTAAGGTGCTACTGGAAGGAATTTTTTATTTTGACTATGGCAGACCAACACGGCTACCTATCTGTAACACACACACCAAGGCAGCCTAGCTGACAATTAGGAAAAATAAAATACACACAGCAAAATGAAGCAACAAATTCCGAAACAGTGCAAGTCATAAAACAGGTAAGTCAAAATGCTTTCCTACCAAAGGTCTTGATCAGCATTTTAAATTCCAGAAGGGAAACAGGCAAACAGACCCCCTGTTGGACAAAGTCGTCCCAAAGAGCAAGAAGGGACACAACAGAGGAAAGGCCTTGTGATCAGCTGCCACACCTGCAACACCTCAGAAGACAAGGGCGCTCATAACAGGCTCTTTCCTAATAAATAAGGCATGAGAGTGTGTATATGAGACAAAGTCAGGGGTAGGCAACCTAAGGCCTGGGGGCCTTCTTAATCTGACCTGCAGACAGTCAGGGAATCAGTGTCTTTTTACATGAGTAGAATGTGTCCTTTTATTTAAAATGCATCTCTGGGTTATTTGTGGGGCCTGCCTAGTGTTTTTACATGAGTAGAATGTGTGTCTTTATTTAAAATGCATCTTTGGGTTATTTGTGGGGCATAGGAATTTGTTAATTCCCCCCCCCAAAAAAAATACAGTCCAGCCCACCACATGGTCTGAGGGACAGTGGACCGGCCCATGGCTGAATAAGGTTGCTGACCCCTGGACTAAGTGCTCCTTCATAAGTTCAGTGACTAGAACTGACCTGGACAGCCAGTGTGATTGATTTTTATTTTATTTTATTTGTGTACTGCCCTTCATCCAGAGATCACTGGGCCATTTCGCAACATAAAAATACAAAATGAGAACACAAAATACACCATAAAAATAAAAACAAACCAATATTTCCCCTCCCACAGACGCATTTAAAAGGCCACAGAATGTGAATCAACCCAATCAACTTGAGAGTTAAGAAGCAGAACTGGATCCAAGGGCACTCCAAAATCTGCAAATTTCTGGGACTGTTTTGAGAGACGGATAACCCGCCCCAAGGGTAACAGGGCCAATCACCATCAAGTATTCAGCCTTATCTGCACTGAGCCTCTTCCAGCCCACCCAGGTAGCGTGTTGGAAAAGTATGATATTTGGGAACAATTGATTTGGAGTGACTTCCGAACACCCTGAAGCATTGTGACATTTTCTCAGTGTTCTGTCTAGTCAAGAGGGCTAGAGCGGTGGTAAAGGGAAAATGTGATTTGTCGGATAATAATAATAATAATAATAATAATAATAATAATAATAATAATAATAATAATTTATTATTTGTACCCCGCCCATCTAGCTGGGTTTCCCCAGCCACTCTGGGCGGCTTCCACAGAGACCAAAAATACACTAAAATGTCACACATTAAAAACTTCCCTGAACATCTTCAAGTTTCCTTGCTCCAGCTCAAGAGGATGTTACTTTAAAATGTTAATTTATAAAGGAAAATGCTTACATCAAAGGACAGGACCCTACTTCTCACTCCAGATAACAGGAAACCCAATGAAACATTGTGGCAAACTACTAAGTACAGCTATGTATCATATTCTTTCTTAAAAAATACGTCAACACACTTTTTGCCTCCTTGTGCAACTGTTTCGTCTCTGCCTCCTAACACATGAAACAGAAGTTTAAGAATGGCCAAATACAGCTCTGAAATCACTGAGAAAGCCCAGCAGGACGTTTGCTTCACAGTACACATGTGATTAAAAGAACAAACCTCTATTTGAACTTTCCTCAGTGTGCATTAACAAAACGGAAATGCAAAGATAAGGTTCACAAAATTGGTTTTTTCAACTCCCACATATGAAAGACACACTATTTGGCTGGGAAAACTGCTTTTAAATGTTTGTCAATGGGAAGCTAGACCTGACTCTCCCTTTGCCAATTTGAGCCAACCTCCCCAAAGACCCATAGAAACCAAGGCAGAACGTCAAGACGACAAAAACCTTTGGGTTGCTTTTATGCCCTTTAGAATAAAAATAAATGTATCAGATATACAGTGGTACCTCGGGTTAAGTACTTAATTCATTCCGGAGGCCTGTTCTTAACCTGAAACTGTTCTTAATCTGAAGCACCACTTTAACTAATAGGGCCTCCTGCTGCTGCCGCGCCGCCGGAGCACAATTTCTGTTCTCATCCTGAAGCAAAGTTCTTAACCCGAGGTACTATTTCTGGGTTAACGGAGTCCGTAACCTGAAGCGTATATAACCTGAAGCGTATGTAACCCGAGGTACCACTATACTTAATGGCAAGAACTACATAGCATGTGTAAGTTTTAATAAAGTAGTCTTTCTAGAAGACAACCCAATCCACAACCCAGCAAAAGTCAAAACCTATTCTACAACTGAACCGTGACTCATCACCTAAAGTGTGGCCGATGTGAACTATATCCAGTTCATTTCAATGGAACTACATTATCTTAAATCCACATTTTCTGGTTTATAATCTGTGGGCCAAGGAAATGGAGAGGTGGGAAGGAAGGAAGGAAGGAAGGAAGGAAGGAAGGGAGGAAGGGAGGAAGGGAGGAAGGACAGAGACGCAAAATATCTGCATGTCAACCAATGTCCCCACTGAAGTGAAATTACTAAATTCAGATAGTCCAGTTTAGCCTACTAAATGAAGTAACACTAAATATGACTCCAACTATTTTGTTCATGTTAACAAATGAAGATAATGTAACTTGGAAACCTCAAGGAAATACAGAAAATTGTTCAATTTTCTTTAAACCTACTCCTGAACAGTAAGATAAGAGGAATTTCTTCTATCATCATCATGCTAGTTGGAGAGTCAAGGCAACCAAGGGATACAAATTTGATGTGGTTTAATATAAAATCTGGTTTGTCAAGAAAATGCTGTGCAGGATTGTTAAAATATGTGAGCCATGTGACTTAAGACCACAAAAGGACCAGGCCTCACACATTTTCATTCATATACTTGCCCACACATGATATTTGTGCTTGTCATTTAAGGAGAACTCGCGGCCTGAAAAGAAAAACATAGTAGATTCTTTTCCAGTATAAAAATACCTTCCTAGTTTTGAGGCAATTGTTACTTCCCAGTTATTTATGGGACCCTACTACTACAGGCTTGTAAATAGTTAGCAATGTCTTCTTAAAACTGTGTTTGGAGGAGGGATGGGATGATAGTTAGTGCAGGTAAGTTTCTGATTTCCTTACATTGTTCATGTCTTAGTTGTAAACCTAGCTTTGTGTTACATGACCATGAAGGATAGTCAGGTCATAGCAACGAACGATACCAGAAGCTGCTGCAGAGCAGCTTTGGCAGATAAACATTAAACAGGTCCAGGGCTAAAGCAAGTTTATTCCAATATGAGTCCTGCTTAGTCCCAAATCTCTATTCAAGGCCATGGCTACCCTTCTAGTCAACAGTTCTCAGTTCATTTGTTATGGGGTATAAACCATATAACAATTTCTCTCGTTACACACTTAGTAAGTGTTCCATATTTCCATAACTAGAGAACTCTGCTGCAAATATGCTTTATTTATAACCACACAGGCAGAGCAATGGGGAAGCAAATAGGCTCCTAAAGCAGGCAGCACAACTGTTGATCCTGAATTAGATTTCCAAAGAGAGCACTGAACCTCAAAGGTGATTTACCAGTAATCCAATCCACAGTTTTATCTTCTCTCAAAACCCAAACTGAAAACTCTTTTCTCACATTGCACCATGTGTGCACACACACGGAGTGAAGAATAATTGTGTCACCTGCCCTGTAAAAGGGCCCATTCAGAAAAATAATCCATCACCAAACAATCATTCTTGCGTATTATCATGCAATCAGTTTAATGAAGGGCGATCACAAAGCAGCAGCAACCCACAGACATTCAAACAACTTAAAACAAAGTATGTTCCATATAGTAAATCACTCTTGATAATAAGCTGCCTGCTCTTAGCCCCACTGCAAGTGACCAACAGTTGTTTCCTGGAAATAAAACTGTTCAGAGATCATAGTCAGATGAAGGCAAAAAAAACATGCATTTCTATGATTTCTTAGTATGATAAAAATCCATCTATAAGCTACAATTACCACACTGGCTAATCTAAGCATATCACAGCATGATGCACTTCATCTGACTATGCTCTCTGATCAGTTTTATTTCCAGGAAGCAACTTGTCAGTATCTAGGCTGTAATGGATCACAACATAAAGCAGGGTTGGGCTTTTAATGTTGTTTTTGCCCTTTACACTTGATAAACATAGGCATTATACCTGTGAATGCCAGGGGCAAACAAATGGTGACTGCTACTGCCTTCATATCCTGTTGAGACCTTCCCAGAGGCAGTCTGGATGAATGGTTTCTAGTTGGATGGAAGTGTTTTCTTTCAATGCAAAACCCAAGGAGTACCTCACACCAATCTTAATAACCTCAGTACCCCATCATGCACTAACACCACCTTCCAATCTATCCCACCATGGCAATATCTGGCATTTTACATATTTTATTGTGCAGTAGGTATCCTCTTAGTTGATTATTATTAATTACTTATAATTGGCAAGAGTGGTTTAGCTTTATTTTTAACTTTGTCATTATTTTATAACACTACATGCAAAATGGGACTCTTGAATGTTGTCATGTGGTTCTGAACTGCTATAGAACGGCAGTGTGGTTTTTGCTATATGTTCTGTCATGTCTCTCGGTTTACAAACTGCCTTGAGTACAGCAGCGTTCATTAAGGAAGAAATGAAAATTAAAAGAAAAACATTCACACTAACTCTGCACCTGAGCACATTATCTCACACCAATACAGTACTCCATTTTCTGGTCACAGCTGAAATCCACTTTAAAACAAAACACTCTCTTACGTGAAAAACTCTTCCCTCCAATTCACAACAGTGCAATGACACTCTCCATTACTCTGCAGTCAGAAAAAATGCACTCTGCACCTACTCAGGGGCACTGCCAACTATTCACACTTCACACTCTCTGGAGTTGTATTTTTCCGTAACATTTCACCCGACTATTCTTCTATCACAAAAACTCAAATCAGCCAGTGTACATGGCGTGTCCTTGCTTCCCATTTTATCTTCACCAAAAACAACAAAAAACCAGAGAGATAAGTTTGGGACAGTCCTCCTTCAGCCTCATCCAATGATGTTCGTGGCAGAGTTGAGACTCGAACCCAAGTCTCCCCAGTTCTCCTCCAGCCACTGTAACTCCTAAGCTCCACACTGTGTCTCCCAAGTCTGATCAGCACCCAAGGCCTTTTCTTGCTTGTTTTAACCCAGGCACCCCCAAACTCGGCCCTCCAGATGATTTGGGACTACAATTCCCATCATCCCTGACCACTGGTCCTGTTAGCTAGGGATGATGGGAGTTGTAGTCCCAAAACATCTGGAGGGCCAAGTTTGGGGATGCCTGTTTTAACCTATGCACCACTGTACTCAAAAACCTTGGACTTTGTTATTTTAACCCGTGTACTCATCCTATGTGCCTGTTCTATAGTTTCCCCATCTTTTCCATTTCCGTCTGCCGTTGCAACTGCTCCCTCGGTTTTAGGCACAATACAAAGTGAAACAAACGAATAAAAATTACCCCCCCCCCAAAAAAATCAGCAACCCTAGCAATGACAACAGACCCCAAGGTTGACCCTTGGCACTAATAACAGCAGCTGCAGAAGTAGTAGTAGAGTGGCTGGGGGCAACCCAGTCGGGTGGGCGGGGTGCAAATAATAATAATAACGATTTTAATTAAAACTTACTTTCCACCTATCCTCCACTTTCTCCCCCATCTCCCTCCCAAGCCCACGACGTGCAAAATCCTTCCTGGGGAGGAAGGGAGGCGGAGAGAGGCTCTTGCCACCTCGAAGGACCACTTAGCCCCAGGGCATGTTGCAGCCAGCAAACCCCCGCGACCCGCCGAGCCCCCTTTCCCTTAGCTCCAGGCGCCCCCCACCCATCACAGCCGGGCTCTGCAGACGCCCCCCACCCACCCAGAGAACCCGGCCTGTGCGCCGCCCGCGGCGACCCCCTTCTTCCTGCCCCAGCCGCATACCGTGTGCGAATGGAGGCTCTGGCTGGCCTCGATCACGGCTGTCAGCGGCGCCGTGTCGTCCAGCAGCACTTTGCCCGCCGCCGGCTTCTCCATGAAGGCCATGCCAAGCTGAAGGGGGGAGGACGGGGAAGAGAGAGCGGCGCCTCGCCCGCCAAGCCCCGAGGAGGATTTGCTGCCGCCGCTGCTGCTGGTGGTGGTTCCGCCGTCAACACCGGAGCGAGCGCAGCCGGCCAGCGAGGCCTCCTCTGGGTCTTAAAGCCCGAAGGGCTCCCGGCCTCAGCAACTCCGGCCTGGGAAAAAAAAAGAGGCTGGAGCGTTACGAGAAGAGGAGGAGGAAGAGGGAGAAGCGTGGCCAGGAGCCAGCCCCACCCCTTTCCCAGAAACCGCATCGGATCCGGTGCTACGACGCCGGTTGTAGGATTTGCTGCGCTTTAAACAACCCCCAACCACAGTGGAAACGGCCTCCCTCGTTGGAAGGCGCTCCCTCCTCCGAGGCTTTCCCAGTTGGATGGCCGTCTGCCAGGCAGTGGCGGGTTTATGTATAATAATAATAATAATAATAATAATAATAATAATAATAATAATAATAATAATAATAATTTTAAAAAAAACAACTTTTATTTGTATCCCGGCCGAGACCGGGCTCAGGGCGTCTAACATCAAATATAAACATGGATATAAAAATCAAACAATAATTAAATCTCCTCTTAAAAACAAGTCAGGATAAAATTAAAATCAGAATTAGATGGCTTTCCGCAGGGTTTGGGTTGGGAAAGTACCGTAAATGCTCAAGTTAAAGAAGCTATAGCTTAGGGCCCTACTCTCTTGGGGACCCTAAAAAAATATTAAATGGTAAAAAATGTGTTTCTAAAGGAATTTTTGTTACTGCCAAATGCCAATGTGTTTGCATTATTAAGTTTGTTATGAATAAAAAAATCATTTTAAGTTAGAGCTTAATAATTATTTCACTATTAATATACTTCTTAATTGTATTTCACTATTAATATACTTCTTAGTTGTATTTCAGTTCAACAATTACTTTGATAAAATATATATTTTGTTAGGTGCAAATGGCTGTAGATACCTATTAGGTCCATAAATTACCATATAGTATATATTCAACACAAAAAACAGTGACAATTTGTTGTTGACAAAGGACAGCTGGACATATAAAGCTGGACATTACCTTCAATAGCTTTATGGCCTCATCAAACCTAAATCCGGCACTGCTGCCAGGGATGCTTTCATTGCATAGGGAGGTGTACTAGATGGCCCCTTGGGGTTCCCTTGCAAATCTACAATTCTATGATTCTATTACAAAGACAATATCTGCGGCAGATTAGGGATCAGCCAGTTTATTATGGCCTAAGCTTTGGTGGGTTTCATCAGCTGAAGTACCAGCCTCATTTGGGGGCAACTGGGAAACACTGGCCTGCGAGCACTGCAATTGGAGAACAACCTTTACCAAAGGTGTCATGGGCTTTGAAGACACTCAAACTCAGGACGCAAGGGAGAAACGCGCTAAGAGGAAGGCACACTTGGCAAACCCTCACCATGATCAACTCCCACCCGGAAACCTATGTCGCCACTGTGGAAGGACATGTGGATCCAGAATTGGCCTCCACAGTCACTTACAGACTCACAGTTAAGACCATGTTCATGGAAGACAATCTTACTCGGCTACAAGTGATCGCCAAATAAGAAGATGCCCATGGTTGCAGAGAGGGAAGAACTTGTAAACTGTGGAGTCGAGACAAATGATGATGAAATGTGCATATATATATCTGGGACAACTCAATTAAAGCTTAAGTGGATGCAGGATGAAGCATGATGACCACTCACCACAGCAGTAATGAACGGTAGATGAAATCATCCCAGCACTGCTGGGTAGAGACCAGGGTTCAAATCGCCACTCACTGCCTTTCAGCCTAATCTAGGGGTCAGCAAGCTTTTTCAGCAGGGGGCTGGTCCACTGTCCCTCAGACCTTGTGGGGGGCTGGACTATATTTTTGGGGGGGGGGTGATGAACAAATTACTATGCCCCACAAATAACCCAGAGAGGCATTTTAAATAAAAGGACACATTCTACTCATGTAAAAACACACTGATTCCCGGACCGTCCGTGGGCCGGATTTAGAAGGCGATTGGGCTGGATCCGGCCCCTGGGCCTTGGTTTGCCTACCCATGGCCTAATCTATCTCCAAGGGGATCAAATGAGGAGGTGGAGGGGGGGTAGAAGGAACCATGTACACCACCTTGAGCTGCTTGGAAGAAAAGGTCAGATATAAACACAAAATATAATAATAATAATTAATTCACAAACTATTGTGGGTCAGGAAACCATAGTCTCTGTTCATGCCCAGATGGGTTGAATCAAACTTCTGAATGCTTTTGTTTACATTAAGTTCTCTCTACGTCTAGTGTAGCCAATATGGTGCCCTCTAGGTAGAACCGCAACTCCTCTCTTCCCTGAACCACAACTCCTCTCTTCCCTCAACCATGCTGGTTGAGACAGGAGCTGGAATCCAATAACATGTTGACAACCCCTGCTTACCAGTGCAATTCACTACTATTATGCACCATGGACATGCAGGAGACTTAACAACAAGTGAATTCTATTGATTGCATCAACTATAAGCTAATATATAACAACCTTAGTTTTAAATATTGCTGATTTTAATTTTTTGCACTGCCTGTCCTGGGACTCTTGAGTGAAAAGTCAGCCAATAGTCTCAGAAATAAATAAGTAAGGGGCTTATCACTATCCTAGGAACCATATTAATACACAGTGGGAGGAATGATGTACTGAAACCCGAACCATTTTCCCTCCCTCTGCTTGCCCCCCTTCCTTTCACTGCTGTTGCCAAACCTGTTTTGTGGTATGGAAGGCCCTGGGAGCAGTTAATACGTTGGGCAGTACTCCCAGCCAAAGCTGAAGAGGCTGTGCACTTGGCAGCAGTGAGCTGAAGGAACTCTAGGAAACAGAAACCGTGAGCTAAAACTTGAGAGACAGTGGAAGCGAAAGCAAAACTACAATGCGTTCCACAGCTAAAGTGGCGCTAGCGGTCTGCCAGAATTGAGGCTACAAGCACCATGATTGTTGTTGATGTTGTTTTGTCATTTAGTCGCGTCCGACTCTTTGTGACCCCATGGACCAGAGCACCCCAGGCACTTCTGTCTTCCACTGCCTCCCGCAGTTCGGTCAAACTCATGCTGGTAGCTTCGAGAACAAACGCTTATTTGACGGCCAGTGCACCGTAGCGGTTAGAGCATGGGTAGGCAAACTAAGGCCTGGGGGCTGGATCCGGCCCAATCGCCTGTGGACGGTCCAGGAATCAGAGTGTTTTTACATGAGTAGAATGTGTCCTTTTATTTAAAATGCCTCTCTGGGTTATTTGTGGGGCATAGGAATTCCCCCCCAAAAAAAATATAGTCTGGCCCCCCACAAGGTCTGAGGGACAGTGGACCGGCCCCCTGCTGAAAAAGTTTGATGACCCCTGGGTTAGAGGGTTGGGCTAGGACCTGCAAGACAAGGGTTTAAATCACCACTCAGTCATGAAGCTCATTGGGTGACCTTGAACCGCTCACCGTCTTTCCACCTAACCTAACTCACAGGGTTGTTGTGAGGGTAGCACAGTGGGCAGCCATGTATAATAATAATAATAATAATAATAATAATAATAATAATAATAATAATAATAATAAATTATTATTTGTACCCCGCCCATCTGGCTGGATTTCCCCAGCCACTCTGGGCGGCTTCCAACAAAGATGAAAGATACACTAAAATGTCACATATTAAAAACTTCCCTGAACAGGGCTGCCTTCAGATGTCTTCTGAATGTCAGGTAGATGTTTATCGCTTTGACATCTGATGGGAGTGCGTTCCACAGGGCGGGCGCCACTACCGAGAATGCCCTCTGCCTGGTTCCCTGTAACTTGGCCTCTCGCAATAAGGGAACCACCAGAAGGCCCTCGGCGCTGGACCTCAGTGTCCGGGCAGAACGATGGGGGTGGAGACGCTCCTTCAGGTATACTGGACCGAGGCCGTTTAGGGCTTTAAAGGTCAGCACCAACACTTTGAATTGTGCTCGGAAACGTACTGGGAGCCAATGTAGGTCTTTCAAGACCGGTGTTATATGGTCTCGGCGGCCGCTCCCAGTCACCAGTCTAGCTGCCGCATTCTGGATTAGTTGTAGTTTCCGGGTCACCTTCAAAGGTAGCCCCACGTAGAGCGCATTGCAGTAGTCCAAGCGGGAGATAACCAGAGCATGCACCACTCTGGCCAGACAGTCTGCAGGCAGATAGGGTCTCAGCCTACGTACCAGATGGAGCTGGTAAACAGCTGCCCTGGATACAGATTTGACCTGTGCCTCCATGGACAGCTGTGAGTCCAAAATGACTCCCAGGCTGCGCACCTGGTCCTGGTATACCACCTGAAGCTCCTTGGAGGAAAAGTACAGTAGTGGGATTTAATCACCACCACCCCCAGTGAAATGTTATCCTCCTAACTGTTTCTTGCCCTCATCTAAGCCTTGACAGAACACCTCTAACCCTCACCCGTGATGTAGCTTCCGCCTGGCAAAGGGGCCTGCTGCTTTCTCAAGCCACAAACACAAGTTGCCTTTGCATGAAATGGTCTGCCTCTCCCAAGAACAGTGGTACCTTGGGTTAAATACTTAATTCGTTCTGGAGGTCCGTAATTAACCTGAAACTGTTCTTAACCTGAAGCACCACTTTAGCTAACGGGGCCTCCTGCTGCTGCCTTGCCACCAGAGCACAATTTCTATTCTCATCCTGCAGCAAAGTTCTTAACCTGAAGCACTATTTCTGGGTTAGCATAGTCTGTAACCTGAAGCGTATGTAGCCTGAAGCGTATTTAACCACTGTACTCTCCACAGATCAGGCTGTAGCCCTGGATTGGGGGTAGCTTACATGGTGCCCTCCAGACGATTGTGGACTACAACTCCCATCACGCTGGTTAGGGCTGATGGGCATTGTAATCTAGCAGTATCTGGAAGGCACCACACCTTAGCTACCCATGGCTTAGGCCAGGCTTCCTCAAACTCGGCCCTCCTGATGTTTTAAGACTACAGTGCCCATCATCCCTGACCACTGCTCCTCCTAGCTAGAGATCATGGGAGTTGTAGGCCAAAACCATCAGGAGGGCCCGAGTTTGAGGAAGCCTGGCTTAGGCAGTCAATCCTTCAACTCTGCCATGTGACAAGCACTCAGGAGCATTAAGCATGTGCCTAAGAGGAGTTTCAGACTGTGGAGGTGGCAGGCTGGCATTTTAACAATTTGCATTTTTCTTTTATTAGGTCATGCGGAGTGACGCTTTGCATCTCTTACTGCAGTCAGGCAACGAGGGCAGTTGACACCTCTCAAAAATAGGGCGAGATGCAAACGTTCTACTCCATACATTATTTATTTAAACAAAGTTTATGCAGGAAGGTGTGGGAAGTACCTTTTATTTTATTACTATTTTTGTTTCTCTCTCAATCTCCAGCTAACCAAAGCTGCTCTGAGAGGGTAGCTCCCTACTGAGATGAATCAACAACTTTACAAAGGGTCACCCTCTTTTCAGCTGCGAAAAGTGAAACATGCTTGTGTCAGGCCAGACCACATGGTCTTTTCCTTCTCGCTCTTTCATTCACTATTCTTTTTACACACAAAAATGAGAGGGGCTATTCAGAAGTGAACAGGACACAAGGAGCCCCGTGCCACAGTAACTTTGAAGTGTGTGCATAGTAGACATCCACACAGCTTTGATCAAAATCTTTAAAAGATGCTCTGGGGAGTGATCCGTAATGCCATTAAGCATAATTTTAATGTATCCTTGTACTTCACCAACACACCATTGCACAGAACCGATGAAATCTGGCAAACAGAATTCCTCCCTCCGTTACTCCCTAGATAACTGGTCTAAAAAGCAATACCTCTTACTGGTTGAACCACAGTATGTGAAACAAATTTCTCCTCAAGGAGTTGTTGTGTTTTGCAGCCATTTAAAACCTAAGTTGACATACTGACCAAATTAACTAGGAATGCAGATTTTTAAGTCGTGCTGGGCAGCTTATGTTTTAAACCCCCGTCTTTTGCCCCAGGCCACAATCCTACAAACATCACTGAGGAAATGCAAACCATTTAAGGCCACCATTTTAATGAATGCTCGCTCTACAACTTTTAAGCATATAGTGTTTCAAAAAGAGAACAATTGTGTTGAATGGAATTGTTTCAGGGGAAGATAATGTTTTCCACTCAAAACATCTTTTTGTGAAAGTTGCCATCTCAGGACGTAATGTTTTCCACATGCCCTAGCTTTATGACTAAAGCCCAAAGCAACCCACACATCTTAGGAAGAGTACACATTACTTTACGCTTTGGAAATAATGGTAAAGCATTTAATGAACCTGAGTTAATAATGGCCAGCTTAACATTGCCGATTGTCAGTTTTAAAATATCCAAATTCCATTTTGGCATCAGCAAAACTAGTTTGCCGTATTTGATATGGTCAGTCGTCCAGGAAACTAGCACTTCTCTATGTTCATCCTGTTTAGTTAACAACCTGAATTACCCATAAATATTCTGGAAGGAATTGATTTCTACAGGAAGGTGTTAACTTATAAATTCTACCCTCCCTAGAATTAACAAGCATTTAAATTATGAACAGGCAGCTCTGCCTTGACCCCAACTCTTATGGGTCCAGGGATGGGAAGAGATGGTTGTCATTACCAACACAGGGGGAGAAGATCCCACAAATGAAAAGAAGAGGCGAAGACAATAACTCAAGTTGTCTCTCTCACTCACACACAAGTGCTGGTTTTGACCAGAAGGCCATGCAGGAGAAAGATAAGACAGCTCCAGGATATGGAGAACCTAGGAGCATGTAACCAGAGTCATCTTGAACTTAGCAAAGTGGTTTGAAACAAGCGATTTTTTAAAAATAAAAAAATGTAGGCACTGAGCCTGCTCTGTATTGCTAGCCAAACCCTAAAAAAAGGAAACCACTCACTATTGTTTTACACATCAGCTGAAACTTGTTTTGGCAAGCCCACCCTGTCATATGATTTAGAGGTTGTTGTTTTTACAAAAAGGCAGTTTCTTTTAAAAGAAAAAAAATGCTTCAAAGGTTTTACTGATTTTATCTGTTTAATTGGGGGTTTAAGCATTTTTTAATTTTTTAATAGATTTGCATATTTTTTACCAGGGTAACTAAAAGCAACTTATGATACATAAAACAAAACAAAAAAATATCACAAACTGAGATTGGATGTCCTTCGAGCCAGCCAGGCACGACGACGCAACAGGCAAAGTTCAAGCACTCTAGCAAAGGCCCTCAAAACAAGCAAAAGTCTATTATGACAAACTGGAGTGAAGCAAAAAATCAAATGAAACAAAGAAAAAGAAGCAGATTCTAACGATGACCACAATCTTTGGTTTGCTCTCTGCTGGAGCTTTGATATGATTGAAGATCTTTTGACACTCCAACCCTTTCTTAGGTTTGTGCCCTGTATGAATCTTTGATGCGAAGGAAGGTTGTTGCCACTCTGACTGAAGCTTTCCCCACATTCGAAGCAACTATAAGGTTCGTCCCCTGTGAATTTGTTGATGCAAGAGCTTTGAGTGAAGCTCTTGCCGCACTCCCAAGCGCATGGCCAGGATTCACGTTGTGGGGGGCAAGATTTATTGGGGGGGGGGGGACTGAGCTATTTGCAACACGATTGGCCACTTAATTATTTTTTATTTATGTACTTGGTTGGGGGGGGCAGCTTGCCACTTGCCCCCCCCGGCTATGCCCCTTTCCCATCACTTACTATGAACGTCTCCCTCATTCTTTTATCATAGCAATGGCACCCACCAGAGAGGTGCTGGAACTGAGCTCTGGCAAGTTCTTGCTGAGAAAAAGCCCTGGAGAGAACCACAGGGAAACCAACAACAGCCATTTTTCTGTAGGCCAGAGCAATTCCAGTAGTACTTGTTGCCCACAAAGGCACGTGTACTTCTGAAAAACAGATCTTTAAAAAAATAATCATTTAATCAGCTATAGTTAAAAAGAAATCAAACACATGTAACTTGTGCATGTGTGGACAGGCTTGTCTAAAAACAAGCAACAGGCAGCACAAAGAGCTCAGTGAAGGCCCCTGTCAAATATCAACAGGCGGGGAGTTCCAACGTGTAGGTGCCGCCTGTACTAAAATACCCATTTCTTACAAGCGCAGGACAAGTATTAGGTAGCACCTGTCGGAGTGCCAATTCGGTGAATCAAAGTGGTCGAGTGAATATATATGGGGTAAAGGGATCCTGCATTTTGCTTTGAGCATGAAGGGAATAGGTAGCAACAGACCACTTATAAGTAATTATTTTTATTGTGGGTGGCGGGAGGAACCCACCAAACTATGCATTGGAATACAAGAGAATGATTTTTTTTTCTAATGGGATCTGTGCTTTATTAAAGTTTATGAACCCATTACCAGGAAAAGCCCGTTCTGAACAACAAACGGTCCAAAAGAATCCAAACCAGCCACGTTCACAAACCACGGAAATGTAGGTGGGAATGATGCACTGGTGCAGGAAATCTGCATCCAGCTCTCTGTTCTGAGCCATAAAACAAAACACCAACAATTACAGATATAGATAAGTATAAGATGTACTCTGTGTATCATTAAGCAGTTGCATTAATGTACCCAGTTGGCATTGTCTTGAAAATTATTTAAATGTATGTCCACGCAAACTATTCATGGCCTCAGCTACAATAATATACTGCAACTTGGGGTCAGATCTGAGATTTCTGATGGTCTGGCACCATGACTTTAACGGTGCCTTCCATCACTGTTTTGCCACTTTCTACAACAGTACAGGAGACGGAAATATAAGCAAGACATCTCTTCAGTTTCTTCACTTCCGCTGCAGCTAAGACCTCTTCTCCGACATATAACGGGGATGGGAAATGAATTTCCTGAGAAAGAAAAACGCAGCCACGCCCAGGCATCTTAGTGCCCAGAACAGCAGAGATGAGCCCGTTGATCAGAACACCGTGGACAACTCTCCTGCCAAATCTTGAGCTCTTTGCATAGTCTTCATCCAGATGCAATGGGTTTGTGTCTCCTGTTAACTTCGAAAAGGTAACAACATCGTCCTGCGTAAATGTCTTGGTTAATTCTGCCTTGTCTCCTACTTGTACGTGCAAATGATGCACAGAGGGTTGAGCAAACGGAATGGCAACATCTGGCCGTGCTGGGAAAGTTCGTTGGAGTCTCGCACATAGAAATCTGCATTTCAGCCATGCCACCTGCATCTTAAGACAGCTCTGGCTTTTCACAAGCTCAAGTCAAGTTGCCTTTTCGGTTTATTTAATCCAGCACCAGTTCTCTGCTGTTCCCAGCTAACGCAAGAAGAAACGGAGAATTCTAGGAAGGGGAACAAACAGGAACATGAATTTCAAAACAAGAACAGGAAAATTATTCCTGCAGAAAACAAACTTGTGCCAACAGAATGGAAGTTGATTAATCTTCTTGGAAACCAGATTTAATAAAATATAAGCCTAGGAGGTGAGGGGGAAGTGGGCATTTCAATGACCATGGGAGGGCAGGAACACTCAGTTCTGTAGCCACCAAGAATCACTTTCACATGCTGATGACAGCCTATATAATTATTTGGTATTCAGAAGAGGGCCAAGGACAACGGGGAGTGTTCTTGCAAAAATAAAACTACAACATGATATATCAGCAAATCAGTAGCCACAGAAGTGAACATTCAGAGTGAGCAGCTTCTAAGCAAGTTTGACAAGGTTTTTTTTACGCATTTGTTATTTAAATTTCTATTCCACCTTTCAGGACTAGGCACCTGCAAGGACTAAAAATATATGATGGGGAAAAGTCACTTTCTCAGAACACACAGAATGGCTTACTTTTCTAAACAATCCCATATTGAAAAGAATTGGTCTTTTACCAACATGAATACTGTACCACAGTACGGTACATAGATTTCCACAATCTGGAAGCTCCAGGGCAACAACCAAGAATATTTGATAAACAATGGAATTAAGGCATAAACTTTGATCAGCCAGTTATAATGAGGAGACTGAAGTGTGGCTAGCCAAGTAGTATGAAAGAGAATTCTGATCGATTAGTATTAACCAATGATCCAAATACCTCATTGATTACTCCATCCATCTAGAAAGCCGTGTTTTAGTTAGCTGGGACTATTAACCACAGAGGAAAATCAAAGCAGGTGTGGGACTTAAAATGAATTTTTATCTCTTCGCTATGAAAAAGCAACCCATATGGGTTTCAAATTCCTTACTTGAGGTATTTATTGTAAGCTACTTTTGGTTTTTCAAGAGAAATTCAGAAAATAAGACCAATTAACTACAATTTGCTATGTGTGTACTACAAACCATTATTGAAATAAGACTTCTGTGACTGGTTATCACATAACATCTTTTGGCAGCAATTTTTTATCCATCTGGGAGTAACCACCATTGCACTCAAAGGGACATACTCCCATGTAAGTCCTGAAAGAAATGACCTTTCTGTTAGGCAGGTTTATAACCTGGGATCCAATTGCTTGCACCTTAACTCTTACCTGTATCACCCTAAAAGCACACTTTCTGTTCTGATATGAACCAAACAGCGTCAGAGCACTCCACAGCTTTGCGAGGCCACTGTTCAAACGACAGAATTAGAGACATTCTTGCTCACATAAAACAAGTGCCAACACAACATGACAGAAAAGGCTAAGGACAAATATTAAGATTTCAGTCTCATTCATTGAGAGGCAAGATCCACAGTTCTGTGTTGTTGGAATTTTTAAGCACATCTTTCCACACACAAAATTAACAAAAAATTCCTCTTTTTTAGGAGAATGCAGAGAACACCTTGCACAGGATTGGTATGTGGTTGTCAGAAACCCATTTGACTATTGCCAAGTAACTCAAATCAAGTTTTTTGGGTTAACATTGTGTAGGCCGGGTGCTGCTATTTCATACAGTGGTACCCTGGTTCACAAACTTAATCCATTCTGGAAGTCCATTCCAAAACCAAAACATTAATGTTTGATGTATTATGGTATTTTAATAATTTGTTGGAAGCCGCCCAGAGTGGCTGGGGAAGCCCAAAAAGATGGGTGAGGTATAAATAATAAATTATTATTATTATTATTCCAAAACCAAGGCGAGCTTTCCCATAGAAAGTAATGCAAAATGGATTAATCCGTTCCAAACTTTTAAAAACAACTCCTAAAACAGCAATTTAACATGAATTTTACTATCTAACGAGACCATTGATCCATAAAATGAAAGCAATAAACAATGTACTGCAGACACACAATCAATCAATCAATCAGTCAATCAGTAGCTGAACTGGGTTCCACACAGTCACAAAAACAAATAAAAAAGAGCTGCAAAAACAGCGTGACACTCAAAATGGAAGTGTGGCACTCAAATCGGAAGTGTAACACTGAAAACGGAGCACGTTCGGCTTCCGAAAAAGGTTTGCAAACCGGAACACTTACTTCCGGGTTTGAAGTATTTGGGTTCCAAGTTGTTTCTGTACCAAAGCATTTGAGAACCAAGGTACTACTGTACTGGCATCTTGAAATTGGAAGTATTTTTCCAAAGCCTGACCTTGCAGGAAAGATGAGGAAATTACACCTTCACCACCATTAAGTAACACTCCTACACCCAAGCAACAACAATGCTACATACAGGCAACTCCCCATTTGTGCATGATTGGCACAAGCACAACCATGGAAGCAAGCACCGTTTTCGGCACCAGAAGAGAGTGAGGGGGACAGGCTTTGCAGTTCCTCAGAACCCAACCCTGTGTAAATGAGGAGTTGCCTGTACAGTACCAACCAAGCTTGTGACATCTTCTTTAAACACAAAGAGCATCCCCTTCATTTTAGAGAGCCTTGTTTTCACCCAATAGCGCTTGCTAAAGATGTATATTCAGAGTTCCTTACGCATTAGGTACTCTGAGTACTGCAGACAATGTTTCTTCCTCATAGGTCAGCACATCGACAAGCAAAGCGGCACCAACCTAAAAAGAAAAGATATTACGTTGTTACTAAGAAGCAGAAAGAGACTTTGCAAAATGAAGTTGCTGAATACTCATATTTTATATCACTTCCTCTCTTCATAGTCTTCTCTTGTTAGGACTGCAATGTTTCACCCTTTAAAGTTGGGAGAAACAGCTGGCTGTTCTCCCCTAGTTTTAAAAGCATAAAGACAAACAGTGCATAGCTGTACTCCTTCAGAAGCCATCTTTCCTCTATGCAGTGGATCCAAATAAATAAGGGGATATTTGTTGTTGTTTAGTCGTGTCCGACTCTTCGTGACCCCATGGACCAGAGCACGCCAGGCACTCCTGTCTTCCACTGCCTCCCGCAGTTTGGTCAGGCTCATGCTGGTAGCTTTGAGAACACTGTCCAGCCATCTCGTCCTCTGTCGTCCCCTTCTCCTTGTGCCCTCCATCTTTCCCAACATCAGGGTCTTTTCCAGGGAGTCTTCTCATGGCCCAAGTATTGGAGCCTCAGCTTCACGATCTGTCCTTACAGTGAGCAGTCAGGGCTGATTTCCTTAAGAATGGAGAGGTTTGATCTTCTTGCAGTCCATGGGACTCTCAAGAGTCTCATAATTTGGAAACTGGAGAAATGCCGTCTCCAAATAATGACAGTCAACATAAACAACAAACATACCTCACCATGCAGCCGTTTCAGAGCAGAGATGATAAGTTGTTTGAATTCAACAGCATTTAGGCTAAAGTCAGCTTCCTGAAACTCCCTGAAATGTAAGTTAGCAATAAGTCTTATTAGTAAATCCTATTGATCAACAAAAGAATACGCCGCACAAATTCCTTCCAAGGTGAAGGGGCAAAAGGAAAAAAAGGCATGAACTTACAAATGGATCTTTAGATAGTGGTATTCAGAAGCATTCTTGAGAACTATTCTTTTATAGGAAGATGGCTTGTTGCCCTCTCCAAATTCAGTCATTTTGGTAAGCCGATTTCTAAAAGAAGAAATAGCCACTTAAAGCACATCAAGTCCTACCCTGGAAATTCCACAAATTGTCAACTGTCATTCGTACTTTCAAACATGTACACAGGAGAGTGCAACTAGGAGGTTGCCAGTTTCCCTTCTGCACTAGACAGCAGGACCATAAGCCAAGGACTCTTCAGCAAAGATCTTCAGGCTTGGGGTGTCAGGGGCTGATGGGAGCGGTAGGCCAAAGAACTGGGGGGCTCCCAAGTTGCGAAACCCAGTGCTGTACAAATCACAAGTATGAAAAATGCCATTCAAAGCTCTGCAGAGCTTTGAAGCATTCTATATTTTTATATGTGCTGGAAGCCGCCCAGAGTGGCTGGAGCAACTCATCAGATGGATAGGGTGCAAATAAATAATAATAATAATAAACAAGAAGAATACTCAGGACACATAATTAAACCACTCTTCCTAATCAGTAGGATACACAGGACTTTATCATTAGGATTATAATTATGTATTTATTTTTACACTGCCTTCTTCCCTGACAAGGACGGCTTACAGATAAAATAGGAACTAGAAATTTGGTGTGTGGTGTGTGTGTCAATCATTAAAAAACAAAACACAAAACATAATAATAATAATAATAATAATAATAATAATAATAATAATAATAAATTTTATTTATATCCCGCCCTCCCCAGCCGAAGCCGGGCTCAGGGCGGCTAACAACAATAAAAAAGTACAAAAGTACAGCATAAACAACACTCTAAAATCATTCATTATAAAATGAAACAAAACAAAAAACTTGGGCCTAAGGCTTTACGTCCCACTCTTCTTCTGAACCCCACTGCACTATCTGTTAGCAAGCTAACCTTCCCCAAAAAGCTTAAACTGGGGCGGGAACCCACAATTTCAAGGGGAGGTGGGAGAGACGTTTTGGAAGGTCGACTGCATGCATCCCTGTTCGGAAACAAGCCCTATGAGATTCCATGGGGCTTTTCTGTAAACTGCCCAGAGACCTCTAGGTATAGGGGCCAGATTTACGTATAAGCTGAACAAGCTATAGCAGGGGTAGGCAACCTAAGGCCCGGGGGCCAGATGCAGCCCAATCGCCTTCTCAATCCGGCCCGCAGATGGTCTGGGAATCAGTGTGTTTTTACATGAGTAGAATGTATACTTTTATTTAAAATGCATCTCTGGGTTATTTGTGGGGCATAGGAATTCGTTCATTCCCCCCCCCAATAGTCCGGGCCTCCACATGGTCTGAGGGACAGCTGAAAAGGGTTGCTGACCCCTGAGCTATAGCTTAGGGCCCCACTCTCTTGGCCCCCCCACCCCAAAATTCACAATTAATATGCTTATTCTTAATTGTATTTCAGTTCAACAATTACTTTGATAAAGTACATAAAATGGCTTTAGATACCTATTAGGTCCATAAATTACCATAAAGCATATATTCAACACAAAAAACAGTGACAATTTGTTGTTGACAAAGCACAGCTGGACATATAACGGGCCCCATTACCTTCAGTAGCTTAGGGCCTCACCAAACCTAAATCCGGCCCGGTATATAAATTCAATAAAAATGAATGAATGAATGAATGAATTTTCCCGCAAGTTAAGTGGAGCCAGCGTTGAAGTCAACCTACGAAATATGCATCGGACGCGCACAGGAGCCGGCCAAGGCTGCCACGAGAGTTTCTTCGACGGAGCCCTGCGACGGGGAAACCTACCGACAAGAGTCCTGCAGCGAACCAGGCGCCACATGCCTCCCGCACGTGCCTTTCTTCCCGGGACAACACACAGAACGATGCACGGGGGGGAGGGGGGGAGAGAACCGGACAGAACTTCCGCCGGCCAATGACAGAGCCCCGTATCTTCCGTTCTGACCAATGGCGGATGCGCGAAGTCGTCAGGAGCTCCGCCCCGCGCGTAGGCTGGCGGCCCAATGGGCTGATCGGTCATGGAAGAGACGTAAAGGAGCACTCGGGAGAAGAGAGGGCGGGGGAAGAATCAGAGTTGGCGCCGGTAATGGGCGGGGCGGTTTGGAACGCTTGGTAGCCAATAGGATCAAAAACTCCATGCTTCGGAGGCGGGGGTCTCTCGCTTAAGTTACTGGACCTAGCGCGCCTGCGTCAAAGGGCGTTCGAATGGGGCTGCTTTGTGGAGCGCTGCTGCGCTGTCGCGGAGGCTGAGAGCTGGGGAAGAGGGACGGGCAGCGAGCAGCGCTTGCTTTGCCGTGGGGACGGAGAGCAAAATGGGTCGCGCAGTCTTTTTTCCACCCCATGCCGGGTTGTGAATTTTAATCCAGGGAAAGCTTACAGTCAAAGCAAATGGGCACAGGATGCCTCGCTTTGCTGCCATTCTTAGTCACAAGCAGGCACCATTGTGCTCAGCGAGGCTTACTCCCGGGTAAGCGCGCACCATTTTTCGGGAGCCCTCCCGTGAATTACAGGAATGCCTTTTGTTGTGTCCCCCCCCTGCTGAGTCTGTTACTTCCCCGTGTCTACATGAGTGGAGGGGGAAAACCATCATTTTAAAAAATCATTCCATTTGCAAAATTCTCTACTTGGGCATGAAGTCTTGCGCCAGTCACTGCCTCTCAGCCCAGTCTACCTCACAGGGTGGTTGTGGGTACTATTACTCAGTCCTTTTTTTCCTGGGGAGACGCAGGGGTACGCATACCCCTAAACATTTTGTGAACCTTAAGTTTGGCCTCATTGAGGCGCAGTATTTCAATATGAGTAGGAAAATGAGAGTACCCCTAAAGATTTTTTTTAGAAAAAAGCACTGCTATTACTACTATTATTTATCAATTTTTATGCTGCCCTTCATTAGAGGATGACAGTGATTTGCAGTATAAAATACAAAAATATATTCCATAAAATAAAATTTAAAAAATTACCCCTCGCCCCAGTTTAAAAGTTCGTAGATGGTTTAATTAACCAAAGACCTGGGAGAAAAGGGATGTTTGCCTCCCTAAGGATGCCTAAAGATTTAATGAAGGCACCAGATGAGTTCCTGGGGAGAGCAGGGAGCCACCTCGGAAAAGGCCTGTTCTCATGCTGCCGCCCTCTGGGTACACAAAGGAATGCTTCTGATGATGGCTACAGGGTCTGGGTCAGTTCATATGGGGGGAGGCATTCTTGAGGCATTGTGGTCCAATTTATAGGCAAGGAGGAGGGGAACCATGTACGCCAGTTTGAGCTCCTTGGAGGAAAAAAGGTAGGATATAAATGCAATTTAAATAAATGAATAAACCTTCCTGCAAGCAAATCAGGATGAATGCTCAATAAATAGCCAACAGCGTCTAATCACCATCATCATCATCATCATTTTATTTGAAATAAATAAAAAAATTGTCCAGTAGCACCTTAGAGACCAACTAAGGTGCTACTGGACAATTTTTTTATTTTTTTATTTTTTTCGACTGCATCAGACCAATACGACTACCTACCTGAATCTAGAATCATTTTATTTGTATGCATCCCCAGATCCCAGCTTTGGCCCAAATTAAATCTGATATTGCAGGACAAACGACTCCTCTTTCTTATAAAAGCCCTGTACAATGGAACCAAACTGCAGGTCCGATGTAGTCGGCAGGGACAGTTATCGAACAGTATCAAGATGACTGGGGGGTGAGACAGGGATGCGTTATGGCCCCCCCCCCACTGTTTTGCCTATTCTTAAGCGACCTAGAAGCGAGCCTAATGGACCCAGATGGACACCTTCCAAAAACAGGAATGAGAAGGACCCCCTTGTTGTTATATGTGGATGATGCGGCCATCATTTCATGTTCCAGACAGGGTTTGAAATATCTGCTGAGGAAGTTTTCTGATTACTGTTTTGAAAATGGCTTATCCATTGATTATGAAAAATCAAAAATTTTAGTATTCGAAAGAAGCTTCTCCTGGTTTAAATGTGTGCTGAATGGCCATAACCTTGAACAGATTAAATACTTCCGTTTTCTAGGGCTCACATGCCATCATACAAGATCTTGGAAGCACCACTGGCAAACCTCCCTTCAAAAGGCAGAGATCACAAAGCTAGCCATACTCAGATTCTTTTTCACAAAGGGCGGCAAGTATATTCCAGCAGCCTTAAGGGTTTTCAACGCAAAATCCGTTTCCCAATTCCTGTACACTGCAAATGTCTGGCATAATGGGGACCTGCCTAAGCTAGATGGCTTTCAGGCAAAATTTCTACGACCTCTGCTGCAGGCACCCAACTGTGTCCCCAACTCCATATCTCTCTTAGAAGCTGGTGAATGCCCAATTTCAACTAAAGCATGGTGGGCTGCCCTAAAACATTGGCTCAGGATTGCAGTGTTTGATATAGGGAAGGGTTTGTATCAACACCTGACCAATGATGAGTTTGTCAGCAATTGGCAGAAAACCATGGCTAGAAAAGCCATCTCTATTGGTCTGTCACCCCCCCCCCAACTCTATTATCTGGGTTATGAAGGCACCCTAAAGACATTAAAGCAAAGATTATGAGATAATACACACAGTGACTTGCGATCTCTATCACACGCAGTCTGTAGTCCGTTGGCAGTAGGAGTACAATATGGGCATGTCTTGAAGTTAACACCTTACATTAAAAACCTGAAAGTACCAAATTACCGAAGGTTATTCACCAAAGCCAGACTAAACATTTTTCCTTCTGCAGTGTTGGATGGCAGGTTGAGAGGAGCTCCCTACCAGGACAGACTTTGCTCGTGTGCCCAAAACATCGATTCTATAAAACATATTTTGCTGCACTGTGCGAAATACGAGCAAGCCAGGGCTGAACTGATATTACCCTTGCTGGTACCTTTCCCGGGAAAATCAGAGGCTCACTATATCAGGTTCCTATTGGAAGACCGGACTAACACTAGAACATTAGCAGTGGCAAAGTTTTTATCGGTGGTTGGAAGAACCAATGATCCCCATCTTTAAGTCTGAACAAAATGCTTGTTTAACCTGGAGGTAGGCTGTCTGAATTGTGTATTGCTTTGTAATGATTTGTTGGGTCTCTGGACCGTAATAAAGATTGATTGATTGATTGATTGATTGATTGATTGATTATTTGTATGTCGCTTTTCCACAGTTAAAACAATACTCAAGGCGGCTTACAATATGAAAAGATTTACATAATTACAAACATTGCAAAGTTGTCATAAAAATATATAAAACACATCAAAAACTACATAACCAAACTGAACAATTTCCACATAAAAATAAAGATACAAAAAAATAATGTCAGTAACAGCAGCCTCAACGCAATTTGGGATGAAGGCTCAGTATCCTGGCAGATTGGAAGCACCCAAAGTGAAGAAAAGTAGAGGGGGAGAACATCTGAAAGAGATGCCACAAGAGGCCGCCAGTAGACCGAGGAAAGGAATTGTGGTTTGCTACATAAGAATGGAACCAGGAAATCAGCAGCAACACAGTCTTGTGGCACCTAAAAAGACAAGCATGTTCATTATGGCATAAGCTGTTTCTACGGCTCCATCATTGCAAGCCTTCCAATCTTATCCAAATAAACTAGGTCAAAAATCTTGCACTAATTGTTAGAAGTAGGCCTACAAGACAGCCTTTCTGATATATTATTGCTTGCACAGCTACACAAAATGTGTGATATCCAGCTAAATCATTGGATATCATCCAACATCCCAGGGCCAGTGTGGTGTTAATGGTTAGCATGTTGGACTATGACCTGGGAGATCAGGATCCGAATCCCCACTCAGCCATTTGAGCTCACTGGGCGACTCTTCTTACCTCTGATGCACCCACCCTGATATGGGACGCAGGTGGCGCTGTGGGTTAAACCACAGAGCTTAGGGTTTGCCGATTGGAAGGTCGCGGTTCAAATCCACATGACGGTGTGAGCTCCCGTTGCTCGGTCCCTGCTCCTGCCAACCTAGCAGTTCGAAAGCACGTCAAAGTGCAAGTAGATAAATAGGTACCACTCCGGCGGGAAGGTAAACGGCGTTTCCGTGCACTGCTCTGGTTCGCCAGAAGCGGCTTAGTCATGCTGGCCACATGACCCGGAAGCTGTACACTGGCTCCCTCGGCCAATAAAGCGAGATGAGCGCCGCAACCCCAGAGTCAGCCACGACTGGACCTAATGGTCAGGGGTCCCTTTACCTTTACCCACCCTGATAACCGTCTTTTCACTCAGAGGCCTCTCCTAGACACACCCTGCCTTGTTAGAATTGGCTTTCTTCTTGCTAAATCATTATCATACTAGTTTCCAGGCCTTGAATGTCCCATCCTTTCTTACTACGTTGCAAGTTCATCCTTTATCACCCGAGTGGGAATCCTGCAGACCTCCAAATGTTGGACTACAACTCCCATCATCCCGGAGCATGGAATGGGGCTGATGGAAGCTGGAGTCTGGCAACAGGAGGGTTTTCCCAGGCTTACTTTATAGCTTGGGTCCAGATTTCCCATGAGTGTATAATTCCTCCCTCCCTTAATCCAACAGTAGCCTCTGCTGGATCTCAGTCCCTTCTGTGAAGGGAAGGAGCCCTTCCATACTCGAAATCCAAACTCTGGATCCAATTCTGTATCATCACCATGTACTTGGATGACACAGTATGAAATAAGGATGGTGATAAACATTAAGAAGCAGAAGGTTAGTGCACATCATCTGGAGCATCAGGTTTCCCCAAGGGTTCATACAGATCTTTTTCTGAATATGTCCTGCGAGGCAGCAGGTACGGATCTTCATTGGGGTTTATTCCCGAAGCCTTTCTATAGCTGCAAGACAGCAGAGGTTTAGAACTACCTAGATGGGCTACCTTCCCAGGTTAACAAGCCTTACTTTGGCCTTCGGTTACCTCTACAGCACATGCAGAAACCACCTCCTTGCCTGTTGGACCCACTACTGGTCTTGTATGCTCAATCTTCGCATGTAGAGGAAGTCCCTAACTCACCAAGGCTTTGAGGCCCATCGGCTACACTCGCCTGTTTTAGTTGGCTAGCCGAAGCCTCTTCCCAGCACTGTTGGGGGGGGGATATCCTTCCTGCCCCCTAATACAGCAACCAATGATGTCAAGGACTCTACAGTGGTACCTCGAGTTAAGTACTTAATTCGTTCCGGAGGTCCGTTCTTAACCTGAAACTGTTCTTAACCTGAAGCACCACTTAACCTGCCGCCGCGCCACCGGAGCACGATTTCCGTTCTCATCCTGAAGCAAAGTTCTTAACCCGAGGTACTATTTCTGGGTTAGCGGAGTCTGTAACCTGAAGCGTCTGTAACCTGAAGCATATGTAACCCGAGGTACCACTGTACACAATTGATAATACAACAGGGAGAGTGGGCGGGAGGTCCAATGCAGCGCAAGAGGCAGATTGGCCCATTTGCAGGCAGGCTTGTATTCAAAGTCCCAGCCAGTGGGAAGGACTTTTGGCCCCTCGACAGCTGGGCATCTCCACCAATAGCCATTCGACAGCGAATCATGCCAGGCAAGGAGCTGCCAGCCTGCAACGCAGCCGCACCCGCGAATGGCAAGCAGACTTTTGAGGGATAGCTGTGTTTTAGTTCACATATTGATTCAGGAAGTGTTATTGAGGTTACTTCATATTCAGATGTGTACAGAATCACATGCTGCCTGCCACGTGTTCACGCCCTTTAGAGGGCGAAAATGCAGGGAATTCTGATCACAAATCTCTGGAATCGAGGGCATCGTGATTTTTAATCACTAGTTACCCTGTTCCATCAAACCCAGCCCTGATTCTTTTGCATCATTACACAGCACACTGTAATCCAGTTCTTAACAGAGATCTAATCACCTTCCTTGGTGAGTAACAAATTTGTCTTTCCTGAAAAACAGAACTGGAAATCAGGTCTTTCTCTTTTTTTTCAAGGCAAAGAAATGGTGATTACTAAGAAAACTGCCAGTCCACTTGAGCATAATTATGGCTGAACAAAAGATAATGTGAATGGCCAGAAGAGGGCTTGAGAGAGAAACAGAACTCATCTTGTCTGCAGGTGTGTCGAGTTTAATACGTCCACCTGTGCTGCTCATCTGAATATCTGCAAACTGAAAAGCGTATATTGCAAAACACCACAAGTCATTCCGCATCCTACAACGGGAGGGTGGAAACCCAACATAAATAAGTCTAGCATTTAAATGAATCTCTCTACCAGAAACATCACCACCACTGGGGCATTATGGACTTTAGTAATAATTATATACTGGGCCAGATTAGATTAATCTATTGGAATTGGCGTGGTGTTAGCAATCAATGGCTTACTCACAGAAAAATTTGCCAATAAAGATTGCCTCGCCGGTTAAGAACCAGTCTTCGACTCAGAGCTATTAGGGTTTATTGACTTGGGTTTATTGCAAAAACCTGATCTCACCCACTGAACGGAGGTTTGGGTAAGCAAAATCTTCCTTCAGATTTTGCATGTGACTGATAGGATCCAGTGAGCAAGATCGGGTTTTCGCAAGGCACATCCGCAGAACAATGAGAAAAATTATTGGACTTCAGGAAGTTAATCAGTACACAATACAGTCAAAATACAGGTCAAGCAAAAGTGTGGATGAGCTTTTAGGGTCTATCAGTTTGGAAATTAAACAAGGCTACCCCCCAGAAAAGTTTAAACGGGGGGCCGCTAGGGGCGCATTGGAAGATGGCCGACAATACCATCTCTCCCCTTCACACAAGGTAATTAAGAGGCTGATATGGGAGTATGCAGCCTCCCTTGCTACCCCAAGGGAATGGGGAAAACTGCCTTGCCTGCAGTTGCCATAAATCACCCCCAGATTCGAAAGATGGGGGTGAGGACACTAGGCACACAGCCCTCGTGGGAGACGGCTCTCCCTGAAGCTGTCTCTGATCGCGCGTCCTGGTTGCAGGAGTTCAAAATAAACAATTAGAGAGAAGCAAATGCACATATTTCGAGTGAAGATCGGGAGATAAGACTGCTAATTAAAGTGATTTATGTGAAGTGGAGTGATGGGCTGGATTTAACAATAAATCAAGAAGAAGATTCATCAAAGGATCGGTATGTCGGAACGGGACTGAAAAGGGGAGGGGGACTTTTCTTTTTTTATCTTATGTGAATACCTAACAATCCTCCCCCCCAAGAAAGAATCGTTGCAATTACTGATTACAAGCAGGATGATTAAGAACTGTGTGGAAATAAATTACTAATCAAAGATATGGCTTGTGGGAACATTGGGAAAGGAATGAAAGTTCTTTGTGACGCAGTTATAAAAAGAGAGATTTGCTACGGCAGGCCTGGCCACAGGATGATCGAGGGGGAGGAGGACCATGGCTTGTTATTATATCGGACTGTGAGTTTGACCTGGCAGGGCCCCCTGAGAAAATTGAGGAGAGACTGGCAGGCCTGTGGAAATTAACGGACAGACTTTGGGAATGTTTTATACGGAGGTGCGGAAATGGCATCTGTCTATTTTGATATGGCTCTTTTTTTAAAAAAAAATATTTTTATTACATTTTTCAGATACAAACTCAGAAATATACACACAAAAAAGAAACAAGAAAGAAAAAAAAGGAAAAAAGAAGAAAGAAGAAAAAACACCGACTTTCCAAAGCTTTTTCATACAACCAACTGGACTTCCCCACATCCTCCTCACCCTGCATTCTTTACAATAAAAATATCAGCAAATTATTACCTTGTTTCATATCTTGTTTTGTACCTTTCAGATATTATGTTTTTAACTTTAAAATATCACTAAGATCACTAAGGCTGCACTGTTTTGGTTTCTTTGAATAAAGTGTTAACTTCACTGACACCGTATATTCTTTGATTGACGACCTACGCTTGACACCACTTCCTGACAACTCCCCAGGCTTGTGGTTTACTCCCCTACTTTAAAGTATCCTGGAAGGATTAGTGGAATTAGAGCCTCAGGAGTAGGAGTAGGAGTAGTACAGTGCTACCTCAGGTTACAGACACTTCAGGGATACAGACTCTGCTAACCCAGAAATAGTACCTCGGGTTAAGAACTTTGCTTCAGGATGAGAACAGAAATCGTGTGGCAGCAGCGGGAGGCCCCATTAGCTAAAGTGGTACCTCAGGTTAAGAACAGTTTCAGGTTAGGAACAGACCTCCAGAACGAATTAAGTTCTTAACCCGAGGTACCACTGTAGTGTTTTTTGAGGGGTGACATTATATCCTCCCCCCTCCCTCCAAATCCACCACTTGGGATCCTGAATTGGCCAACTAGTGGATTTACACAAATCCAGAGGAATGGGAACAAACAACATTCGTCTTTGAAAAAAGCATTTTTCTGTTTAAAGGGGAAAGGAAAAAAATATGCTCCAACCATATGAGAAAAGGGTGGTGAGAAATTACTAGTGACATACAAGTAATCCATTGTTTTTCTTTGTCAATGGTTACAAAAGCAGCAGATCTTGGCTGTGAGTCCCGGAAGACAGGTTCCCTGCCTTGCAGGCCTTTTCCACCTGGCTTGGGAGGGTGAGGCCTTGACTGGCTCCAGCTATGAAAGCTGAGGCTGCTGAACAGACTCTGTGGCTGGAGGGGGTTGTTGGCAGGGGGTTGTTGCTGGTGGGTTTTTGTATCTTTATTTTAGATTTTGATGTAAGTGGAAATGGTTCAGTATGGTTTTGTATGGTTTTATTTATTGTTTTTGACTACATTTGTTATGCTGTAGTTCTGTATTTTTCTTCATGCTGTAAGCTGCCTCGACCATGATTTGAACTGTGGAAAGGCGGACATATAAATAAAATTATGTATGGAAGACAGGAGTGCCTGGCGTGCTCTGGTCCATGGGGTCATGAAGAGTCGGACATGACTAAACAACTAAACAGCAACAATGCAAATGTGCGCATGCTCTTGGAACACATCCCACAGGAAATTGATGCTGATGGCATTCTAGGGCACTTGAGACACCCTGAAAAATTGGACAGTACTTCCTCTAACACAGGATGGGGGAATGTGCGGCCTCCAACCCCTATCAGCTGCAGCCAGCAAGACCAGTTGTCCAAGTTGTTGGGAGGTATAGTCCAGCAATATCTGGTTCCTCATATCTGCTGTAACTGAACCATTTTGGCCAAGGGAAAGATGGACTAATAGCTTTTCCCATAGTACCCCTTGATTGTGTGGGGCAGGAGGGTGGGCAGTTATCATTCACATGAGTGGTAGTTGGTTCCAGAAAACAGTCGCCTTGGTTTTCTCTGAAGTGAGATGAGGTCTTTCTTTTTTCATGTATATCCTTCCTTTCTTCTTCCTTCATGATACCCAAAGCAGTGTACATGTGGCTTCCATAGGGTTGCCCATCCAAACCCTGACCAGACTTGAACCTGTTTAGCTTCAGCAAGGTGGCTACCTCATGTGCCTTCAGACCAGACCCTGGGACCATCCATCTGGAGTCAACCAAGACAGGAACAAAGCTGGTTTCAGGAATGTATCAGTCAGGGACACAAACCATTTGGTGGCAAAACTCCTGGTGGTTTCAGTCTCACAGTGAGACGGACATCAATATGAACCAGGCTCTGGAATATTCAGTAGCATCAAAGGGCGTTGGCAGGGTGTCGGCGGAAGAAATTATTATCTTAACACCTCCACCGACCTAGGGAAGAAATTGTTTACAACTTTGCAAGCTCCTCCTGCCTGCTACAAGACGCAGATGCCCACAGCCGTGACAGCAGTGAAAAAGTGAGGTTGGAGAACAGCTCACAACTTCCCATCCCAGGTAAGTTTCAGCATATGTCAGAAATAGGAGTGAGATTGCCATTTATGTATTTGTCAGCCTCTCTAAGCACGTTGGCTATGTCAGTGGGAAGAGGCAGGTGGATCAACCTGCTGGGAAGATGTAAATCCTGTATTATAACACAACATTGATTGTAGTACATTGTGTAGAACAACTCATCCTTGGACACTTTGTTGAGCTCAGTACGGCGTACAAGAGGAAGGTTTATTGTCCATTGTATTGATGTTGCTGGAATTCTGCTAGTGCTGGGAAATATCCCTGAGATTTGTGCAAGTTGCTTGGGCTAAAAACCATTAAGTTTGGGGTGAAATAGATCTTTACTGGGTAGCATAAACTGTTGGCGTAGTGGCAGTGACTGGAATGCATATACCGTTCCTTCAGAAGCTTCTGGCTTCCTATTTCTCAATGTGGCTTAACCCTGATTGCACAGAACCATTCATCCCACACAATCAGAGTTGAAGCACACAGAGAGTTGAATGGAAAGATTTCAGAGAAGTGGTGCCAGGTGGTGAGTTTGGTTGTGAACTTTATGCACAGAATTCCGAATGCGGTTTAAGTTTAAAGTTTCGAACAGGCCCTTTGTTTGTGCCAACAGCCAAATAGGACCTTCCAGTTCATAGCGAGTTTGCTTTCTTTAAAACACTCAGACTTGGGGTTGCGTCCAGTTGTGTTGCTCCGATGAAGGGAGGTTTTTGACCCAGCAGACGCTTGCATCAGTGGATCAGGAATGGAGGGTAACTTCTGCATATTCACACACAAACACACACCCTGCAGACTCCATTGCCCACTCTTGATTAGAGGCTTGGTGGACACTTTGGAACAACATGGGAGGTAGCACCTGAGGCTGCAGAGGGGAGGGCAAATCATCAAAAATAGCCACCCATCCCATTTAGCTAGCAGGTACTTCTGCTGAATTAAACTGGCTTCCGTCAACAGAATGATGATAAAACCCTTTGATAGTACAAGTGGGGCTTGCCACAGAATGTTGGACTGTGGTGAGTTGGTCCTGTGCAGCTTTTGGCCAGATAGCTGTATCCTTTTCCGTTCCCCCAGCTTCCTGTTATTTTACTCCAACAGATACTTAGTGGTTTCTGGCCATGGAACAGGCTCAGCCCTCATCGGGGTCCTCACCCCTTGGGCTTATTTTCTTTCTGTCCTTCTCTCTCTCTCTCTCTCTCTCTCTCTCTCTCTCTCTCTCTCCACACCCACCCACACCCTGCAAGCCTTGGTGTTTTCCAAAGCCTGGGGTTACATGGATGATGTGCATGGATGATGTTATTCTTATATTTTGGCTGCGTAAATTTTGATACTCAGTGAATTCACTATTAGTAGATAGGACTTTATGGGCAAGGAAACAACTGAGTTGTTTACCTGCTGTCCCTTAATATGTGTTTCAACCTCAGTTTGGAGGCATCTGAAGGCAGCCCTGTATCGGGAAATTTTTAATGTCTAATGTTTTACCATTTTTTATGTGCTGTAAGCCGCCCAGAGTGGGAAACCCAGCCAGATTGGTAGGGTATAAGTACAACAACAACAACATTTTGAGCTGTAATTTTTATTACCTGTACCCCTTTAATCTTTCCTGTTGTTGTCTAAATGTTTACTACGCAGGCAAATAAAGAGAACCTTAACTAGTTGCCATGAATTTCGCTCTGGGCAAGATGCTGATGCTGATTGCATTCTTCTTTGTGGGTATCTTTTCAACCATCTTTAACAGGCGGTATTCCCACTGGACTTTACTATTGTTCAGGATCATGATCAGGTAAGTGTTTACCTAGGGAGATATATGGGGTGACTTGTAATGCCTTGTTCAAAGCGAGGCGAGCATCAGCATGCATGGTCTTACATAAAACCTGGATGAGAGATCACACAGGAGTCCCTCATCCTTGGCTCTGAATCCTACCCCTACCCCTTGCCTTGGGGAATGTATTTTGGAGAAGAAAAGGCTAAGGAGTAAACCCTACACAAGTGTGGAGTCCCTAAGATGGTTGGATGGTACTTTGCATGTCTCCTTCCAGCAACTCTTGCAGCCAAACATATTGCTCTGCTTTCCTTTGGACCACATCAGTGAGGACGAGAGGAGGGTCTTGTTGTCTGGGCAGCCCAGAACCTCTGTACACTCTGCCCAGGTCTGTTGCCCCAGGCGTGTCACTTTGGTGCTGCTAACGTAGTGGTTGGACTCACCCCCAGAGGCACACTCCATTGTCTCTCGACACAGACAGATGCCAACAACTATGGCTTATTAGAAATTTGCCATAATCTTTGGCCAGAACAGTAAACATATGAACTAAGAAGGGATTCTTTAACTGTGATTCCTCCATCTGGTTTGGACCAGATGACCTTCCAACTCAATTCCATATTGGTACAGGATGTACAAGTTAGGCCAGTTGGCATTTTAATGCAAACCAAAACTAATTTCTCCTTACAGTAGAGTTAGGCAGCTCCTTCCACTCCTCGCTTTAACTGGAAGTGCTTCCTCTAAAGAACCACCAGTACTCTTCATCTTGCTTCTCTCTTTGCTTTTAGGTGCAAGCGTCTGAAGAGGGGCATGAAGGTGAAATTCGTTGAACATGAGGGCTACAGGTTCTGTTATTTCTGCCGAGGGAAACCGGGTTCCCAGCCATCGGTGCTGATGCTTCATGGCTTTTCATTCAACAAAGATATGTGGCTAGACACCATCAAAGTAGGTTTCCATTTTTCCAATTGGGCAACATTCATGTCTCTTTTGTGCCTTCCCTGAGACTGTTGGAAATGACCAAACGTACCCAACTTTTACACCTTCAGCATTTGACTTGGGGCATTCCCCCCCCCCAAGCCATTGTCGAAAAGGCAAGAGTTTCCCCGGTGAGACGTAAAGTGTGAGCAGCTGCCCTAAGGACACACAGCATCCTCATCTTTCTGTAGTGCAGGGGTTGGGGGCACCACGTGGCCCTCCAGATGCTGTTGGACTCCAACTCCCATCAGCACCAGCCGCAATGGCCAATGGAATGGGTGAGAGGAACGTTACTCCAGCAACATCTGGAGGAGCCATAGTTTCCCTACCTCTGATGCAATGTGTTAAGATGCCATAGGTAAAGGTAAACGGACCCCTGACCATTAGGTCCAGTTGTGGCCGACTCTGGGGTTGTGGCGCTCATCTCGTTTTACTGGCCGAGGGAGCCGGCGTACAGCTTCCGGGTCATGTGGCCAGCATGACTAAGCCGCTTCTGGCGAACCAGAGCAGTGCACGGAAACGCTGTTTACCTTCCTGCCGGAGCGGTGCCTATTTATCTACTTGCACTTTGACGTGCTTTCAAACTGCTAGGTTGGCAGGAGTAGGGACCGAGCAACCTGGATCAAAATTGTGGAAGTACTGCTGTGAGGCCAGGCTTGTTGGTCTAGAAAAGGGAGCCAAGCTGGTGTCCCCCAGCTGCTATTGGGCTACAACTCCTGCCGGCCCCATGGCCAATAGTCAAGGATGGTCCCATAAGCCATGTGGTTGGCCACTGTGAGAACAGCATGCTGGACTAGATGTTCCCTTCTAATGTTCCTGTGATGGGAGTTGTAATCCAGTAACAACCTGGCTGCTCCTGGGTTGGGAGTGATTGTTGCATTAGATTTGTTGCATTAGATTTGCATTAGATTTAAAGTCTGGCATTCAGATTTGTTGCATTTATTGCATTTGATTTAAAGTCTGGCATTCAGCTGCCCAACTACCCCATGCTCCAGGGGGGAAAAGGGACCATATCATAAAGAGTGAGTGGATGACCAAGTGGTAAATCTTATTGTTTGCATGATCTTGCATCTCAGGCATTGCAGCTCTGCCTTTTTAACTTAATCCTATCTACCCACTCCATAATACACTCAAATATTTTCTCACTGTATATGTTTCTTTATACCATAGGCTAAATAAGGGCGTAATGGTATTTATTTGGGCACACCAACCACTCCACCCCTTCGATAATGACCAGCCCAATTATGGTTGCTTTGAATTCTCGGCCTCATTTCCAAATGCCGTCTTTCCCCAGCTCTTTCCTAAGGACCTCCACGTGGTCTGCCTTGACATGCCAGGCCACGGAGAAACCACTCGCCTGCTGGCAGAAAGTTACACGGCAGTTAACCAAGTGAAAATGATACACCAGGTAAGGCTGGCAAGCAAGTGGTTCTGGACTGGTAAGGGCGTCACCGTCGCTGAAGTATGGAGATTGCCTTGACTCCAGTTGCTTAAGCTGGAGCCAAGGAACTGGTTTTGCAATCGCTCACCAGCAGGGTGCATTGCAACTTTCCCATTCTTGCGGAAGGTGATGTCTCCTGGACTCAGCTTTCCTTGAAAACCTTCCTGCTCCACAGCCTCTGCTGACTATTACAGTGGTGCCCCGCAAGACGAATGCCTCGCAAGACGGAAAACTCGCTAGACGAAAGAGTTTTCCATTTTGGAGGTGCTTCGCAAAACGAATTTCCTATGGGCTTGCTTTGCAAGACGACAATGTCTTGCGAGTTCCTGCTGGGTTTTTTTCCTCCCCCCCCCCTTTTTCTAAGCCGCTAAGCCGCTTATCAGCTGATCCGATCAGCAGATAAGCCGCTAAAAGCTGCTAAAAGCCACTAATAGCGCTAATCCGCTAATCCTTCAATGGGCTTGCTTCGCAAGACAAAAAAACCGCTAGACGAAGAGAATCACAGAACGGATTATTTTCGTCTTGCGAGGCACCACTGTATTTTAAAGAGAATCCAAAGTAGGAATGACTGGCAGCAGCTAGGGACTTGCTTGGGAAATTCCCTTTGCATGGCGAGTTCCCACCCCCCACCAGGTGGAAATAATGATGCACGACACAATTATTAAGGTTAATGGGCTAAAAAAGACCACAGTTTTATTGGTTACAGGTGATGAGCGGTATTGGCTTAGGCATTGGTCCTAACCGACTATATCCGACTTCAGCCCGTCTGCTTGAAGTCCAGGAAGGGTTAACCACCAGTAGGGGGAGTCCTGCTGATGCACATCAACTAGGAACTTCCCCGGGTCACCGATAGGGGGCGTGCCTTAGGCCCTCACCTCCTTAGGCTTCGGATAGGGCCACGCCCCCCGGAATCCTTTATCGGACTACCCTTCCATGTGGGGGGCAGGTGATGGCGTTACCTCCCCTCTTCCATCTACAGAACTATACCAATGCCTAATCACCAATACCCAGAAAGTTGTGACGATTTGCTACAAGGTAGGCGAAAACCAAGTGGCTGGTGCCAATTTGCCAAGTGGAAAAATTCCTACCAGGCCCCTCAACAGCGACCAACCAAGGTCTATAGCAAGGTCAAAGACAAAACCTTAAAGGGCGGGAGGGTGGGAAAGCCAAACAGCTGTGGAGCGGCAAAGAGGGAGATCCCTGGCCGCGTCCTGCCTTAAATAGGGCAGGCCATGCCTCCAGAGCCAGCCGATTGGCTGGCCAGGTGGTGACACGGCCGGGAATCCCAATCGCGCGGGAGCTGGGCTCCAGCCACTGCGCGTGTGGTAGGGCCGTGAAGCCCACAACCCCACCTCCGCTGAAGGGCAGAAGTGACTAAACCGGTAAGGACACCTTTAACATCCAGCTTAACCTCGTGCTTCTTTCAGTTTGTTGAGTGCATTGGCCTGAACCAAAAGCCTTTCCACCTGGTTGGCATGTCCATGGGCGGAATGATTGCTGGTGTTTATGCGGCTCAGTATCCATCTGATGTCTCTCGCTTGTCTCTCCTTTGCCCACCTGGTGAGTGTCTGAGGCAGGGGTGGGGAAGGTCAGACCTGGGGACCAGATGCAACCCCACCTCCCACAACCCCTCGGCCTCTCTATTTCATCCTCCAAACTCTCCCCAGGTCACAACCCTCTCACCAGCCTTGCTTTGCATCCCAGATTCCTGGCTGCAATTTGTCCTTGAACACTGATGATTGCCTCTTGCTTGTCTGACTGAAGGATAGAGAGGGTTGTGTGAGTGTATATGGAAACTAGCCCTATACAGTGGTACCTCAGGTTACATACGCTTCAGGTTACAGACTCCGCTAACTCAGAAATAGTGCTTCAGGTTAAGAACTTTGCTTCAGGATGAGAACAGAAATCGTGCTCCGGCGGCGTGGCGGCAGCAGGAGGCCCCATTAGCTAAAGTGGTGCTTCAGGTTAAGAACAGTTTCAGGTTAAGAACGGACCTCCAGAATGAATTAAGTACTTAACCTGAGGTACCACTGTACTATTAAAGCACATTCTTCCCCTCAAAGAATCCTGGGCACTGCAGTTTATCCCTCACAGAGTTCCCGCTCCCAGCAACACATAACAAACTACCAAGCCCAGAATTATCTGAGGTGGAAAAATGTGCTTTGAATGTGTTCAAAAGGTACAGTGGTACCTCGGGTTACAGATGCTTCAGGTTATGCGTTTTCAGGTTATGGACGCGCCAAAACCCGGAAGTACCAGAACGGATTACTTCTGGGTTTCGGCCATCATGCTTTGCACATGCGCAGAAGCGCCAAATCGCGTCATGCACATGCGCAGACGCAGCACTGCAGGTTGAGAACGTACCTCCCGCATAGATCACATTTGCAACCCGAGGTTCCACTGTACAGTGTTTCGTTCTCAGTGCTGCTCAGAGAGTAGTTTCTCTTCACAGACAGGCACAGTTGTACCTCGGTTTTCGAACGTAATCCACTCTGGAAGACTGTTCGACTTCTGAAACATTCAAAAACCGAAGCACAAAGGGAGGTCTGCAGATTTAATTGAGAAAATTGAGAAACACTCAACGGAAGCCGTTTGACTTCTGAGGTGCTTTCGAAAACCGAGGTACCACTGTATACAAATATATACAATATACGGGGAGGAACCTAACCCATACATTCTTACATAAATTTGAAATTATTATCCTAACACATATGTTAATATCAATAGCGTACCACGTTTGGCAACTGTGCTAGGACTATTGAGGTAGCCACCAGCAATATTCCTTGCTCCATTAGCTCACTCCAGTCCCAACTTCTATTCCAGCTGCTACCAACTTGGCCTTGCAGATATTTGCTGCACTACAACTCCCATCAGCCCTTGCCAGCATGCTCTTACTGCCTGGGGCTGATGGGAGTTGTGGTCCAACAACATCTAGATGGGGTCAGGCTGGCAAAAGCTATTGCGGACTTTCAGCACTGTTCTGTGGTTCCAGATCTCCCATTTATAGCAACCGGTTGACCAGTAACTACATTTCTAAGCCACACATTTCCTCCCAACTCTTTAGGCCTACGGTATGCAGCAGATAATGAGTTCATCAAACGTTTGAAGGAGCTGCGGAAATCTACCAACTCACACAGCAACCCTCTGGTTCCTTTGACCGTAAAACAGGGAGAAAGTTTGCTCAGACTTGGCTTATACCATCCCAGCAGTACAAACATGCAGGTGAAGAGGTAGCGCCCTGAAAAATTGTAGTGCTCTGGCCTAATAGTTTGTAGGAGGAGGAGTTTGGAGTTTGGATTTGATATCCCGCTTTATCACTACCCGAAGGAGTCTCAAAGCGGCTAACATTCTCCTTTCCCTTCCTCCCCCACAACAAACACTCTGTGAGGTGAGTGGGGCTGAGAGACTTCAGAGAAGTGTGACTAGCCCAAGGTCACCCAGCAGCTGCATGTGGAGGAGCGGGAAAGCGAACCCAGTTCACCAGATTACGAGTCTACCGCTCTTAACCACTTGTCCACCTCCCTGCCTGCCTGTCTTCTGCAGCATTTGGTGGTACAGGCAGGAGAGGCACGAGACGAAATCTGAAACAGAAGGCTGGGTAAATACTGTGTTTGGTGAACTTGCAACTTTTCACTTGTCAGGGATTCTTAAGCTCAGTTGGTTAGAGCATGGTGTTGTTAACGCCAAGGTTGCAGGTTCGATCCCCATATGGGACAGCTGCATATTATTGAATTGCAGGGGTTTGGGCTAGAGTCAGGGTTCGGGGAATCGGCTCCCTCCACCCCTGTGGCCATAAATGAGCAGATCAAATGAAAGGAATTCTTACCAGTTAGTTTCTTTAATAAACACAGCGAAGGGCAAAAGAAAGCATCTAACCAGAATGGCGGTGCTCCCAGTAAAGGTCACTTCCCCTCTCCATCCATATTAATCCACGTCACTCCCACATCTTGTAATCTGAGTCTCTGCCCTTTCTGTTCTGACACTTTCTGAGCTCTCCGAGACTTTGGGGAAGGGGGGTGGATACTATCCAGAGACTGTGAATCTGTTAACTCTCTCTCTTCTAGTGTTTCTTCTGCTAGCTGTTCCCCATCCAGTATTTCCCAGCTTCTGCCTTCTGAACTATGCCCTTCTGCAAACCACGGTTCCAAATCTATACTGTCCTCCTGCTCCTGGGAAGATTCAGGATCAGGATCAGGGGAGGGGGGACGGGGAGGCTCCCACCATTCTTCCTCAGTGCAGCCCTCCTCAGCATGGTCTCTGACTGCTAGATGATCCTCAGGGTCTCTTCCAACTCCACAATTCTATGAATCTATGATTTTTAGCTGTGATTGCTGTATTGCCGAGAGTTGGACTTCTTCTTCTTCTTCTTCTTCTTCTTCTTCTTCTTCTTCTTCTTCTTCTTCTTCTTCTTCTTCTTCCTCCTACCTCACCCATCTAGCTGGGCTGCCCCAGCCACTCTAGGCCACCCTTGGGATACCTCACAAGACTACATTTCTATGCTTCTAATTAGGAGAGAGCTCCCACAAGGAACTGCACTGGAAACTTCACCCATCCATTCATTATGTAGTGCCATCAATCTGCATGATGCTTTACAGAGGATAGGTCTCTGCCCGAAGAGCATAAGATAATATAAACAGTGAAATGGCAGGAAAAGGGGGCAAGTGCAGTCGGACCTAAAAGTTGCATGTGTTGAGGTTTGGCTTGGAACACACGGAAGCTGCATTATTTTGGTCAGACCATTTGAAGAGGCACGTAGTGAGACCATTGATCCCCTGCTGGTGAGGCTCGCTGACCTCCCGGAAAAGCAAAAATTTGACCTTTTCCTGTTAGGCAAAGATCATAAGACGACCCAGATGATCGCCAGATTCTGTGTACAGATCTGTAGACACAGACCATCCCTCAACCCAAACTAGTTTGTTAAGAAAATCCCCAAACTCAGTTCCATGGGTGACTCTGGTTCATCTCTCTGTGGTAGCTTAGTTTTAAGTGTCTATACGCTTATCGCATTTATAAATTTTAAATTTATTGTTGTACATTGTTTTAAATGTCTTCTTTCCTTCTGGGATTGTACCCCCAAGCGTGTTTTATAAGCTGGTCTCCAACCATAATAAATTATCTATCTATCTATCTGGTCAGACCACTGGTGTGTGTAGCTTAGTTTTGTCCACAGGGGTTGCCAACCTTTCCAGGCCTTCTTACTTTTCTTTCTTTTCTTCGTCCCTTTAGCTCCTAAAGGGCTATCTGGAAGACAGGAGGCCACACAAGTCTTTCTTCTTAAAATGTAAGTTCAATAGCATTGCCTACGCTCTGCCTGGGGAATTTCACAGAGGCTGATCCTGGTTTCCTATCAATATGCTAGATGGAACAAAGATATGCAGCCCAGCCCAGCTGTTGTCTTGTGTTTTGTTTTGTTTTTAAATATATTTAAATATTATTAACATATAAAACACATATAAATACATTTATGCAATACACATACACAACACGCTACCTTATTTTCATAACATAAAACATACCTACATTACTCTATATAATACCTACCTATGCTATACATATCAACATACCTACACACCTACCCCACACGGACACCCACCAAGGGACTTGACTTCCAGACGTTCTTGTTACGCTACTTTATTTTTCCAACTAGCTTAAACACATTTCATTATTTCTTTAATCTCTTCTTCTATCTTGACTTTACTCTCCTTTCACTCTAATCATTTTCTGGATTCACTCTGTCAGAAGTTCTACTTTTTCTACATAAATTTTGATGTACAGTGTTACCTCGGGTTACATACGCTTCAGGTTACATACACTTCAGGTTACAGACTCCACTAACCCAGAAATATTACCTCGGGTTAAGAACTTTGCTTCAGGATGAGAACAGAAATTGTGCTCTGGTGGTGCGGCGGCAGCAGGAGGCCCCATTAGCTAAAGTGGTACCTCAGGTTAAGAACAGTTTCAGGTTAAGTACGGACCTCCGGAACGAATTAAGTACTTAACCTGAGGTACCACTGTATTCCTTAAAGATAGCCCCCTCCTTATTCACTTTTTGTACCATATCTCCTCTTATCCTCCCTGTTAGTTCAGCAAAATGGAAGCTGTTGTCTTGAGGCAGCAGATTTGCTGCTTGAAGCAGTCCGGCTGCACCTAGGCTCAGCTTAGCTTGCATCCGCTCCATACAGTTAAAGCACTCTTGTACCACATTTAACAGTCAGGGGAAACTCCTGGGAACTGCAGTTTGTTAAGGATGCTGTGAGTTGTAGGCGTGTGAAGTCAGTAGAGGGTGGTGTCCATTGGGATAAGTAGAGCGTTAGGCAGGCGGCCAACAGTAGGTGGAGCCAGAGCCAACCAATCAACTAATTCTAGTTTTGCCCCTTCCCTCCTCCCTGCTTGAGTTCTACAAGGACAGTGCTAAGACTTAAGGTGAAGGAAGCTGATAGCGGGTGCCACCCTCTGGACGGTTGTAAGGAAGAAGGCAAATTTGTCATGAAAAACAGAGTTAGGTTCCTTTTTCCCTTATCAGAGCGTTTTCAAGAAACAGTGCCCCACTTGCTGTAATCGACCAGCTTCCACTGCACCCTTAAAAAACTACATTTCCCAGGATTCCATAAGGGGAAGCCATGACTGTGAAAGCGGCCTAAGAGTTTGTTAAATGTATAGTGTGAATGTGGCCTTGCGCAGAGGCAGATTTAGGGCAGTGCAACCGGTTCTGCCGCGCCGGGTGCCAAGCCTAGGGGGCGCTGCAGGGCATCACAACTATGACGTAATTAATTGAGCAGAACAGAAGGTGAGAGGTGTGGGGCGGGGATGTTGACCTTGTAGAGGGCTCTGCTGAAATTTGAAAGACCAAAATCTGTCCCACCTTGCGCATTTGTAAATAAACCCAAATATTACAAAACAAAAACAGAAAAAGCCATACGTATCCAGATGTCATTAATACTCCAACTTCCATCAGCCTCAACTACCACGGCTAATGATAAGGGATAATAAGAACTGCAGTCCAGCAACAGCTGTGGGGAGAAGGGGGCACAGGGTCTTCAGGCCTGCTGACTTTAGGCACTCCTTTGCTTCGTCACAGAAAAGTGTCAGGACATATCACATTTTATGTCTCTAGCAATCTCTAAAGAAGGGTGCTTATCTGCATTTTCCCACCAACAATAAACAGACCAGGGGGGCAGTGCACACAGCATTAAGATAGGACACACTTTTTCATGTGTGGGGCTGGTCCTGTGTTTCTAAGAAGACATGCAAAGTGACCCTCTGATGATTCAAAATGTTTTGAACCTGGTTGTTGGGCTTCTGGGTTTCTCTTCTGCTGCAAAACAGACGCACACCTAACTTCAGGGCAACAAGCCTGGAAAGGACCACAGAAACAGTCCTCACTCTGATTTTTTCTTGGAAAAGGCTTTTTAGACATGTCCAGCAAGGAGTCCAGGTACCACTTGCATGACAGCATGAGCAAGATCAGGGCTCCAGCGCAAATCATCTGGGGAAGGGAGGACAAGGTAAGCTAACTGGTTAAATCAGCGAGGGTACACTGGGCTAAAGATTTAGGTAATCATATTGACATGGCCTCATGGGGAAAACCTGTGCAGAGCGAATATGAAATTTACAGCCCGTTTTACTTTAAAGGAAAAAAATTATGAAAATGCTATACAGGTGGTATTTAATGCCAAATAAATTAGCAAAGATGTATGGGCAGTGTCCAATAAACTCTGGAAATGTAAACATAAGGAATGGACAAAGCAAGATGTATTTGTACGTAGAGTTAGACGGATGTAACAAATTGAGAGAACTGTTCATGAAATGGTCCTGAACTGGTCTCCTGTAGTGTGCTTTGGTAATAATAATAACAATTTATTATTGATTATTCATTAGAATATTTGTGTGAGATTGTATGGGAAAAATACGGAATAACATATACAATCTTGCTTAAAATGTATATAGGAAGTGCAGTGTAAGCGATGGAAGTCAATCAATGAAATTTTATTATTATTTTCATATTGAGATATTTGTAGAATAAATTTGGAAGAAACTCTTCCAACTTTTCTTCTTCCTTTCTCTTTATTTTTTCTTCTTCTTTTACCTTTTCTTCTTCTTTTCTCTTTTGTTCCTTTTTTCATATATATGTGCTTATTTGAAAAATATATTTATGTATGTATGTATTTGCAATATTTTGCTTATATTTTGTAACAATTATGTTAAATAAATAAAAAATTATTAAGAAAAAAAATTGAAACAATGCACACATTGTTTTGTTGTTTAGGTGATGGATCCTTACGGGGCAGAAATGTTAGCCAAAGCCATCCCTGCCTCCCAAGTGCATATACTGAAGAAATGTGGACATTTCATCACTCTCGATAGGCCCAGGAAACTGTCAAAACTTCTTCTGGAATTCCACTATTCAGTCTGTGGCACAGCAGAGAATAAGAAGATGGCGTAAACTTCGCCAAGGATGGAGCTCATGAAGATTCAAAGCAACTTGGTACCTCAGAAAGGACAATGTGGAAACGACATTTTGAATGTTCCCTTCCCCCCTGCATTTTTCACAACAAAAGGTTTATGGAATATGATATATGGGCTCTCCACAGGGCCTAAACAGAACTGAGGAATTTGCATGCTTCGTTTTCCATGTCGCAACTTGTAATTAGGTCACATCGGTGGGGAGAAACCAACCAACCAACTTGTGGGTATTAGATTTCAGATTGTGATCCTATCCAGGGGCGAGCCCCATTGAATGCACTAGAAGATATTTATAAGTAAACACGTGAAGGGTTGCACCAGATGGCTGCAATGTTATGCTTACTTAACTGGGAATAAGTTCTCTTGAACTTGATGGGTGTAACACTGCAGAAAAAGCATTGAAACTGTGGAAGATAAAATAGGCCTTCTCAATCTAAGGAATAATGTTTTGAAATACAGTGGTACCTCGGGTTACGTACGCTTCAGGTTACATACGCTTCAGGTTACAGACTCCGCTAACCCAGAAATATTACCTCAGGTTAAGAACTTTGCTTTAGGATGAGAACAGAAATCGTGCTCCGGCGGAGCGGCAGCAGCAGGAGGCCCCATTAGCTAAAGTGGTGCTTCAGGTTAAGAACAGTTTCAGGTTAAGAGCGGACCTCCGGAACAAATTAAGTACTTAACCTGAGGTAACACTATATGGTGAAATCATCTAAGGTACATGGCATTTTTGAACACTTCCCCCCATTTTAAAACTGAACTGTATCCACATATGAAATCTTTGCTTAATTTTGACCTGTTGGCAGCAAGTCACCCAGCCACCTCCTATGAATATTTGACTTATGCATCAGAGCAGGAGAACGCATTAGATAAAGGTGAGTCCCAGGGTGAAGTGGGATACTGCAGAAAAAACTGGGGTTGGTCAGAGGCAAAGCTGGGTCTCTGCAAGATGGCATGATTTGAAGCAAGGACCCTTGAAGTGCTTTGTGGTGCTTTGATGATGCAGATATTTTAAAAATGCTGCAGACAAGCATCTCCTAAAAGTGAACGTACCTGTCATTCACCCAAAGGTCCCAGAGTGGGTTACAACAATTAAAGCACAAACATGTTACAGAAATGAGGTGAGTCCTAAAAATATGTATCTTGGGTATTAAAAGCCAGGGTAAAGAAGTGTGTCTTCAGCACTCACCAAAACCTATACAGTGGTACCTTGGTTCTCAAACTTAATCTGTTCTGGAAGTCCATTCCAAAACCAAAGCATTCCAAAACCAAGGCGCTCTTTCCCATAGAAAGTCATGCAAAATGGATTAATCCGTTCCAGCAATTTAACATGAATTTTGCTATGTAACGAGACCATTGATCCATAAAATGAAAGCAATAAACAAGGTACACAAAGTCACACAAGCAATCAATCAATCAGTAGCTGAACTGGGTTCCACACAGTCACAAAAACAAAAAAAGCTGCAAAATAAACACGCAAAATAAATAGCAAAAATAGACGGACCTCAGTGTAACACTCAAAACGGAAGTGTGACACTCAAATCGTCAGCGTAACACTCAAAAAGGAGCATGTTCAGCTTCAGAAAATCGTTCGCAAAGCGGAACACTTACTTCAAGGTTTGCAGTGTTTGGGTTCCAAGTTGTTTGAGTACCAAGGTGTTGAGAACCAAGGTACCACTGTATAATGAAGATGCCAGACACAACGCTGTTCTACAACATAGGGGCTTCCACAGAGGATGCCTTCTCCTGGACTACACTGTCTGAGGAGAGTGGAACAGCCATTAGGGTCCCCTTTGCTGAACATAACACCTGAGGGGATCTGTAGGGAAGGAGGCAGGCTTTCAGGTGTTTAGGACCATGTCAGGGTCAGATGATGGGGAAGGAGGACCAAACACCAGAACAGAGGGAGAGCTCCACTGTGACGGACAGGCCCAGCCAATCAGAGAGAATGCTTGTACCTGGAAATCAAATCCTCCTTAGCTCCCACCAGCAAATCAATGTTAAAAATTTCTAGCACAAAAGCTCCTGGATCTATTTGTCTGCAGGTTGGTAAGTTTCTTATCCAGAGGCACCTCTCTCACATCCAGTTTTCAGGGCAGTTGCCCACTAAAACTTTAATAATCCCTTCAATAATCATGGGGAAACCACTGCAGCTATCTTTCTGAGATTTGGTAGGATTCTTATCACCAATTATTGCCTGGAATTGTATTGAAAATAAAAAGGGAACATGTGGCTGCTTTTTGGGGGGTGGGGGACACATTTTAGAGGTGTCCAGTGTAAAAGCCCTTGGACCTATTTGCCTATTATTAAGTCAGGATTTATCCAATGGAGAGGGGTAGGGAGTACTTTTCCTGCAAATTTCATCCACTTCTGTCAAAATGGGGGAAGTGTTAGCCATTCTTTATTTCTTTCCCTATAGTGAAAGTGGGAGAACTGGAGTAGATTCCAAAACTGTAACACCTGCTCCTGTTGGGAAAACCACTGCAAATTTCTAAAATTTGACAGGATTCGTGTAATACAGTGGTACCTCAGGTTACATACGCTTCAGGTTACAGACTCCACTAACCCAGAAATAGTGCTTCAGGTTAAGAACTTTGCTTCAGGATGAGAACAGAAATTGTGCTCCGGCGGCGTGGCGGCAGCAGGAGGCCCCATTAGCTAAAGTGGTGCTTCAGGTTAAGAACAGTTTCAGGTTAAGTACGGACCTCTGGAATGAATTAAATACTTAACCTGAGGTACCACTGTAGAAGGAATGACATAGCCTGCAAATTTCATTCAATTCTATTTTTTAAAAGTGTGGGGGTGGGTGGAGTGATACTGAATTTTTTTTTTAGTTCCCAATAGTGAATGAGAGGGAAAAAGAAGTAGATATGATTGCCAAAGGGATGGATGATATTGATAAGCAAAGAAAAGCCAGGAGAGGGCACCAAGCGCCAAGAAAAGGCAGATGTGAGAGAGAGTAAAAAAAGATTCAAAAGATTTACGGGCTGCTCCCATACGTACCCTGCTGTGATACTGTTATACGGAAAGGATTTTTGTCCACCCTCCCAAAGAAATGTCTATTTTTAAGTTATTTTTTACTGACCACGCCTGCAGATTCCCTGCTTTGTTACGACCTCAGCTCTTAGGGTTGGGGCTGGCCTGTGGGTAGCAGAGCCAGCCGGCCCATGAGGTGATGTGAGGCAGTCTCCTCGGTCAGCAGACCTGGCCTCCTCCACATGTGCTCATCTGCCGCTGCAGCCACCTCCTCCATGTCCAGCCACTGTCTCCATGTGCACCCAACCTCCTCCCCTGGGCATCGCCTCCTCCTCTGTGCATGTGTGCACATTGTGGCACCAGCACTTTCAATTGCTGCTGCCTTTCCATGGAGCCCTGTTTGTGGGCATCACAGAGGCCTCTGTTTGAAAGGTTGCCTGGTCCACATCTGGTTTCAAGAACCATAAGAACAGACAGCAGGGGGCCTTGCACCATTAGCACCTAGACATCAGATCAAGCAGGCACAAAGGGCAGCCACAGGCCCCATCCACACCTCACATTTAAAGCAGTATCATACCACTTTGTTTGTTTATTGGTTTTCACATATTACATTACAAGTGTACCATAGCCAACACCATTTCCTCCCCATCCCCCCATACATTTACATTTATACTTCCTCAATCCATCATATTATTCTTTTCTCCTTCCTCCCACTTCCCTCCACCCCCACTCGATTTCCTCCACATTACACAATTTACAATAATCTTTGCATTCTACAGTCTTCTCAAATCATCTATATATTCTTATTATCTTTCCTTACTAATTTTTCTTCCATCCAATACTTCACATTTTAATCTAGGCATATTAGCGTATCTTTTTTTGGGCAATATTTTGCCATATATTCGTCAAAACATTTCCACTCCTTTTTTAATTTTTGATTCGACTGATTTCTTATTATAGCAGTTAATTTTGCCAAAATTAAATATTCATTTAGTTTACAAATCCATTCCTCCTTTGTGGGTATAGTTTGTGACTTCTACCTAGCAGCAATCTGCAAGCCAGCCTTTTCCTGAAGTTCTTTTTGCTCTTGTTCTTGCATATTTTTTACCATAAGTTTTGTCTTTTCCATATTCATTTTAAAGCCAGACACCTTGCCAAAGTCATATATTATCTTTATTGCTTTAGCAATACTGGCTTCTGGTTCTTCTGTTGTTAACAAAATATCATCCGCAAAGGCCCTGATCTTAAAAACCTCTTTTCCCAATGTTATTCCTATAATCTCTTTGTCTTTCCTTATTTCCGACAGAAATATTTCTAATGTCAATATAAAAAGGTGAGAGGACACCCTTGTCTGGTGCCCTTCTCCACTGGAAAGCATTCTGTCCTGACACTATTAATTATTAGACTAGCCTTCTGCTTCTCATAAATCGCATTTATACCTCGTATCATACCACTTTGAACAGCCATGGCTTCCCCCTCCCCACAAATCCCGAGAACTGTATTTGTGGCGGGTGCTGAGAATTGTCTGGAGACCTCTATTCCCCTCACAAAGCTACAATTCCCAGAGTTCCCTGGGAAGAGCGGTTGACTCTTAAATCACTCTGTGGATTGTAGGTCTGTGAAGGGAATGGAGGAGTCTCCAATTTCCCCCACCCTTAACAAATTACACTTATCAAGAATCCTTTGGGGGAAGCCATGAATGCTCAGTGGCATGAGAGGCAAATGTGGTCTCCGTCTTCCCCGCAATGGTGAGATATGTTGTCAATTCATAAATTTGCATCTATACATAGAAAAATAGCACATGCAAGTTTTATGTTTATCTACTTCCTCCAGTGGCTTTGCCACTCTTCAGGCGAACAGCACAAAGCAGTTTAATATAAATGCTAAATCGAGTAAGCAACACTTATTGCTACATAATAATGCCTTGCCAAGGAATTGCTTTGGGTGAGATCACTCTTCAATGGGTTGCATCACCAATGAATAAATTGGGTCCATATTGGATATGGAATCATCACTTCCTCTTGGAGAAATGAACACCTGGTCAGGTAATGGAAGAAACAACTGAATATTGTAAAACCAGTTTAAACTGTAGGGTTCCTGTGTGCTCTCAGTATACAGTGGTACCTCGGGTTACATACACTTCAGGTTACAGACTCCGCTAACCCAGAAATAGTGCTTCAGGTTAAGGACTTTGCTTCAGGATGAGAACAGAAATCATGCTCCAGCGGCGCGGCGGCAGCGGGAGGCCCCATTTGCTAAAGTGGTGCTTCAGGTTAAGAACAGTTTCAGGTTAAGAACGGATCTCTGGAACGAATTAAGTACTTAACCCAAGGTACCATTGTATTTTGAAAACTTAGGGGAATTGGGGGTATTTTTAAGATTACCTGGGATGGCCCAAGACATTTTGCCACCTGAGGTGAGGGGCAAGATGAGGGCAGTCCCACTTATTACGTGCACAGAAGCGGGATGGACTGGTGCTTGATTCTTATATCAACACTGAAGAAGGAATAGTGGCCTCTTGCAGGCAGCAAACTAGTATAGTGGATGCAAGGCAAGCCATGTGATACGCACAGCTCTATCCTACAAATCTTGTCCCTATTCATTAGCAGCTGCCGCCTGAGGCAACTGCAACACTCTGCCTAATCAAAGGGCCAGCTCTGAGATTATCTTCATCTCAAAAGAAATCACAGCAAAAGGAACAATGATCTATTTGGAAAACATCAGAGAACCTGAGAAATTGCATAAACAAAGGAATAACAAAAATATGAGCATTTGGAATTGGAGAGGAAGAAACAAGATTTGTTGTTGTTACAGTTTATTTATATAATAGGGTGTTGTTGCTGTTGCTTCTATACTACCCTTCATCTGAGGAACACAGGGTGGTTTACAATATAAAAACACAAAAATACGTAACATAGTAACAAATAAAAACAACACACACACTTAGTTCAAAAGGCCGTCGTTTGTTTAATTAGCCATAGGTAGGCCCTGAATGCTCAGTGGAAGGACAGGTCCTGAAGCTCAGTGGAAGGACAGGTCCTGAAGCTGAGGCTCCAATACTTTGGCCACCTCATGAGAAGAGAAGACTCCCTGGAAAAGACCCTGAGGTTGGGAAAGATGCAGGGCACAAGGAGAAGGGGACGACAGAGGACGAGATGGGTGGACAGGGTTCTCGAAGCTACCAGCATGAGTTTGACCAAAGTGCGGGAGGCAGTGGAAGACAGGAGTGCCTGGCGTGCTCTGGTCCATGGGGTCACGAAGAGTCGGACACGACTAAACGACTAAACAACAACAAAGGCCTGGGAGAAGAGGAATGTTGTTGCCTGTTGCCTAAAGATATGCAATGAAGGTGCCAGGCGAACCTCCTTGGGGAGAGCATTCCACAAGCAGGGAGTCACCACAGGAAAGGCCCATTCTTGTGTTGCTGTCTTATAGAGGCCTCTGGTGGAGGAGGCAGATGAAGAAGGACCTCAAATGATGACTGCAGAGTTCAGGTTGCTTCATATGGAGAGAGGCAGTCCAAACAAAATCTACAGTAGCATACCAAAAAAAGGCCCTGAAGCAAAACAATCACAGCAGAAATCACAACACAGGATGGCAGGAAGAGAATCTTTTCCAAAGGACTGAAGGATCAAATGAATGTTGCAAAAATGTTGAAATGAAATTACTTGGCTCTTGTAAGAATGTTTAAAGAATTAGGTAAAAAGGTAATGGTTATGAGAAGCTGGTAAAAATAAGATTTAAGTTTTACGTTTTAAGGTTTTTTATAAGATAAGATGAAAATAGAGCAAGGTAATGTAATGACAGAATATTATGAATTATGGAAAGGATTTGCTGTGACAATTATTAATCAAGATACAAGAGATGGGAGGAGGAGGAGGTAATGGAAAGAAGGTAATGAAAGTGGAGAATTTGAAAATGATGGTTTTATTTTTTATTTTTTCTGTTTTTGTCTTTTTTCTCTGTAATTTTGTCTTTTTTTCTTTGTAATTTTAAAAATTCTTTTTTCAATAAATATCATTATAAAAAAACAAACACAAATTGCACCCAGAACATTTTGTGGCAGCTTACGCAGATGATCTATGAGATTTAAAATATGTCTGCAGGCTACTGTCCGGGAAACATTTTCAGAAATTCAACTTGGGAGCCTTGGCTCTTAAGGTTTGTGTGAATGGGGTTTCTACCACTGAAGGTGGCATAAGAAAGACCTGGGAACAATTTAGAATTTGTTAATAAAATTCTGGCAAGGTTGCTCAGTGTCTTCCCTTTGTTATGGAGATTAACTGATGGATCTCAGCAGGCCTGGATTTAGGTTTGATGAGGCCCTAAACTACTGAAGGTAATGGGGCCCTTTGTATGTCCCCCTGTCTTTTGTCAACAACAAATTGTCGCTGTTTTTTGTGTTGAATATATGCTATATGGTAATTTATGGACCTAATAGGTCCATATACAATGCAAAACACTGTTGCTGTATGTAGGTTTTATTTTATTTGGTTTCTTATCTTATATTTTGGAAATGTAGATCCAGGTTTGTTTTACTTTAATGTTTTTGGGTGGAGGGGGGCCTAAGCTATAGCTTATATGTAAATCCGGCACTGGATGTCAGCAGATGGCTGCTCTGACAAATAATCTTACTGGGATTCCTGTGCAAGGAGACAACTGCTTCTGCTTCCTGGGGCTGATGGATCTTGTCATCAGAAGGCAACTACAGGCCAGTTAGACCTGATGGGGGTTACCACATATGACGAGAATGTGGGCCTTATTTTAACAGATTATTCTCCTTTTTCCAAACCATGGGGAAAATAACATAGCTGATTTTGGCAAATACTACTGCCTCTACTACATGGGTCACCTAGAGCCATGTTCTTCAATCTTGGGTCCCCAGATGTTGTCCATGGTGAAATAAATGTATTTGTTGCAGGATTTGATCCTAGAAAAGAAAAAGAAAAACCATAATATTGAGTAACTGAGTCTGGATAATTCAGGAAACTGCAACAGCAGTTAAAAGATCAAGTGTCTGTCTCTGAGCAGGGCAAATACCGTATTTTTTGCACCATAACACTCACTTTTTTCCTCCTAGAAAGTAAGGGGAAATGTCTGTGCGTGTTATAGAGGAAATGCCTACGGGTGGCATGCCTACGGATTTTCCTCCTCTAAAAACTATGTGCGTGTTAAGGTCGGGTGCGTGTTATAGAGCGAAAAATACGGTACTTTAAGCCAAGCGTCCTCAACCCGGGGGCTTCCAAATGTTTTTGACTACAGTGCCAAAACCTTAGGAAGTCATCTGGCTGGAAAAGGCTACAAGCTCACCCCACCCCAGTCTTTGTGTGTGTTTCCATCATCTGAAGAAAAGTGCTTTTGTAGGTATGTTTATTCTATAGTGATGAACAGTGGCTGCTACTTCTCAGAATATTTATTTTAAGAAATGCAGGGAGAGCTATGTATCAGCAGTATGATAAGGTGTGTTCCAGGGTGATCTCTGCTTTGGGCAACCTGGTATTTTGGAGAGCAAATTTGGTTCATTATTTCATTCATTTCGATTACTGGGATCCACTATCTATTTGTTGGATCTGCACTGGCTTTGACTATGCATTCATTCACATGGTTTTTAATTTTGTTACCCACGTTAATTTTCTAATCTTTTCCACTTGATGGGGACAAACCCCCTGTGCTGGCCATTTCTGTAAAATAATCTAGACTTGACGGCCTAAGTTTTATTTAAAGAGAGCCTGAAAGCAATTAAGAAGTTCAATATGTTAGTCAAATAATTTGTGACAAGGTGCATACTCTGGTAACTCATGTTCTATTGAGCAAAACTGGAATATTGGCTGATTGCTACTTAGAGTGAGCAGCTGCCTAGCCCTCATAATTAAACTATAACCCTCTCGGGGAAGCACTGGTGACTTGAATCTTTGCCAGTGGCTGTATCCTGGGCAATACTGTCTCAATCTGGTAGTAAGTATTATATTTCTCAGTTGCTTTGACTGGAAATAAAGTCTGGTGTACATGAGTGGGTTGTTTCAGATGTATTGTTAGAAGAGTCTAATTTTGCTAGCCTTTTGTTTCTGCTTGAAGTGGTTGTATAGCTATGGATTTTTTAATTCCTTAATATGCATGATAAAGCAGGTAATACTTGTTTACAAGCAGCTAGATCTCATCCTCTCATGGTTTTGTTTCCCTATAGGAGCAGGCATTTTAGAACAGAGTATTTTAAGACGCATTGTTATTTTGTCTAAATCAGGGATGGGGAACCTGTGGCTTTCCACATGCTGTTGGACTTCAGCTAGTGTTTTCAGAAGATTTAGCTTTATCATACAGCATAGCATTACAGGAGCAAAATCTGAAATCTTTGTGAACAATGTTTTGCTAATATGCACAGCTTTTTTTTCAGCTGGCACTCAGTGGAACTCAGTTCTGGCACTCATTCTAAGAGAACAAAGGAGGTGTTCATGGTGAGTTCTGGCACCCCTTTTTCTAGAAAAATGGCACTGCTAATATGTTTGTTGTATGATGGGGTAGGTTTTAAGAACAGTAGATTTACAGGCATCCTAGAAATTGAAATGCTGACAGATTTAAATTATTTTGATGGGAAAACATGAGTGTTCAGGTTTCTTTGAATGCACTGTATTCTTGGAAGCAACTTTTCTGTTGCGTGTAAAGTGTACTGGGATCTAAAACAAGTATGGTAAAGTTTTTGTCTATACAGATGGTTATTACAGTGGTACCTTAGTTCTCAAATGCCTTGGTACTCAAACAACTTGGAACCCAAACACTGCAAACCTGGAAGTAAGTGTTCCAGTTTGCGAACTTTCTTCGGAAGCCGAACGTGTTATGCTTCCGATTTGGGTGCCACACTTCCATTTTGAGTGTTATGCTGAGGTCTGTTTGTTTTTGCTATTTATTTTGAGTTTTTGTTTTTGTGGCTATTTTTTTGTTGCTTTTGTGACTATGTGGAGCCCAGTTCAGCTACTGATTGATTGATTGATTGTGTGACTGCAGTACATTGTTTATTGCTTTCATTTTATGGATCAATGGTATTGTTAGATAGTAAAATTTATGCTAAATTGCTGTTTTAGAGGTTGTTTTTAAAAGTCTAGAACGGATTAATCCATTTTGCATTACTTTCTATGGGAAAGCGCACCTTGGTTTTGGAACGCTTTGGTTTTGGAATGGACTTCCGGAACGGATTAAGTTTGAGAACCAAGGTACCACTGTACTTCTTCTTTTTCCTTAAAAGAAGAAAGTAGATCTAAGTGTAATCCAAAACAAAGCTACTCAGAAATAAGTCCATTTGGGTCCAGTGAGGCTTACTCCAAGGTAAGTGGGTATAGGATGGCACCTTAGTCTGACTGGTGGCCCTCCAGATGTTGGCCTCCAACTCCCCAAAGCCCTCCTCCAGCATGGCCAGTGCCAAGGAATGATGGGAGTTGGAGTCCCACAACCGTCTCCCCCAGGAAGTTGTGGACTCTCCTTCCTTGGAGGTTTTTAAGCAGAGGATGGATGGCCATCTATCAAGGGTGCTTTAGCTGAAATTCCTACACTGCAGGGGGTTGGACTAAATGGCCCTTGGCGTCTCTTCCAACACTACAATTCTATGATTCTATAAACATCTGGAGGGCAACAGCTTCTTCATCCCTAGTACAGGCCTGTACTAAAATAGTTATACCCTACAACATGGGACATGTTTGCCTACATTGGGAAAGGTGGCTACAGCAACACATGTGCTATGAGCATGAATGAATCACAGGGAAGAATATCAAGGGCGCCTTTGCTTCTTGCAAAAGGCCATCATATTGCAAGGAAAGGGTGGGAAATCTGTGACTCGTCAGATGTTGTTGTAATGCAATTCCCACTATCCCTGATCCATTTCCAGAAACTTTGAGCAACATGTCAACGGTGCTTTATTTTGACAACACCTCTAGGAAGTAGAGGGTTTTTGTTTTCCAGTGGATCCGGACAACAAGCTGAAACATGGCAGGACACTTAGTGATTATTAGAAGTCCCTGTGAGTACTGTCACAAAGCCCTGATTTAACAGTTATGGCTTCATGGGAACTGTAGTTTGTTAAGGGTGCTGAGAGTTGTCAAGAGATGCTTCACAGAGCCACAATTCCTGGCACCCTTAGCATATTACAGTTCCCAGGATTCTTTAGGGGAAGCCATGCTTGTTAAAATGGTATAAGTGTGCTTTAAATGTATGGCACTTACTTTTAATCCAGTTTTGTTAAAAATGGCACAGTGGTACCTCAGGTTAAGTATTTAATTCGTTCCGGAGGTCCATACTTAACCTGAAACTGTTCTTAACCTGAGGTACCACTTTTGCTAATGGGGCCTCCTGCTGCTGCCGTGCTGCCGGAGCACGATTTCTGTTCTTATCCTGAAGCAAAGTTCTTAACCCAAGATACTATTTCTAGGTTAGCGGAGTCTGTAACCTGAAGCGTATGTAACCTGAAGCATATGTAACCCGAGGTACCACTGTATACTCCTGGTACTACTCTTCCTTGCCTCTCTTTTGAAGAAACATCTAACAGCACAAGACATTTAGGTGGCGAACCTTAATTTTAATACACTGCTTTCTTTCCCTCCCATAATAATTGACCATATTCACTTTAACTATTACCCAATTCTTTTATTTGTACAGGCAGCAAAGAAGAGCGTTTGGCTACCCATCATGGAGCTCTCTCTGGCCAATATATTATTGAAGATTGTGAGCATCGCTGGATTAATCTCTGCACTGACCCTTGTCACAGTGTGCCACCTGCTGCCTAGGGCAAAACTATCCAGGATCATGATATGGTGAGTGTATCTCTAGGAGGGTATATGGAATGATTTCCATGTCTTAGGTTTAGGTTAGGTTTATGACATTTGCACCTTCTCAGCTAGCAGAAGCTCTGGGATTAACCCCCCATATGGGGTAGATCCACAAGTACATATTTGTAACTAAGTCTGCCTTCAGGGATCCAACTGTGAACTGATGCGAGTAAACTTCTTTTCTTGACTTTAAATAAGATTGCCATGTCTTTATTCTTTTAAGAGGGATAAAAGAGAACTTATGAGGAACATACAATCCAATACTGAATTGTATGATAGTGAGAGTCTTACACAAGCCTGCAACCAGCTATCTGCTGTGCATGTAAAAGGGGAATGTAAACTCTGCTATGTGAAGGAACTTGCTAACGAAAGTTAGGAAGGATATTAATAAACAATATATCTTCTCCTGCGTCCCTGAACATTCTCACAAAAGAAGTCCCAAATGGATTTACAATGAGGATAAAAGACAAAAATAAAAAATACATCAACATAGAATAGAAACAGCCAATCACTGCCCAAATGCCCAGGAAAACAACTGGTTTGACGGCTGGGCTGAATTATACCCATTTTGCAGATGGGCAATCTGATGCAAGCAGTAGAGCTGCAGAAATCCTAAAGCCCCTACTTTAATTGGAAGCCACTGCAAAAACATCCCTCCAGATGAAAATACTTTGTCCGTTCATTTTGCTTCTCTTTCTGCTTTTAGGTACAAACGTCAGAAAAGGGGTGTGGCAGTGAATTATGTTGAGCACGAGGGCTACAGGTTCTGCTACTTCTGCCGAGGGGAACCCGGACTCCAGCCATCTGTGTTGATTCTTCATGGACTGGCTTTCAACAAGGACATATGGTTAAATACAATCAAAGTATGTTTCTGCCCTTCTATTCAGGCAACCATGGTTGCCAAATCAAGGCTAGTGCAAGACATATTGTGCTGGGGGGCAGAGGAGTCCTGTACTTTTCCACAATTGTGATTTGTTTCAGTTGGGCTAGTGTGGGAGATCATTCCACCCAGTGCATTGTGCTAGAGGACAGGGCTAAATTAACCCTACGGCTTAATAAGAGCTGTCCACTCTCCTATTTTGCCACTATTTAATGGCCTCCCGCTCAGGACTCTGTGCAACATTTATACACTTATACTGGAGAAACATCAGGGTGTTCTTTGACAACAAAGAACATCAGCTATTATTGCTTTGATTCCTTGGCGTCATCGCTGATTTGACATCCTTTCCCAGTTCCTTCCGAAGGACCTCCACCTGGTCTGCCTTGACATGCCTGGTCACGGTGAAACCACATGTTTGCTGAGAGACAGTTACGCGGCGGTTGATCAAGCTAAAAAGATACACCAGGTACGGTCCAGCTGTCCTCAGGTGTGCCTTGAAACCTGGGAAGTGAGAGGTTGTGAGAAGATGGCCTCTTTTTGTGTGGTGTGGTGGTGGTGTGAGGGAGAGATGTTCCCTGACCAAAAAGGAAGCATTGCAGTTGACTGTGGTTACTGAAAGGTAAAGGTAAAGGGACCCCTGACCATTAGGTCCAGCCATGGCCGACTCTGGGGTTGCGGCGCTCATCTCGCTTTATTGGCCGAGGGAGCCAGCGTGTGGCCAGCATGACTAAGCCGCTTCTGGCGAACCAGAGCAGCACATGGAAACGCCGTTTACCTTCCCGCCAGAGTGGTACCTATTTATCTACTTGCACTTTGACGTGCTTTCAAACTGCTAGGTTGGCAGGAGCAGAGACCAAGCAGCAGGAGCTCACCCCATCGCAGGGATTCGAACCGCCGACCTTCCAATCGGCAAGCCCTAGGCTCTGTGGTTTAGACCACAGCGCCACCCGCGTCCCTAGGGTACAAACCAGGTCTGTTGAGCAGCATTGGCTGGCAGGGCAGTGGGGTGGGACTGCGTTGAAGACCTGGGGTCCTAACCCCCACCCAACTGTCAGTGGCACTTGCCAAGGATGGGAGTGGTGAGTTTGGCCACTGTGAGAACAAGATACTGGGCTAGATGGGTCATTTGCCTGATTGCTCTTCTTATGGTCTTCTCCAGAAGTTCTTACAGAGACCTGGGACTTTCTTGGAAAATGTCCCAAAACCAGAACCTCTCAGCAATACAACCTCTCTTCATTCACGTTTCAGTTTGTTGAGTGCATTGGTCTGAACCAAAAGCCTTTCCACCTGGTTGGCATGTCCATGGGCGGAACGATTGCTGGTGTTTACGCAGCTCAGTATCCATCTGAGGTATCCGGCTTGTCCCTCCTTTGCCCACTTGGTGAGTATTTAGATTTTCAAGGGAGATCTGAAGCCGGTTAACTCTGAATAAAGAAGACGTGATAATATGTCTGAGAATAACAAGGGAGAAGGGGGGTGTTACTATGGGTTGTAGCCAATACTCGTCCTTCTCAAAGCAGATTGATTGAAATAAACGAACTCAGGACTCCCAAATTTAGTGGGTCTGCTCTGAGTAGGATCTAACCTCCCTAGTGCTAAGCTACCATTCCGTAGCATGTTCCAGAACGTGAATGAACAGGGATGATCACAGATCCATGATTATAAACACCTTTCTGTCCACACATACCCTCACTTAGTCCCAGCATGTGCATAACCTCATAGAATCATAGAGTTGGAAGAGACCACAAGGGCCATCAAGTCCAACCCCCTGCCAAGCAGGAAACACCATCAGAGCACTCCTGACATATGGTTGTCAAGCCTCTGCTTAAAGACCTCCAAAGTAGGAGACTCCACCACACTCCTTGGCAGCAAATTCCACTGTCGAACAGCTCTTACTGTCAGGAAGTTCTTCCTAATGTTTAGGTGGAATCTTCTTTCTTGTAGTTTGAATCCATTGCTCCGTGTCCGCTTCTCTGGAGCAGCAGAAAACAACCTTTCTCCCTCCTCTATGTGACATCCTTTTATATATTTGAACATGGCTATCATATCACCCCTTAACCTCCTCTTCTCCAGGCTAAACATGCCCAGCTCCCTTAGCCGTTCCTCATAAGGCATCGTTTCCAGGCCTTTGACCATTTTGGTTGCCCTCCTCTGGACACGTTCCAGTTTGTCAGTGTCCTTCTTGAACTGTGGTGCCCAGAACTGGACACAGTACTCCAGGTGAGGTCTGACCAGAGCAGAATACAGTGGCACTATTACTTCCCTTGATCTAGATGCTATACTCCTATTGATGCAGCCCAGAATTGCATTGGCTTTTTTAGCTGCCGCGTCACACTGTTGGCTCATGTCAAGTTTGTGGTCAACCAAGACTCCTAGATCCTTTTCACATGTACTGCTCTCAAGCCAGGTGTCACCCATCTTGTATTTTGTATTGACAACCTCCTCAGTTGTCAATCATGCCAACACAACCCTGACAAGCAGCAGGTCAGAATCCCATATTTTGGAATTGGTTTGCCGCTATATTCCTTCTCTCAGCTGTGCACTCTCTGCCAACTCTTAGGGCTGCGATATCTGGACGATAATAACAACGCCTTCAAGCGCCTGAGGGAGCAATCGATTAAGTCGCATGATGTCTTCAAACTTGGCTTATATCATCCCAGCACAAAAAACATGCAGGTGAAGAAGGCAGCTCTCCAAAGATGGTAGTGCTCTGGGCCCAGGGATGTTGCTTAAAAGAATTCAGCTAACCTTGACTCATGGTAGACCAGATGTGGTGAACATTTGGCCTTCCAGATGTTGCTGAACTACAGCTGCCCTCATTCCTGTTCATTCACCATGCTTCTTGAAGCTGATGGGAGCTGTAGTTCGACAATACCTGGAGGGCCAAAGGTTCATTATGTCTGTCCTTGACCCACTAAAGTTAATAGCCACGACTAACTTAGGTCCATTAATTTCAGTGGGTCTCCTCTGAATAAAACTTAGTTGAGTACAACCCCAAATGCTTACATTTGCTATATGCTCTTGAAATATGGAAATAATGCAGCCCATCCCTTCAGGGCTTGCGATCTGAAGAAACAGAGGGCACATGAGGGAATCACTACCACTGAGGCCCTGGCTGAAGAGGATGGGAATGGCTTAGAGGCTCAGGGGAAAGAGATTGGGGTAGGGAGATGCTGTACACCAGCCCCAAGCATCTGTGCCCGAAGGAACTACTTTATATGAACCAAAACAATGCTGATTATCACCCCTCCCTTTGCCTATGTGTAGGCAAACTAAGGCCCGGGGAGGCAGATCCGGCCCAATCGCCTTCTAAATCTGGCCCACGGTCTGGGAATCAGCATGTTTTTACATGAGTAGAATGTGCCCTTTTATTTAAAACGCATCTCTGGGTTATTTGTGGGGCATAGGCATTCGTTCATTTTTTTTCCCTTTCCAAAATATAGTCTGGCTCCCCACCAGGCCTGAGGGACAGTGGACCAGCGTCCTGCTGAAAAAGCTTGCTGACCCCTGGCCATCCTATTGCATGATGGGGTCCTAACTGCCTTGCACCTCCTGTGAATGACTCACCTCTTTTTCCCCTCTCCTTAGCTGCTAAAGGGATATGTTGCCGACTGGAGACAACAGAATGCTTTTTTGGTAAAATGTAAGTACGATAGCAATAATATTACTGTTGTTGTTTATTACCTGCCCTTCACGTTCTGAGGCTCCAGGGCAGGGTAGAGCATGAGACTCTTAAATCTGAGAGTCGTGGGCAAAATATTCCTGTATTGCAGGGGGTTGGACTAGATCAGGGGTCTGCAACCTTTAAGACAAAAGGAGCCACTTGGACCCGTTTCCGAAGGAAAAAAACCTGGGAGCCGCAAAACCATTGCGACATTTAAAACAAATATATCTCTGGAGCCGCGATCTGACAGCGGGCAGGAAGGTGACGTCGGGACAGTGCGTGACTAACGCACGCACTGCCCCCATGCGACGTCACAGCCAGTACAGCGCCTGCTACAGTGGGGAGTGTCGGGGCGCACAATGCGCCTCCTCCCCTCGCTAGTATCCGCCCCGGAGCCGCGGCAAAGGTGTAAAAGAGCCACATGCGGCTCCGGAGCCGCGGGTTGCAGACCCCTGGACTAGATGATCCTTGTGATCCCTTCCAACTCTATGATTCTAATTCGAAACACAACAGTAAAAACGGTTTAGGAGCGACTTAAATTCACAAGGATAGGGTGGGCCCTAAAGATACACATTTCAAGTTTCAAAGGCTATGGTAAAAGCATGTGTCTTCAACAACTGCCAAAATCTGTCTAGTGAACCCATTTGAAGTGCAACGGTAGGAATGATGCCTTCCTGAAAAATCTTCACTCTACCTTTTTGGTTTTTGTTCTAAAGGTTTTTTAGATCTTTCCAACCCAAAGTCCGAGTACAGCCTTCATGACAATATGAGCAATATTAGCGCTCCCACACAGGTCCTTTGGGGAAAGGATGACCAGGTAAATGCTTTATATTCACGTGGCTTCTATAGCTATAATTGTAACAAAACAAAAAAATCCATTGTTTGGATTCCATAGTAGGGCTTGCCTACCTATGAGGCAAGTTGAGGCAATTGCCTCAGACGGCAGGATCCACAGTGGCAGCAGATTGGAGGCATTGCTGGTCTCCTCCCATCCCTAGGGAAAAAATGGTGTGGGCTGCCCTCTGTGGTCTCCTGGGCTCTGCACCCATTAATTAAACCGTCATGTGCTGTTGTCTGTGCATGTGCATGTCTAAAATGTACACACTAAATTGCAGCTAGGAAGCCAACAATACTGACTCTTTTCTTGAAATTAAAACAATGTCCAAAATATTCAAAAAAAGTTTACTTGCAGCACATATGGCTAAAGAGGAAAATATGCAAAGTATTTACATTCAGCTGCTTATCCAAGCATGGGCTTACAGTGGTACCCCGCAAGACGAACGCCTCGCGAGACGAAAAACTCGCAAAACGAAAGGTTTTTTCGTTTTCGAGTTGCCTCGCAAGACGAATTTCCCCATGGGCTTGCTTCGCAAAACGAAGCTTGCCCCGCAAGCTCCGGGGACAGCGGGTCTTCCCCGCTGTCCCCGGACCTCTTTTGAAGCAAGGGGCGGCGTGGAGAAGCGATCTTCTCCCCACAGCCCCAGGTCCGGGGACAGCGGGAAGCGCTTCCCGCTGTCCCCGGACCTCTTTTGAAGCAAGGGGCGGCGGGGAGAAGCAATCTTCTCCCCGCAGCCCCAGGTCCGGGGACAGCGGGAAGCGCTTCCCGCTGTCCCCGGACCTCTTTTGAAGCAAGGGGCGGCGGGGAGAAGCGATCTTCTCCCCTCAGCCCCAGGTCCGGGGACAGCGGGAAGCGCTTCCCGCTGTCCCCGGACCTCTATTGAAGCAAGGGGCGGTGGGGAGAAGCGATCTCCCCACCGCCCCTTGCTTCAAAAGAGGTCCGGGGACAGCGGGGAAGAAGCGATCTTCTCCCTGCAGCCCCAGGTCCGGGGACAGCAGGAAGCACTTCCCGCTGTCCCCGGACCTCTTTTGAAGCAAGGGGCGGCAGGGAGAAGCGATCTCCCCGCAGCCCCTTGCTTCAAAAGAGGTCCGGGGACAGCGGGGAAGAAGCGATCTTCTCCCTGCAGCCCCAGGTCCGGGGACAGCGGGAAGCGCTTCCCGCTGTCCCCGGACCTCTTTTGAAGCAAGGGGCGGCAGGGAGAAGCGATCTCCCCGCAGCCCCTTGCTTCAAAAGAGGTCCGGGGACAGCGGGGAAGAAGCTATCTTCTCCCCGCAGCCCCTTGCTTCAAAAGAGGGGACAGAGCGGCGCTTCCCCTCTGTCGCCGGACGGTCTCCATAGGAACGCATTGATTGATTTTCAATGCATTCCTATGGGAAACCGTGCTTCGCAAGACGAAAAACTCGCAAGAAGAAAAAACTTGCGGAACGAATTAATTTCGTCTTGCGAGGCACCACTGTAGTTCTTCTTAGCTGAAGATTGCAGCTTCTTCCGTAAACATTCAAACAAGCTGTGTCTTCCTCTCTTTCCAGCGCTTGCACTCAGCCTTCTGCACATTGCCCAACTAAGCCATGCAGTTCCTTCTGAGAGGTTTCCGCTTTCTCCTCCCAGCAAACTTCTCTCTACTGCTTCTTTGGGAGAACATCAACTTCTGTACTTTTCTCTGTCACATGCATTCACACAGAAGCATTGGCACCGCTCTCCTCTATTGCATTTGGACAGTTATCTAAGGCTGTCTCTTCTTCGGTACTCATGGAGATGCAGCCATCACACTCAAGTCCCCCCCCCACACAAAATGGAGAATGTAATAAGATACCTCCCGTGTGACCAGAGTTAACCAATCACATGAGAGTTACTGGGGAACATTCCAGAATTAAACACACAACAAAACACACATTTAAGCATTCCCAATTAAATCACTATACTTAACAAGCTTAACTCTTACTTACATTTTCAAATTGGATGGAAGCTGGTTTGAGGGGAAACAGCAGTGTATCCCAAGAAAGTGAAGGGCACAGATAAATTGGGCTGAGCGCTACATGTAGTTTTATGTTGTTTCGAAAAAGAACTCAAAGCGGCTTACAGCAATAAAATATGCAGACAATAAAACTGAATCCACAAAATGCATTAAGCAACTACCAAAAACAGCAATGTTATGAAATCCAACCAGTTTTGAAATTTAACAGGAGGAATTCCATGTTGCATTATGGCAATTGTGCTGTCAGTGCAAGTGTCAGAGCTGCTTCCAGATCCCAGCTCACAGAGGATCACGCTAGCCAGCGGTCACTTGTAAAAGTCTTTTATTGAGTTACAGTTTCCATTCTCAAGCTGCTGTGTGCAACTCTACGTCTTATGGGTTAGACCGGCGAAGCTCCGTCTGAGTCTCCGCCCCCTGTGCACCAGCTTACTAACCTAGCCTTACTCCACCTTTTCCGCCTGACCGTTCTTCTCTGGGTCCCTCTGCCCCCCGTGGTCTCTTCCTTCCGGGATTCTTCTGAAGCGGACCCCCCGGACCCGCCTGTCTCCTTGCGTCGGGCTTTAGGACCTGGCTCCCTTTCCGGGCTGCTTACTGCGCCACCTTCCTGTGTATTTGAACTTGGCGCGCGCGCCCAACCTTCCACTTTCCGCCTGACCGTTTCTTCGCTCCCCGATGGAGGTGTGGCCACTCCTGACTCGTGCCCTCCCTCCTGTTGCGAGCTGCCAGCGCTTGATACCTGGCGCCCTTCCTCTCCCCTGCTCTCTGTTGGTGACGCTGGTCCCGATTTCCAACTGCTCCCCTCTGAGTCCCCTCTGGCCCTTTCTTCCTGGGGTGTCCCCCTAGGCTCCCCCCTTGCCCTGGCCACTGGTGCTCCTTTCTGTGAATCTTCTGATTCACTGGAAAGACTCGGAGATCTCGGGTCGTCGTCATCACTCATCTTTTCTTCTGCCTCCTCCCCCTCGCTCTCTGTTTCCTCCCTTGCCCTTGCCTCTGCTCCTGAACCCCTGACAGCAAGCATTTCAGCTTGTCAGACTGAACGATTCCCACTCTCCTCCTCCTTCATGCTGCTATGGGGGTTCTCCTGGGGGGGGTTGGGGCACAAGGGGAGGAGGGCAGAAACCCTGTTGTTCTAACAGAAGTACTTGCAGGGGCTTCCACTAGTTAGTAGGACTCATTGATTGACTCCTGCCCCAAACAGCAGCTCATAACCCGACTCTTGCCAAAAAAAAAAAAAAGTCAAAGCACTTTGCAAGATGTGAATAGCAATGGGAGGAAAAACACCAATTCTTTGTTGTTCAGGTGGCTGACTCGTCTGGTGCAGAAATTTTAGCCCACGCCATTCCCAACTCCCAGGTGCATATGCTGGAGAGATGTGGACACATCATAGCATTTGAGAGGCCCAGGAAATCTGCAAAGCTCCTCTTGGAATTCTACAATTCAGTTTGCGACAAAGCGGAGAATAAGAAGTTGGCATAAACCTCACTCAGGAATTAAGATGCTGATGCGTTCCAAGCGACTTTCTACTCTGGAAAGGAAAATATGCATCTGATATCCAGGATGTCTGTGATGGCTTCCTTCACTGGTCATTAAAAAAGAGGCTGTGGTACAGTGGTACCTCGGGTTAATAACTTAATTCGTTCCAGAGGTCTGTTCTTAACCTGAAACTGTTCTTAACCTGAAGCACCACTTTAGATAATGGGGCCTCCCGCTGCCGCCGTGCTGCCGGAGCACAATTTCTGTTCTCATCCTGAAGCAAAGTTCTTAACCCGAGGTACTATTTCTGGGTTAGCGGAGTCTGTAACCTGAAGCGTATGTAACCTGAAGCGTATGTAACCCGAGGTACCACTGTAATTTGTTTATTTACTTACCTTACTGTCAAGCTGTCTCCTTTACTTCTACAAATTTTCATACTGGTGAAATGACCTATGGGCACAGAATGCAAAAAATATTAAAATTGTGGCATTTTTTGTAGTAGATGACTACTTTAATCATTGGAACAGAAGTGGGGAACCTGAAGACCAGGACACCCTATCTGGCGCAGCCCCAGACCAGAGCCCTCTCTCGTCCTCCCTCCATCATGCCTTCTGTAGTGGTCAGGTGGGATTACTATGAGGAATTATGAAATATGGAGCAAGCCATTGTGTCAGCAATGAAAGCATTGCGCTGACTGGGTTTGATTCATTGACAATAATTTCTGATCAAATCCCACAAGCCTCTGCATCTCTGCCATTTGCTTTCTCTACACCTGACAGGCACGTATAAGCATTCTAAAACACAGGCCAGTTGCTTCATCAGGCATCCTCAGTACACAAAGAAAGTAGGCTACTTTGATGTAGTTTAGATAGATAGATCTTAAGGGCCAGGAAGAGAGTTCACAAGGAGATGGTGAATACTGCCATCCTGCCTCTCCTGTTTATGACCTCTGGGGTTTTGCTGAATGCATTCCTCCTTTTTAGTCCTGTTTTGTTTACCCCAGAACATATGCATGCTCAAGTAGGAAATAGTTTCTTTGTAGTTAAAAGTATTTCTTCTGATCTGACTTTGTCCCACATAGCGGTTTTGAAATGCTCAGAGGAAATCTGATTGGTTCTTACAAACACTATGTAAAAAGTTCTTTTGTGAATAAAACGACCTGGGCCAAGGGGTGGACAGAATTATTATTATTATTATTGGCACCTCCTCCCAGAGTCTTGCTGGTCAAGCCTCGTGTGTATTTTATTAATCAGAGTCCAATCCTTCCTTGCTTTGGGAACACTACACCTTCCTAAAGTTCTTGTTATGCTACTTTCTTTTTCCAACTAGCTTAAACACATTTCATTATTTCTTTAATCTCTTCTTCTGTCTTGACTTTACTCTCCTTTCACTCTAATCATTTTCTGGATTCACTCAATATCTGTCAGATATTCTACTTTTTCCACATAAATTTTGATGTATTCCTTAAAGATAGCCCACTCCTTATTCGCTTTTTGTACCATTTATCCTCTTATCCTCCCTGTTAGTTCAGCAATATGGAAGTATTCCATCATTTTAGATAGCCAGTCTGTTTTAGTTGGGACGTTGCTTCTTTTCCAATTTTTGGCAATCAATAACCTTGCCGTCATAAGCGCATACATAAATTTTGGTCTGACTGTTCTTTTTATTTCCTCTGACATGATACCTAGGAGAAAGGATTCCAGGGTTTTTTCAAACGAAAATCTAAACATCTTTTTCAATTCGTTATAGATATTTTCCCAGAATTCCACTATCTCTTTATACTCCCACCACATGTGTAGAAAGGTTCCTGTCCCGTTGTTGCATCTCCAACAGACATCACTACAGTTTTTATACATTTTTGCCGGTCTGACCAGGATCAGGTACCATCTGTATTGCATTTTCATTACATTCTCTCTTAAATGATAGCATGCCGTAAATTTTATATCTCTTTTCCACAGCCGTTCCCATTGAATCATAGAATCATAGAGTTGGAAGAGACCACAAGGGCCATCAAGTCCAACCCCCTGCCAAGCAGGAAACACCACCAGAGCACTCCTGAAATATGGTTGTCAAGCCTCTGCTTAAAGACCTCCAAAGTAGGAGACTCCACCACACTCCTTGGCAGCAAATTCCACTGTCGAACAGCTCTTACTGTCAGGAAGTTCTTCCTAATGTTTAGGTGGAATCTTCTTTTTTGTAGTTTGGATCCATTGCTCCGTGTCCGCTTCTCTGGAGCAGCAGAAAACAACCTTTCTCCCTCCTCTATGTGACATCCTTTTATATATTTGAACATGGCTATCATATCACCCCTTAACCTCCTCGTCTCCAGGCTAAACATGCCCAGCTCCCTTAGCCGTTCCTCATAAGGCATCGTTTCCAGGCCTTTGACCATTTTGGTTGCCCTCCTCTGGACACGTTCCAGTTTGTCAGTGTCCTTCTTGAACTGTGGTGCCCAGAACTGGACACAGTACTCCAGGTGAGGTCTGACCAAAGCAGAATACAGTGGCACTGTTACTTCCCTTGATCTAGATGCTATACTCCTATTGATGCAGCCCAGAATTGCATTGGCTTTTTTAGCTGCCGCGTCACACTGTTGGCTCATGTCAAGTTTGTGGTCAACCACGACTCCTAGATCCTTTTCACATGTACTGCTCTCAAGCCAGGTGTCACCCATCTTGTATTTGTGCCTCTCATTTTTTTTGCCCAAGTGCAATACTTTACATTTCTCCCTGTTAAAATTCATCTTGTTTGTTTTTGCCCAGTTTTCTAATCTGTCAAGGTCGTTTTGAAGTGTGATCCTGTCCTCTGGGGTGTTAGCCACCCCTCCCAGTTTGGTGTCATCTGCAAATTTGATCAGAATGCCCTTGAGTCCATCATCCAAGTCGTTGATAAAGATGTTGAATAAGACTGGGCCCAAGACAGAACCCTGTGGCATTTCGCTGTGCATTATCTGCTGATAGAGCGTGCATCGGCTCTGAAATGTGGCAGGCTATTTCTGGAGCTTGTGTCGCTAATTGCTGATACCGCGTGTCTACGGGAGATCGATGGACGTCCGGAGGCGGCTTGGGGGCCATGGTGAACTTTGTCTCCCCAGCAGTATCCCAACAGTTTTGAGACTACAATTCCCATCATCCCTGACCACTGGTCCTGCTAGCTAGGGATCATGGGAGTTGTAGGCCAAAAACATCTGGAGGGCCGAGGTTGAGGAAGCCTGGAATAGGGGGGTCTCCTAACAACTCACAGCACCTTTAACAAACCACAGTTCCCAGGATTCTTTGAGGAGAAGCCATGATGGCTTGTTGTATCCTAGTGCTTTAAATGTCTACAACAGCTGAGGCCTTCCCTGGATAAGCAATGTGTCCTTCCCTTCACAATACCCAGTGGCCATTCACACTCCTGATCATCTCAAATCCATTCACAGGCTTATGTCAAAGCTTGTTGGCATAGCTGCCTAGGCCCTATCTGTGACGTCTCCACCAATATTGTTCTTGTCTGCAAATTTAGCCTTTTGAGACCTGGATTATTTTGGATTTAAGGATTATTAGAAGAAAGAAGAAGACTGCCGAACAATAAAAGGGGTGGTGGAGGAAATACTGCCGCAAATTGATTACTGCTACCACTGACACAATGGTCCTTAGAGTTCTCATTACATTAATGTGATTCTTATCTTGGTTTGCTGGACCTTCTGCTTGGCATTTGGGTTACAGTCATTAGTTTCTTTCACACCATATTTTTGTGCCTATAAAACTTAAGACAAGCAAAACATGATCGTCCACAAAATAGGTTAGGTCACACCTCGAGGGCAGAAGGTTGGTGGTGAAGTCTGGGTTGGGAACTCGTTGTTTATAGAGATGTGGCGGCAGACAAATATGTTTTTGTGTTTAGCAATATCATCAGAGCATGAGAAAGAATCATAGAATCGGAAGGGGCCGTGAGGGTCATTTTGTCCAACCCCCTGCAATGCAGGAATCTTCCACCCAACGTAGCTTGAACCCATAGCTCTGAGATTAAGAATCTCATGCCGTACCAACTGATCTACCCCTCAGGGCTAAGAAAGCAACGGTGCAATATAATTAGAAACTCTTATATCAGAGGTTTGCAAGGGCTGGGAAGGTTGGGTTTGGCTTGAACTCCACAGTTCGCATATTCAGGGTGTTGTAAACAAAATCTGCCCTTTTCCCCTTATGGGGTATCCAAGAGCCCATATAGAGTCCTTACATAGGTTCCCTGTTGGTAGGAGAAAGTAACAGAGGCCAACCAGAGAAGCAAAGCAGCTAGTAAGCCTGATCTTTATTGATCTGTTCCAACAGGGTGCTCCCCTCACATGGAGGAGGAACCCAGAACAATGGCGCGCACGGCCTTATAAAGACTTTTGAAATTGCCGCCCTGTAAATCAAGACCACCCCCAGAAACATCATACATACATCACAGAAGGGGTGTAACCTAAGACCACCCCCCAGATACATCATACCTACATCACAGAAAAGGCGGTCTAAAACAGAAATTTGAATGTTGTTTTTCCTATTTGCCAGGTTTCCTGATAGTCTGTCACCCATTAAAATGCTGATTACTCAGTTCCTGAGACAATGGGAAGGCTCCCTGACCCCACCCCCCTCCTTGCAGGGAAAACATTTGGTCAGTTTGGAAATCAAAATGGTTTCAGGTCGGCCTTCCTGCGCTGATCTATGCACGTGCTTGGTTGGTACACTTATGAACATTACCATATATCTAAGACCTCAAAATTCCTATCACAAGGGTCATGGAGTCTGTTGGTGTCTGGGTGCAGACAAAAAAATCAAGATGTCTCAAGGCTGCAGAACGCCATATGCAGAACTTGCCAGCATCTCAAATGTGGAGCTCTCTTATGCAGTGAAGCACTGGACTGCTGGCTAATGAAAAACCTTCTGTTCCTAGAACTGAGGTCACGTCCACACCACAGAAGTAGCGCAACGGGTTCGGCCGCACTGCATGCTGCGCTGCAGAGGGCACCACAACAATTTGGAGCACAAGAGATGGGGGAGCTGAATTTTACAATCACACTGGGAGCCGCTGAAATTTGAGAGCCCGAAGTCCATCGCTGTGCACCACACATCAAAATCAAAGAATCCTGGGACCTCAGTTGTTCTGCAAACCACCACCACCACCCTGACAAAGCTGCAAAAATCCTGGAATAATTGTTCTGGTCACCTCACCTCAAAAAGGAGTTGCAAAAAAGGGTTCAGAAAAGGGCAACCAAAATGTTCAAGGGGCTGGAGCAACTCCCCTGTGAGGAAAAGTTGCAGCCCTTGGGGTTTTTTATTTTTAGAGAAAAGGCAAGTAAGAGGAGATGTGATAAAAGTTATGGAAAAAAGCAGATAGGTAAAGCTAGAACTCATGGACTTACAACAACAACAATTATTTATTATTTATACCCCACCCATCTGACTGGGTTTCCCCAGCCACTCTTGGCGGCTTCCAACAAAATATTAATGATAATAATAATAAAGCGATAAAACATTAAAAACTTTGCTTGTAGATAGTAATCTGGCATGGGGTGAAGTTTTCCCTTCACAGACATCCCCCTTCATAGATGGCCGTTCAGTTGTTCCATACCCTTGCCGCTTTGGAAACAGCCTAGTTACTGGAAACAGCCACAGTGTGAGAGCAAAATCCCTGGCTGGGAATGTCTCCTGTCTGAGTCTCTGGAGAGCTGCTACAAGTCAGTGCAGACATTAATGAGCTCAACTAAACAATGTTTAAAAAAAAAAAATGGCATAAGACCGCTTCGTATACTCCTTCATACTGTATTGATTTGCTTTTGTTGTCTTCTGTGTTCACAATTGGTTTGTGTGCTCCCCCCCACCCAATTGTTGGAAACCACATTGAGATCTTTGGGCAAAAGAAGTGACTTGTCAATGTTATAAATAAATAAGTGCACATTAACCCAGAGGCATCAGGATGCTGACATCAGAAGTCTGTGATGAATATTGGGCAATTACAGATTGATGCCAAAAGGATGGATAATACAGTGGTACCTCGAGGTCCGTTCTTAACCTGAAACTGTTCTTAACCTGAAGCACCACTTTAGCTAATGGGGCCTGCTGCTGCTGCTGTGCCGCCGGAGCACAATTTCTGTTCTCATCCTGAAGCAAAGTTCTTAACCCGAGGTACTATTTCTGGGTTAGCAGGGTCTGTAACCTGAAGCGTATGTAACCTGAGGTACCACTGTATTGGAGAGAATTTATTTTTTTAAAAGCAGAGGTTGAGGAATGGTAAAGGAAACACCAGGAGGGGGCGCCAATGGACAGCAGAAAGAACAGAATGAGGAAAACAAATTACAGTGGTACCTTGGATCCCGAACGCCTTATGAGTCGAATGTTTTGGCTCCTGAACGTGGCAAACCTGGAAGTGAGTGTTTACAAACGTTCTTTGGAACCCGAACGTCCAACGCAACTTCCGTGGCTTCTGATTGGCTGAGGAACTTCCTGCAGCCAATCGGAAGCTGCACCTTGGTTTCTGAACGCTTTGGAAGTTGAACGGACTTCTGGAACGGATTCCATTCAACTTCCGAGGTACCACTGTATGGCATCACTGGAGAGAGAATCAAGAATGGAATTCTGTCTGTCTGTCACCTGCCCTTGTCCCAGGGCGGGTTACAGCATTAAAACACAATTTTAAAAACAACTTACAGCCACATCAATAATATAAAATCTATATTTTAAAAAATCAGGTATATTGAGAAGCAGACAGAGAAAATGCCTTTAGAATGGGCTCTCAGAAGGCATTTCAATTATATCCCACCTCTCCCCATCAGGCAGAATTCATACAAATGCAGACAGAATACTGAATAATGTAATTGCTGCTGCAGCAGCAGCTAACTAACCTTGACAGAAAATTGTTAGTTGTTTATTAATTGTCGCTGTTGTATTTTTTGCTGCTGGCAGAGGAGGAGAGGTGGGTTTGGAGATGATCTGTGTCAGGTGCCAAAATAGCTCGACTGGCCTTGGACGCTGGTGCATGCCTTCACTGGTGCCAGTTACTGATCAGCTTCAGGCAGCAAAATGTCTTGGACAGGAGAATTGCCTGCCCTCAGAGCAGGAATGGGCAAATAGGTCAATTTATGTTTCTCATTTTTCCCATCTTGAGTTTGGTTCTCCACACCTCCACAACAGTTTGTCCAAATGTCCCGTCGTGGTTTCCAACAACAGGAAAACAAATTGTTAAAACAAGAAGACAATTAAAACAAATCAGTAAAGGAGGCTGCCTTAAACCACTGGCCACAGAACTGCATCCTCCATGATACTTGAATGCAGCTGGCTAACTTAGGGGGCAGAGGGCTAGCTGGTTTAGAGAACCAGTTGCTGCTGCCCTCTCTCAAAATGTCTGCCAACTGAGGCGACTGGCTGACAGGGTTATTGTGAAGATAAAACTGGGGCAGTAAGAACTAGCTCTCTGAAGGAAGGGCGAGATTAAGAATGCAATAAACACAACAAGAGTAATGTCTTGGATGCATGTTTGCTACGCATGTGTCAGTCAGCGAAGCTTTATCATTTACAAATTACCAAGATGTGTATCTGGGCCCATGATCTTATCTACTCCCCTCCCTAGATGAGTAATCGTGACAGAAGGAATCAGACCTCCACATGTAACTTGCCTTTGGCAAGTCACTCTGCCTCAGCCTACACAAGCGCACAGGAAATTGGTGTGCTTAAAATGGGCAGCAGCTGCATAAGAGCATAAGAAGAACGCTGCTGGATTAGCCAATGGCCCATCGAGTCCAGCATGCCTGTGGGAAGCTGACAATTTCCGCCCTCCCTTCCCCACAGGTGGGTAGGGTTTGACGGCACCGAGCGGGGCTCACCTGTGAGGGTACCACCCACCTGCTTGGGCCAGCCTTTGACCTGCCCTTGGCCAGGGAGGACGATGGATGGCCGGCCGGGGGTGGGCCTAAGGCCAAAAGAAAAGAGGCTAACTCCGTTGTCCAAGCCTCTTTCGCTGTTCTTCCTTCCAGGATCACCCACCCTCCTTCTCTCAAATTAATAATTTCTTGCCTCCATAATTTCATCCTAGGTCAGCGATCTTCAAGTTAATGATTCTTTTGCTTACAGGCTAATATTTTGCGTTCCATGTCAGTGGGCGCTGCTGCAGTCGTAAGATGGTTGCTGTACAGTGGTACCTCGGGTTACATACGCTTCAGGTTACAGACTCCACTAACCCGGAAATATTAACTCAGGTTAAGAACTTTGCTTCAGGATGAGAACAGAAATTGTGCCACAGCGGCGCAGCGACAGCAGACCCCATTAGCTAAAGTGGTGCTTCAGGTTAAGAACAGTTTCAGGTTAAGAACAGACCTCCAGAACGAATTAAGTACTTAACCCGAGGTACCACTGTATTCAGAACCGGAAAGGAATTTTCTCTGCATTGTCAGCTTTCGCCTTCCCCGTAGCATTTCGTCACAACTTTGGCGGTTTTAGGCCTTGGCAAGGTATCCTTTAGTCTAACATCAAGTCGGGGGGGAGGGATGCATCCATGCTCCCTCCCCATGCGGCGGCGCTTGCAGGGCCTGTTAAAGGGCAAAACCGGGAGTCCCTGGCCCTAGAGCGGCGGCATGTAGGTCAAACTCCCGGGACGAGGTTAGTGGAAGGGCATGCTGTGTAAGTTTGCGCTTTGCGGTCCCCTCTCACTGGGCCTCATCTGCCTGCATATCCTCAGCTAGGGGGGCTGCCAAGGCCTGTGCTAAGTTTCCCACTTCTGAAGTTCAATAAAGTTGTGGTCAATTTGAACCCATACTCTGGTCTCTTGTCTCATTCTCTGGGGAAAAGGGGTAGGCACCACAGACAGGGTTTAGCGCGTGTGCCAACAAGCAGGACCCAAGCCCAAGCAGGACTCCCCTCTTGTGTTTTCCAGCAACTGGCATTCAAAAGCAGTACTGCTTCCAACCAAAGAGGCAGAAGACAGTCATGAATGGCGAGTAGACACTGCTAGCCTCACCCTCTGTGAATTTGACCACGTTGGTGGTCTTCACTGCCCCTGTGGCAGTGAGTTCCACAGTTTAACTATGCACAGAAAAAGAGAGTGAGGGAGAACTATGCATGCAGCCTCTTTGTGCTCCTTGGGAGAAAGCTGGGATATACCGTATTTTTTGCTCTATAAGACTCACCTTTTCCCTCCTAAAAAGTAAGGGGAAATGTGTGTGCATCTTATGGAGCGAATGCAGGCTGCGCAGCTATCACAGAAGCCAGAACAGCAAGAGGGATTGCTGCTTTCACTGCGCAATGATCCCTCTTGCTATTCTGGCTTCTGAGATTCAGAATATTTTTTTTCTTGTTTTCCTCCTCCAAAAACTAGGTGCGTCTTATAGAACGAAAAATACGGTAAATGCTGCAAAATAAATATGAAAAAATAGGAGATGGTTGCACTCCCCAGATGACGAGTTTGGGGTTCCCTGGAGTCAACCTTCTCTCTCAGCTTTGTGAGAGTGGTTCTCTTTGCATGAGTTAGCCAAGCAGCCAAGGCAAGCAAATTGAGGCAAGCACAGATATTTTGGACATGACTACACGTTACTTGGGTGTGCTCCCTAGAAGCCAGTGCTGTACTATTAAAGGATAAACAAATAAAAGGGGATGTGTGGGTTTTCTGGAGGAAAGTATCAGAGGCTGCTTCTCCCGCTGCAACACCCTAAAATATCCTTCATGAAATGGCAAGCATGGCTTTATTGCATCTCCAACTTAGCCAGATGTCCACAGGGAACCAGGCAGACTAGAAGCAGCCATGCAATGAGCGGTTGCTGTGAGAATTGAACCCGCAGCCTTCAGTACATTTCAAACATTTGGGCCTAATTCTTTGATGTTCTCTTCTTTTGTGGGTTTCTTATTAAGACCGATTCACGTACTAAAGTTTTATTGAGTGCCTGCAGGCTGTACTCCCTGAACCAGTTGAAAGGGCAATGGAGCTCTCTTTTTAACTGTATGTGTGCCTGGATGTGTCCAACAATAAACTTTAAAGCGAGTAAATGGTTTGTGTGCGTGAAAAGCCGTCAGGATCTTGGGAGTTTCAAAAACAAGGAACATTTTCAACTAGCAACCATTCTCACAGGAAGAAAAGATTATAAGGTTCTATAATCGTAAAGTTATATAGGCAGAGTGATTAATAACATACGGTTAAATTACAGTACAGTAATTACAGTACAGTAATTACAGTAAATAGTACAAAGTAATACCTTTGTACTATTATTAAATAAATAAATAAATAATCCTTGTCTATTATTATAAGATTGTTTTAATTGTTCCATTCATTTTTGTGAGCCACCCTGAGGGGGCATTATACTTTTTATAATTTACGGTAAAAATTATAAGAACATAAGGAGAGCCTGCTGGACTAGGTCAATGCCCCTCTATCCCAGCATCCTGTTCTCATGCTGACCAACCAGATCGTAGAATCGTAGAATTGTAGGGTTGGAAGGGAAGGGACCACCAAGGATCATCTAGTCCAACCCGCTGCAACGAAAGCACCCATGACAGATGCCTGTTAGAATTCTGCAAGAAGGACCTGACCACACGAACTCTCTCGCCTTCTGCAGTTTCCAGCAACGGGTATTCAGAAGTAAACTGCCTCTGACTGTGGAGGCAGGGCATAGACATGGAGAAGGCATGCCTTCCATGAATTCATCTGATCCTTAAAATAAATTTAAAAAGCTATTCAAGTTGGTCACCACAGCCTCCTGCGGGGGGGGGGGAGTTCCACAGTTTAATAAATAAATAATAATAATAATAATAATAATAATAATAATAATAATAATAATAATAATAATAATACCCTGCCCACCTAGCTGGGCTTCCCCTGCCACTCTGGGCGGCTTCAAACAAAATATTAAAATACAGTAATGCATCAAACGTTAAAAGCTTTCCTAAACAGGGCTGCCTTCAGATGTTGTCTAAAAGTCTGGTAGTTGTTGTTCTCTTTGACATCTGAAGGGAGGGTGTTCCACAGGGCGAGTGCCACCACCAAGAAGGCCCTCTGCTTGGTTCCCTGTAACTTGGCTTCTCGCAGTGAGGGAACCACCAAAAGGCCCTCAGCGCTGAACCTCAGCATCCGGGAAGAACGATGGAGGTGGAGATGCTCCTTCAGATATACTGGACCGAGGCCGTTTAGGGCTTTAAAGGTCAGCACCAACACTTTGAATTGTGCTCGGAAATGTACCAGGTGAATTCACACCTATATAAACTATATCTATACTGTCAGAGCTGCTTCCAGATCCTAGCTCACAGAGGATCACGCTAGCCAGCGGTCACTTTGTAAAAGTCTTTATTGAGTTACAGTTTCCATTCTTAAACTGCTGCGTGCAGCTCTATGTCTTATGGGTTAGACCGGCGAAGCTCCGTCTGAGTCTCCACCCCCTGTACACCAGCTAAATACCCTAGTCTTACTCCACCTTTTCCGCCTGACCGTTCTTCTCTGGGTCCCTCTGCCCCCCGTGGTCTCTTCCGTCCGGGACGCTTCTGACGCTGACCCCCCGGACCCTTCTGTCTCCTTGCGTCGGGCTTTAGGACCTGGCTCCCTTTCCGGGCTGCTTACTGCGCCACCTTCCTGTGTATTTGAACTTGGCGCGCACGCCCAACCTTCCACTTTCCGCCTGACCGTTTCTTCGCTCCCCGATGGAGGTGTGGCCACTCCTGACTCATGCCCTCCCCCCTGCTGCGAGCTGCCAGAGCTCGATACCTGGCGCCCTTCCTCTCCACTGCGCTCTGTTGATGACGCTGGCCCCGATTTCCAACTGCTGCCCTCTGAGCCCCCTCTGGATCCTTCTTCCTGGGGTGTCCCCCTAGGCTCCCCCCTTGCTCTGGCCACTGGCGCTCCTTCCTGTGAATCTTCTGATTCACTGGAAAGACTCGGAGATCTCGGGTCGTCGTCATCACTCATCTTTTCTTCTGCCTCCTCCCCCTCGCTCTCTGTTTCCTCCCTTGCCCTCGCCTCTGCTCCTGAACCCCTGACATCCATCCCCCCCTCGAAGCCCCCCCTTCCCCCCTCCCCTCCTTCCGGTGCGGGAGCTGGGTGCTGCAGTGTCACGGGGACGAATGTCGGATACAGTTCGCTTCCCGTGGCGGGCCTCCAACTGAAGACTTCCGGTTCTTCCTCCCTGCGCTCGTCGACAACGGTCACCTCTGCCTCCATCTCTGTGCCTCCGTGCTCGAACCCAAAATCCTCCCCGTACATGTCCACGTCTGTCTCCGCCTCAGTCGTTCCCGGGTCCGGCGCTCGACTTGGAACCTCCAGCCACTTCCTGCGCCACTGTTCCTCTGGTCTATCGTCCCACCAATACGAGGGTTCTGAGGCAGATCCCTCTGTCGACCCCTCCGGGGAATGTGTGTCCATTGTCGGTTCCTCATCCGAGTCGAACCCCCGGAACGTGCTGGTTGAAAGCGTCGGTGTGAAAAGCCAATCGTCGAAAAAGTCTGCTGGCATGGGCCTGTGTGGGAAGAGGGCATGAAACTCGTCCTTGAGCAGAGGTTCCTCCAAAGCGTAGCCCGGCACCCAGCTGTTGGCACTGGCCGGGGTGCCCTCTCTGGCGAGAAGGTATTCTACTCCCTCTTCCCCCCATCTCGAGTCCAAAATCTCTGTGACTTCGTTGATGGGCTCCTCCTGTGGCCCTCCCCTTTGCTCGGTTCCCTCTCGGAGCGGACTCGGCGCCGTTCCTGGTTCCTGAAACCTGTGAGGTGTCTTGTAGGGAGTGAGCACCGATCTGTGGAACACCGGATGCATCCTGGAGCCTTCCGGAAGTGTCAGCCTGAAGGCTACCGGGTTGACCTGCTCTTCGACTTGGTAGGGTCCCAGTTGTTTATGCCCTAGTTTCTTCTTCGCTAATGACCTGGCCGGTACTGCGTGGGCTGCCAACCATACCCAGTCGCCCACACGGATCTCTTCGCCAACCCTCCTGTGCTTGTCCGCTTGTACCTTGTATGGGTGCTTAGCCAGCTCCAGGTGCCGCCGAAGCTGATCGTGGACCTCCTGCAACTCCGACGCGAACGCGTCTGCTGTCTGCGGGTCCCCCTCCCCCATTCTTTCCAGTCCCGGGAATGTTCTGGAGTGCCTTCCGTTGTTGGCAAAGAACGGCGTCACCCCCGTGGACACGTGCTTCGTGTTGTTGTAGGCGAACTCGGCGAGAGGCAGGTAATCCACCCACGTCGCGGGCTGTTGAGTCGCATAACACCTCAGGTACTGCTGCATGATTGCATTGACCCGCTCCGCTTGTCCGTTGGTCTGCGGGTGTCTAGCCGAAGCCAGGTTGATTTTGACGTTCAGGAAGCCCATCAGCTTCTGCCAGAAGTTCAAGATGAACTGTCGCCCCCGGTCGGACAGAATAGACCGCGGCAGACCGTGAACCTTGAACACGTGATCTATGAACAGTTTGGCGGTTTGTTCCGCCGTGGCCACCTTCGCACACGGAATGAAATGTGCCATCTTGGAGAACAAGTCCACCACCACTAGCACAGCCGTCTTGCCCCTCGAGCTGGGCAGATCCGTGACAAAGTCCAGGGCCACTCTCTCCCATGGTTCGAATGGAGTTTGCAGCGGTTCCAGCAGTCCGGCCGGCGGTCTGTGCACTGGTTTGGCCCTCTGGCAGGTGTCGCACCTCGCCACGTAGTCCGCGACTTCCCCTCTCATTCCGGGCCACCAGAAGTCTCTGGCGACTAATTCCACCATCTTCTCCTTGCCAAAGTGCCCGGCAGTGGGCGCGTCGTGCAGCTGCTGCAGTACCTTGGCGCGAAGTTCGTCTCCCGGCACGTAGATGGCCCCTTTACGGATGAGCAATCCATCTCGCACTTGGAACTCGTCGGTCGCTGCCGTGCCCCTGTGCACCTCTGCCATCTTTGCTTGCGCGAAGGAGTCATCCTGCAACGCTCGTCGCACCGCATCCAGGTCAACTGTTGCCGAAGCGCACGCCCACACTGTCGGTGCGAAGATGTGCATGGCGGCCGCTGGCGTCGCCTCCTCCAGATACTGTGGTTTACGGGATAGGGCATCTGCCATGATGTTGGTGTCTCCCGGGACATACTCTATCCTGAAGTCGAAGTTCGCAAAGAACTCAGCCCAACGTATCTGCCGCTGGTTCAGGAACTGCGCCGTGCGCCAGTGCTCCAGATTCTTGTGGTCCGTGCAGACCTGCACCGTGTGCTTGGCGCCGATCAGGAAGTGCCTCCACGCCTTGAATGCTGCATGAATGGCCAGCAACTCCCTGTCCCAGATGGTGTAGTTCTGTTCAGACTTGCTGAGCTTCCTGGAGTAAAACGCTCCCGGCCTCCAAGCCCCCTGCAGGTCTTTCTGCAGCAGGACTGCTCCCACGGCTCTGTCAGAAGCGTCTGTCTCCACCCTCATCGGCCTGCTGGGGTTGACATGCAGTAGCTGCTCTTCCGACGCGAAGAGACGCTTGAGTGCCTGAAAAGACTGCTCCGCCTGCTCCGTCCAGATGAACTTCTTTTTCTTGGAGCTGAGCGTGTCCGTGATGGCCGCTGTTTGCATGGCAAATCCCTTGATAAACTTGCGATAGAAGTTCGCAAAGCCGACAAACCGCTGGACCTCCTTCCAGTTGCGCGGGCTTTTCCAATCCAACACTGCGCGAACCTTGGCGCTGTCCATGGCGAGCCCCTTGTCAGACAACTTGTAGCCCAGGAAATCCACCTCCGTCACGTCGAACTGGCACTTCTCCAGCTTGGCGTAAAGCCTATGCTGCTGTAGCCTTCTCAGCACTTCCTTGACGTGTCTGTCGTGATCCTGCTGCAATTCCGAAAAGATCAGGATGTCATCCAAGAAACAGACGCACGTCTTGTAGAGGAGTCCCGCTAACACGTGATGCATGAAAGCTTGAAAACAGTGGGAGCCATTTTGCAGTCCAAAAGGCATAACTCTATATTCGTAGGTGCCTAGGGGCGTGAACATGGCTGTCTTCCACTCATCTCCTTCCCGCATGCGAATGAGGTTGTACGCCCCTCGCAGGTCCAACTTGGTGAACACGCGACCCTTGCGTACTGTTGCGAGGAGGTCGTCGATTCTGGGCATCGGGAAGTCCGATGGCTTGGTCACACTGTTCAAGGTGCGATAGTCCACCACCAGCCTTTTTTGGGGCGTGTCCTTCTTCTTAACAAAGAATACAGGACTGCCCCCCGCTGCCTTGGACTCTCGGATGAAACCGTGCTCCAAATTATGATCTATGAACTCTTTGAGTTCCTGTAGTTCTTCCTCAGACATGGAATACAGCTTCCCTTTGGGCAGCGCCGCCCCTGGCAGCAGGTCAATTTTGCAGTCATATGGTCTTGGGGGGGGGTAGCCTGTCCGCCTCCTTCTCGCAGAAGACCTCCAAAAATCCCGCGTATTTGTGGGGGATTGCTTGCAGCGTCCCTATCTGCAGCTGTGCCTCCTCCCCCTCTCCCTCCTGCCGGGGCAGAATGCAGTGTTCAGCGCAATATGATGAGCCGAAGACCAGCTGCCGCTGGTACCACGCCAACGTCGGACTGTGCCTGTCCAACCAACTCATGCCCAAGACAATAGGCGTGTCCGACAGTCTGGTGACATTAAAACTGATGACTTCCTTGTGATTTCCCAGTCGCATCACCATAGGTGGCGTTTGCTTCACCACCTGCCCCCCTAGCAGCTCCCTGCCATCCACTGTGACGACCTGTAGGGGCAGCGTGGCAGGCAGCAGCTGTATAGCGTGTTTATCGACAAAATCCTGCCCTATAAAGTCCGCATTGCTTCCTGAGTCCACGGTGATTGGCACGTCCAGAATGAGGCCATTGGGTAGCTGGAGCGATGCAGTGAGCTGCACAACTGGTTTGGGCGGGAGGGGATCTGTGGGCTGCAAAATCTCTGGGGACTGCTTCACTGACTCGTCTGGCTGGGCCCCAGTGCCTCTGTCTCCAGCCAGACTCCGTCGTTTCCCTGCTGTGAGTCTCCGTGCTGAGTAGCTGCAGAGGCTGCATTGGGCTTGTGGATCCTCTGGGGACACTCTTTCGCCATATGCTGCGGACTTTCGCAGATGTAACACTTCCGGTTCCCTCTAGGAGGCTTCGCTTTGACTGCTCCCGGTGCTAGGGCTCTGGTAGCTGACTGAGCCCTGGCACCTCCAACCTCCATAGGTTCCGCTCCCCCTCCTGGCGGAGGTGTGGATTGCGCACGCGCAGCTTCCCTGGGAACGAAGGGGAACCCTCTCGCTGGTTCGCGCCCTCCACGCCCTTCGTCCCTGCTCCATGGACGTTCCTCCAGCCGCACCCCAACCGCCAGCGCCCTCTGAACGATCTCCTGCGTGGTCCGGGGTCTCTCCCCCCTTGCAATTTCGTCTTTAACCGCGCTGTTCAATCCTTCCCAAAATAGGTCTCTGACTGGAGCTGAATCTCTGTCCCATTCCAGGGCACTGACCAATGCAAAAAAGCGGGTGTGATACTGTCTGACACTGGCCCTCCCTTGCTTCAGCCCATGTACCTCCTTCCGGGCAAGATCCATGTCTATGCTTGATAAAAAGCACCCATCCATCGCTTTAATAAAGGCATCCGCATCTTGGAGCACCGGATCCTTATCTCTCCACAAATTGCGCAGCCACGCTTTAGCATCTCCATGCAAATGGGACATGATAAATCCCACCTTCTCTTGCTCATCTCTAAAGTCTTTGTCCAGCAGTTGCAGTGCACACATTACATCTGCTTTAAAGTTGGGGTACTGTTGCAAATTCCCATCGAAGTGAGAGACCAGACCGCCTGTTCATCTCCCCAACCCAATCCCCTCCGGTTTGGGTGTCAGTTGCCCTTGCTTCGTAAGCATTTCCAACCTGACCTGGAGATCTCTGTAGGCGGCATCTGCGTCCTCCTCTCTCTTCCTGGATGCAAGTGCCTCGGCATTCAGTCGTGTCACTGCTTCTCTGAGTTCCGCTATCTGCTGTTCTGCCGTCATATTGTCTGCCGGTCGTGAGCTCGCTAGTAGGCACCCGCCTTCTCTCCTCTCCGCGAGGCTGCAGATGCCCACAACTGGAGACGGAGCTTACTGTCAGAGCTGCTTCCAGATCCTAGCTCACAGAGGATCACGCTAGCCAGCGGTCACTTTGTAAAAGTCTTTATTGAGTTACAGTTTCCATTCTTAAACTGCTGCATGCAGCTCTACGTCTTATGGGTTAGACCGGCGAAGCTCCGTCTGAGTCTCCGCCCCCTGTACACCAGCTAAATACCCTAGTCTTACTCCACCTTTTCCGCCTGACCGTTCTTCTCTGGGTCCCTCTGCCCCCCGTGGTCTCTTCCGTCCGGGACGCTTCTGACGCTGACCCCCCGGACCCTTCTGTCTCCTTGCGTCGGGCTTTAGGACCTGGCTCCCTTTCCGGGCTGCTTACTGCGCCACCTTCCTGTGTATTTGAACTTGGCGCGCGCGCCCAACCTTCCACTTTCCGCCTGACCGTTTCTTCGCTCCCCGATGGAGGTGTGGCCACTCCTGACTCATGCCCTCCCCCCTGCTGCGAGCTGCCAGAGCTCGATACCTGGCGCCCTTCCTCTCCACTGCGCTCTGTTGATGACGCTGGCCCCGATTTCCAACTGCTGCCCTCTGAGCCCCCTCTGGATCCTTCTTCCTGGGGTGTCCCCCTAGGCTCCCCCCTTGCTCTGGCCACTGGCGCTCCTTCCTGTGAATCTTCTGATTCACTGGAAAGACTCGGAGATCTCGGGTCGTCGTCATCACTCATCTTTTCTTCTGCCTCCTCCCCCTCGCTCTCTGTTTCCTCCCTTGCCCTTGCCTCTGCTCCTGAACCCCTGACATATACGAACTTACAACAGGGGCAGACTAGAAATGACGGAGTGTCTCCTCAACAGAGATCCAACAGCAGGGAGGAAGGATCTGCAAATATGAAGTGGAGAGTGTCATGGGGGGGTGCTTAGCCCTTTCTCCTCCTCCCAGCCTCTTTCTCAGTTAAGGGAACAGAACCAGGATCTTTCACACAAGCATTTATTCCAATGCTAATTTACATTCTCTAGGGCAGAGGTTTTCAACCTTTTTGGGTCCAGGGCTCCCTTGACGAACGACATTCTTTCTGCGGCACCCCTGTGGGGCTCACTCAGGATCTCCATTACGTCACCCCTTGGCTGCAGAGCCGACAACTCCTCACCACTTTTCGAACACCCTCCCTTGTGGAGTGTTCCCTCAGCTGCCTCTCCTCTCCACTCTCCTTGGGAGTCCTCTGGGCAGCCACTGCTGCCGCCCCTTGTCTCTGAGCTGTTCTCCCTGCCCCAGAGAGAGGTGCCTCCTCACACTGTCCCACAGAGGCCTGGGAAGAAGCCCCTGGCCAGCCCCAGAGGCACAGTCCGCCTGGGGAGCTTGTGGCCAGGCAGCTGCAACAGACAGATGGCAAGCTTTTGGGAGGCAGAGACTCAAGAGGGCATCAGAGAAGGGACGGAAGGAGGGACAGAGGGACAGAGACCCATAGCTGTCAACTTTCAGATTTGAAAATAAGGGATCAGCAGCCTCACCTGTCCCAGGGACAGTCTACAGGATATCTAACAATCCAGGATAGCAGCGGAAGCAGTAGGAAACGGTGCTGGAATAAGGGAATTTCCTGCCAAAAAAAAAGAAAGGTTGACAGCTATGCAGAAACCAGTGTTGCCCATGGCACCCCTGGCCATCATTTAAAGTACCCCAGGTTGCCACAAAACACTGCTCTAGGGAATTAATCTAGCTGGGAGAAAAGTCCCACAAAAAGGAACTGCAGCAAGATAAGGGGTGGGCAAGGGGACAAGTCTGAGGTTCTCAACCTTGTGCTCTTTTTTTTCTTGTTCAATTTAGATCGCCCAACCTGACTTTCTCTGTGAGGGGTAGAAAGTCTTAGGGTTTAATCTTCCCATTGTTTGAACTGCTTTTGTACCCCCTGTACCCACTGCTTTTTTAAAAGTGTTTCTTTTTAATTGGTTAGTGCTTTTTTGTTTTGCTTTTTTATTAACAATTTCAACATAACAAATTATCAACACAAATCATCTTCATTATTTTCCCCCTCCCACCTCCCCAGCAAAACCCTCCCTACCCCTTAAGACTTCCCTCAGCTCCTCTCTCTGATTTCTCAACCCATATTAATCTCTGCATATTGTAAAATTGTACACATCTTTATATTATCTGTCTACTATATTAACCCTCAATAAATTTGTGTATGTTTATTCAAAAACCTGCCAAGGAGTCCAATTCATTTTGTTGTCTTTTTAAATAATTTGTAAAAGGCTCCCATTCTCTTTAAAGTCACAGTTGTCCTTATCTCGCAATTTGCATGTCAGTTTCGCCAGTTCTGCATAGTTATCAATTTCTCTTGCCACTGTTCTTTTGTCGGGGTTTCCTCATTCTTCCATCCTTGTGCAATCAAGACTCTTGCCGCTGTTGTAGCATACATAAATAAGTTCTTTATTTTCCTTGGCAGGTCTTGTCCTACAATCCCTAAAAAAAACGCTTCTGGTTTTTTTACAAATGTCATTTTAAACATTTTCTTCAATTCATTATATATCATTTCCCCCAAAAAATAATTTCTCTACATTCCCACCACATATGGTAAAAGCTCCCTTCCTTTTCTTTACATTTCCAACATTTGTTTGACCTGGATTGGTTAGTGCTTGTTGTGTCTTTCTTTGTGAATCGTTTCACAGAACACATTGACTGAATTTGTATGAAGAAAAAATGGCTTCTGGGAGGATAGAAGATATCTGCAACTCTGAGCTCCTTTGGGAGAAAACGTGGGATTCAAATAAAGCAAGCAGACACATAGGAACTGCACCTTCACATCTAGCTTTTGCTATTCTACTCCACTAGAACAAAATAAGAAAAGTCCCGTCCGCCCGTTCATCCCCCCGACATATGTTGCCACTGCAGGATGATTCTGCAAGGCTTTTCCAAATCTTGTCCTTCAGCTGGAGTAGAGAAGCTTGTTGAACCTGCAGCTGCTGCCTTCTACTCAGGCCCAAACTACAAATTACCGGTACATTCCACAGCTACTACTCCTTCTCCCTTGTAAAATGTTATTAGAGGAGATGCTAGATGTGATAGATGAAGAGCAAGGGGAGAGACTTCTCTGTCTCCCTTTCTGTCTCTGTTTCCTGCTTCTTGCTTCTAGAACAACGTTCAACATTCAACAACGGAAGCGAGCTGCAAAAGGGTCTGGAAGATTGTGCCTGAGGGGGAGGGAGGGGGGAAAGAGGCTTTTGCAGGGGGAAAGGGATGAGGCTTGGAAGCTGACAGAGGTGTCAGGAGTTCAGCCTACACTCGAGTAGGACCCTGGCAGAGACACATGCCCAACTGGCATGTTCCCTCACTCCTGGTCGATCGTTCGGGAGCTTCATAAGCTTTCTTCAGCCCGAACATCACAGTGACCGATGCCAACAGATATCGGCACACTTAGGGATCCGCAGAGTTTGCGCACCTTGCGTAACAGACCTCAGCAACTCAGCATTTTGGCTAATCTACTTTATTTACATATAAACACACACGGAGCACTGCAACATGGCTCCCTCTTTCTCTAGCATCAGACAGCAAAGAGAAAAAGAACAAAGGACAATAGTCCCACTTCATGGAACACAGTAACACAAACATCCTGTCTCCGTCACTTCCCACTCTGTGGAGTCAAAACATACACCATCATGTGATAGACAAAAATCCCATGACTGCAACCATAGATCAGGAATTCTAACAAGAGGTTGGGTGGGGATCAGGCAGCCTAGCCTCCCTGACAGCTTTACCTTGCAACAGGCACCAAGGCAACTCAGATCGGCTTGGAAGGGAGTGGAAATAGCTGAATATGCAACATAGGAAGCTGCCTTATATGGAGTCTAACCAGCTCAGTAAAAGTGAAAGGTAAAGGACCTCTGGACGGTTAAGTCCAGTCAAAGGTGGCTATGGGGTGCAGTGCTCATCTCGCTTTCAGGCTGAGGGAGCTGGCGTTTGTCTGCAGACAGTTTTCCAGGTCATGTGGCCAGCAGGACTAAACCGCTTCTGGTGCAACTGAACGCTGTGATGGAAACCAGAGCGCATGGAAACACCATTTACCTTCCCGCCACAGCGGTACCTGTTTATCTACTTGCACTGCTTGCTTTCGAACTGCTAGATTGGCAGGAGCTGGGACTGAGCAACGGGAGTTCACCCCGTCGCGGGGATTTGAACTGCCAACCTTCCGATCAGCAAGCCCAAGAGGCTCGGTGGTTTAGACCACAGCGCCACCCGCGTATTGTCTTACACTGACTGGCAACAGCTCTCCAGGATCTCAGATACTTAGAGGTTCTAAACCCAGAAAATGTGTCTTCAGACCAGAGCAGGGAAATGCTTTAGTGTGTGTGTGTGTACACACAAGTCTGTAGCTCAGTCGTAGACCATCTGCTGAGCATGTAGAAGGCACCGGTTCAACCTCGGACCTCTACAGCTTGGGCTCGGAAAGGCAGCTTCCAGTGTGGTGTAGTGGTTAAGAGTGGTAGACTCGTAATCTGGTGAACCGGGTTCGCGTCTCCGCTCCTCCACATGCAGCTGCTGGGTGACCTTGGGCCAGTCACACTTCTCTGAAGTCTCTCAGCCCCACTCACCTCACAGAGTGTTTGTTGTGGGGGAGGAAGGGAAAGGAGAATGTTAGCTGCTTTGAGACTCCCTAGGGTAGTGATAAAGCGGGATATCAAATCCAAACTCTTCTTCTTCTTAATCCACAGAATCCCACAGCCATCACTTTAGGATTGTTCTTCCAAGATGGAACGAGGAATGAACCAAAAAGGAAAAAGTGGCCGCAGAGCTACAAAACAGAAGAGCTTTTCTGGGACGGACATTGCGAGTGCATCGGGTAATACCTGACACCGGTGTGTCACACAGTGAAAAAGTGCTTGAGGCCTGGGTTGACTTGCCCTTTCGTAGACTCATGGCCATTACTGTTAATTAATTGGTTGTATTTTTATTTGCAACACCTACGTAAGAATGAAATAAGTAGTATATTACTGCCAGCCAGAGCCTCCTCACCTGTAATTGAGGCCTCTTTTCTGGCTGCCGCAGAGAAGATGCAACTGCTCAGCCCCGGTTGGCCAACCTGGTCGTGCTCTCCCCACACCTTGCCAGCAGCCGCCGTTTGAGAGATGCTCTGAGGGCAAGCTGAGGCGAAGGAGTTCGGAGCCCTTGGTGGCCAATAAACAACCAGACGTTGTCTCTCTGTCTCCCCATCTGCACTGAGCATTTAAAGCTGTATTGCCCCACTTGTCAGTCAGCCAGTGCTTCCCCAGAAAGAACCACGGGATTTGTGAAGGGTGCTGAGAGTTGTTAGAAGACCCCTATTCCCCCACAGTGAGCTACAGTTCTCAAAGTGGCTTCACAACCAAGCCCTCGTCACAGGAAACCCTGGAAACCTGGGTGAGCCACCCTACGGACACTGCAAACCCTCCAAGTGTCCCATTTTCCAGGGACAATCCCAGATTTACAGAAGCCATCCCGGTTTCTGATTCAATTCTGGAACATCATCATCATCATAAAAATAATAAATTTATACCCCGCCCATCTGGCTGGGTCCCCCCAGCCACTCTGGGCAGCTTCCGTCAAAACACTAAAATACAATAACCTATTAAACATTAAAAGCTTCCCTAACCACGGCTGCCTTTAGATGCCTTCTAACATCCCGCTTTTCCTTAGGACGTCCCTGTTTTCATTGGAAGGTCTGGAGTTATGTGACATCCAAGCCAAGGAGATAAGTAACTATACAACCTTTAGAAGACATCGGATGGCAGCCCTGTAAAGGGAAGGTTTTTTAAATGTTTAATGTTTTATTATTATTCTATATATGTTGGAAGCTGCCCAGTGTGGCAGGGGCAACCCAGTCAGATGAGTGGGTTGTTGTTGTTGTTGTTACTGTTACTATTATTATTTAGGATGCCCCATTTTCATCGGAGAAATGTTGGAGAGCATGACAACAGCATTGCTCCTGTTCGCCTGGACCTCTTTGCCACCCTGCCCTGCCACAGCCCCATGGCGTCAAGCAGCAAGGATGTCTTTATGAGGAGGACAGCTCTGCCCCAGCTGCTGCTGCTGCTGCTGCTTCTTCTTCTTCTTCTTCTTCTTCTTCTTCTTCTTCTTCTTCTTCTTCTTCTTCTTCTTCTTCTTCTATCACTCGTAGCAGAGTAAGATTGTCTTCCATGAACATGGTCTTAACAGTGAGTCCGTAAGTGATTGTGGAGGCCAGTTCTGGATCCACATGCCCTTCCACAGTGGGGACATTGGATGAGCCAGTTTGTCAATGTCAGTTTCTTGTTTTTCCAGTCTTCAGTTCGGTCCTCCACATTTCCACGTCAGTTTGTGAAATATGTATTATTATTTTTTTTCAAAAGCCCTCAGGATAATCTATCAGCATTTCAGTGCAAAATGCTCCCAATATACACATTTCTGCCTGCAATTCTGCCCAATATACACAACTTTGCCAAGCAATTGTCCCTAATGTGATGCATTTTGATGTGTAACTTTCACCGATTTTTTATGCACACTCTACCATGATATACGTATTTTTCTTTTTGTACGCCTTCCTTGGGCTGGAGAACTCGTGCTGCCAAATCCAGAGAAGGACAAATGTCAAAAGATGGCTCTGCTTCTGTTTGCACATTGTTTCGCAAAGTCTGAATTAGGTAGGTTCACCTTTACATGGGGACTGAATTGATTTTCTCCCGTTGCTACTGGCCATTGCTGCTTCCACAGAGCACAGAATTTGAAGGAGAAAGAGAGAGGGAAGGGTTCAGGGGTGCTATCCTCTTAACTTTTGGTTGGTTTTTAGAAAGTGCTACAATACAAGACTGGTGCTGGCAGTTGTGCGTGGCATAAGTCCTTGGTTCTCAAAAGAGAGGCCCAGAACACCTGGAAGGGAAAATGACCTTCTGAGGAGGAGTAGGATCTTTGGAGCCTCTCCACCTGGTCCCTGACCATGATTTGACAGCAATGACTACCTTCAGAGAACGGGCAAGGAAGCCCTGGTGTGATGAGGCAGGAGATGAGGTTTACGAGAGGGAGAGGTCTCAGCACTCCACCCCTGCCCTCAGCAGCTGAGGCTCTGTGTCACAATCACCACCCGTTCAATGTTTTGGGAAAGGTTCCATGCCCTAGGTGGAAGTGCTACTGGCCCACACACTGAGCATCAGAGTGCGGCCTCACGATATTGTGCAAATATCTCCCTGAGTTCTTCTTCTGCTGGTCTTGGGCAGATGAGACAGTAAAGCAGTTTCAGAACTGGGGGGCAGAGTGTCTCCAATTTCAAAGTTCAAGAAAGGTGTAAGCAGAAGACAACTCTGCAGGCAACCACAGAAGACGATCAAAGATTGTGTACGGGTGCCTCCAGATGACCCATATTTTGCAAGAGAGATTCAAATACAGCCGCACCTTGGAAGTCGAACGGAATCCGTTCCGGAAGGCCGTTCGACTTCCAAAACATTTGAAAACCAAAGAGCTGCTTCTGATTGGAAGCTCCTGCAGCCAATCGGAAGCCATGGAAGCCCCATCGGACGTTCGTCTTCCAAAAAAAAAAAGTTTGCAAACCGGAACAGTCACTTCCAGGTTGGCGACGCTTGGGAGCCAAAACATTTGGGAACTAAGCTGTTCGAAAACCAAGGTACAATTGTATATAATAGAACTTCAGGTTTGCACAGTTGAAGTGGATTAAGGCTCTGTGGATTAAGAAGAAGAAGAGTTTGGATTTGATATCCCGCTTTATCACTACCCTAAGGAGTCTCAAAGCGGCTAAGATTCTCCTTTCCCTTCCTCCCCCACAACAAACACTCTGTGAGGTGAGTGGGGCTGAGAGACTTCAGAGAAGTGTGATTAGCTCAAGGTCACCCAGCAGCTGCATGGGGAGGAGCGGGGAATCGAACCCAGTTCACCAGATTACAAGTCTATCACTCTTAACTACTACACCACACTGGCTCTCGCCATTAAGACTCTGTTACCCTAGTACAGTAAATTCACTCACTCACTCACTCACTCACTCACTCACTCAAGGTTTTGCAGTTTGGAAAGTGACTGTGAAATGTACAGACATATAAATCAGGACAAGTGCAGGATGAATGCTACTTGTCTAATTACTGCCCATAAACAAACCCAGAGGCTCTATAAAAACCATACTGGACTAAAATTAGTGTAAGAAAATCAGGATGAAAGCTGTGGTCCACAGAGAGTTCATGTTTGACATTGTATTATGTTATGCCTGCCTTTTTCCTTTGGCAAGCTGGGAACGCAAACAAACTCATCTCCTTACCAGAAGCTTGACTGCTGCAGCCTTTAATTTGCACTAGATAATATATTAAATGTTTATCTGTGCAAGCGAGATGAATACGCTTGGCTTACCTGGAACTGAGTCTTGCTGGTTTGTTCACAGAAACGTTTGCCAAGCAAAATGGCTTAAGGCATATGTAGAAGCTTGGTTTCAACAGGACAGGAGTTTATTTAATAGAGTTATCGCACTACTCCTCCCAGATTTAGGGCAAGCTACTTGTAGTTTTAGTAGGTAAATATACGTTTTCTCAAAAACGTGTCTGCCAGGAGGGATGGGTGACTTTGTTTATTTCCATTTCTCTCTTGTTTCTTGTCCAGTTCTTCACATTTCTATGTCTGTGCAAAGCTGCTTTGAGGGTTTCTCAACCCACCCTACAATCAAGTGGTATATACATTTTATTAAATAAATAAATAAATAAATAAATATGTGCGTTTAAAGAATCGTCATGAAAATTACTCAGCATTTTAGTGCAAATGTCTCCTGGTTTTTTTACAATGCTGCTGAATATAGGCATTTGGCAAAGCAATTTCCCCTAATATAATGCAATTTTCACTAATATATCCATCTTTCTGCACACGCATTTGTTCGCACATTACCTGGCTGGAGAATGGCACTGCAAATTCATAGCGCAAATTTTGAAGGATTGCCTGGGTCAGGGTAGACACATTAAAATATTGAACCTGAATTGGCCCTGGAAGGATTTCTCCAGGGAGTCTCATCTGGGTCCTTCATTACATATCTTTAGGCACCGGGTAAAAATGTTTCTCTTTGACCATTTGGCTGATTAACATTCTATTCCCTTTTAAATGTAGTTGGGGGAGGGGGCTGTTATTGGTTTGTTTGGCTTTTGTTTTACAGTGGTACCTCAGGTTACAGACGCTTCAGGTTGCAGACTCCGCCAACCCAGAAATAGTACCTCGGGTTAAGAACTTTGCTTCAGGATGAGAACAGAAATCGTGCTCCGGTGGCGCGGCAGCAGCAGGAGGCCCCATTAGCTAAAGTGGTGCTTCAGGTTAAGAACAGTTTCAGGTTAAGAACGGACCTCCAGCACAAATTAAGTTCTTAACCCGAGGTACCACTGTATTATGCATTTCGTGTTTTTAATTTTGCATTTTTATGTTGTGAACTGCCGCATGATCTTTAGATGAAGGGCGGTATACAAATTTAAATATTGTATTTTTCACTCTTTAAGACACATTTTCCTCCTCCTAAAAAGTAAGGGGACATGTGTGTGCATCTTATGGAGCAAATGCAGGCGGGAGGCTCTGCTCTTCTCCCTCCTTGGGGAAAAGCCCCTAAGAGCCGCACACACGCTCCGTGCACTCTTTAAAGTGAGCGTGGTTCTTGGGGGAGCCTTCATCCCGCTGCCTGGGAGAGGCTGCACGCAGCTATCCCAGAAGCCAGAACAGCAAGAGGCTATCCCAGAAGCCAGATTCCTCTTGCTGTTCTGGCTTCTGGGATTCAGAATGGGTTTTTTTTCTTGTTTTCCTCCTCCCAAAACTAGGTGCGTCTTATGGTCTGGTGCGTCTTATGGAGCGAAAAATACGGTAACAACAACACTAATAAATGTCCATTGCCTCGAATGAGTCTACTCAAGAGTAGGGCAAATATTGGCTACAACCCTCTCTGTGTTCTAATTCACATATTGTTGCAGAAAATGCCTGGTTACTTGCACCTGGACCAAGGTGTGGCAGTGTCCATCAGCTGCCCTGTCCTTAGTCTCAGTGTTGTCCTCCCTGCTTCTACAAACGACGATGGGGAAGAAACCAGAATGAGTTGGCTCTGCCTGCCATTGGCTCAGGCTCCACATACTGTTGGGTCCCCTGCCTTCCACCCCACCAGCCCCAAAGGGCACCGGCCAACACTGATTGGCCTACCTAGAACCCCAAGATCTACCAACCAGGTCCAAGCACCAGGTTCGTTCCTCACTATCTCCAGGTAGGGATGGAAGAGACTTCTGGCTGAGTGTTGACGATACTGAACTCGATGGACCCATGATCCCATTCAGCAGAAGGCAGTTTCTTGTGTAACATATTACCTATGCAGCCTACTTCCAGTTCACCCCTGACCTGGAACAACAGAAGCACACATTAGCTCCACTGTATATGGGACAACCCTTCAAATAGTTGAAGATGGCTATCTCGTTGCCTCTTAATTGTCTTTTCTCCGGGCACCTTCAGCCCTTCCTTCTAGGACTTGGCCTCCAGGTTCCTCCTTGCTATTGCTCTTTTCTCTAGGGATTCCCTGATTGGCAAGGGGGGAGAGCCACAACCTTCATTCACCTGAGTCTCCTTTGCCTCCAGAGCAGCCAGCCACCTTTAACCATCTTCGTGCAATGAGGCTGGGCACCTAATTACAGCAGGAGGCTGCCAAGTTTGAGAGGAACAAGCCCAAAGGTTCCAGAGAAGTAGCAGTCATGGGCCCTGAAGTGTTTCATCACAGAACCTCTGGTGATTTCAAGGCGGCAGTGTGTTTGTGTGTATGTGTGTTGGGTGGGGAGTTGTGATGAACCCGGCTGCCGAATGCTCCTTCGGTGTCCAGGAGGCTTTAAATGTGGGAGGAAGGACGTCCTTAAAAGACTCCTCCACCCAGCTGGAAGATGCAGATACCAACAAATGAGGCAGCAGTGAAAAGCGAGAGTGGACACCTGTGCACAACTCCCCGTCCCAGGTAAGACTCCATGGAAGAAACAGGGAATTTGAGAGTTTGCGAATTGCTGTGTATATGTGCGCAGGTAACTCAAATGTGTGCATGGAGAATGGCAGGCTGAGCAACATCTAAACCAGGCATGGGCAAACTCCAGATGTTTGGGACTACAGCTCCCATCATCCCTAGCTAACAGGGCCAGTGGTCAGGGATGATTGGAATTGTAGTCCCAAACATCTGGGGGGGGGCAGAGTTTGCCTATGCCTGATCTAAACAATCTATTGCACACAGAGCTTTGATCTATGCCACACATTCCTCTTACCCTTTTGGCATTCTGCTAAACACAGAGTGGTATACATAAGGAGCAATGCTAGCGTACATAAGAAGAATTTGTTACTCTTTGTCATGTTTGCCAGTCAGTGATACTACAATTTTCCCTTTAATGGGAGTTTTATATTATATCATATATATATATATATATTAATCAGTATTATATTATATTATATTATATTATATTAAATTATATTATATTATATTATATTATTACATTACATTACATTACATTACATTATATTATATTATATTATATTATATTGTTGTAATTTTGTGTTTTGAACCATGCTGAGATCTACAGATGACAGGCGGTATAAAAATTTTAAAAGTTTATTTTTAAAAATATATATATTCTTTACTAATATTTAAAAGATTGATAGCCTGCTCTTCATTGGTACCAACACCAGGGCAGGGATACAAAATGAAACATATTATTGTTATTATTATTATTATTATTAACCCATCAGTAAAACAAAAAAGCAATTCTAAAAGCATCAGCATCAAATTAAATTGTTATAATAAACACCTTAGAAGCCTGAGTGACCAGGTGCTCAGTGCTGAAATCATAGAACTGCAGAGTTGCAAGGTAACTGAATACAACAACAAAAGTATGATGAAGAGCCAGTGTAGTGTAGAGTTAGAGCAATGGATCTAGGAGAGCAAGGGTCTCGTCTCCACTCAGCCAGGAAGTTCACTGGGCGGCCATAGACCAGTCACTGCACTCAGCCCAGCCTGCCTCACAGGGTTTTTGTGAGGATAAAAAGGGGAGAAGACAAACCGTGGATGCCGCCTTGAGCATTTTGGAGGAAAGGGGGGGGGGTTAAAACAATAATAAATAAATAAGTGTGCAAATTAAAATTAGATCTCAAGCTTAACATGAGTCAACAGTGTGATGCAGCAGCAAAAGAAGTTAATGCTATACTAGGCTGCATCAACAGAAGTCTAGTGTCCAGATCAAGGGAAGTCATAGTCTTGCTCTCTTCTGCCTTGGTCAAACCACACCTAGAATGCTGTGTCCGATTCTGGGCTCCACAATTTGAGAAGGATGTTGACAAGCTGGAGCGTGTGCAGAGGAGGGCAACCAAGATAATCAAGGGTCTGGGAACCAAGCCTTATGAGGAATGGTTGAAGGAGCTGCGTATGTTTAGCCTGGAAAATTGGAGACTGAGAGGAGATACGATAGCCATCTTCAAATATCTTAAGAGCTGTCACATGGAGGAGGGAGCATGCTTGTTTTCTCCTGCTCTGGAGAGTAGGACTTGAACCAATGGCTTCAAGTTACAAAAAGGAGATTCTGGTTAAATATTCGGGGGGAGGGGGAATCTATTCAGCTGAGCAAATGGGCAGGACCTTTGCCTTATAAAGTCAACTATTTCCTTATGGATAAACCTTCAGAAGAGTCCAACTGCATACATATTGTTACACGCCACTCCCAATCTCCACAGCAAGGAGTTCCAGGCGCTGCCTGGACTGAGCTGGCAGTAAATCGGACTGTGCAAGCTGGAGTTAGCAATAACACGATCTGCACAAGCTTGGTGGTGTAATGAGCCCAGCAGTTCATCCCCAGTAGGACTCGACCAATGGATCAGTTGCAGAGATGGAAAGTCCCTGCTTCCTCATAGCCGTTTAAGCCCCCTCCTCTCCAGGGCTTTCTCCAAGCAATCGGAGACTGTGCCTGTGTGGAGAGTGTCACTGCTCCACCTGTTTTAGCCCTCTTCTGGTTCTGGGAGACAATGGGGAGGGGAGTTTGTTGCAGCAATAAGGGGAGACACCCATGCCTTTTCACCAACCTGACTTATCTCTGCCTCTTGGCCTCCCTCTTCTCTTGCTTCTGCTTCTGTCTCTGCTTCTGCTTTTCTCTCTGCCATAGACTCTCCCAGCTCACTAAGCCCCATTACGTCTTCAGCTTCCGACACCTCCTCCTCCCAGTCTGCTCCCTCTTCTCCCTCATCATTGTCCCACCACCACTCCCCGGGTTCTGATCCTTCTTCCCTTGGTGTTTCCCCATCTGGCTCCTCTCACCATTCCTCTTCATCCAACCGGTCCATGACAGGCACTTACCTAAGGCCTTTGTTTTCTTTTTCTGAAATGAAGCACAGCAGAGACTGTGGTGTCTTTATGATCTATGGTTTATTTACACATATATACAACCTGAGCCTATGTAGGAATGGTCCACAACATTCATACTCCAAGAGATTGTGGCTTCTTCCATAGCTACCATTGTTCTCAAACATTGCTCTTCATCTCTCTCTCTCCAGCACGCTGCTTCCCAGCTTTGTTGCTTAACTCCTCCCTGCAAGCCCAAAATTCATGGCCTTATCTCTGGAGTCAAAAGGGCCCCACCTCTTTGCTCTCTGCGGCGAGTTCCTTTGATGCATTGTTGTGCTAAACGGCTCATTACCCCACAGGCTACCTCCTCCGTGGAACTTAGTCACGAGTAAATTAGAACCAGCTTGCCTTATTTAGCCTGTAACACGTGCTAATTCCAGAGGATTTAGACACGTCTAATATGCAGGTCAAATACACACATGGGTCTAGCTATCACCTCACACCAGATGTGAGGAGAGACTAGCTTTCAGTACCTCAAATCTAAATTAAATTCTAGCACCTATAAACCTATTTTTATTCATTTGTTTATTGAATTTATATACCGCCCTATACCCGCAAGTTTCAGGGTGGTTCACAGAATAAAATCAGAATATAAAACCACAAAATACTTAATCAAAATGAAAACAACAATCCAATAACTCCCCCCCCCCTTAAAAAAACCCACATTTTTAAAGGGCATAGGATGTCAATCAAATCAACCAAAGACCTGGTTAAAACGGAACATTTTTTTAAAAACAAACAAACAACAAACAGCGGTCAGGAATGGTGGGAGTTGTAGCTCAAGGACATCTGGGTTTTACACCCCCCCTCACCTGCTGCACCCCACACAGTCCACACTGGGGTTTGTAGCCCCCAGGATAAGCAGCCAGACTAATCATGGGAATAGTTGCTTCTAATCTGCCGGAGGTTCAAATGGGTTTTACTTCTGCCTGGGAGGAGATGATGAGAGAAATTATTTCCCTTGGCTCAGGAGCTGCCCAGAACAGTTTCACTCAGAGCACTATTGTATCTTTCAAGATCTGTTTCAAGATCTTGTGGGAAGCTATCCAGAGGTTTGGAGCCAGGTGCATCAACAACACACTCATAACACACAATTGGGTTGCAATTCACCAACACCTCCAGAAGTCTTAGTCCTAAACAGGCTTTTGGAATGAATCACGAGGAGGACAAGCTGAATCCGGGCAGAAGAGGGTTGATGAGAATAGAGCACAGGTAGGTAGCAATGAAAGACGACATGGTTTTTCCATTCCCGCTCTGTGTCTGTCACATGCAACCCTGTTCCTGTTCTGCTGCAGTTCATCTTCCACCAACACGTACATGATTATCGCGCTGCCCATTGTGGTGAAACTCTGTAACTTATGGAATTTATGTAATAATGAAAACTGTGTTGCCGTAACGTTACTCCATACCATTCCTTCAAATGTAAGGGGAAAGCAATACAAATGGCGGGTGGGTGGAGGAGATGCAATAAATGACATATTTTTTACCAGACTGAAAGCAGCAATACCTATCGTATTCACTGGATTGCTTTCTGTTTCTCACATGGGACAAATAAGCAAACACATGTAGTTTCTGTTTGTACTGGAATACACCAACATCCCTAAAGGTTGTTGTTGTTTAGTTGTTTAGTCGTGTCCGACTCTTTGTGGCCCCATAGACCAAAGCACACCAGGCACTCCTGTCTTCCACTGCCTCCCGCAGTTTGGTTAAACTCATGCTGGTAGCTTCGAGAACACTGTCCAACCATCTCGTCCTCTGTCGTCCCCTTCTCCTTGTGCCCTCCATCTTTCCCAACATCAGGGTCTTTTCCAGGGAGTCTTCTCTTCTCATGAGGTGGCCAAAGTATTGGAGCCTCAGCTTCAGGATCTGTCCTTCCAGTGAGCACTCAGGGCTGATTTCCTTCAGAATGGAGAGGTTTGATCTTCTTGCAGTCCATGGGACTCTCAAGAGTCTCCTCCAGCACCATAATTCAAAAGCATCAATTCTTTGGCGATCAGCCTTCTTTATGGTCCCGCTCTCACTTCCATACATCACTACTGGGAAAACCATAGCTTTAACTATACGGACCTTTGTTGGCAAGGTGATGTCTCTGCTTGTTAAGATGCTGTCTAGGTTTGTCATTGCTTCTCTCCCAAGAAGCAGGTGTCTTTTAATTTTGTGGCTGCTGTCACCCTCTGCAGTGATCATGGAGCCCAAGAAAGTAAAATCTCTCACTGCCTCCATTTCTTCCCCTTCTATTTGCCAGGAGGTGATGGACCCAGTGGCCCTCATTGACCTTCCCTGAGTGTTTTCCATGCATGGAATGTGTATTTGCATGCAATAATACCTCTGTCCTACCTCGATGGAGTGTGTGGCAAGTGTAGAACTTTTTGGTTTTTGTATAGCTGGAATGTAGCCTACTGCACAATGAATTACACCTGTTGCTCTGCCTACTATTTGCCTCTGATCCTGCCCACCATTGGTCTCTGACCCTTCCAAGAGGTTGCCCATGAGGGAATGTAGCTGTCATAGAAAAGCCTATCTCCTGAGGCACCATACAATAAGTCACACTTTTTGATGGGGCAACTCGTCAGGCCTTCATTGCAGAATGTACAGCTTGGGTTGGCAGATATGGGGAGAGACACTTCTTGAACAGGGCCCAGTAGCAAATAGGCAGCCAATTCAGCTCTCTCAGGAGAAGTGTTATACAGTCCCTCCTTGCCTCATCACATTCTGCCCTAGCTGGAGCTTCTGGACCATCTTCAAGGGTAAGCCCCACTTAAGAGTACATGGTAGTCTATCTAAGCAGAGCATGGATCACACAGCTAGGCTACCAGTTCCATTTGTATTAACTTTAAGTATCTTTTCTTCCAATTGCCTTGTTGATGAAACACACCAAGACGAAGGCCTACCAGGCTTGTTGAGCACGCTACTTTATGGAAGTAAGAGGTGTGCAACTTACAACCGCCAGGACCGATGCCTCAATGGCTTCCACATACACTGTGTCAGGAGGATCTGGGGCATCACATGGCAGGACAGCATCTCAAACAAAGATGTGCTCACCCTAGCCCACATTCCCAGAATGTTCGCACTCCTGTCTCAGCAAAGTCTACGCTGGCTTGGTCATGTCCACAGAATGGAAGATGTCAGGATCCCCAAGGATGTGCTCTACAGGGAGCTGGCTTCAGGCACCAGGCTTGTTGGCGGAACAACTCCCAAGACAGACGGATGCTAACAACATGAGAGATTTGTCCCCATCACCCTCCCTGTTGAGTTCCACAAGGGGCAGCCCTGATATTATGGCGGAGGAAGATGGCAGCCAGTGCTCTCCTCTGGACTGGTTGTAAATCTTAGTCAAGCAGGTGGGGGCTGGTTGAGGTTGATGGGGCAGTGTCACATTTGACCAAATGAAGCAGCCTCTATATAAGAAATCAGCTTCTGGTATTATATTGGTCCACTTCTAACACTAATGGTATACTGGTTGTTTTCTTTATGGATGCATTAACCACACCGCATGTCCATCACATGTGAAGATTATTTCCTCTTCTCTTCTGACATTCCTAAAAATTAACCTCAAATGTACCTTTGGAATAATATAGCATCTGGTCATAACCTGAAAACAATTTTCTTTCCAATAAATGCGCAAAGAAAAATTATTACCCTACTTCAAAATATATCCCCAAATGTCAAAAGAAACAGGTCTCTCAACTAATCCTAAGATTTCTTTATCTGCTCTTCTGGGAAATGAAATTCTAGCAGAACTGCAGGCATTAGGATTGACATCCTATTAACTGACTTTATTCTTTTCTTTGGTTGTCTGATTGGTTTATTATGTGCAGACCGCAAAGAACCACCTTAACTAGCAGACATGGATCTCACAGTGATCAAGACAATTTTTCGCATCCCTATGACTATCCTATCAACCCTTTTCGTGCGGTACCATGCGTTGCCTTCACTAATATTCAGGACCATGATGTGGTGAGTGCATAGCTCAGGTTATATACAGCAGTGGTGGGAATCTGTGGCCCTCCAGATGTTGTTGGACCCCAGCTCCCATCAGCCTCAGCAGAAATGTTCAAGTATGATGAGTGTTGGGAGTCCACCAACATCTGATACATGAATTGACTTTCATCCATGGTCAACTATGCAGTGTCCTAACCCGGAAGCAGTATCTGTCTGGTGCAAGTTCAGAAGCCAGGAAGCCAGGAAGCTAACAGCTGCAATAGGACAGCGAGGGAGAATCTGTGGTCCTCCACTGTTCTCAGACTCCAGCTCCCATCAGTTCCAGCCATCATGAGCAATGGTCAGGGATGATGGGAATTATAGTCCAACAACATCCAGAGGGTCACCTGTTTCCAACACCCTGCACTAGGTCTGACTCTAGTATCTAGAGCAGGTGTGGGTAAGTTTTGGCTTTCCAGCTGTTGTTAAACTACAACTCCCATCAACCCAAACCCTCTTGATGGAGGGCTGGCTTAGATGCCAAACAAATCGACTCCCGAATGCCGCAAACCTGGATCTAAGTGTTCTGGTTTGCGAACGTTTTTCAGAAGCCGAACATCAAATGTGACTTCTGCTTGAGTGCAGGAAGCACCTGCAGCCAATCAGAAGCCACGCCTTGGTTTTCAAATGGTTTCAGGAGTCGAATGGACTTCCGGGACGGATTAAGTTCGAGAACCAAGGAACCACTGTACATGAATCTATGAGAGAAGATAAAAAAGGAACAAAAACAAGGAAGTAAGAGCTTGCCAAACAACACTAGCAAAGAAGAGGCATAAATAAACAGGATAGCAATAAATGGCCCCTTTAAGGAGTCTAAGGCTATACTTTTAAAGCACATCCGAAGCACAGTCTTTCCTTTAAAGAATTCTGGGTACTGTAGTTTCTTAAAGGTTGCTGGCAATGGCAACTCTGTGGCAGGTAAACTACAGCACCCAGAATTCTTTGAGCAGAGGTATGTTTTGAGTGTGCTTTAAAGGCACAGTGTGCTCACAACCTAAATCCAAGGTATTTTTTTTGAACGGGAAGCAGGTGTACCAAAAAAGGGCAAAGAGAGTCAAATTTTGACACACAGAGAAGTCAGGCTAGGAACTGTGTCTTTCCCTAGGCTATCAAACCATCAGTAACCTCAGGATTGCAACTCTCTGCTGTGGGAGGGTAACTGGCAGCTGTTCCTCAGGATCGTACAGGTTGTTTTCTCTGGTAGTTATGATGGCTCAATGCACCAAAACTCCTAAGGACCGCTCCCAATGGCTTCAGAAAGGAACACAGAAAGCTGCCTGCTGACTTGGATCATTTGGTCCATTTAGCTGGTAGACCAGCAGCCCTGACGGGAGATGGCAGAGCTTTAGAGTACAGCATACATCCCCCCCCCAAAAAAAAAAATCCTGGAAAACTTTAGTTTGTTAAGGGTGCCAAGGACTGTTGGGAGACTTCTGTTCAGCTCACAGCTACAATTCCCAGAATTCCCTAGGAAGAGGGACTCTGTGAGGGTCATAGGAGCCTCTTGACAACTCTCAGCACCCATAACAGATTACAGCTCCCAGGATTCTTTGGGGAAAGCCATAGCTGCTTGAAGGGACGCAGGTGGCGCTGTGGGTTAAACCACAGAGCCTAGGGCTTGCCACTCAGAAGGTTGGCGGTTTGAATCCCCGCGACGGGGTGAGCTCCCGTTGCTTAGTCCCTGCTCCTGGCAACCTAGCAGTTTGAAAGCACGGCAAAGTGTAAGTAGATAAATAGGTACTGCTCTGACGGGAAGGTAAACGGCATTTCTGTGCGCTGCTCTGGTTCAACAGAAGCGGTTTAGTCATGCTGGCCACATGACCCGGAAGCTGTACACCAGGTCCCTCGGCCAATAAAGCGAGATGAGCGCCGCAACCCCAGAGTCGGCCACGACTGGACCTAATGGTCAGGGGTCCCTTTACCTTTACCTTTATAGCTGCTTGAAAGTGTTATCATCCTGCTTTAAATGTATAGTGCAAATGGGACCTTGGACACTCAGCTGTTATGTAATAATATCTGATTATTTATATCATAAACCAAATAGATATTAATATACAGTGGAACCTCTGGTAACGAACTTAATTCGTTCTGGAAGTCCGTTCTTAACCTGAAACTGTTCTTAACCTGAGGTACCACTTTAGCTAATGGGGCCTCCTGCTGCCACAGCACCACCAGCGTATGATTTCTGTTCTCATCCTGAGGTAAAGTTCTTAACCCAAGGTACTACTTCTGGGTTAGCGAAGTCTGTAACCTGAGGTGTTTGTAACCCAAGTTACCAGTGTAATCAATTCCGATGGCTGAAGAGACTTCAGAGCCCTGGAAACAGATAGGGTTGGCCGCAATATGTGTTAGACAACAGGCCAAAGCAAAGCTGGTGAGCAGCAGAAACTCTGCCACCCTGATGTCAACTGGAAGTGCAAAATCACTCTTGCCTCATCTTGCTTCTCTCTATATTTTTAGGTTCAAACGTCATAGAAGGGGTGTGAAAGTGGAGCACGTGGATTGTGATGGCTACCGATTCAGTTACTTCACGCGGGGGCAGCCTGGACCTCGGCCATCCATGCTGATGCTTCACGGGTTCTCCCTCGACAAAAACATATGGTTAAATACAATCCAAGTAGGTTCCCATTTTGTTATTCGGACAATGCCCGATATTTGCCCAGGGAGCTGCTTCAAACTGGACAACTGGCACCTTTGCAAGTGCCACAAAAAATGTTCATTCTGCAATTGTAAGGAATCAATCATTTAGCGTGGCCACAACAACACTCTGGAACTCTCTATCTCTTGACTATATTTATTAAATTTGTAACTCACCCTTCCTTAACTTGCTATATTGTTTTGTATGCAAATCATATTTTGTTTAGGCAAGTCTACCCAGATATGTAAAGCTGACATGTATTTTAATATGTAATTTTACCTGACCACATATAGTTTAAACCGTTGCATATTTTGATTATGGTGCTTTTTAAGGTTAGCTTGTTTTTAACTCTGGCTTTGATTGGCAACAACTTTAATATATATATTATGAAAACCACTTAGAGGCTTTTTCACAATTAAGCAGTATACAAATTCTGTTAAATGAAGGAACAAAGCAACTCCATCCACACCCTACATGCAAAGCACTCCCATACCATGTTAACAGTCATGGCTTCCCCCAAAGAATCCTGGGAAATGTAGTTAAGGCTCCCCTAACAGACTTAACAAACTACAGCTCCCAGGATTCTCTGGGGAAAGCCATGACAGTTTAAAGTGGTATTATACTTTCAACGTATCGTGCAGCTGAGGCCTTTGTTAAACTTCTCTACAAGTAGATAAATAGGTACCGCTCCGGTGGGAAGTTAAATGGTGTTTCTGTGTGCTGCTCTGGTTTCAGTGTTCCGTTGCAGCAGAAGCAGCTTAGTCATGCTGGTCACATGACCTGGAAAAACTGTCTGCGGACAAATGCTGGCTCCCTCAGCCAGTAAAGCGAGATGAGCGTCACAACCCCAGAGTCGTTTGTGACTGGACTTAACAGTCAGCAGTCCTTTACCTTTTTTTTTACTGCCTTTCTGCCCTGGCACCCAAGGTTGTTTAAAATCTTAAAATGCTAAAACAAACAAAAGATATAAAATACAGAGCAACAGAGTCCTCTCAGGCTGACTGATGGTCTCTCCAGAAGTAAGGGCCTCCCTCACTTCTGCCTTCCCTCAGGTCTTTCTTAAGCAAGCCCAGGCAAGGTGGGGAAAGCAGCTATCCTAACAGCTCTCTTGGGCTGTTGATGAGACCATCCTGCTAAAAAAATATGCCACCTTAACCACACCACCCTTCAGCAACGAAGAGGTCCAGTTATGCAGTTGGTAGAGCATGAAACACTTACACACTGGGCAAAAGATTCCTGCATTGCAGAGTGTTGGACTAGATAGCCCTCGTGGGCCCTTCTAGCTACAATTTTATTTTATTTTTTTTAAATATTTATTAAAATTTTCACAAATTATATAGACAAACACAAAAAAACCAAACACAGACCAAATAACAAGTATAATTTCAAACCCTTATTTTCTTATAACTTACTTCTCCGACCTCCCCTTTCTGCATTCCAATTTCATATTTTGATTCAGCAAATCCTTACTCTTAATTTTATCTAGTTTGTAACCTTTCTTTTCTTTTAACTTAATCCTTACAGCTGTAATCCACTTACTTTCTAAACCAGCATCCTTCTAACATTCATTAATTTTACAGTGTTTCTTAAGATAGTTCTTAAATTCCTTCCAATCTTCTTCCGCCGTCTCTTTTCCCTGGTCTCGGATTCTGCCAGTCATTTCTGCCAATCCCATATAGTCTATCACCTTCATCTGCCATTCTTCCAAGGTGGGTAGATCTTGTATCTTCCAATACTTTGTGATGAGTATTATTGCTGCTGTTGTAGCATACATAAAGAATGTTCTATCTTTCTTTGGCACCAATTGGCCGACCTCTAGCTACAATTTTATGATCCTCTATGATTCTATGCTTGTTTTGATTCCTTGGTTTTGTATGAAGAACGTCGTCTTTCCACAGCTCTTTCCTCGTAACCTCCACTTGATCTGCCTTGACATGCCCGGTCATGGAGAAACCACTCGCCTGCTGGGGGAAAGCTACACAGCTGCAGCTCAGACGAAACGGATACACCAGGTAAGGCCTCCGTTTACCCAACAGAGACCCATTCTATCTTGAAAGCTGGCAGGCGAGTGGTTCCCAGAGAAGACCTTTTACTGATTGGTGGAATGTGGGAATTGTCATCATGGCTGACTGTGTGATCACTTCATCTGGGGCCAATGGGCCGCTTAGAAGAAACCAAGTTGGGAGTTAAACCCTGGTTTGCAGGTTGTGGCCCAACACTCTAGGAGAAGCCTGGTTTTGTGTGTTGAATAACTGACCAATAAAACAGATCACCGTATTCTCTGGAAAACACCCTGCCTGGCTTAGTTGCTACAATAGGGTCATAAAACTGCTTAAATATATGTAACACAATTTCTCTTTACCTGCACTGCATAAAAATAAATAATAATTTAATAATAATATTTTTATTATTTCAGTTTGTTGAGGCCATTGGCCTGAGCAAAAAGCCTTTTCACCTGGTTGGCATGTCTATGGGAGGAATGGTTGCCGGCATTTATGCTGCTCAGTACCCATCTGAGATTTCCTCCTTGTCCCTCCTGTGCCCGGCAGGTGAGTACCAAAATTCTTCAGATCTCCTTCTCCAGTCGCCCTTCCAAAATGACATAGAATCATAGAATCATAGAGTTGGAAGAGACCACAAGGGCCATCGAGTCCAACCCCCTGCCAAGCAGGAAACACCATCAGAGCACTCCTGACATATGGTTGTCAAGCCTCTGCTTAAAGACCTCCAAAGTAGGAGACTCCACAACACTCCTTGGCAGCAAATTCCACTGTCAAACAACTCTTACTGTCAGGAAGTTCTTCCTAATGTGTAGGTGGAATCTTCTTTCTTGTAGTTTGGATCCATTGCTCCGTGTCCGCTTCTCTGGAGCAGCAGAAAACAACCTTTCTCCCTCCTCTATGTGACATCCTTTTATATATTTGAACATGGCTATCATATCACCCCTTAACCTCCTCTTCTCCAGGCTAAACATGCCCAGCTCCCTTAGCCGTTCCTCATAAGGCATCGTTTCCAGGCCTTTGACCATTTTGGTTGCCCTCCTCTGGACACGTTCCAGTTTGTCAGTGTCCTTCTTGAACTGTGGTGCCCAGAACTGGACACAGTACTCCAGGTGAGGTCTGACCAGAGCAGAATACAGTGGCACTATTACTTCCCTTGATCTAGATGCTATACTATTTTCTAGATGCTAGATTTAGATGCTATACTACCATGGGTGATTATTCCTGGAAACTCGGAACTAAGTCATAGCATTGCAGAGTTGGAGGTGATCCCAGGGGTCATCTAGCCCAACCTCCTGTAATGCATGAATCTTTTGGCCAATGTGGAGCTGGAGCCCATGGTAATGGTGACCTTCTTATGGAACATTTTCCCCAGCTGGTGCCTCGCCATTTGCTTTTGAGGTTGCTTTGACTAGTTGATCCTTTAAATTCTGCGGCCATCTTGTCTGTTGAAACTGCGGTTGTGCCACGAATTGCTTTGGTTTGTCTGGACATTCTGCATTGTCTTCCAACTCCTAGGTCTAAAGTATCCAACAGAAAACGAATTCTTCATGCGCTTAAAAGAGCTGATTCAGGCCAGGAACCCTGAGGATACTACTCTTATTCCAGTGACTGACAAGCAGGGCCAACACTTGTTCAAACTCCTCTTGCATCGCCCCAACATTGTAAACAGACAGGTGAGGGAAGCTGTACTCCAAAGAATGTCCAATCCCCTGCAGTGATGTCTCCTACCTATGCCAACATCCTATCCCCACTCCTCAAAACTGCTTAAGCAGGAAAGGCACAGCCTGAAATCTGAAAACTATGGAATTAGCTCCCACAGTATAGGTAGATATGGCTCCCAACTTGGATGGCTTTTAAAAAGGATTGGATAAATTTCTGGAAGAGGATATCCACAGCTACCAGCCACAATGGCCTTTGGATGCCAGTTGCTGGAGACCACAGAAGGGGAGAGCGCTGTTGCACTGAGGTCCTGCTGGTGGGCTTCTCAGAAGATATCTGGGTGGCCACTGTGAGTAGGGGATGCTGGTCCGGATGGGTCTTTGGCAAGAGAGTGCAAGTTCCCTCTAGGTAAATCCAGAATGCCTTTCACCTGCAACTGGTAAATATGATGGGAGCTGGGCCCCCAAAGCCAGCAAGGCTGCCTCATCCCTATTTTGAAGTGAGGTAATGCATGTTAGCATCTAAACACCACCAATCTATTAGACCGTGATAACCAGCTAGACTGCACCAGCTAGACTGGTGACTGGGAACGGCTGCCTAGACCATATAACACCAGTCTTGAAAGACCTACATTGGCTCCCAGTATGTTTCTGAGCACAAGTGTTGGTGCTGACCCTTAAAGCCCTAAACACCCTCGGCCCAGTATACCTGAAGGAGCATCTCCACCCCCATTGTTCAGCCCGGACACTGAGGTCCAGCTCTGAGGGCCTTCTGGTGGTTCCCTCGCTGCAAGAAGTGAGGTTACAGGAAACCAGGCAGAGGGCCTTCTTGATAATGGCGCCCACCCTGTGGAACACCCTCCCATCAGATGTCAAAGAAATAAACAACTATCGGACGTTTAGAAGACATCTGAAGGCAGCCCTGTTTAGGGAAGTTTTTAATGAGTGATACTTTAATGTATTTTTAATCTTTTGTTGGAAGCCACCCAGAGTGGCTGGGGAAACCCAGCCAGATGGGTGGGGTATAAATAAATAATTGTTATCATCATCATCATTATGGTCTGGCAGCAGCAGGCCAATGAATGTGTAAATACCGGAATGAGCAACTACCACCACAGCTTCTCTACTCTAACAGCCATTTTGCCAATTCGCAGCTGATAATTCCTATAAACTCATAAAAGTGGAACAGTTCTGAGGTGAATTTACTTCCGTTAGCCTCATTTTCATAGCAATGCTTTATTAATTTCTTCACACACTGTAAAAAAAAAAGGCAACAGATTGTACTTCACATATTGATATGCCTTATAATTCTTTTTAAATGTCGATATGCCAAGTTTCCATCCGGTCTATGAAATACATGGCCAGAGAATCCAATGTATCACCACCAGCAGCTGCCTTAAGAAAGGAACATATCGTTCCCTGACTCGAACCTCACAGCCTTCCGATGTTGTCATCTTTGACTCAAACCTTCTTGTTTTCCATGCTTAGCTGCTGAAGGGTTATCTCGATGATCGGAGACCACATAAGATGTTTTTCATAACATGTAAGTAGAGAAACCAGTTGTGGAGTCATTCTATGTTGCTTCACACATTACATGGAGTTAAGCCAGCTGAGAATCAGGAGCGCACTCGGCAGCTGACAAGCATACCTGCATAAGTCTGTTGCATTCACACATTCCAGTTTTCTGAAGAAGCAGAAAGTGGCTTGCTAAATATCATTGAGAGGTGCTCATGCATCAGAGAAAGGGGAAGTTATGGATTCAAGCTATCACTGGAGCATAGAAAGATGTCGTATTGCGTCAGACCATTGGGTCCACTTAGTTATACTGACTGGCAGTGGCTCTCCAAGGCTTCAGACTGGGGACTCTACCAGCACTACCTAGATATGGCCATCAATGGCCACTAGCTATGATATCTGTTATGAGACACATCTGAAGTTTTGCAGTGAGGGCCCAAGTAGATGCATGAGTGAGACATCCCTGGTTGTGGTACAGAGGGGTTGCTATTATTCACCCCCTGCACTCCTTCGAAAGGGTGGGAGAGAAGTTCAACAAATAATATTTGTTTTTACTGCATTGGCCCGAATATACGCCACACTCCCCCCCCCCAAAAAAAAATTTGACTGTGAAAAGTGGCATATATTTGCGACCTTACAAAAATTGGCTTGGAGCGGGCTTGTCCCTGGATTTTGCCTGGTTTCAGCTGGGCCCGCTCCCAAGATGGTGGTGCAGCGAGGGAGTCCCCAAGAGGGAGCCAGAAGGCGGGGAGGAGGAGGAAGGAAGGGAGGAGCACAGACGAGAGAGCGAGAAGGTCTGCGAGGAGGAGGGAACAGGAGATGCAGCCGGTGTGCTGGGACTGGTGCTAGCCTGAGGTGCTACCTAGCTTTAACCCAAGGGGCATGTGAGTCCTGCCAGCGGCCGCCTCTCCCCGCCTGTCCTGTGGGGGGGCCATGGTGGTGCTGACCCTCTGGAAGTGCTGCTGCCCACTGCCACCGGAGTGAAGGCGCTGCCTCCTTGGCCCCCCTTGGCCCCTGCTCCTCCTCAGATATTGTCATTTCCTTTCCCCCCCCTTTAATTTTAAAGGTATGACTTATATCCGGGGTGCGGCTTATATTCAGGCCAATACAGTAAATGCAGCTGCATGTTTTCCCCCAAAAGGCAAAGTGAAGCCGGGGAGGGGGAGATTAATTAGGAAAACAGCTGGGGAGGCAGCTAAAGGTCCTTCCTCTGTGGCACAGCCCCTGGTCAAATTAACGCAAGCAGGTAACATTATTTTTTAAAGCTGCAGAAGATTGTGATTACGGATCCCCTCGGCGTATCTAGTTCCCCTCTACGCATGACAGAAATAGCCCTAACTCTGCTTCCTTGTTGGTAAAGGTTTCTTAGACGTCTCCAGTGCTAAGTCCAGATACAGCCTTCATGACAATATGAGCAAGATTAAGGCACCTACACAGATCATATGGGGACGGAGTGACAAGGTAAGTTGTGCGTGCGCATGCTTGTGTTCCTAGGGAGCGAGGCAAAAAAAGTGAGCTGTTTCGGTGGCATTTCATTTCCCGAGGTTGTTGCTGTTCTGAATGGTTCGTTTATTTAAATTTGGCACATTTATGTTCCCACCTTTCATAATGGAAACCATGTGGCAGCATGCATGGGCTTCCTAGACAGTCTCTCCTCCAGACACTGACCAGGCCCAGACCTGTATTTGCTTTAGCAAGGTGACTGCATCACATGCTCTCAGACCATGGCCTAGGTTAGCTCAAAACAAAGAACTTGCTTCATGGCCTTTATTAAGATGGACATCTAAGGCAGGAAAAACAAGCAAATAATTCCTTTATGGCTTCTACAAACCTAACTGAAGCATACATCCTGACACTACAGCCACCAATCGTTAAAAGAGATACAAATAGGCACATGCCCACCAACAAACTACCATGTCAGTCCAATCAATATTTGTTTATAATCTGAAATTTAAGGCACCACAATTCCAACAGCTGCCCTGTCCTAAGAGAACAGGTAATATGGATGCCCTGGGGAACATAAATTCCCACTGAAGGGATGACATACTAAATCACATTGGAGTTCAAATTTAGGAAGGTGAATACAAAATGGGATGAAGACCCAGAGTAAGGTGAATAACATTACAATAACTGTGCATTCTTTAATGATTCTGTATTTTCTTTGTTGTATTGTGAATTTTACTATTATATGAAAGTCAATCTGAGATGCTTGTGCAAATAAGCTTAATCAGTTGGTCAGTAGGGCGACTCTACAAGCAGAATTGGGATTCAGCTTGTCACTTAGTACCACCTAGCAGTTGCAAAGTTACTGCGCAAGGCGAAAGCTCTCTGAATGGAGCAAGACTTCCACTCCCCCCTATGTCCACCGCCCCACAAATTTGATCTTGGTTGTTCCCCCAACCCTTTTAGAGCAGATTTGGGGGCAGGGGTCCACAGGAGGATGAGAGGGAGGGGAGATTTGTTGGATTCAGTTGTGACTGACTACTGATGATGGTGATGATGGTAATAGTCATATGATAACACAATATAGATTTATACCACAACTCGCCAAAGGTTAGGGATGCTATCAATAGTCACAGGTGAGAGATTTCCTCCCAGTGCCATGCAGACACCAGGGGGGAAATGTATACTCATTCTTTGTTGTTCAGGTCTTCGATTCGTCCGGCGCAGAAGTTTTGGCAACAGCAATTCCCATCTCCCAAGTGCATATGCTGGATAAATGTGGACACTTCATAGCATTCGAGAGACCCAAGAAATCTGCAAAGCTCATCCTAGAATTCTACAATTCAGTTTGTGACAAAGCAGAGACGAAGAAGGTGGCATAAACCTCACTGAGTCCGGCAGCTGGAGTATTTAAAGGGACTTCCTACTCTGGAAAGAAAAAACACGGGGCATAATGTTGTGGGTGTCTGTGCTGGCTTCCCCCATTTGTTACAAGACGGTTATTTATTTATTTCTAAAGTGGGTTCTGTCCCACCTTTCAGCCCTGGACTGACCTTAAGGATTCTGGAATGTTCAAGTTGACTTCTTTCCTTTGATATATTGGAACCCGGAATTAAATTGCACGATTTGCAGCACAGTCCTATGCACGTCTATTTAGACATTAGTCTCATTGAGTTCACTGGGGCTCAGAGGTGGGGAACCTGGGGTGTTTGTTGTTGTTGGACTCCAAATCCCACCAGCCCCAAGTCATTGCCAATGGTCAGGGGTGGAGGAGCTGGAGCCCTATAGCAACTGGGGAGGGCCCACGTTCCCCATGCTCGTGTCACAGCCTTCAATTATAAAACCAAACTGCGTGCCTTTATGGAATCATATTGTGTAATTTTTACTTGATGCCTGTCACTTCCCCTCTCCCTTATTTCAAAAATAGGATGCACTTCAGAAACGGACAGATCTGTCAAATGCACCTTGCTATCTCAACAGACAGCGTATACATTTTAAAGACAAACTTTAGGCTGCTTCCCAGATTCAGCTGAGATGGCGTTGCCAGAAAGACAGGTCCCTTTTTACACAGTCAATATTCCATCTGCCACCAAATCCTTATTCAGACACTTCTCACAATACGTTGGAAAAATAGAAACGCTGCCATTTTTCTCCATCCTTTCAATAAAGCTCTGGCCACACCTCCTCCCTTGTCAGATCTCTGTCCTTTCACCTCTTAACCAAACTGAGCATCCAATGAGAATTTATCTCTCCATACTGGGAAGTCTGTGATGCCCCTCCTCAAATTTTACGAAGTCCCGTGCCCTTCCACATCCAGCACAACTGCCTGGTCTTTCCTGTTAAAAGCAATCCAAGCTTCACAAACTGGGCTCACTCCTCTCTGCCTTATATTCACCATTATCTCTCTGCTTCTAATATTCGCTGACATTTCCACCACCACCAAGTTGCTCAGAAACCGCAATGGATCTGCTCGGTTTTGGTGCTGTTTCTGGGATACTCCCCTTGGATCACCTGCATAGTTCTCAACTTCTTTTACTTCAATTCCTTCCCCCAAAGCGCACATTTTCCATACAACATATTGCTTAGCCTCTTAAGTCCACATCCCCAAGGGAAATGAAGCTCTGCAGCACAGACCTATGAATGCCAATCAAAAGAAAGTCCAGTTGTTTCCAATGGTGCTTAGTCCAAAATTAGTCTTTAAAGGATTAAAACCTGCCCATTTAACCATGTTTGTTCATATCCCTAGGTGCCCTTGTGGAGAGCCAGTGTGGTGTAGTGGTTAAGAGCGGTAGTCTCATAATCTGGTGAACCGGGTTCGCGTGCCCGCTCCTCCACATGCAGCTGCTGGGTGACCTTGGGCTAGTCACACTTCTCTGAAGTCTCTCAGCCTCACTCACCTCACAGAGTGTTTGTTGTGGGGGAGGAAAGGAAAGGAGAATGTTAACCGCTTTGAGACTCCTTAGGGTAGTGATAAAGCGGGATATCAAATCCAAACTCCTCCTCCTCCTTTCAGCATTCCTCCAGTGTTGACATTTATATTGTAAGCTCACTGGGGTAGGGACCTGGATTTTTTCCTTCCCTTATTCCTCTTTGTAAAGCATCATGTAGCACAGTTTCCAGCAATCCTGTGTCCCTAAGAAGTTTTGGACTACAACTTCTATCAACCTCAACCAGCCTATGCACTACTAGACAGTGGGAATTGTACATGAGGATGTCACATAGAGAAAGATGGGCTATGGACTTTGACATGACTCAGAATTGCTTCTCTCGCTATAATGCGATGAAGGTGATTGTTGATCCATGGGTAGCGCCAGCAAAGAGAGACAGGCATTAGAACTCGAGGTTCTAATAGTCCAAATCATGTTTTCCTCCTGTTATTTGGGAAAGTTGGTTAATGGGCAAGAGATCTGTGCCCGCCACACTCTTTAGACTTAGCAGAAAGAATAGTCTAGAAAGCAGGACATCATCAAAAGAAAATCCTCATTTAAAAAGTTGTGAAAGAGACAGCCTTCGCCACCTCTGAAGGACATAGCATGTGTTTCTGTCATGCCGTTTAGGAACATGCAAGCGGCAAGGTTATTCTTCCATAGTATACTTCCACAGGGCTTCAAGGAACTTGGCAAAGTAGAGCTTTCTTGTACAAACATAATGCTGGTTATCCTGTCAATTATGGTTCAACTTTAATAAACCAAACTGAGCATGAGTAGCTGACATTATTAAGGAATGCTTCCCCAGGAAAATGTGCACACAGTCCTTCAACTCGAGAGCTTACCTTTACTTCCCAAAGCTGAAGTTGACAACAGCATTAAAGCTATTCTCCAACTGTACCGAACACTCCAACATGAAACAATCCCCATGTTTAAAAATGAATAGAAAAAACAGAAACATGGAGGCATGACAGAGGCTTACACACACTTTGCAGATAAGATAGGTACACACAGTTTTCTTCCATCCTTATAAATTTTGAAGCTTTGGCTTTTGAAATGTTTGATTGGCATTAGGCTCAGGACAGCTGTAAACCTCACATAAAGCAACTGATGGAACTCACTGCCACAAGATGTGGCTACTAACAGGTGGCTTTATTAAATTATATAAATTCATGGAGTATTAAGTCCATCAATAGCTTATCAGTAACTGTAAGGAATGATAACTAAATCTATGGACCTATTAGGATAACCAAGGGATGGTTTATTACCCCCTCATGTCATGTTTTAAAGCTGGGCACTGTTAGGGGAAAAACATACCTAGTACAAGAAGGGCATTTTTTTCTGACTGAGGCGTCAAAAACAGGCTCAAATAGAGAGAGTGGCTTTATAAACTATTATAACCAGTGCTGTACATCTGCTGCAATTCGATGAGTAAAGAGCTCCATTTCCGAAGGATCTGAGTTTTCATTTTAAAGAAGTTCCTAGAATTATATGAGTGGAAGCTAAAGATTTCCTGTTGGCAAGGACATGCCTCAACCACAATTATGCAAAATGAGAACATACTAATTTGCTTAGTTTGCATAATTTATACAAGTCTCAGAAATGGGTTCATTTCTGGGGGAATTTGCTGCAGAACTACCCCCCCAAAAAAGTCAGTACACACAGAGACCCGAATATAACATACTCTAACAGCAAGTTCTACTCGATTCCAGCTTTCTACTGGCAAGCAACAGAACCCTCAGCCCTGCTCAGACAGACTAAAATAGGCTACATTACTTTCAGTGCCCTTTCTCTTACATGTTCCTAGAAATCTATGGAACAAAGCTTGCTACTTTTTGCCACTATATAACTGAATCATTGGTGCGCCTAGGTCCTAAAATTTGCTTTGTATTGAAATGATGTTTTAAAGTGAACTGCAAACGCAACTCAAGTGGCAAAAAAGAACTCGAACAAATTAAGATAAAACTTGCATTAATTTAATGAGAACCTTACGGATCATCCTTCCTGGTGGCAAGGGGCTGTTTCCTTTTCATGCAGATCTATTCTCCGTAACAATAATCCTTAAAGCCTTCATAAGCTCAGCTTCAGATATCATAAACGGCTCAAAAAATAGCACTATAAAAACAGCAGTGCCAGCAGGCATTGGACCAAGAGTCAGGTTGGAAGTGGAGCACTCAAGACAGCCATGGGTTGTGGGGCTTCCAGTGACCCAGGTGAGTTGGTGCGGCTTGGCAGCAAGAGCTTAAAGGGTTTGCAACAGAGCAGCCAAGAAATGATGTATGGTACCACAACCATGGACGCGGGTGGCGCTGTGGTCTAAACCACAGAGCCTAGGGCTTGCCAATTAGAAGGGTGGAGGTCCGAATCCCCGCGATGGTGTGAGTTCCCGTTGCTCAGTCCCAGCTTCTGCCAACCTAGCAGTTCGAAAGCACGTCAAGGTGCAAGTAGATAAATAGGTACCGCTCCGGCGGGAAGGTAAATGGTGTTTCCGTGCGCTGCTCTGGTTCACCAGAAGCGGCTTAGTCATGCTGGCCACATGACCCGGAAGCTGTACGCCGGCTCCCTTGGCCAGTAAAGCGAGATGAGCGCCGCAACCCCCGAGTTGTCCACAACTGGACTTAATGGTCAGGAGTCCCTTTTACCTTACCACAACCTTGCTGAATAATTTTTGCTAAGGGCTACTGAGGAGAGTAGTGGTTTCTCAAGAAAGCAGGGGAGTGTTGCACAAAAACTGCTTCGTATGGGCAGCACTTCTTATCACGCTTAAGGGTGTGATGAATCAATCCTTGGACTTTGGGTGGAAACGGGGAATAAGACAATTAATTGGTCCTGTTTCGCCTTAACTGTGGGAGCCAAGGTAATCTAATGAGCTGCCCTGATCCACTTTGCTTGATCTAGTGTGGGGGTAGCAACTTCAATTCCCCCACCCTTTCTTTTAAAGCTTGTCACAGTAAGTTAACACTGAGGAGTGCATGTTCAACAACACAATGCTTATTTGCCTTACGCAGGCGGAGCAAATTGTGTTCAATCAAAATTCCTGCACTTCCAAGCGGCAACATTATCAGTAAGAGGGAAATGAAGCAAGGAAAATGAACGCTTTGCTGTTAATGCTGCACACTTTTTGTTTTATGACACATTACAGTGGTACCTTGGTTTAAGAACACCTTAGTTTATGAACAACTTGGATTAAGAATGCTGCAAACCCGGAAGTAGGTGTTTTGGTTTGTGAACTTTGCCTTGGAATAAGAACATGTTCCGCTTCCTGTTGAGTGTGTTCCATTTGTAAACCGAGTCCCCCGCTGCTATGGGAAAGCAAGCCTTGGTTTAAGAATGCTTTGGTTTAAGAATGGACTTCTGGAACGGATTAAGTTTGTAAACCAAGGTACCACTGTACTAGGTAGTGTAGGAGAGGCGCAAGCTAGCCATCAGTGACAGTCCTGCCCATCTTATTCTGTTATTGAAAGACACTACATCTCTTTTTGTCAAACCAAGTAAGATTCCAGGGCTGGATTGAAAGACTGTGTATCGATTTTGCATGCAAAGCTCCCTATTTCTAAAACTGGATTCTAGTTGAGTCTTAGGGTGTATGGGAGAGGTGTGGTCAAATGTAGTTTGCAGAATCAACATGGGAGCCCAAGAGTTGAGTTTTAGCCAAGTGAAAGACAAACACTGACGATGACTGAAATCAAGGAGAAAAGCAGCAATTTCAAGCAAATTATGCCCCATCTCTAATTGTGAATTTGGGTCCTAGAGTAGCTAAACAAGCAGAACGGCTGGCATGCAGAATCTTTAAGTAAAACCAGGCTGTGTTTTAGGTTTCTACAATCACCTCCATTCACATTGCATAACATTTATTTTCCAGGGCCACCAGAATGTGAAGAGAGGTAAGATATAAAAGTAGCGAAAATTGTTACCCACTTGGTAAAACGATGAATGAGAATTAATTGAGACTTAATTCAATCAACACAAATCTGTTCATTTAATGTAAGAAAAATAAAGTTCTAAGAATGCATTTATCAAATCAAGGACCGTAGAATCACAGAATCTGTAGAGATGAAAGGTACCCTGAAGGTCATCTGATACAACTCCCTGCAATGCAGGAATCTCAAGAAAGCATCCATGACAGATGGCGACAACTTCTTCCTTTCGCAGTCTTAACCAGAATTTGGCATTCTCATCTTAACAAGGATTTGAAAGAGATCAACTCTGGTTAAGAGGGAATCTGGTTGGCATTAGCTGGTGCAGATGTAACGTTAAACCACTGTTAAAGAGGGCAGAGGGAAAGAAGGGAAAATTTGCTCCAGAAAGTAGAAGAGGAGGGAGAGAATGGAGCAATGTATTTCTTAACTATAGTTAATCAAAATGCTGTAATGTAAGAGTTTCAGCATTCTGCCCAACTTTCTTCAAGGCGAAGGAATGGCAACAGGATCCTGGGATATCACCCAGAAAGCCCTTAAAAACACATGAATAAATTACACACAATCACACATGACTACAGAAAAACAACCATGTGTACACAGCCATGTTCACACATCAAATTAACCATGGTTTATTCTGATTTCCACCAGCTGAATTGAACTTTAGATTCCTGCACTCCCCCTTCCAACTCCCTTTGTGGCTGGGAAGAAGCACGCAGGAGCTATTAGTTTCACTCTGAGTAAACCATGACTTCCTGTTCCAGCTGAATCTGGAATTGTAGATCAATGCTACTTTGATCGATTTCAAAACAAGCCAACTCCAAACCTTGGGTTATGAAGCTGGTTTGTTTAAACCAACCATTAACTCATGATCCCCAGTTTGGATAAAATGGGAAGTTGTGTTTTACCAAAAGTGAAAGCGTCTACAGTCCTTGTTCCAGTCACAGAAGAAAGAGCAGGGAGGAACCCAAGGGTTACTAGGGTTGGACACATCACAATAAACCTTATCATGATATGCAAACTAGGTCACTGTGCAAACAACTCCAAAATGTCAGGTGTCACACTTTCACAATTAAATGAGCTTAAGAACCCTGCTTAGAATGACACTCCCATTTAGTGCCAAGTACTATAATTATAAACAAATCATTTCTCTTTCATCTACTCTTTTGATCAATGACACATTTAATCCAGTAAAAGCCT